>NW_019211457.1:33300104-33453495 GCF_002443255.2 Varroa destructor
ATATTCACGACGATAACGATGACGTCGGCGATAATGACGACAATGACAGATATAAATATGTATACGAATAATGTCAATAATAATAATAACAATAATAGCAGACAACAACATGGGAAAAACGTGGAGGTGGCAACAACACCAACAACAGTAACAATAACACGACAATAACAATAACAATAACATACAGGAAACGCAAAAACAGCATAAACGAGCAGTTGATAAATAATCTAAGGCAACATGTGTAAACGAAAATGTAAACCGGTGACGAGGCTTAGATAAATATAATAAATAAAGGGAAGATGTGTGTGAGAGAGAGAAAGAGAGAGAGAGCGAGAGAGAGAGAGCAAGAGAGAGAGAGAGATGCAAAACAACCAATAGCAAAAGGAAACGAATGCGAGGGGAGATATGGGTGGTTCGCAGAAAGTACATACGAATAAGAATGATAAAGGCGCTAAGGTAATTAATAACCGCAAGTAAACAGCCCCCTCACCGGCATCAGGTAAATGCACCAATTTATCGGGTGATGTACAAATACAATTATAGGGCGCGTACGTCCCCGAAACGTCAGAAAGACTGAGGCGAGGGGGATTACAAAACAGAAAAATCGACTGGATACGAAAACTTGAAGCCAAACGCGAGAAAAAGAAGGACAAAGAAAGGGAGAAAAATGAAATGAAGTAAACCTAGTGGTGAGACGTGAGCGTTTCATAAAGAATAAGACTAAACTGCTCTGGATAACTTATTATTGTTTCTGCATTAATGGGGGCCCCCTTGGTCAGGAGAGACAAACCTTTCCTAGCCCGAACTACGGCCGAGATATTACAACCGCATAAAATATAATGTAAAAATAAATTCATTGTAAAAACGATCTCCAATTCAATTGTGTTCTTACTCTAATATGTGATATCGTCTTAAATAGAATATAATAATCGGTATAGAACAACACGAGCATGAAGCGACTTTTTTTTCGACGCAGCTTCCTGATTTGACGTTCTCGTAGGCTCCTGTATCGTATTTACGTGATCAAGATGTCTCAGTAATAGAGCAATGGGTAACGATTGTATTGTTTACTAGAGTTAGGAGCGCGTGGTGGTTTAAGTTCGTATCAGGGTGTACACGCATTTTGATTTGTGCCGCAAGTCAGTCATCTGAAGTAATGCTTAAGCGCTTAACTAGCAAACGTAAAACTCGAAACATTTTATTAAGTAAGTTTGAAGTATACCGTCTAGTTGTGCTTATGGTGGGTCTGGAAAATCAACTTTATAAGACATATCACAATAATTTAGTTTAAAACATTTCCTAGCTTGCTAGAACAGCGGCTCGCATTCTACTGTAATAGCTATCGTAAAAGCATCATCTAATCAGCAAATAGTACAAAAGCGTTTTCAGGGCATATTAATTACAATGAACATTAGGAAGTACATACACGGTAAACAAATTCAGGCAGATGAACGATCGAACCATATTCTTGAGGGATCAGTTTATTTATTTTATCAAGGATCTCATATCATATTTTATGCTGTGCATCCGTCGTCTAAGTATTAATGCAAGAGAATGGCACAATTCGGAGCCGTCCGAGACTGTGATAAGATATCTTTGTTGCTTTCAGCTGGGGCAATGAACTTAATCATACCATCTAAGAGAAAAATGCTAACTTGTATTGCATAGACAATAGGTATTTTATATAACGCGAATGGATCAATTAGTAATATTACGCTCAGTGTCAAAGGACGTCTTTGCAAATATTTGAGGACGTTTAATGCCTGCAGTGTTTGAAATTATCTACTTTTATATATAATGGGAAGGCTCCGTAAAGTCAACGTGCATCACTACAAAAATGTTGACCGTACCCAGTTTGTATAGAGTTTCAGCTGAGGAAGCACAATTACTTGCATTGAGGCACAGATGCTTAATGTTTCTGAACCTATTACCTCTAGGTTATGACTACGTAGTTACTAAAAGTACTGTTATGGCTCTACTCTTTTTGACGGTGATAAAACCGATAGCTCAAAGAAGGCCAAGAGATAAAAAAAAAAACAGCAATCTGTAATTCACTGAAGCTTTGAACGCACGTTTTTCCTGGGAGCAGAACTTCGATAATGAAATTTTCCTGTACTTCCCGGTCTGAAACTGGTTAGCAGGTTTCGTCAACGTTGCTTGATGCATTATATATTAAATGAGACAGGTATAAACGGAAAACGAAATGATAAAACACTTTATACAACTTCAGTGGGCTCCTCTCTCATGGGCTTTCGAAAAATCGCAATACAAACACCAATTACCTAGCACACACTCTTGCAACAACGATCGTGAGGAACTCACGCGGTCCTGAATCTTGACATATTGACTATGTCGGCCGCATTCTACATATGATATTCGCTGATAGATACGGACTTGACTATCACGCATGGATTTTTAAACTTTACTCAGGCCTAGTCCTGAGCTTTGAACGTTATCTGTCCCAGATAGTTTCAAACGAAGGTATTGTGGTGAAAACCACACTGCTACGTAGTATCATCAGAAATGCGGTTCATTGATACAGAGTAATCATCGGAAATACACAAGGGTTAATAACCTACAATATTTGAATATGCCATAGCAGCACGTTAAAGGACACACCTTGCGTAATACGGTTATTTCGTGAATCGGCTTCAAAGCGACGGACGTCTGCGTCTCTGACTCGGCTTTGTCCACAAGGTTTTACTAAAGCGTCTCTACTAGCACCGCCTACTGTGCACACGTCAACTACCAAAGCTCCGCCTATTTTTCATCCTGCATCTATTACTTTAGCAACATTCCTTCTCTAGGGAATACGTTCAGTCGTATCGTTAAATCGGACATCACTATTCGCCGCTGCACGTGTGTCCTACGGGGCATAATGTTAGATGTCTTCCTCTCACTATTGATCTGCACAGGCCGTCGACGCAGTTTTAGTTCACTTGGGGTTAAAAAACATGATGAAGAAACCAATATCGATACAACTCTTTGAATATATGACATATATGTATTGCACTCTAGGAAATACCATTAATTCCATGATCATTTGGCGGTTCCGCGTATTATACTAAATATATATATATGCATTTCGGCTGTAGAATTAAATTGGTTTTCATTGTGGATCTCGTGTTGCGTGTGTCACTTTTCTGTTATCTTATCCGGCTTGGTGTAAATTCAGAGACCCTTTTTTAATGCATACCCGCATGGGAGGACACCTAAAGATGAATCACACATCAAGCTATTTGGTAAAGCGAGCTCACTAGTCTAGCAACCGCTAATATTTGTCTCGGCAAGAATACCTTTCACACCTAGTTTACAGTTTGTGCTACAGTATGTATAGTGTTAGCAGATCTAATAACCTAACCAAGTAGAAAAAGCGAGTGAAAAAATAAGCAATACGTCTGATCAAGGTTTATGTTTATCAGAGCTAGTGAGAGATAACACACTAGCTCTCATTAACCGTTTTCACATCAAATATGTGCCGGGTCAAGAAGCATATCGCCTAGAAATACAAGAGTGTGCTGTATTTCTCAACTTTGCTTTGTGATGCAGACATTGTTTGCAGCAGATTAAATTTTTTCTCAATATATCTGTTATAAATACGAATAAGTGAGCCCCAAAGAGTTCAGTTTTATTTAGTTTTTCTCTCGTTTCGTTTACATGCTTAAATTGTCCGTTAAGTTTGGTGTTAGCTATTTTTTTTGACACAAATGGTTCTTCAGTGTATCCTTTAAAAGGGTATTTCCATTAGAGGTTGCATTCAAACGCGTCTGACCTTCTCAAAGAGTGCCAGACTGTAATGTTACGTACAAATATCCCAGAGGGACTTGATACGTATATACATATCGAATGCATGTAGTTGTGTCGAGCTATCTTAGGCCCATCTTGTCTATATGGATACATATATGCCTAAATCAAGATTAGTAGTGATTACATTTAAAAAAGTCGGACACATTGATTGATAATCAATTCGTACTCTTCAACAGAAAAATTAAGGTTTACAGCTTAATGTAAGGAAAAATTATCATTTTTGAATGCTTTGTTATGTCTGTCGAAACAAAGTGGATGCCTTTTCGAATGGTGAAGTTTTAAAGAGTTTCAAAGAATCGGTACCACGGAATTTGTGAGGTGTGCGCTTAAGTTTACAGCAATGCGTTTCGGGTTTGTTACTTGGACTTTACACAGATAATTTACCATTGCTTCTTTACTTTTTTTCGTGAAAAAAATCAAAGCTTGCGCGTTTAATCAGCGAGAAACAGGATGTAAGATTGCAGTTTATTTTCATTTCGTTGAATATGAAAGCTAGCATATGTCAACATTATGCCAAATTTAGGAAATGGGACACTAAATGAATGATTTCGGTGAGAAAAGCCGTACAATACTTTTTCGGTTTTAAGTAGTGAATATATATATTCTCAGAACACCCTTGACTCTTGATAATTTGCAACATATAACTGCCAGTGATTCGCTATCACGAAAGCCAAGGCAAGCAATAGTGGAGCTTTGCATGCAAAAAGATCTAAGTCCATCTTGACACACTCACACTTTGTAAGATCGATATACTTGGAGGGATATAGGCAGCAACAAATAAAAACATAACGGCAGTAGATTCTCGTATAACTTTATATTTATGTTTATTCTTACTTAATTATATTTCCAATCGTCGTTAGATCCTCTATGTCTCTGACGTGCTAAACGTCCTGTTTTCATATCCCTCTAGATCCATCAACTCTACCCCACTGCGCTTAGAAGACAACATGTTACGCCCACGATATAATATGTTTATAATAATAATAAAAGGAATAATACTAATAGTAATACAACGAGAGAACTTTTTACAAAGTAACAGCAAGCCAGGAGTACAACCTTATTTTGCCGTCATATTCTTATTGGGCAGATCTTTAGGTCTACCTACAGAAAAGACACTTGTCATATATGTACTCCTCCGAGATTAAGCTCATATATACATATTTTTCCGGCATAATTCCCCGTTTGCATCGTAGCTCACGTCCAATCTCAGAAGTGGTAGCTTTACACAAAGGCAGCAAATCTGCGTTTACTTCCTCATCGTCTGTGTATGAATAACCTGTTTTTTGGAACAAAAATCAATAAAAAACGTGTAAAATATTAGAAACAAAAGAACAATATCAGTGCAGTCAAACAGGCAATCGTACACACATATACACAGAATCATGCCCATCCACACGATGAATCGACGAATCAAGCCGATCCACACACTACACGATAATATTATATCCGCAGATAAGGTATTAACCTTGAATAGCAGAAATGTACAACTTGAGTAAAATTAGCGTTATAAATAACGCTAACACGATCATTATTGAAGTATGCTTCGACAGCATTTTGCGAAAAGCACGCGAAGTGTGCGCAAATTCATCCCATCAGCTTCGTGCCTACAAAACGAATGATACAGTTATATCAGATCAATATCGAAATAGTTCATTCAGAAAATATTACTTGCCCCAAGAATAAATATGTAAACGTTCGTATCGATATATAATCTAAGCAAAAGTGAACAAGGCAAATTATAGACAGGCGCATCAAAATAAATATTTACTACAACGCAGACAGACACACAATAATAATAATAAGTAGTTATCTTTTAAATAAGTGAAAACTTACCCGCGAAGCCATGTTCTACTTTCTTAGTCCGTTTTTTACTAGGCTCCTGATCATCGTCGGGCTCGTCTGCGTCTTCATTCCTCTCCTACGTCAAAATAGAGAAAAAAAGATAAATACCGAGGCCATGTTGAAAATTTAGACACTTCAAAGGGTGACACACTAAACTCATCGAGATGTATTCATTATATATAGATGTTCTAGTCTTTTTTTAAATAGTAAGTCCTCATAAACTTCAGGTATCCTGAAAAAAATATTTTCAAATCGAGCTTTGTCTTTTTGGTCGAGATTTTTTGACTCATTCGTCATTCGAAAAATATGTACATGTAGAAGGGAGCTTACTTTTTGTTTCGTTCAAAAATACAAGCAGTAATATATTAAATTATTATATAAATAAAATATATAAAGCAGGGTTGAAATACAATTCATTACGCATGATTTCCTGCTTAAAGCTTGTCTATTCTGGTTAAAGGTTTATAAGTATCTGTGTAGAACTGTCGGTATACACCTCATTGATTCGGTAACACCCAAGCCCTAGTAAATTCATTGAAATGGACAGACAGGCATTAGCTGGGGAGCATAACATTTCGTGGGTACAATGTCTGTTTGTATACAAAAATCCAAATATTAGAATTCAAATATTAGAACTGAATAGAAAGGTGACTTGAATATCGGCTTTTGAGAAATTTTCTTTTTAAATATTGATGACAGACCCTCTATGGGCTCTTTGAAAACAACTGCTGAGTGTGATAATAGTGAAAATCTAAATGATCTGCCATAAGCTTGACCTAAAAAGTTACCATTCTTGTGTGCCACACCGAAGCGAACTACTGAATTTTTGTTTCAGGTTTTTTTCAATTTAATCAGCCTGAGGTTTTCCTGAATGTGTCCTCCTAAAGACGAACTAGTTTCTCGGAATGTTCGTACAAGTTGCCTCAAGCTAGTATCTAACAGCGCACCTTTCTCTACAGACTGCTTACGAAGTTCCCGTAAGGCTTTTAACTAACAAACAATGCGCTTCGGCACCGTAAAGTGCTTTACAATGTGAACAAACTGCGATCCTCAAACGTTCGATCACTTTTAAAATGACAACACTTTTCTCCTTTTATAGAAAAGACTTGCATCTAGAGCAAATTCGAAAAGGATTCGCACATGGTTTCTATCCCCTATTGCCGTTATAAAAATTGTTGAGATAGTAACAAGTCATGATTGGTCGCGGAGTTCAAAATGGCTTTGGAAGAGTACACCATCTTCAAAACATTGATAACTGCCGAGGACTCAGATACACGGCGTATTTACTGGGGAGTCTGGGAAAATGAACTCACTCTTCAGGGATAGAAAATTTTATACACCGAGTATTGTTCCTCCGGCAGTCATAGCTCTGATTCGAATAATCTCAACACAAACAGATAGCCGCGACTTCATTACATGTATGTGTAGACAAACCCATCCACTTTATGGAAGACTTCTAGATCAAACCAACGCAAAAATCGGTACTGATTTATGTAGGAATCCGCTATATTTCAGGTATTCGAATCTCCTCAGTGAATTTGTGTTAAACGTAAACTCTCTATGACTGGCGGGAAAGGCTGTCTACTGGCGACAGTAGACCGGTCAAAGACCTCGGGTTATTGCCAAGGTAAATTGACCAGAATTGGATCCTTTGAACATAAGTTATGCTGTTTAGTTCCAACAAAAGAGGGTCCCAAGCCGAACGCATTGCAACAGCATTCTCCTGCTTTACATAGGCTTCGTCGGTTGGCTGATTTCAAAGGATAAAAACTTCTAGCAGCCGCCGCGTTCCTCTTATCTTTTTAGACATTATATAAACAATAAGACTGACACAGATAAACCAGCTGCTATGCAGGAATTAAATTATTAATAAATTAATTAAAAAAAATTTAAATAAGCTAATATTCAGACAGTAATTGGATTGATCGATCGCAACCTGTTTTTATCTGATATTCAAAATCTTATAAATGCGACTTCTCTTAAATCAGCAAAACTTGGGGGACTGTTCGGAGTTCGACATAAAAACTGAATCAAATTCAGCTCATACTGTTCGCCTTTCTTAGATGGACATTATTTTATATATTGCCCTCTTCAAAAAGCCATGTGCGATCAAAATAAATAGGGTAAAATGGCAACAATCGATTTGAAAATTTTTTCCCAGTACTGTTAGTTGGGAAGCACGCAGCACATAGTACATAATTAAAACACGCATTTCACTTTTTGTTTTAATTATAATATAATAATAATAATAATAAAATAATATAAAATTTAATAAGTAGTAGCAGCATTTTTACCTACCCCGATATAGATTACCGAGCCGGGTTTAAGACCAATATCTTTCAGCAGTACGTCGCCCTCGGCCTCAATCATATAACCATTAAGAACGATTACTTGAAGCAGTGGGCTGATATTGAACAGTGTCATTAACTGAAAAATTCAAAACGAACGCAGTTAATGGCAATATAAGCTACTGTCAGGACTATACACATAAACGTATTTTAAAAGATTTCTAAACATGCTTTTTGGGAAAGACTAGCAAGTGTGAAATTTTGTACGCAAAGTGCGCCGGGATGGGAACTTCAAAATATACGCAGTAACAAAAACCTTGACTTTGAGGTCGACGAATTTATCGTCTGAGCTTATCTGCACCAGACGATTTCCTTTGACGCGTTTACCACGACCAAGAAGTGGTTGTTTTGCCTGCGCTACCGTGTCGCTCGATCTCTGTTCAAGACCCTGAAAGAAATATATTGATTTTCCATATACAGTTCACAAGGTATTCGGTTATTTGATTCTTTAGAATTCGCTCACGTACTTTAGATAGCTAGCTAGAACGCAGTTATCGATAAACTTCTTTTTTTTCTAAACCAAAAATAGACTTGTTCCAAGGTCTGTAATATGATAAATTTGCAAAGAGTCTAGAAAGCTTGAACTTTTCTCATCTCGAAGACTTATAAGGGCAGATTTGGAATGGGCCCAATACAGGCTGCATTATTTGGTACATGACCCACTAGAAGCATGATGTTCTAACATATTAATAATGCCAATACTGACGGCAGTATTATCAATATCACTGGTAATATATTTCGTATGTTAGTAAATATTAATTGTTAAATCCAAGTATTCTCACCTCAGCTGTTTCCGCCTGGTCTTGAACCTGTTCCGATCTTGTAGGCAAGATCTTATTTGTTAACAGCTCGTCTAACGGAACCAATTGTACAGTGACCCATTCGTTCTGGAAGCTCAAGGCAGCCTGCTTGGCTTTTGTCCGAACATCTGCGACGCAGGGTTCGCATACCGCTGGAAAAAAAAATCTTAGAACTCGAGCTCGAAACACAAAAATCGGAAATTATCAACCAAAATGTGCTCGGATGTTAGATAAACGAATGGAGCTGTTTAAACATGCCTTTCTTTTTTGACACCTTTTGATCGGTTCGAGTTCTGCATTGAAGTAGGCATTAACGTAAGGAGCTAACCATCAACCCACCAGGCTCGTAAGATAGAAGCGCTGTCTCGTTTGGTTCAGCAAGTTCTCGCGTGACTTCAACCGTACCATGTACAGCAAATTCTTCACAAAGTAAGTTCCATTCTGCGTCCGACAAAAAAATTACCTTAAAAATAAAAATCAACAAAAAAAACATATGAATTGTATGTTTGTTAACCATCTCAAGCTAGCAAAAGCAAAGTTTGGCTTTTTGACACGAGCGCTGTATAAAACACACGCCCTACAGCAAACTTCGAGTAAAACGTGATATGAGAACGATTCTATTTGTTCCTAATACACTGAATAAGGGCATTGGGTCTCGCCATTCATAAAAGTTGAAGTCACTCAGCGCCAATACCTTTGCGTTGAGCTATAAAGTCTGTAGCACGCTATTATTAAACTATTATACAAATATGGAATGTAGTGAAATTTGTTTTAGTGGACCATAGGTGCGCAGTCAGCTGAAATTGGGAATACAATTATTTAGAAAAATCCGGAAGTCTGAGTCACATATGCGGTTGAAGCTGATGCCGAATTATAAAATGTACAGATCTCTGAGGCTGATACAAGTACGTGTCACCTTTCTATAAAAAAGCATATTGCTTGGGAGTACCGGCTTGTTGTGCAGCATTCAAATACAAATACACCATTTTATTTTACAACAGAGAACCTAACATCTGCTAAATAAATAAATGCAGATTTAGAAAACAAGGCTCAAATGTTGTTTCAAAAACACATTTGATCTCTGAATCCAAAAGACTTATCGATAATCATCAGCCCTAGACATCTGAATGAGTACATTTGTTGAGTTTTCGTTTGATCCCGACAACCTATGTAATTTAACAAAATAACACTCACTTCTTCCGGCAAAAGCCCACCTGACACCAATACGGGCTGATCGATGAGAGTGCCCCCATGAGGACATAGAAGTTTATTTCGGAAGCCGGTAGGCCGAGGTCCCCTGCAATCAAGGTACGATTTAATTACTCCCGATACCTATGTGCACACCTCGCCTATATACATAAACTCCTACTTTGACTATTTGATACTCCAGGTTTTTGATTGTTGGCTAAACCTTGGGTAACGCAGGAACTTTCGCAAGATATCAGCTTGTTCCGCATGTAAAAGATGCCCCTTTAGCTTGTCAGTTTCAAATGACCGTCGCGCTTTCATCAGACCACTAAGACGAGCACGCAAACCAACTGCCGTGTCCTTCCGCTCGGCCTGTGCTGCCTGGGCTTCCTCCGACTCTTCCCTGAAATTGCAAGAAATACACAATAAGCTGAAGGCGTTGTAGTATTATTACTGGAATGTTTTAATTTTTTAGAAATAGTGCTACAATCGGTGAGAAACCGTACTTTGTCAAGAGCATGTGATATTCTACACACGGTTATTTTTGCTCAAAAACAGAATTCTCCGCGCATGTTCACAGCAGCCGGTAAGTCGTTCGTATTCGTGATTACTACATTATCGGTACGCCTTTTATCTTAATTCTTTGCCGTGCCTTCTCGTGCTGGGAAAAGACGATCCATTAGAAGACGTAACATATAGACACGAGACGGCTACTAATAGTTGATAAGTACTTACATACATAAAGCACAATCCGGGTGATCGCACGGAAACTCCGCGCAATCAGGAAAATATTGCCTAATAAGACGCCACGCGTCTTGTGGAATCTGTTTGCGAGATTTTAGCCCTAAGCTACCGTGTTCGCACAGGAGTTCTCCGTTGAAGTCTTCGTTTGCGTCATCAGTTCGTAAACCCAACTCTCGTGTCAGCCGTCGCTCTACCATTTTGTCCCATGATTGTAACGCCCGATTACTGATCTAAAGGAAAAAATGGAACGAGAAATTCCAACACTACACCTAGTATTTAACACTTGTGATAGGCAACAATTGTGATTTTAATACTGATACCTTTTCGAACGAATTAGGACTCCCGAGTAAAAAAACTGTTATACATGCATATTAGTATATAGAGGAACTACATCCCGAAAACTACGACTGATAAATGATACTTTTTAAAAATGGGTCACAAGAAATACTTACCCAGTACATTGGTTGGTCTTTCGTGCGAAGAAGTTTACCGAAATTCTTCTTGTCTACAGCAAGGCGACCGGCTAATAAGGTTCTGCGAGCCAGACCAATGACACATTCACGACACAACTCTTGTGGTACATCTTGTTGTCGTAAAAGGTCTGCTTCTACCAGCTGATGTTTTTGGCATAGTTCCTGGCACAGTGCCAAATATACCACAACCAAAAATTATAATCCATGTAAAATGCCACTGTTTACTCAAAAAGCTACCAACTATTCAAGTGTACAATAACGATTTGAAATAAAGAAGAATATCAACGAAAATAGCTTATAATAGAAATGGTAGTAAACATTATGTTCGACATAACAAAAGATTTGTTTTTTCCCATACCTTAAGTAACTTAGCTCCGTCATTTGAGATGATTTTAAGGCCTGTAGCATCCGGTGCTAATCGCCCGTGTGGACAACGAATGGACCTGTAACAGGGTGAAAGATCAATTACTACATTGTATGGCTAAGCTACTGTCGACACCCAAGATGCTTCTTAACTATCAAATTCGAATAGCTAGCTGTTTACGGCTATTCTGTATCCATTGTTATTCTCACTCGCCCTTTTCTAGTAGTGGTTATAGTTATTGGTGTCATTCATATTGATCTAACTTATATCACATTGTTACACAAACGGCTAATTTATGAAGCTCACTTTTCCTTGTTGGTTTCAAGGCCAAATACCTAAATAACTAACTTAAAAAAGTATCTGAAACTGTCGCTATATACCTATTATTAAACAAATTTCATTGGCTTTAAATGTTGGAATATGTTCCGACATTTTTATGTATTAGCATCCTAAGTAGGATTTTTATTCTCTTATAGAAAAACCGAAAACCGCTGTTCGGACATAAATGACACTCCAGTACAAAGTTTTACGTACCTTGTAAGATCATCTGGTTCATCATCTTCCTCCTGGGCACCGTCCTTTTGAACTTCTGAGCCAATAACAGCAGATTTACGATTTCGATTTTTTGACCTTTTCTCTAATAAGTTCGTAGTCTCTTCAACAATAGGTTTAGCTTCAGCGGAAGAAGAGTGCACAGTCACCTGTTCTTCATTTAATTTTTTTATGAGCTCTCGAGTAGCCTGCAAATCGGGGAATGTAACACAGGTATCAACGTAATTATAAGATATATAGCAGATATAATATTAGCTTCTGTGTACAAGTTGCAATATTTAGATGCCCCAATTTTCGAATGCCTTAATATATATATATATATATAATTTTGTTAACTGTCTTTTAATCTAAAATCTTTCGAAGGACATTTTAACTATATATTGATCAGTCGCAGCAGCACAGTTAATGGCGCTCTTAAAGTGAACTCTCTTAATGATCAATTGACTAACGTTATTAATCTGAACTACACTATTAAAGTTAGCTTAAAAAGTTCTGCCTAAACTGGCTGGAAATGTTCTCCAGCTCATTGTCAACTGTTAAACGAACCCTTATCCACGCAACCAGAAAAGAAGTTTCAACAAAGCATGGTTGCTTTCCATCTTCTGGGATGAATGTGAGTTGCTTCGATACCTCTACAAGTTCGGCCCGAAGTTCTTGAGCCTGCAAAGCAGCTTTTGAACGCAGGGCAGCGGCCTCAGCTTCCTAACAAATATAATACAGATAATACATTATCTACGTATTTAGTTTTACTTTAATTTTGGAAAGCGCTTACTAGATATTTACTACTTACTTTTTACCATGAAGTGTTTACCATATTCCAATTTCGATTTTTTGAGCAAGTGGTAACTAACTCTCACAATTATTATTTTTATTGGCATACAGTAACTAGTGAAACTGAACAGTATACAAATAACGCTGCGTCTTTCATACCCTAAGGCTACGATACTTCATAAATTCTTCTGTGACTTCTATCTTATATTCAAAAACAAGTTCTGTAATTACAATTAGCATTAAAGTCATAGTTAACCAGAAAGCGTATTAATTCTTTACTACCTAGAGAATGCAGAAAATAGATGAAAACATCGTTTTTATGAACAACATTACCAGAGATGCGAATTCAGCTGCTTCCATATCAATAATATTTTGTAGATAATTGAGTAATGGGGGACTTTGCGCTACGATAGGTTTTCTTGCTCTTGCAGCAGCGCCACCACCATCAGTATTCTGCCCTAATGAATTGTCGGTTTTTCGTTTCTCATAGACAAGAAGGTATGCTCCCGTAGAGGAAAGCTCATTGTCGGACTTCTTAACTTCATCTTCGTCAGCAGCGCTCAACTTTTTCTCTTCACTACCACTTTTGTCTGCGAAATTGAACGACTTCTTAGGGGTTTTGTTTGTCACTAATTTTGCTAGCACTAAGCCTTTTCCTTTTTCGATCTTTTCGGCTTCATCATTTTTGTTCGATGGAAAAATCGCAGATCGGTTCGTTTTGTCACTATCAACCGGTTCAGGTTTGACTGCGGCATTATTTAGAGTATTCTCGTTGTGTGCGATTGTGTGCCTCGCCTGATTGTTAGTACTAGTCAGATTCATTTTTTCGAATATTTGAATATCGTCGCCACTTCCATCGGACCCATCTGAATTCTGTCCGTTAGTCGATTCGCCCTTATGGCCGTTCGACTCACCTATAAATTATCCCAAAGTGATTCTGTGATTAGTATTCAACTTGTTTTTATGTTCATTGTTGTTGACAATTTTCCATAAATTTTGTGTTTTGAGCAGATACAGTTGTACCACACTCACCGGACGCGTCTCCATTATTATCCGTCGACAGCTCTTTGTCAAACTCCGCCCGACCTTTTGACTCTGACACTGTTCCGTCATTGAGCCTAAAACAAAAACGTGTTTACTCTGAGAACGCTGTAACCTAAACAAGTGTATTTCCAAGTTATTTTCATAAGCTCGATTTTAGTAATATCTGTATGTAGTCATTATTGAGCACTCCAAAGAAGCTGATTGTTTTAAATTAGCCTTAGTTAAATATCTCACATATTTTTTAATATTACGTTGAGCCGAGTTAGTCGCAACTTTTTTTTATGCATTAATATCTTTTATGCCACCACATTAACACTAAGTGGCCGACTAGAAGTTTACGCGGACAAAGTAAAGCAAATCGGTTTTTAATTCATGAATAAAGTAATAATATTATATAATAATGTTACCTAAACCATCTTGAAGTAGTTGACAATGCGGCGTCCTCACTATGAGGCATCGTAACTTTTACGTTGGCGATGTAATGACCTGACGTGGCCGTTTGTCCAAGATGGACTAGAACGGCTTTCAAATCGTATATCAATGGACCCGGGATCCCTGTGGAGGTCGAAAACAGAGCATACATTTTAAACTTCTCATTGCGCTAGTTCTGTTGTTTAGGTTGGGCGTTATATTCCCATGTAACATCACTTCGCTTGATCTTTAGCATGCTTGTACATTATTCATTCTTGCTTACCAGCATAAGAATACGATAATTTGTTGTTTTGTTCAACTGATGAAGATGACCCTGTCCCTTGGTGTCTACATCTGTCCTACCGTTGAATATACAACGTACTTCATCGGCCTAGCTGTTACGTAATACTCTCTTCTGGCTAAATGCTATTCACCCATGTTCCCATTCGAGTAACCGACTGTATACACATTTTAGGAAAGATTTCTAATCTGAGAGCATTAATAATTACCTTACTAAACTTCATTAGTTTATATGCTTCATAAATCGCTAAAGTGTTATTTCTAAAGTGGAACGGAGAATCTTCTCACAAAGTGCCTGATGAAACTTTGAGTAAAATGTTACTAACCTTTGACAAAGGTTGCCATGTCAAGTCTAGGGGGGAACCTCACCGTAGCCTTTATCTTTTTACGGGTTCCAGTCTTGATATCGAATCTGTATCGCTGAAGCTATTTAACACAAATAAAAAAATGACGCATTTCAGAATAATGGTGCTTAGAGCTTATAAAGCACTTTCATACGGCGAAAAAGTATGTGCACATAACATACTTAAAAAAAGTTTCCTTTGCGTTTTTTTTTTAATCTTCTATGTGAGCAATATGTAATACTATAGCAGAACCCGCAAGCTTCGGAGACTGTTTTACTATTAAATACATTTTATTTTACCTGTATAAATGTAAAAGATTAATCATATTATATAGTTAACCTCGAATAGCGACTAGTCATTAAGTAATAATATTGATAGACACAAAATTTGTTTGTTCAACTAGTTTGAACACATTTTTTTCCCGTAACACAAGTTGATCACATTTATTTACACAATAGAGTTTTCATAGAAATATACGTTTTTACATCTGATAACACATTAGCGCGGACGATGCTGATGATCATTTTGGTGTCTCTAGGCGTTAGCGAGGTGTAATCTTTAAATGCAAAAAACGAGAAACTGCTGCCAAGAAAGAAGCTTAATTGCAACCATCCAAATTGATACTACACTTTGTGGATATAAATAAATCTTGTTCCGCAAAATCAACAATATTTGCCCAGTTGGCTTATTTTCTAGACTGCGTTTTCCGAATGAAACTTTAGCAACTTATGAAAAATCAGCCCAATCATTCCACTGGTCCGCAAGTCGTTCTGAATCTGGCAAACCTGGGTATTTAGACTTTTAGTAGTATAGTAGATGTACGTTGAAACCGTCTGACCATGTTCATACAAAGCAGCTATTACAAACCTGAAGATTTAGCACGGGTGGTAATGCTACAAGTTCTTCGTAACTTGCTGCTCCCCCGGTACCAGAACACGTGTAACATCGGAACTCGCAGTCCATGTTCTTTTTCTAAAACACAAGCCAAAATAAAAAGTGCATCAAATTTTATACAGTCAAATAGCTATGCCATACGATCTCATGTAGAGAAGTTGCATACCTGGAAGTACGTAAGCGCTCACTAGCTTTTGAAGTATATTTCATATATATTTATTTTAAATACAGTGTCCCTAGTATCGAAATACTGTCATGGCCTTGAATATGTAAATACGCTCGAATGGACCACCGGCAAAACTACCTGTCCAAGCGCTCGCAGGCATTGCTGAATACTCCGCACGCCTTGAATATTAAGATTGAGGCGGAAGAACACATCACGGGATCGGCGAGCGCCGTTACAGAGTTGGCACTCAACGACGTTGACCAGCTCCCCACGAAAGACCTCTTCCAGTTCGCTAGCTAAGGACTGATCTGGGTACATACCTAAATGAATGAACGAAAGCCGATAAATTGTTATCAAATGGTATCATTGTCATTAATACGCATCTCACAATCATTATCAATATACCTGATCATGTACTATCGGACGTATCCTTCAAATACTTACGAAGCTGTTCCACTATTCGAGTGAAGAGCAAGTCGGCGAGCTCCGACGCATCCTGCTGATAGTCGATGTCAAGGCCTAAAAACTCGACAAACGCCGTGGGGTCCACTGTATCTCTATAAAAAAAATCTAAACTGTTACAAGGTTTAATTAAAACAAAAGGTAGAGACGATATGGATTACCATGTACTAAAACAGCGTGACGAGAGCCATGAATTAAGCACTGTTATACAATATTTACATGAACTGATACATATATTGTAAAATTTTTTTTTAGTCACTTGATGCGTACTTAGGAGATTTTAGAAGCCGCGCAAATACCAGCTGCAGATGTCCAATAATAGTCTGTGGCACAGTAGGGGTTGAATCGCCTAAAATGTAACAGCAAAAAAATTACTTTTGATTCAACCGTCAGAAAAGCAAGATACCAGCTTAGTGGTTTACGAATCCCATTACGTTCTCTCAAAGAATTTGATTTAACACTTCATATTCTTATCTCAACGATATGGTTTACAAGACTAAGATGATTACACTCCACATTGATCACACATTCTTCATTACACAAACTCTGATGCTTTGGACCAGTCCCCTAATGGGTTACTTACTTCGAAATCCTTAACGAGATGTAAACGAACTTACTTTCGCCAGGATCAATATTTCGATCCCATTTCAAAATAAGTCTGCGGAACTCCTGATCATGGAACCAGACCTAAAATATATCGGTAAATATATACATTAAAAGCCGTCAGAATGAGACACGTTAAACCCTTAATTGTCTAGCCTTTCCATTCTGCGCGATAGGCTACACATTTAAGGTTAGTTTTTTTTTTTTTTTTTAATACCAGATTGCCCTCCATAGAACTACGCCAAGCTGCGGTACTGGCAGACGACAAAAGTTATGAAAAATCCAGCCCACACACCTGCAAGAGACTATTGACGTAGCAGGTAGCACCAAGGTTACGAAGTCCTGCCGGAATATCCCGACGCGCTCCTTTTACTGGGGCCTCTGTAGATAATGTTTTATCAAGTGTAGCTGCCAATCCGGCGCCGTTAAGACCGGATAAACAACGCGGATTAGCAGCACAAGGTCGTCTGAAATACGACCCATGATCCCACAGAAGTATACGTATCAAACATGCTATATCTTTTGTTGGGAATACGTGTACTGTATACTGTGTGGCACCGAGTTATTTATTCAATAGAAAAAAAACGTATTAACGAAAATATCTTCATTTTAAATATAATGATAATCTATAATAAATGTTATATTTCATATGATTGAATTCGCGATAGTAATGAAACAGACAATAAAGCAGGTAAATAAATAGTCCATGATATGACTCATCTTTTGTAACAGTATAAAACGGTTTTGAATGTATATCCTGAATAGTAAAATCGATAGTACTAACTTGCAAGTACCGTTGACACAATGATCAAATGTCAATCGATATGTTTGTTTGACCTCGTTTAGAGTGACTGCTGCGCTGATATCTGAAACGCCTTCAATCCAATCTAATGCCAACTTGTCAAACTGAACCTATATTTATTTAAAGCACATGCAAAATCATAAAAGAAAACTTGTTACACGTTACTGATCTAATAATATATCTCATGGTCTCACTCCCACGCGGCAATGCTGAAGGTTGGCAGCTCGAAACAAACTCGAGTCCAGTTTCAGCATCTGCTAATATATTGGGATATTTTTATGCGATAACAATACAAATTTGGCTTGCGTATCGGTCAGCACCCTAGAACACATCTTCAGACCAATGAGCCCTTAAAACGCACATGCCGCACTGCTCTTCTTAACGTTCCGCTCAAGAGCTACTTCGTGTCCCGAAGACAAAGCACCAATGCGATAAAAGTACTAGTAGTATAATTATAAGCGTATATTAACAGTTGGTAAGATAGTCATTTTTCCATTAGATATAGTAGAATTTTAAGACATTTCCAAAGTTATTTTCAAAGCTAATTAGTTAACTAACCTTGGTCGGCATGACGAAGCTGCGCAAGACGAAAAATCAAGACCTGAAGCGCAGAGTGTTATACATTGGGCTCATTAGTGGCTTAACCTAGGTACGCGCACTACATTTGTGATTCTACTAAAGTGCTTTTACGCGAAAGAATATTTTTTCATGGATTTTTAAGATGCGTGATAATTTATTTCTTCATTGACGACTTATTAAATATCGAAGATGGATGATTTATGGCGAAAGTATAATGAAAAATAAAATCAACCGTTAGACAAAACATTTGTTGGCACAATTACTACTCTCGTGCAAGCTGCAAATTCTAATTACAGGATCATGGTTATAGATTTGGTGTATGTATTTATAGGTAACAATTTTTTCAGTTTAAGTAGATGCTATACACTGTGAACATCGACAGCTCTCACACTAACTTTCCGATGACTTCTTCGAACTTAATATTAATTACTACTTCAAACCAGTGAGGCCCTTGAATCCCTCATCCAACGAAAATTGTATTCAATGTTCAAGCCCTTATTGTTACGTAATAGAACAATGATCTGATACTGTGACTACGCTTCGTACACTTCTCTCAATTTTTTTTTGCTTTATGCAAAAGCAACGGAGGAATAACGATTGCAGCGTACATATGTATTCCATGGCCCGCTGAATTTAGACAATCACTGCTACATTAATCGCGTGAGATTTTCTTAACGCATCCGTTTTTACCGAAAGGCAAGAAATGGCAGCAGGTCATTCTTCTTTCTTTCTATTTTTCTCCCATTCATTCTAGTCAAGCTACGTCTTCGATCTTTACTCACCAATATTTTATTCAGGGTAGCCGTTTAGGTCGCACGGCCGATTTTGCAGCAGTAGCTTTCTTATACAGCAGCCAAATCTGGCTCTTAGGGGGAGCGAGCGGCTAGCCGCCGTGGCGTTCGATTTTCTTTTTCGTTTACCTCAGGCCCCACAGGGGTCGTAGTCAGGAGAATTTGGGTACACAAAAAACCCTCCTTTGTTCACTAACACAACTCTACCACAATTCGTCGATTCAAGCACTGCGTAACGACATCAACTACACCCGCGTTGTCACTTACTGTTACTGCGTTACTAAGCACGGAACGAGAGCCCTCACTGTCACGTAGTCACACTCGTTGCTGAATATAGTTTGCTGTCTTTCTTCCTCTGAAGAACCGCCAGCGAAACGGCATCACCGCCGACCGCTGCCACCGGCACTCTCTGCCAAAACGACCGCCGGTTCTAAAATCAACAACAGCATCGTCCATAGGTGCCCCAAAATTTTGGTGTTCTGTTTGCAAACAAAAGAACCCAAGCAGACGAAAGGCGGGCCAACAATAGGCTCCGTTCTCGATCTCGGATGGTCAACATGACGGAATCAATGCTTCGAACGTAATTGAAACATTAGTTTCTCATAGATGGATTCCCACGTAACTACCTATAGGGTTGAGCTGTTTACTGAACTCTGGAACATGTCAAGATTAGCAGTGTTGTTAACACACGACTAATAAAGGCAATTTTTGAAGCAATTTAGTGCAGACGAATGTTAGTTAACATTCGTGTGCTATAACTATCATGAACATAGAGAAGACAATGAGCGAGATCCGTTTACCCATAATACCTTATACAGTTCGTTGAAATTTGTACATTGTTTCAACGATGGCTGTACTTTGATAAAGATCTCTGTACGGAACGATCCTTCGCGTTGGCTGTTGTGATGTCTTGTCTTGCCTTTAAATTGAAAAAAAAATTGATGTTCGAGTTCTACTTTAAGAAACAGAGCTACGACGATTGAAGGGTGTTTGACGGCTAATTATTGGATAAAATGAAGTACAAACTGCCATGACAGATCATATGTAACCTACTCTAGTCATTTAGGATTATTCTTTCTTTTTACGAAGACGCTTAAACGTACATCTAATATATACGTTGAAATTCTCGGATCAGTGGTCCCGTTCTGGCGATTCGACTAAGAGATCGACTCTACTGAGCAGAGTCTAGCGAAACGGTGCTACGCAATTCGCTTCAGCTTATCACGTCGTAAAATATACAGGAAATACTGGCGTTTTAGTTACCCATTCAAAAGTAAACTTAAAGAAAGAAGCTTAAAAAATGCTTGTTGAAAGTGCAATAAATGTAAAGCGATTAATAAGTTTAAGAAGCGTTAGAATAAACTGAAACGGTAAAATTTACATATGTATATATGATGCTAGTATGCCAGATGTGTATACGTCCCGATATGTAGTGGCAGTCATTACAATTGCTGGAGTGAGCCCGACAAACGACGGTTCACATGTAATGAATATAATCTGCCAAAGTATCTAACTTAATAGCCATCATTTATTTAACGCAGTCATTTACATCGTGTAGTTAACCATACGGCTTTTGCAGTTGGAAGCATAAAGAAATTCAGCTTCTCCTTGGAGCCGAAATGGTATTGAGTATGGGCCTAGAACTAAGAAGAACGTAAGGTGTGAACTAAGCGTGTGCTGCCTTTTACTACGGTGGCGAGTACTCGGATCTGGGTGTAGGCAGGCGGCTGTAAACGAAACATCTCTAAAAGTTACGCAACCTGGTGGTTGTTTTATTATTTTTTTATTTATTTTTTTTATTATTTATTAGTTCGACACTTAGTGTATTTGTATTAATTGTTCCGTAAATGTTCAAAGAGTATTATTAATGCGAAAATAAAAGAAGAAGGGCAACCGTTTAGAAAACTTGAAGAAAAGGTATTTCTTGGAAAAAGTTTTATTCTTGACAGGGCCCAACGTTCCTTGAAATTTATTGTTCCCCATTTCGACTACCCTGTAAAAGCTACGAGCATTCAGCCAGTAGTTGTGTCTACATATCACACGAATGGGTGTCTACACATGTCAGATTAGTAGATTGTATATACTAAGTGTGAATTGTGTGGAACTTGGTGCAAGCTCCAGGTTTGAAAAAATGATTTCACTCTTTTGTCGGAAGTTCATTCCTGAGATAACTTTTGCACCAAGATGCAATTCTAGACTCAATACCTATCGGTTGTGTTCTCGCAACGGAGCTAACGATTCACTTTATACAAGCCCTATGAAAGCAAAAGATACGCCAAGGAGTCTAAAGAGGTGACTCGGATTGTCTGCGAAAACACAGTCATGTCTAAAATTCAAGAGCTGGTTATCCGCCGATCGACTTTGAATGAAATTACGTTTTCGAATATTGTTCGCGAGAAGAAAAAAATGTATTCAAAAACCATAACCAAATACGGAAAAAAATTCACGAAATAGGTCAATAGTATTCTCGCAGGGCGAGTGACCGTCATTGCAAGAAGCGTTGTCAAAATATCGGGAAGATTAACAGGACACTATTAATGGAAGACAATGTGGAATCCAATTGAATTTCTTTTGCTCATTGCTAAACTTGTATAATTTTTTTAAGCTGCAAATTTTAAAGAATCCTGCAAATCTAGATGCATTTCTCCTTGTGTGTTGATGAAGGTGCTACCAGTTACAGGTTGAATGAATGCACTTTTACAGTATTGCAGTAGACTTGGCATTTCGTCGAAGCCTTCAGTGACAGTGTTACGAGGGGTAAGCGTAATAACATAATAACAGCGTCCTCCACGTTTAAGTATTTCTTTTTGATTATTCGATATCTTGTTGATGTTCTATTGAAACGTTTTGCATTTGAAAGGCGCTCTTGCATTTTCTAGAAAAGCCATGGTCCTATAAATGTATCTATTGAAAATAGTTTGCTGCTTCAGCAGGGTAGATTTTTCAACGAGCTAAATATAGAAGTAGAACTAATACCTAACCGCAGTATGAAGCATCAGAGCTCAAAACTTTGATTTTTTTGGTTAGAAGGTCTACAAGGGAGTTGTACTAATTTGCACTGCTTGCAACAAAGGGTACGTCAGACATTTTCGTATAATTATTCATATTATCCTTATACATATTTTCAATAATCGATAGTTCTATATATTTCTTAAGATTCTATCAAAATATATATAGAAATTTCAATGCGTTTTAGAAATCGTTACCTGCTCACCTTTCTTGGACTCAAGTAACTAACACCTATTCACTTGTCAAGTCTATGCTTGTGTAAACCTACTTTTTTTTTTTTATCTAAGGGTCTATCTTTTGTTTTTTCTTATTTCCACTTTATAACCTCGGCTGTTCTCTTCAATACTGTACTACTACATTGGGCCTCGTAGGCTACCCCTTGCAGTTCTTCTATTCTTTTATCCTATATTCTGTTTATTTATTTAATAGAGACGTTCTTAGTAACAAACGCAGAGCATATAAACGGTAAACAACTTTAGACACTGAGTTAACTTTTTTTCATATTGACCCTATTGTATATTAGCTGAAGCCAACAGCAGGCGCAGAGCGAAGGTCATTGCTGGTTATGTCTTCATCGGCTGTGACGGAGTTCGCGTGCCACGAGGAACCTACCAACAAAAAGAACCAATGTTCAGTTGTCTTCCCATAACAGTTGTGTGTAACAACGTTTTTTCATCAATCGTTTCAATGAGTACGCCATAAAGACGACAAACCTGCGGGACAGGAACCATCTTTCGCACTGCCACACAATCGAGTACGTCCATACGAGCTAACTAGCTACCAGTGTGACCGAGGTAACATGTTTGTCAGACTAGACATCTCTATTGCATTCATCCACCATAACAGTTGTGCTTTCCCGCTTATAATTACCGTTTCATTTCGGCACCTAGCCAGTGCTGTTTTGCTATCTGTCCCGTGAAATTAATTTAGCACCAAGCAGGACAACGTTTCGAGTTAATGACAGAGAGAGAGAGAGAAAGAGAGAGAGAGAGAACTAGCGTATCGTCGTAAGAGGAATGACTGTGCGTTC
Source organism: Varroa destructor (assembly GCF_002443255.2). NCBI lineage: Eukaryota > Metazoa > Arthropoda > Arachnida > Mesostigmata > Varroidae > Varroa > Varroa destructor. The sequence goes on from NW_019211457.1 coordinate 33,323,429, forward strand.
TGACCTATCATTGCTGCTTGGTGAAACCTGTCGTGGAAGCGGCCTTTAGTTATCGCGAACGTTTAAAGTAATTCTACAACTAACGATTGTCTGCTACCGAGAGGGTTAGATGTAGAAGTAGAAATGATTTCTTGGGTGACGCATTTTATTTAGGGTTAGCAGGCGAAAAGTGTCTAGGCAGATTAGATGAAGGCTTTACATAACAGGTTCTTAAGCTGGGCCACTTGCCAAGATGAGAGAACCTTCAAAAGAGTTTCAACACTTCACTGCAGTAAGATTACATAGGGTCAACACACTAGTATTGTTACTTGCAATAGACCTGCATTTGCCGTCATTGTGTCAACGTTGGCACGACTTATGCTGTATCGCTTGTGGTCGACCAACGTGAGTCACAAGGTACGTCGATCCAGGTCGTCCCAAGGGGGGTAAACAGGATTTAGATGAAGTCAGTCTAAAAAAAGGACTATCATATTTTCGTCTTCGTGGCTGTAGTTTTTGATTCGCTGCTCTGATATGAGAGTGTTACATCTATAAGGATTTGTTACTAATTGACTGGCTTGGTGGTTCAGCCTTCCTGGTGAGCTCAACGATTTCGGGTACTTTACTTCAGATATGGTGGCAAGGACAGCAAGAAGTTAGCGAAAAGAGCCTTTATCTTGGAAAAAAAAAAGGGGAGATTTTGAAGTAGCAGTACCAATATGGAACTGCTGTTTGGCAACAGGCCAACGACACTCAAGTACGTGGCGATGAATGAAAACGCGTGCATCTCTTTTGACGAAATATCGATGCAACGACATTTGTCTAAGTTGACATATTAGGATTGAGCTTTTCACTACTGGATATTTTTGAGCCGCGCTTTGCATCGTTTCCCACAATCTTCGCCTACTTGACATTGTTTTAGGCGCAACATTTCAATTGTACCGTGCCTGCCCGGAACACAACCTTGAGAGCTGGGCCTCTAGAAGCAGTTGAATCGCCGCAAACCTGTACGCAACCGTTCAGTTAAGAAAACAGAAAATAAAACATGAAGCAATTGATACACCTGTGGATTCTCCTTATGCTGCTATTTTAATAAATAATGCCTCGGGGAAGGGATCACGCAATAAGGCGGTATATTCATTGCCTTTTTTGAATGTACCGGATGGTCGCGAAGATCACTTTTTCAGATAGCCGGCGGTAGAAGCAGCACAAATCAGAAAATTTTCACATGAATGTAAGCGTCGTGGCATTCTAGAAGGTGACCGTTCCTCATTCCGGACCGGACAAACATCCTCATTTCCGAAATTTCCAATAATCGCTTAACTGAACCTTACTGTAAGAATAGCTAGAAAACTACTGAAGATGTAAGTTTACGAATTTTAATCCATAACACATGTACATTAAAATTAAGCAACGTGTCCCCCATCAGTTGCACTAATGTGGCCTGACCTCGTTCAAGCCACAAGAAACCCAGTCACAAAATTAGAGCTATGTCTTCGATTTTTGCACCCGTGTATAGCGGTGGGCTTATGAACTCTGTCTATCCCGAAACTAAGTTTAACTTTTGGCAAGAACATTGAGTCTGTCAGCGTTCTATGTACGAAAAATTCATATGCAACATACGATAGGCGATAGATATTAAAACAATCTGTATTGCAAAGCCGTCTCGAAAGATTCATATGTAGTATATATTCCATCGTTATCATAACCTGGTTCTCGTAAGAATTGACAGCATTATAGCAGGCGTTTTTCCACTATAGCTCAAATCATGCAAAACAGACCGACTTCAGCGGGTTCTCTGGCATGATTACAAAAGCTGAGGATCACAAGTTGTTTACTATTTTTTTTTGCATGCGGATTTCTTGCGTAATTTAATTATTTTCTTGCATAATTTAATTATTTTACAGCATCTGTTTTTCCTGTGTGAAAAATGACGATACGGCGTAATGGTACGGGACGGGAAAACATTTTCCTGGGGAAAACCTTCGCACTCAGTTAGCGTTGAACCTGAAGCAATGCAACCCGCTGCTTAACACACTGAGCTGGCCCTATTCCAATGGTTTTCAATCAAAGCCTTTACGCGTTCATATTCAAGATAAGCTCATCACCGTCCACCGAATGTCTCGAAAAACACCAGAGATTTTTGTTGGGACAGAAAAACTGAGCAAAATTGAAAACAGGATATTTCAGGTGGTCACCTGATTCCAATAGCTATTGTCTACGTATAAGTAGAATAACTGTCTACAATGTCGAGTAGTTCGATCGTCGGCGATAGCCCCTGCAGTAGCAGCCGAGTAACATTTAACAAAATACCAGTAGAATCTATGAGCCACAGAAGGTACATATACACATGATAGGTCTCTAGCCATGTGGTGAAAGGACCAAGCGTAAAGCGTATCAGTGTGAAAGCTACAATCAAGTGTTATTTCAATAGCATTAAAGCTGGACTTTCAAGACTGCGAATGTATGTACGATAAGGAGACACGCTATTTTAACAGCTATAGAAAGTATAGTTAAATTTGACAGCCTCTGCTCTACGTGATGGTGTAGAATAGACAATGCCATTTTACAGAGTACTGTGATTTCAACATTTTGCCAGCAAAACCCGCTCGTCGGTGTACCAAAGCATTATTTGTAGTTATATATACAACAAAACACACGACCGAATCTGTGCCCTAGATGCATATTTGACCGCTTTTGCGTTGAAATTACGAATGTCAGCGAGTCGTTCCTCTGAAAAGCTTGGACTCGAAAAGCTCAAAAGCAGTATTGTCGAGCCCTCCATATGCCAAATCTAGTCTGTGTCGTATATGCATGACGTTTTTTCTTACCCTAATTGGAGAACGTGCTAAATCAGGCCGCACACATCTTCCCTGCAAAAGACTGCTACTGAACGTAAGCAGTTGGGACGCCCGTGCATGACATCAAATTACTGTAAAGGCCGAAATATACACTTTATTGGTGATAGTTAGCCCGAATTTATAGGTTGTTCGAAGCCATTTAGTCATTAATTTCTCTTATAGAATGTGAAATTTTTCTGTATTTATATATATTATACTATTCTGAGCAATTGTGGTAAGCATCATCATGTCGTCGGACTCCCACGTAGGAACTTCGTTTTAAAAACACGTGTTGCGATTGGGAAAAGGGAGTTGGGATATGGTAGCATAGTTGATTAACTGCTGTCATTCCTTTTTCTACGTAAATCGAGTGACTGCCTTGCGGATAATATTGGAGTGGCTTGCACTGCCATACGCAGAAGTAATAGTTTTTGACAGTAATTGAAGATGCGTTGTGAACACCTAAGTTTGTCTTCAGGAAAGCAAATTACTGTCGACGTCTGATCAATCAAGTAATCGATGATACTTCGCCACCGTGTAACAGCAAGCATTAGTTTTTTACACATAGATTTCTACGGATAGCACCAACGAATGCGTATTTCACACTTGCCTTTACCGGCTTTCTCCTTAAAATAAACGAAGCGATTATTTATGTGAATAGTCTCATTGCGACTGAACTTTATTGCAACTTACAGAGTTAGACTAACTTGAAACTATTGATTATATGTAATGCTGTTCACACTGATTAAACGCAATTGTACATAACTATGAATTCAAATATTGTTGAAAAAAATATTTGTCTAAAGCTATAAATGCAGCTTAAAACTTTGTGCTTGTAAGCTCAGAGCCTTATCCAGTTTCCAACCGCGGCGGCCAGGATATAAAAAAGTCTATTCGGGATCATTCGAGCCGAGATACACTTGAGCTGAAAACCATCTTTTCGCGAGCATTTTGCAATTTAAAAGGTAAAATACATCTTTAGTAATGTTTTGTTTATTAAAAAAATTCCAGAAGCTCTCGCCGACAATTAGAACTTATTCTTATTATTAGAACTTATTATACTGTAATAAGCCGCTTGTCCCCTAACCTTAGATAATAGGATCGCGCAAAATAGAGCTTTGGTTCATCTGCGCTTTGCGTCCACTAGAAGACATTCAGACAGTGCCATAGTCAGCCGTAGCAGGCAAAAATAGATCAGCTAGAAGCAGATGCTTTTATTTGGTTTATTGCTATGTTTACTGTTTTGGTAGTTATTTAGCGTGTGCATTTTGTTACGAATTTCTATCCGTCTAGGATGTCCACGAACGTAATAAACTGGATCTTTCAAGTCAATAGCGATACAAGGACGTCTATTGCGTCCCAGAAGCAGCAGATTGCATAGAATAAGATCATCTAGCCAGGAGTCAGGATTCAATAATTCCGTCAATAATTTGCAGTAACCTTGTAGCGTGTGAAGTATTAAAGCGTCAGCTTTATTCGTAGAAAGCCTGTAGGTGAGGTTCAATGCATACTGATGGCCTTTCGCATGTGATTGGCATATGCTCTCTTATAACATTGCAGGCAATCGAGGAACTGCCGCGTCCATTACTAGAAAGAATTTCCTTCCTATTAGACGACTAGCCGCAAGGTCAACGGATCCGAGTGCATAGTCTATATTAGCACTAAACAGGTAAGAAGTATACTGCAGATACGCAGTCGGTTACAGAGTGAGAACTGTTGGATGCCAAGTTTGCTTGGTGTATCAGAACTGTCTATATGGACGGCGCACCGTTCAGAGGGAATTTCAGTTGTGTAGAATTTCATAATCTACCATCGTGTTACTTAAGTCACACTTCGTGACGACGACGACGACGATTGAATCGAATCTAGTTGGCGATTGTGGTCATTTTGATTTCACAGGAAATATTATTACATGTTATCCGAAAATCCTATGTCGTATCTGTTAAAAAGATCACCCAGATTGTAAATGGCTTACCCGTAGTTCTTACTTAAAATAAGGCTTAGTGCAATTTCAACTGATCTAAATTTGTTCGTGTTAAGCACAGGTTGGGTCAGTTTGAATACAAGTAGACTGACAGCTCTAGGCTGGCTCGTAATAAACAGTGACGTCCTCATAAAGTGTCATTTTCAGAATCACCACCTATAGATCAATTCCACTAAGCCGGCAGGGCGCTTTAAGCGTACATGAACTAGATCGAACGTGACTAAAGCGCCGCCCATCCCACCGAGTCAACAACTACTACTACTACGTACGATAGCGACTAAATCATCGAGCCATCTGCCTCGGATAGTAGCACCTCACTGGCGGGATATTTCCCTAAAACCAAGGAGAACTTTATTAGTAAAAATTTCGTTTCCATTCTTTTAAGCGGATATATATATACGTAAGCGTGTCAGTGTGTGTATGTGACTATACGCTTGTTCACTATCTGAGAAAATGGCTCTATGCATAATGCACCGAATATAAGAAACTGTGTTAGAGGTTTTAATGTAGTCTGAAGGAAAACTTTTCAGCAGCTAACACAATAGCGGTTGAGAATTTGTGAAAATTCTAAATAAAGCTTTACATAATAGGCTGAAAGTTGTACCTTGAGGTAGCAAGGAGGCACTGGCTAGACGGTAGAACCGCGAACGGTTCAATGAGATGGCAGCACGAGAGAGTTAACCTACTGCCATGGGGCATTTTCTACACAGTCACCCGACGGCTAGGACATGGAGAGTAACAGTAGAGTCGAATAGTTAGAAGGACAGAGCTGTAAAAAAAATAAAGCGAAATAATAAAACCATTGTAACAACGCGGTTGGTTCGTTACGGCTAACCTTGATATTGATGGTCGAGTATTAAAATTATATATTACTCTTAATAGGTTGAGAATCCTCCTCGAGTTTCGAGACATGGCGTATTTGATATTGAGATGAAAGACAGGTTCGAAGATCGAATATGAGGCTACGCAGTTTCCGGATATGGTTAGGGTAGCCGAAGGGCTCAGAGCAGACGACGCTATTGTCAGTGCAAGCCACGTAAAGAGCCACGTTGAGAGTTATTGAACCACCCAAGAAAGGCTATTCACGAATTTACTGAAAAGCAAGTGCCATAGCAAATAACCAGGACTAAATCGCCGGTCTAAGCCATTAAACCCCTTCAGTTGCCGCCATTGGTTGGACTATTAGCTATTCGCACACAGTTGTTAAACTGTGTGCGAATAGCTAATAACAATAACGATAAAAATAGATAATCTGTGGGTAAACTTATTCTTGTTTTATTTCTCAATTTGATTTGCGCGCTGTTCCGATAACGACGATCTAGCAGAAATCTTGCTTATATAGCACAAATTCCAAGCTAAAGTCGGTATCACATATTAGTACTATCGTATACGATATGGGTTAAATATTTGCCATACGACTGATACCGTGCTTACAGTATAGTATCATTTAGTAGCCTACACACAAGCTCTCTATGGAGAGCACAATTGTTAGCCAAACACTGTTTAAGGCCATATTTGAATCTCACTAAGTCAATGGGCATAAGGTCGCTCGATGGTACGTATTTGATATGCTCTTTCGCACCTATTTATCATGTCTGTGTTTTGTACTGACGCAAGGCCATGATCAAAGTATAGAACTAATGAAACAGTGAACGTGCATTTGACCTGATCACCTTTAAGCTCTGTTAAATGTCCTTCACATTAATGTACAAATCGATGTTTGGTTTCGTCGGTCATCTTATATCGACATTTACCTGACTGCGCTTGCCGGCGTTTCAGTTTTGTTATTATTAGCTTCTGTAGAAGGTCGAATCCAAAAGAGAATATATCATGGTAGGGTTCTAATGCCTGCAATGATGATATGACAATTGCGAAACTAATAGGAATATCATTTTTATTAAAGGTGTCTCTCGTCCAACGTAGATGAACACTCAAGAGTCGTCAACAAATATTATCTGATAACAACTCAATAAAAACAAGGAAATAAATTCTTAAATTATTGTACCGGACACAATAAATTATTATGTTAATTGGTACGCTTTGTTCTACGAACTTCATACGATACGACACTTGTCTCTCAAATTGTTTAGCATAAGCAAAAAAAAAAAGGATTCGCGTCCCAGTTTACCCGACTTATAATACTTATTTATGCAGTTCTCACATTTGCTTGCGAAGGGTTCTATAGCGGAAAACACTGCACCCCGTGGCACTGTTTCAAAAAATTGAGTTGCACCTTTCGGATTGCTTCAGTGTCCTTAGTCAAATGGGCCGTCACATTTCATACCTCGTTTAAAAAGGCAGGCCTTTAGAAACCTAAATATAGCATTCAGATTTCGTCATTTTTCACAAAATATTGAAAGGACGTCACTGTAGACCTCATTGGCCCCAACAATGATAACGGTAACAATATCACAAAAGAAAGGATCATTAGTGTGCTTGATATGCATATCAACATGCTATTTGAAATTTTAGAAGCTACGAATCGTTTTTATTTCGAATTTTAGAAACTACAGATGCGCATTTAATAATAATAACCAATTAACGGCATGCTTAATTTTCTTCAAGCTGTTAGTTTGTTTCATCGCCATGCCGCTACCTGCAGCTTGAAATGAGCCAAATATCTACGCTTTAATCAGTACGAAAAAGAATTGACCACAGTTTCTAATCGTAGCACCTGATAGAAAGGCTCCCTTCACCATATGTAATGTCAACATTATTTTCAGAGGCTACTGTTTGAAAACGTTGACGATGCTGTGGTCTTGTTTGGACACTTGGAAACAGCGCATCAGTATAGCACAATATTGGCACATCATAGAAAAAGGAAGCCAATCTTGACCCCGCAGCGCCGTATCATTTTTGATCTGACGCTCCGTGTTTCCTTTTTAAATACGTTATCGACGTCTCGTTGTGAGTCTAAAGGTTTTTGTCGGTATCGCTGTAGTAGCGCTACGATTCACGCAGTAATTGGGTCTGTTTTCGACTGCTTGCGCTCGTTGGTGAAACACGTCCGCCGTGTCTCATTCTCGCCTACCAAGACGCGTACTGTTGGGCCGTACGCTCGTTTCCATATTGTGCTGTTTTGTCACTTCGCAACTGTTCACGGTTCCGGCCGTATTCGCGCTAGTGATGGCTGATAAATTGATATTGTTTGGTGTCGTCGCCCTAGTAAGCTTACTGCATCTTGCTCATGGTAAATTTTACACTTAATTAAGCTATCATTGTGTTCTTGCACTAAAAAAGCGTAAGTCACATCAATCGCTAATGAAAGTAACACTAATTGGGGTACGCAGATATGCGCACCATTTATATCGTTACATACGGAGTTTTTAGAAAGTTTGTGCCTACCATAACTTTATGCTTGCATATTTCATTTGCAACCGTATCGCGCAAAGCCACAAATTAAAGAAACGAGATTTTTTTTATATACATGCCTACTTTGTGATGCTGTAGTGAAATTAAATAATTTTTTTTATCGTTTGTGGATAGTGTCCAATTATATTTCCCTAAAGTAGAAGTTTATCTGTTTTTCAGAATAGAGCAGTGTCTTTAAGAACAAGTTCAGCACAAATGGGGAGTCCGCCGTCCGCAACTCTATAACATTCACAAAAACATGCACGCCTTGTAGGAATAAAATTTCTAAGGGCGTTAGCTTCTTTCAATTACCGCCTAGAAGAATGTGTTTTTGCAGTAACTCATAACTTCGGTTGTAGTTACACTTAGATTAATGGCGACTTTTGAGCAGGACAAGCACTTACTTCTGTTGGTACATTGGCGCGATCTTTATATAACGGTAGTTCAATATGAATTTAAATTCATCCGTTTCCGATCAGGCGCGTTGGACCACGACCTCTTGCGGTTGTACACTGCCAACAATTTGACTTTCAGCTGCCTTCCGTATGTATCTAAGGAGACGATTACAGCCTGTGATTGCATGGCGTGCAACAGAGACACGCCAAACTTCAAGGATCGTATGTGTAAAGTAAGCCTTCCTTACATGGGTCCGTGCGTTATGTTCTCTCCGCTTTCCTTTTTTTATCTCGTAGCTAGGATTAGAACGAAATAAACATATGTACATAATACATACATCCTTTTTCAAAATGGGTTTTCATTTTGGCTGCACAAAGGTCATGAGATTCACTTATCATTAGAAACACCATAGCCTTCAAAATATTTAGCCTTTCGCGGAATTGAACCCAACCTGCCAGACTAAAAAACATCGATTTTATCTCTCAACTACTTGTGAACAAATACAGATGAAGTATCGTTCAAAGGCATAGGTTATTATGGTAAGACCACAAACATTCAACCCTCAGCGCCCACCCTAAATTGTGCAAACGGTAATCCACTATCTGAGCTAAGTTTAATAATCTGAGGCTGATAAAATGAGGCTCAAGTAGTTTTTTAGTCAATTCAATATCTTGCTTTTAATGTCAATAACAAATTTTATTTCATTATATAGTGTACAGGTAACTTCACATTTGGATTATTTCTATTGTTAACGGGTTTTAGTTCTTTGAAGAAGCACGGAAGAAGGGTAAGGCCGATCACCTGAACGGGAACTTGGTCAACGTTTGCACATCGAAAGCAGTAAGTACGGCCTTATATTATTTTTCCTTATATATTCTTTATATTTTTATTATCAGTTATTGTACGGATTTAAAATCCTTGATCAATCATCGTTACTAATAGAGTAAACAAGGTAGTAATGGACAAGTACTCAAGATACAGCTGGAGACATTAAACATATTCCTGCTCTAAAAAAATATAGCCAAAAATCGTTGAAGCTTATTCTAATAATCCTATTTGATTTGACGAAATTCCTTCCATTTATACATGAATCATTTCGTTTTACAGATCTGTCCAAATATTCCGAATCAGTGTTGTAATCCATCGGATTCGTCACCGAAATATGGCAAAGGATGTCCGCTATGTCTTCCGGCTGCTAAATGTATATCGTACCAATTGGCGCCAATTAGTATTTATTGTTATTTGACAACGATCGATTTAACAACTTTATATAAATAATAGCGAACGCACCTATATAGTAGTAGTATGTATTACAGTACCATGTCCGAGCGACAACTCTGTATTAGTTTCCGATTAGAGGTCGCTTTATCCTAACGAGCCTTGATCCCATTGTGAATCGCGCATTACAGCCCAGCCAACCACGAAGGGACACAACCCCGCTTGCCTTCTAGCAGAGTACGAGGCCGCACAAACGGCACCGCCCAAAGGGGCTAACTGGAGAGATATGTATGAGGCTTTTGATACGGTAGGAGGCAACGGATAACACACTAACATGGCCAAATGGCTTACTTAGTAAAATACTCGTATTCATTTAATTGGTTTTCGTGCACGAACGTCAGTAAATCGAAAGTAACATTAGGTAGATACGTTGTCATTTGGTCTACTGGTCGATATTCGAACGAGACAGGCAATGCGTGAAATTGGACTTCATCAAAGATGTGCATCGTACGCGTTGTACAAGTCTGCCAAACTCTGCGACTGTGAAGATTGTCTCCAAAACGAGCAAAACCTACGGGAGAAATGGTGCAGGGTCGGCGAAAAGATTCGAGCAAATGAACAGCTGGGTCGCCGCGGATACATGATTAATACAGACTATTTTAAGTGAGTGTCCTTGTAACGTTTCTAGCATTTCGTTGGGTAATAATATGAAAAATCCTGTATTTTCGTGTAACGTTTCGTTTAAGAAAGAAAATTGTTAAAAAAATAAATGGGAAAATCTAGTCTGTGCGAAAAAATTGAAAGGCTCTCGCCCAGGCGATCATATCATATTGACTGATAGCCTCTATCATAGTACAGGTTAAGTGGCGGTAGTTTCTCACGCTTGATATTTCCTTTATAATGCTATTCACACAATACTACTTCGTTGATTTACAGAAAGTTCTGTGACAAAAAGTCGTGTCCTATAATACCCAACAAATGTTGTGCTGCACCTACGGCACGTGACGAACTAAACCCTGTCGATCGACGCGGCTGTCCTACGTGCATCCCAACTTCAACGACCTTCGGGTAAGATCTTTTTGGGCAAAGTGTTTTTATCACAATAAAAGCATTGTAAAAACGATTGCATTCGCATAACAAAATAGAATCTTTTCCAAACTTAAATTCAAAACCATAAAAAACCCCAAAAAAACCATCAACTTGTTGCATTGCAGTTTTGGACCGCGTTGCCGTAGAGAAATCACCGATCTGCCCCAACCTATCAAGCTTGACATTTTTAATCTCCAGTAAACACGCCTCTATACAAAAAAATACCATGAACTAATAAACAAGCATTTTATAGCTCTATTGTATATTAGTCTATTTCGTTCATTTGTTAAGAACGCCTAAATAATAGACGCATTTGCAACATCATTAATTATAGATAAGTGTCATTAAATTCGTGTCTACGTTCCCATAACTGATGTTTTCAAGGCAAAAGAGGTGACGAGCTAAACAGGTTCTCCTCGATCGATGTAGGAACGAATCTGACCACTCTTGACGGTATTATTGAAGCTAAAGCACTTTAATTACCTATCTGTAGAATTAGAGCCAATGATCCAAAGTCGTTTTTCTTTCTTCAAACTAAATGTCAAAAAATTTAAATATAGCTTACATAGCTGCAAGAGCTTATCGGTGTAGGAGGAAGCATAATCAAGAAAGTGGGTCTTACCCCGGCTAGAAACAAAGTCCACCGACTAGAGGATCCTGTTTGCAACGCTGTTTTTGCCACAACTCGAACTATAATTTACTACTACTACTGCTACTACTTCTACTACTAATAATAATAATAATAATAATAATAAGGCTTGTTTTAATTTTTAATAAGGCTTAACTTACAGAAGGAGATTGTTGTTGCTTGCAACATACAGTTCCGTACTTCTAGGCCTTAAGTCCCTTGGAAACAATCGAAAGGAACTCGGATTTTTTTTAATGAAATGAGGTAGGCGCTTTCATTGTACGACAGCTAGTAGACCTAAGTGGAATTTTTACCCTCTATAGAGTGAGCTTCACGCATGCGTTAAAACCGCTGTAAGCTAGTTTTTGTCCAGAATGTCCTGGTATACAAATGTGTATTTCGGCTCTTTTGCATGGGAATTGCCTAGGAAGTCCTTAACATGAAAACTATCTTTCAAGCTAAGTGCTTACGTAGCGAATTCCGTAGAGTATATTGTGTACATACTCGCACACAACATGCCATATTTTGCCATATTTTAGACAGCATGAAAGAATATATATGTATATATATAGCACTGGTGAAGGAAGACTTAACTGTAGTGCAATTTCACCGTTATCTTTGGGTAGGGGTGTAAAAATTGCGACGCTGAGGACATGTTTAGGACATGTGAGGACAAATATAACTAAGTTGAGGAACGAAACTGTGAGGTGAGAACGATTTGCCTAAGACACTGACATGCAATCAGATATTTAGGGATCGACTTCAGTGACACAAACCATGTTCGTTTAGACTGGGTTAGACAGCCCAATTTTTCGCAAGGCATCTATTTGCCGTATTTGTACGAGTTACCTGTCCAAAATTCATCAACAATTTTTATTACAATAAGACAATCTAAACTGATCTTGTAACATGTACACACTGATGATAGTCATTACAAAACTTCTAAGCTAGATAAAGGTGCGATCGACTAGCTGAAAATTTATTAAGAGAACGAATTTACGCTCCTTGGCACGAAACCGATCGAAACGGTAACTCTTCATTTTGCCAGGTACAGCGACATAATTGCAATATAATATATCGTAATATATACATATAAAGGGAGTAATATGTATATATTACTATGTAATATAATTCGAAAGGACCAATTTGCGGAATGATCAACTTGTTACAAAAGAGCAAACATTTTTATTATGACATCCGGTGAGTTTAGCATTCAAAATTACAGTTCAAATGGCATACAGATTGCCTAGAACATATGAGAAGGTATGGTAGCATAGTCCTGTAATATTGTCGTTGTTATTCGCTAAAACAATTAACAGAATAGCTAAACCTCGCGGTTAACTATAGATAAACAAGAGTATTCCTAACTGTTTAGCAATTTAACCGAGGTAGCATAAATATCACGTGCGAGCGATTTTCTACCTTTAAATCCGACCTAGCTGAACTACGAACACAGTCAGACCGTCTGCAGTACCCCAATAGATGACGTAACGCTCTGAAGGCGGCAAGACACTCACGGATTGGCCTACAATAACAAGAACTCGAAAAGTGGACAAGACTTGATTGAGGTAATGTCCGATGTCACGCGCAATCCGATCACATATAGACCCTTGTGCTGAGCTGCTGGACGCTAGCAGCGAACGCACTACTGAGTGGAACGAGCTTGGCAGGTCTGTTTGTAAAATGGGCAACCGAAGGAATGGCATGCCAATATCATGTTCTGCAGGCCTAATAGGTTCAAATGAGAAACGAAAAGTAGGTGTATTAAGAGAAAGAAATCGCCGCGTGACAGACGATAGCGCCCGTGCTTCAACGCTGTATTTCCCCAAAGAAATATGGGAAAGGCAGGCATTCGTGGCAAAAACCAAAGTGTTCGAAATAAAACCCGCCCGTCATGTGTACTGTTATATTATATCGGAGGTAAAGGTAAGTAAGGACGTCACCGAAACGTACAATGCAAATTTTTCCTTTTTTTCTTTCAAGTTTTGATCAGCGATAACGGGAATTAATTTGTATTTCGTTTTTTACACACTAGTCGATGGTATTAAGCCAAAAGTTCAAATGCGATATTTGTCTTCTATCCATTACAATGCTCCGAACGGTAAACATTACTTAATGTTTACCGTTACTTAAATTTTAAAAAAAAGTTAAAAAAAAAAGCATAAAATTACTTAACTTTATGCTAGTTAAGTCACTTACGGCAGCGATCCCGTTCTTAATAGTCCTTTCACGATGACTACGTCCAGCGGATTGAGGTTTTTTGTCGTAGGCTGAAACTGTGCAAACAGTGCCATATCCCAATGTTGTTTTGGGTCTGCATCTTCAACACAGAATCGCTCTCCGACCACAACGACAAAGCGGCCGCTTAAACGGTGCAAGCCATTTAAAAATGAGCGTAGCTGAAATAGTATCACCGAGAGTACAAGAAAAATCTATTTAATGTTTTTCTTTCTTATTATTTTACGTATCTTTCCTTTAGAAAGTATCTTTCAGAGAATTTCCTTTAGAAATGAAAGGTAGACTAGGCCAAAATTAGAGTAGTGTTAAGAAAAACCCATGTACAAATTGCAAATAAATAGTGAAAATTAAAACTGTGGTGCCACGAAAAGCAACTTTGAAAAACACTACGCATGAACGCTTTCCTAACCAAAGTATTGTTTAACTGGTATTAGAACGCCTCTGGCTTAACGGTGACGGTTTTTCTCCCATACGACAGATAAATGACTGGATACCTACAAAAAAACTACAAAAAAAAAAACAAGAAATACATGAAGTACCTGCAAACCATCTATTTCTAACTGGCATAGTCCGCAGGATTCAGATCCTTGCTGCTTGGAAAGAAATATGAGGTAATCTAGGTTCGAATCCAAATGAAGGAGACATTCTGCTTAACTGAGGCACAGCGAAATAGTGATGCGATATTTAAAAGGTAATTTAAGCTCAACTAAAATCGAAGGGCTCAAAGATAGGATTCGTGCCAGCAAAAATGCATATTTCATATATAGACCAACATCTAAAACAAAATACTTAATTTTACATAGCCACGTCCGTGTACTCTGTAAGGTTTCGTATTCGTTTGTACTCGGTATATCAGTAGCGCGCCTATATAATTGTTCCTCGATATGTCTGCCGTCAAGGGAAATTACTCTAGGTAATTTTTAAGTACAATCCACACGACTTCATGCGGATTCACCAAAGATACTGCCGAACTAAGCAAATATTCCTTGACTCAAACAGGCCGTTTTCTAAACGAATAATTTTACATATTATTTTCTATTCTTCGCAATAAAGTAGGCTATTTTGATTGGATTTGAAAACCGAAGTTTGAAAAATAGTAGCAAAACAGATCCCAAATAGTCTTCAGGTAGAGAAAGTCACGGGTGCTTACTACGAAATTTCGCATTCGAGAAGACCTGATTCAGGTCTAAGCTTAGCTTCAAATCCGACCTAATTGGCCCGGAACAGTACAACCGTTCACCTTTCTCTTCCTCTAACCATCCTGAGGGAGAGACATGGGTAATTTAGAAACGAAGCTAGCGCTGATCTTACGTATGGCGCACCTCATTGGCGATGATCTGTTGTTTTTGTTCACCTGTCTCGTTTTTCTCAAATATATCGTACATCTCCTTGAGTTCTCCACTTGTGAAGCATGCATTGAATCGAATAAACATGCCATCAGGCGTGCTATTCTGCAGAAAGTACATCATTGTCGCTACTGAAAAACGATACGGTAATTCTTATGTTTCTGAAGTGAGGGTTGCTCGAATTTTCCGATGTCCACAGAGGACACATAAATAATATCATGTCAAAATTTTAGAATTGTGGCATAATAATTATTAGAGACGTTTTCGTCCATTGTTGTTTCTATCAGGCATAGCGAGTTACGTAACAAGCCGACCTTGTGACTTGTTTCAACAGGCGTGTCGTACAATCAGTAGCTGATTATAGCATTAACACCCCTTAGTTCATGCGCAAGACGGACGTTACAAAAGCAATGCATCGATAAGTAAGATGTACATTTATTTACTGTTCCAGTACTTTAGGTACTATATTGGTTTAAATTAGATGTCGTTTGGAAGTGGTCGGAAGGTGTACATTAGCTCAACGTTATCTAGCAGATATGAGCGTTATTAGTTGTCTAGCGTCATGGGTAGCTATTTTAAAATTATCCTTGTTACCAAAGTAGTACAAGTTAAGTTACACGACGGTTATATGAGTATTATATAGAATTTTATAGGCTATTCAAGGCCGGAGTGGTCGATATTCCTAAGGTGTATTGCATTTCCCACTGCCACTGGCCCTAGAAGTGGTGTTTCGCAATCGTCACTAGATAAAATCGTTCCGACTTCGGCCAACGCAAGCCATCAAACCCGGCCTTTAACACGCCTAAAACTGTGTGCGAACCTTTATCTTTTAATTTTTTTATAAATAAAAGGAACGGTAAAGTATGTATTTTGTCTTTTTTACAAGACAGATCCCCAGCACAGCGGTAGAAACTCAGTGAAGTGGTTGGTATTTAAGATAGATAGCGTTAATCGAAACATCTCAGCAAATCCGTATGAAATCGGGCAGATATAGATATACAGGGAATGGGTGAAAATTCTGCCTATGAATCGTTTCTAAGGCCATGTCTAAACAAAAACATTTGTATTAAAAAAAAAAAATGTTTGCATGTATTAAAAGTGTCATTTCTGACAGTCAGGTATATTCCATGCGAAAGTTACTATTTACCGCGATTACAATTTCAATTTAAGCCGACTTAGTAATTATTTTTAAAATACTCCATCTCTAACTTGTAAATAACTTTTCACGCTTATTGTGCATCAAGCGATATTGGTAGATGTAAGCTCGTTTAAGTGCCACTCAAACACTCTGCACACAACAAAAAATCCAGCGGGAGTGAATTCTGAGCTGACAGCAAGCCAAAATTTCCAAAAATGCGAGCTTTTCAAACTGCCAAAAAGTCCAAAAGGACTGACCGTTGCACCTTATATGTATGACCCAATAAGAAATCAATATTCTGTTCTTCAGAACGATTGTTAATTTTTGAATGTGTTACTTTTTTCTTTCTAAAATTTCTATCCTAATTTTCTCGGGTCTTTTAAATTTGAATCATACTGAATCTCTTCCCGTTTCCATAAGAATCTCTCTCCAACTTTTACGCGAACCGCGAAAACGACGCACTGATTTCAACCATGATAAGTTTGTCGTCCAAGAATAGCGGATGAGTGCATGCATTTTCCATATTTTGTATTTCCTTTGAGATAGGTTAGGCTTTGAAATCTATCGAAAATTTAACTCGCTACAGCAGAGCCGTATAGCATGCGGAAAATAGCAGAAAGCGGCTTGATGAAAAAGATTTTCTGTGAAAAAAGTATACAAAAGTCGATGAAATGAGTAAGCATTTCAGTATGTTACTAGTATCGCTTTTTGATTTGAATGAAAAGAGTTTTCAAATGTGGCTAACGCAAAAATCCATGGGAAATACAGTTTCGAAGCATTGGATAAAAATATTAAAAAACACAAAATAATCGAAATATATCTTTTTTTTTCGTTTACATATATCAAACGGAGTGGAGTTCAGGCTCCTCTGAAGAGGTAAAAGGTCATACGTTTTCACTTTATCCGAATCTTTAGTTTTTCTAAATAAATCCGAAAGGCTTATTATACCATGCGATAGGTGTAAGTAAATATGGAAATATTATAACCAAGTAAATATAAAATAGCGTTTATTTTCTCGGATAGCATTTGATGTTAATGATATTTATTACAGAAAACATCATCAAAACGTTGAACGAGTGGTATGAGCATTATGCGAGTATGAAGCCGAACTTAAGCAAGAAAATGGAAAATCTTCTTTTCTGGACATTTTTTGTTTCTGCTTAGAAATATACTATTTTATCTAAATATGCGTCTACAAAAGATAATGTGCACCACTTGCAAGGGTCACATGAAATTGTAAGACCCTGTCGAACTGATACTATATACGAGGCCTGTCCTTTGAATATCCTTTGGGTTATAGGGTAGAGAACACGATCATAGAAAAGACTATCATTACTGCTACTACATTATTTGCTTGTTTTTTTCTTCTGCGAATCGGATGATTAACGGAAACATAAATCCCAGCCAAGCATTTAACTATTATACATGCTACTTATCAACAAGCAGAACGCGTGTGATTATTCTGTTATGTACTTATATGCGTTATTTGTTTGTAAGCGAAAAACAAGAAAATTCAATATCCTTTCCAAACTAACAAAACGCTATTTCAGAAACTGCCGTATTGTTTACGAAGCTGAACCGCGAGTGTACACGTACATCTTAGCTGTATGATGATGCGTACAGCTTTCTATTTATTTTATTGTCTGGGGGTATATTCAGTGCCCAATCCAATAGGCTAACTGTAAAGAAGAGAAGTTTATGGGCCCAGTAAATTTTTTCCGTCACACTAAGCCCCTTACACGAATATTGCATTGGCTTTGCACCGTGGCTTAACTTTCGTCCAACATGCATCGCCTTCGGCGACAGTCGCTGATGATGAGGATCGAACACCTCGGAAGCTGTTCAAGTTCACTTACCTTCGGTGAAAGGAGGGAGCCGGGGAATACGGAACCCCCCCGCTTCAGCAACCACTATGCCCCCGGCGCCGAATTGAATCATCTTGCGACGATTACAAGACAAGCACTGCTCATCGGATCATTTTATTTACATCAAATCGGCGAAATTTGAATTTCGAAACACATTCTTGCAATTAATGTTAAATTGCCATTCCAAACGCGATCAAAACGATTCAGTCTGAGGAACGAGAAATTACTAGTACTTATGTTAAAGATAAGAACTGGTATCTTAGTGGTGCAAATTTAACATCGAGCTCGCTTGAAAAAAAAACAAGACAAAAAACACGTTACCGTATAGATTATTCTGAAGGGATTGCAATTGGACAAAACTGAGCTTTCCCTGCAATATTATAGTCCGTTATCAAGCACAATTCGAAACACTATTTCCAAACAGCGTAATCGAGACTTCTATGTGAAAAGGAGCTACATACTCGTCGACAGCATAATGAGATCACTTGCAATGATACTAAGTCAGCAGATAAACAAACAGTAAATGACGTTTTCCAATACAGAAAGCTTACCTACATGCGGTATATGATATGCGATGGAATATATTTCTATCTGAGGAAACCGGCTCACTTTATGGTATACAACAGCATGCCCTTTGAAAGTATACGTTTTCAGTTCATTAACGCTGCTGAAGTCGCAGCCTACGTCTTTCAAAAGCGTTTCAGAAATCGTACGTTTTGAAGAATCGTAGATGTCGAACAAACAGTGATACATCTGCTTTCGATGTATTCACATACAGTACGCGCTGACCAAATAACATATCAGTGCGACGTATAGATCCGTTCTGTTGTAACGTAGCGGTCAATTCTGCCAGCTATTACTAACGTCGTAGCAAAATTTCATTTGAAAACAATGTGACTGGACTGTTTTTTCCACAGGACGTAATCGGCAAAACCACAGCGGCCGCTCTATACGATTGGTCGTCTCATAATACGATTCGTTGTATCAAAGCCAACGCTCGTGCTCGTCACGTTCTCCGATACCGATCTTCTGTATGTATATACATGCCGTTGCCCCAGGCACACGCCGCCGACATATCACATTTCTATAAAAGAACCGCGAACTCTTCACTTGTGGTACATCGTGTCCTTCGTTCCTAATCGAAAAGCGTGATATCATGTAGTTTAAATTCACTAAATCAATAATAAAATAAAATAAATAACAGGCGTTCTGAAAGAACTGCTATAGAAATTATAGATCGTTAAGAAATTGATTCGGGTTCTTAGAGATTTGAGAAAAACGTTACAAAAAATTATTAGAACACGAGTATAATGGTGACTAATAATTGATAAATTTGTTTAGTAAAAAACTTTTAATAAAGATTTGACCTGGTGGCATGTCGTACATTATTGTCATTATTAATCGATAGGTCAAAAAAGTACTCTCTCTTATGGAACATCTCTTGCAGGTGCTGGATTGACAATGGCCTGTGTGTATCTGACGATGTCGTGGAAAATCGCTTCTTATAATCAAGCAAAATTGTCTAACTAGATTTATGAACTAGAAGCTATTTGAGCATGTTCTTACCCCCTACCGACTACTTGAACGAAAAGATAAACGTTCCCATATTTGCTCGAGAATTGACTTTTTTTCTGTGATTTTAAATCGTACCCGCTTTACAGCGACCCTGTAGTTAAAACGCTTCACGTGCGCTTTTGTGTATAGTAGGTATATGTGTGTAAACAAGCAGTTCGAAACGGTCTCAGGTCGTCATTGCAGAGTTTATCTATAAAACGGAAGATTTAGATGTAGGTCTAATCTAGAGTCGCACACATACCGTACTACTATTGAAATAAATGTCATAGGACAAAATCAGAAACAAAGAAGATAATTACTTTTGTAAATAGGCGGTGTAGCACAACATATATTGCATCTGAATTTATCGGAAAAGCAGGGACAAATGGTCATCAGTTTAAGACTTTGTCTTTTGTTAATTAAACGATTTGATTTTGCTTAGCTTTTTGAACGGCTCAATGACGATTGCAGCGACGAAGGAGAAAATTTATGTAATCGAAAAGCTTTGTCCACAAAAACAATGGTTGTACAAGCATATTTTCAGTTGATTCGAGTTGTAGTTGAAAGACCACAGCCGATTCGGCGGAACCGCCGATACTTTGCGATACCTAATGTTTCCCTGTTTATATATAAAAAATATATATATATATATATATATATAAAAAAAAAAAAAAAAGAGCTCTAACTATTAAAGACCACAGTCACGTTGATTTGAAAAAGGCGCTTAAACTTGAACGCTTCGAAATTCGAAAAAGATCGAAAAGAAAGCTGAGGCGGAAGAACCGAATTTTTTTGACTCCCAACAGACGAAAATTTTCATTTACTTTCAACGTTGTTAGAAAAAAAAACGCTACGAATCAGCGGGTCAGACGTTGCTTGCCGTATTTAACCATACGGGGCTCTATTTTACCTATCTATTTAGACGAAAGCCTTCCTGTACCTGAGGAAAGAGTACGCCCTTGGAAATGGCGGGGGAGCAATATGCTTACGTGTTGCATGTATAACATATAACATAGCATCTCCAAAATGTAGCAAGTTTGCTGTCTTGCGAAGATAGCAGTACCGACAGCAAGAAAATGTTGTTGCTACCTCTTCGGCGACCAGCTTCTTGTTGTGGATACTTTAGCGGAATGATTTTCCATCTGAACAGGCTGCTACGGTCTCCCTTGAGACTTTGTTCTCCCAACAATTCAAACCATTACCATTTTGCTTTCACCTATTGTTCTAGCCAGCCTCATGCCATGTTTCGACTTCATCCTTGGCAGAACTGAGCTGAGAAGATCAACTTACTATCGTGAACTTCTACTCTTCGTTAGTACAACAAAACTGACGACAGGGGACGTGAAAAGCGAAAGCTGTAGCTGCTAGCCGCAGTTGCTTTTCAGAAAAGCCTTACACATTTGCAATAACGGCCCAATGGCAACAGCGCGTCTAATATGAGCGATACGCTTATAGCATAAATGGCGCAAGCTTCAGCGGGGCATGTGCAGATATTCCATTTGTAACCTATACGAACTTGCCAGTGGCTTCTCCGCAAGTCGTTATCCGCTAGACGCGTGAAATAAAACAAACTACCTTGACGTAAATGTTGCATTAACGTTATTGATTTTTTTGCTATTTCGTACGTTCAATATTTGTGTGGACTAAAAAACCACAAGATTATTACAAAATCGGTTTTCGGCATTTGCCTAGAGAATGGCGAAGTCTACCGGAAAAGGGTGCAACACATTGTGCCGATGGGTCATCTCCTCATATAGTACGGCCTTTGCGACTTCAACCCATTTTTCTAAAAATCTGCAAAACACCCTCTAAAAGATGCCCCCATTCAGTGGATCTTTTAATTTTAAACAAAAAAAAAGAAAAAAGAAAAGTATCTGAACTTTGAAAAAATCGATAGTTCTCAGTGCAGTCTAAGTTTCTTTTGGCTGATGATGGGATTAATGTTATCACTGTATTCGATAGCTTTCCTCTTTCGGGACTGACGCGTAATATCAATGCGTATCGAAGTGTTCTATACGTCAAACAAACAAACAGAAAAGATTGATAATTAAACAATGGTTTGGAGCAACGACACGCTTTTTTTTTGCGTTAACAATAGGGAACGATGTCTCATGCTACTATAAGAAAAGCTCGATAAATTTAGCACAAAATATCTTATTGTTATGAACGACAGATTTTGCAGTGAAAAAAGCCCTGATGTCACTTTATTGAGTGTGGAAAAAATTGCTTGTGGGTTGATACAGGTCGCTAATATCACTTTGATGGATGGATAAATGCTTCGAAAGTCTATGTCATGGCTTTTATCGTGCCATCTGAATACATCGACAACTATCTAGAAATAATCTGTTCCATTACAGAAAAGCGCTCGATGATCGTTACTGACATTACTTAGATTGAAACATTTAGTAACATAACCAAACATCTATCTACCCGCAAAACAAACATGGCTTCGTATGTAGACGTTATTTTTTTTGGTGAACGTTAAAATACTTTAGACGGCAGCACGCGGTGAAGTGCACCATCACGCTCGGCCTAACCAACGACAGTGGATAGATTCTTTGTTAAAAGTTAACCAGGAACGGCATAGACATTTGAAAATGTTTCCGTTGTCAGATATTTGACGCAGTCCATATTAAAAGCTACTCGATAGGTTCTTCCATGATTCATAGGTTAGTTTAATAGCGTGGCCAATCTGAGCCGTACAGTTCAGTGTGGCTTTTGAGAATGATGACCACTCCAAATCAGCTAATTTCATGCAAACTATTTAAACATTTCGTTCGATCTTCATGGTATAGAAGAGAGAGGTATAGGTAACTTAGAAGGGGTATGATGGCATGAACCTTTGTATACTCGGCATAGAAGTACACGCAGAGATTCTTTGCTATGAGCAGCGTTTTCGGAATCACGCTGCTTTGTGTTCGTGTGCGTAGATAATTTGTATGTGATTCCGTTATCGAAATACGTATACTTCCCAGCTGGACTACATCGCTGTGCTCGAATAGGCCGAAATAGCTTCTTGTCGGACGTTGCAAGGTAACATGTTGATTATCTCGAAAAAAAAAAAAAAAAAAGAAGGAATCCCTGAGGATTTTGATGTTATCAATCTTTTCCTTTTCTGAAATCTAATCGTTCCGGCTAGAAATGCTTCGAAGGTGAACTGGCTGCAAAGCCTATCGTGGGAACGCCTGTTCCCATTTAAAAAAGTCCACTATCGTGCTCCGTGTTTGAGGGGAATCAGCTCTTTGCAAGCGGCTTTCTGTTATGAAACAAAGACGCGTTATGGAAACATTTCACTTGGAACTAGCTAATATACTATTAAGTTGTCGCACAAATTTTTGCCGCTTGCTTTTTTTTCGTTCGGTTTCTTAACGCTAATGGGATGGTGTGGCATTCGCATTAACGTTACAGCGTACCACGCGGTATGTTTTTCATTACAGCGTCACTTTCTAATAATTGTATGAATCTGGGTTGAGGTCTCGTAGCTTCAAAGTCTACACCCTCAATACTCATGAAACAGTTTTTCCGTCTGTTAGATTAGGGGACAATCCCTATCAATCTCGTCCTAGAATATAACGAGGTTTTATAATATTACAAGCGCTCGTCACCGGAGTATTGCTTTGCCGTGCAACTAGGTAGAAATGCTTGCTAACAATGATTACACAAGCGTTTAGCAGGTCGCTATCAGATTCAGCTTCGGCCTGTTGTCGTGGTAACAATGAGAACTCGTTCTATCGCAACATCTCCGTAATGGTCGGCCGATCATACTAAGCCTCTCCCAAATCAACAGCCGAGCTAACGTCGGCGCTCGTCCGCGTCATAGAAAATACAGGTTTGCTTCGATAAGGGAAAACCAAGCGAATTGCTTTTAGATTTATCTTCTCGTCCAGAAATGATCTGAGGGTAATTCGTACGGCTAAAATTCAAGCAAAATACTTCGTGCGAAATGAATTAGTTATTTGCCTATTGTTGAATGCTTTATGGCAACGTGTTACACATTAATCTTTAGGAGTTAGCCATCATACGTTCTGTGTCTATACTGGTGTCTATTAGCAAGACAAAACAGCTCAGAATATTTGTGTTGGGTTCGGTGAACGACGACGGGATCGTTTCTGTTTTTGCAAAATGATGGATTTGTTCCAAAAGTATTTATTTCGTTAAACTGTCGAAAAGCTTATCGTTCAAACAACGACGTTCCTTCTCCTCGTTACTTCGGATAAGAGCCTCACTGTACTTTAGATATTTCAGCATTTACCTACCATGACGGGCAGTTTGTTACATTATCAAACCGCCGAAATTTAACTTTGTGCAATAAGAAAACTACGAAAAACGAGAGAGGTAGAGCAGTCGTAGTAAAAAAACAATTTCATTTGGCTCGATATGATGAATTTGCTGCGGCTCACATGCACCCATGTTTATTTAAATCAGAAACCCTGAATTTCTAATTCACGCGCCAATCCGCGACACGCAACGTCGATTTCAGTACCTTAGAGTCACTAGAACGGTCTACTGCGTTACTATCATGATTTTCGAACCCACGAAATAAAATATTCAACAGATTTGTTGGACGACGCATCGTTAGTATTCTCTTTTGATTATGCTATATGCCCATTTCCCTTAAGATAATGCCAACACTGCATAGAGTTTGTCGTTTTTTATTCAAGGCACGCCCAACATTCGAATATTGGCGGCAACTGCCAATACATCACAACATAGCTTCTCCCTAACCTGGCCAGATGGCGCCACGGATCACCGTTCGGTAATGCTCCCCGATCGGCGCGACCCCTTGCGGTGAAAAAGCTCAGTCCGCAAGAAGGCATGCTTCAGTTGTTGATTTACCTCCAAACGGGAGATCTGTGTCGGTGCGCGCTTAAGCGGCAGTCTCGCGAGTGTGACCTCCTGAGCTTTGAAATAGCGAAGGAAGGCAAACGAGAGAGAGAGAGTGCGATCCTTGGTCGCTGACCTAAGAGGAACGGCAACTGGAAGCCAATGCCGTTCACAGCAAAAGCCTCGTTGTGATAATTTTACATCAGCAAAAAAGAGTTTGGATATATGATGCCGTGTTTGGTGTATGAAGCGGCAAAGCTGTCCTGGTATTACCATACTGCTAAAGGCAACGCATGATCTTCTGTTACGGTGACGGCTAAATCGATATAATATAATTATTGTTATTATTAAAGCCGCTAAAAGAAAGGAGTGTGTGTCATCTCGAATTGGATTTATTACTTTCTACCACACGTCTATATGCATTAACGTAGTTCTACAAGTGGTGATATCATCGATTCAACGACGACTACCGCTACTACTGCAACGGCTGTTGTGCGCTGCCGAAAAGTTATCGTAATTTGCGAATTAAGTGCAGTTCGGAGAAGTTGTGCTGTGTGCTAACTTGCGAAAAGAAAAAAGTGCTTGCGGCTGTTCGGTGTATTTGTGTATATTACGACCTCGTCATTTAAATGCATACAAATTCCGGATATTATCAGTTCTGTCAATTAATGGAGTGTGGTATCATCATAGAAAAAAGTTGGGTTAACTTCAGTAGTGGGCTGTAACGAGTTCGCTTGAAAACAAGCAGAAGTGACAAGTTAAATGAGCACGAAAGCAAAAAGCTTAAAAAAGTAAAGTTCAGAGCAAAAAGATAATTACTACACAGTCACCTTTCAGTGTGTTGTGCCATAACTTGGATGATAAACCTATTGTGCGCCTTCGGATATCCTAGATATTAGACTAGTCCTCAGCAGCAACAGTAGCAGTAAGTGCTGCTACGGCGGCCAAGGAAAAGCAGGCTATTGTATGATCAGTAAACAGTGAACGGACCGGACTAACTAAACTCTGATTTTTGTCCAAAGGATAGCTAATATTTAGTCAAGACGAGGTAAGTCATGGCATAAAATTATACACAAAATAGAGAATATGCTAGTTACGATTGAGGTCACCATCTGTCCGTACCCACTATTCAATTGTTTTCCCTCGAAATCAGTTGGAGCAATTGCTCAGGAGCATTATACCAGCTGGTCAACTGGACAAAAAAATATATATCTGAAGTACAGTGATGACTGGACTATTTGTTTTTACTATCAGCCCATTCGAGGATGTATCTTAGGTGACGGGCGAAAAGTTACTTGGCGCCATTAGTAACTTCTCACCCTATCGTTAATAAAGGCACTGCCGCTGATGGATTTAGACTGTTTGAGCAGAAAGAGCCAAGGGGTAAGCCGGTCCCATTAAAACCGTAGAAAATAGTCACCAAACTGATATTTATCTACTGGATAACATCAGATATCTAAATAACAGTAATTGTTACTTTTATACTAGAACGATATAGAGTCTCTATGTTTGTGTATCTGAGCCCATTGTACGATTCAAACACAGAGGAGCATACACCATGTGTACATTGAAACTCGTTTATATATATATATATAAAGCGAAAATAGTGGCCTTGCAGGCTAGGTGAATTGATCGATTGTGTCGCCTGCGTGGTGAAATGCTACAAGACGAGCCAGTCTCAGCATCCATTGCTTTTCGATCGGCCTTTTACTAAACTGACATGTCTGATTTTTATCGCAAACGGGATGCTAGAAATTTAACTTGATCATTTCGGATATGTCTGTCGCATCCTTCAATATTGACATGTGTGTTTAATATCAACAAAACGACAGCGGCATGGACAGGAACAACAAAACAGCAGACGCACTTAACAACATTGCAAGTACGGAACGAATAGTAAACAATTTTATGGGAAGAAAAACGGAGGCAATCGGATTGTGTTCGTTCTCGCCGTCCCACGACTGCCCTCATCTTTCTTGTCAGGCAGAAGTCGCCGTGTAACGTAATCGCTCTTTTTGTTGTCATGACTTCGTTTTTTTATGTTTTTCTCCTTTTCCCCCATGGACGTGTGTACCGTGTTTCTGTGCTGACGTGTGTACGTCGCTGTTCAAGTGACACGAGTGGTCGAGCCCCAGTTGGCTTTCTCCCACGTTGCTACATACGTAAGCGTATTGCCTATACACAAATCTATATTTCAAAGGTACGGACATGTGCCAGCACGCGGGACAAGTTCGAGCTCATAGTAAATATGAAAGTTTACCACAGGCCTTCTAGCCTATGGATGGCTGAAGTGAAGCTAGCTATTGCGTGGTTGCCGCTACTGTTGCCATTAAGTTTCAACTGCTGGCGACTCCTCAACCTGATTTCGTTCTAGAAACTGTAATTGTTAAACAATTGGCTCGGGTCGATTTCTAAACGTCGCTCTATTTTCATTGTTTTCTGTGTTTGTGTGTCTGCCAAGTCTTGTGGCTATATGTGATCGAATCTTGACGCCTAATGGGTCAGGATACGGCTTTCGTTGCTGTAACTTTAGAATGCCAGGAGCGAAGGTCACTGTCCTGTTTTAAACGTTGGATGTGGAAAGCTGAGTGTAGCAGACGAAAGTATCATAGATCAATGACAAATGACCTGTGTCTGAATAATGGCAAAAGTGTGAAGGGAAGCAGATTATCGCAAAATTCATCACGAATAAATCTTCGCCGCGTCGAACGTAAATTGTACCCATTGCAAATTGCGTACCATCTAGTCCTGTATTTGTGTTCATCTAGAACACAATTGAACAAACTCGAACTGATCAACGACTGGCTCAAGCGCTCGAACATTTTTAGTATCGAACGTGATGCTACCTGATTGAGAAAATGAAAGTGTCGAACGTAAAGAAAGACCCGACGCAGCGGCAGCCGCCGCCGCCGCCGCCATTACGTCGAAACTCGGAAGATGCGTCCACCCTTTTCCCGTTCCAAATTGATGATAATAAATTCTGTTTGGCAAACATGCGCTCTTGTTGTTCGCTTTTACAGGCTAGCAGTCCCATATGTTTAGTTTCTTCCTTCTGTCCATCCATACTTTATTACTGCGAGAAGTTGCTATGTTGCCCTCTAGCTCTCCTGCGACGTCTGGAGCTAAAAGCAAAGTTATGCGTTTCTTTGATCGAGAGAATGTAGCGGCTGGTGAAGTCTGGTGCCAGACTGACAACGTCTCGCACCCCACGCGACGTAATCGCGCCACGCTTCGTCCCAACTTACGCACACACGTCGATCGATGTTAGTACTACTATCGCTGCTTTCTCCCCTCAGAATTTGTTTAATTGACGTCATTGTGAATTTTTCAATCTCCCGCTCACTCGTTGGCTCTCTGAAAGCATTAATATTGCCCGAAAGTAGCAAACGAAAATGCTTGTTTCGTACTCTCTCTCTCTGTCGAGGTATCGCTGGGCCTCAGTTAATTCCTTTCGGGCTGCAAGTAAATGTTCGTTCGGGTGACTCATGCGAAAACGCCTCCGATCAGAAAGTTCTGATTATCTTTAAGCATATAGTAAAGGCTCCTTGTAGCCGTATTTCATACATGTAGCTTTCTCAATTCATTCAAACTTATCCTACCGATTGTAGGGGAACACTTGTGTAAGCAAACGTAGTTAAACAATTCATGTATATACATACGTAAATACAATGATCATTTCTGTGATAGATCAGATATCTGAGGCCTAATTAGGTCGTATAGTTGTTATATCGTTTACTAGGCTTACTGTAGTTGATATTGTCGCAGATTTCTATAGTTGTTTGCCTTTCTTTGTCCTTAGTTGGTTTTGCGGTAAAATAAGATCGACCTTTCCGGCGCCGGTGGCGATCAGTTGTTTTCTGAACGGTGTGCTATAGTTATGCAGAAGTAGTAACAACAGGTTGTATAGAAAATGGGAATGTTATCCATGGCGATTCCAGTTGTTAGGCTGTTTCTCCTTCTGTCTACTCTGTCGTGACGGTTGTAGTTGACACGATCGTGCCTAATTTGACGCTCCCACCATCAGCCCTGCTACCCCCTACCGCTAAACTTACTAGGCCCTTTGTTCCATCGTAGAGCAGCTGTGTGCTGCGGTACTGCGAGCTTGTTGTGTCGCCTCTTTTTAAGCGAAATCTAATAGAATGTGCTTTGCGCGGCAGTTACAGCCACAGCAATATCACTAACGGAAACGAGAATAACAACAGCGGCCGAGAGAGGACAAAAAGGTTTAGCTCTAACACCACCGAGTAGATTCAAGAAGAGGAAATGGCAATGGGGAGGCAAAGAAATTCGGTTTAACGCTGCGCCCCTGACAGCGCTGCACATAGCATCCATACACTATCAGCAGTAGCAGCAACAGCGCAAAGTGATGGTTGCGTTGAGTGAAGTTTAAGGCCACGGCCTTGCAGCGTTTTCGCCGGCTGTCCGTTCACTCGCCCGTCCGTTTGTCCACAAGTTCGCTGGGTCGACTGTCTAAGCATAGGAGTGACTGCCTGTTGTCTACGCATTATTCTCTCCTTTTGTCTGCCGTAGCAGTGCTAGCGGTACAGCACAGACCACAAACTGCACAGCATACTTGCGTCGGTACAACCGGAATCATCGTCGCCATCTATGTTTAGGGCCAGCAATGGCAGCAACGTTAGCAGCAGCACTACTACTATTACTACCAGTAATGTTTGTGCCGGCACTTATTAAATAATAAGCGCCGTCGCTGCTGTTGTACTTCAGCCATCAAATGCTACGTAGAAGTAACAGCAGTGGCTGATGCTGTTCACGACGTAATAGGACGGAATAGTGGTTTGACAGTGCTGCAATACTGAACTGCAAACAGGTCTTCTTCAACGAACGCAAACGCATACGCTGCTACATCTATATGTTATATATAGAACTTTTTAAATATGAGGCGAACGACGAAAAGAAGATACATCTGGTTCCGCTGGCAAAGACAGCAAATATCTGGGGAGGGGGTATTTTCTGCGTACTTTCTGGCGAATCGCGCTGCCGCGTCGTACGAATTTTCGCTTCTTTCCGCCGTCATTGTCGCCACTACACCAGACACGCTAGCGCTGGCTATGCTGGTGGCGTGGTGGCGGACGACGGAGAGTGGGTGGTGCGTGACGGTGGCGAGTAACGAGAGAATGATGCGTTTATCTACATTTTTCTACGTCGCTCAGACATGAACAAACGTGCAATAACGGCACAGCTTTCGTACAGAAATAGCTCGTTGTTTTTCCGGTTATCGAATTTTAGTGTATACGTATCAACGAACACGTTTACGCAATGCTGAAAGATACAGTTCACGTTAAACAGAAAATCCTGCC
The DNA here is from genome assembly GCF_002443255.2 of Varroa destructor. Lineage (NCBI taxonomy): Eukaryota > Metazoa > Arthropoda > Arachnida > Mesostigmata > Varroidae > Varroa > Varroa destructor. The sequence goes on from NW_019211457.1 coordinate 33,353,197, forward strand.
TAAGAATTCCGAAAATGGCGAATTCCCATTTATTTGAACACTTGCTTGACAGGTGTCGCAAGCATGCTAGAATACAAATATTTATGCGTGCGTTCACATGCAGATTAGCTCGGCGTGATCAGCAAGAGGGATCCGAGGAACCTATCCGTCGTACTGCTCGGACGAGTCGTCAGTCTTACGTAAATGCATGTTTGGTTCACGTTTAGAGAATGTATTAAGACGCGGTCAGAACCAATTCGAAAGACGATGACAAATTTATATCGGTAAATGGCCAAAAAATCAATGCACATATCCGTAACATTCGTGGTACATGAATACGTATAATAGAAATGTGTATGCATTTTTTTTTTTATAAAACGCAGTGAATTGGGCGAGATTTTACGGTGCTAGCTTTCGTAAATCCTGTCAGTGTCGATGAGCACGATCAGATACCGGCGGCTCCGCGCGCATATGAGTTACCGTTCTTGCCCCCAGGCCATAGGCCAACTGGCTTGCTTTTACCGTTAGCGGGCCGGAACGACGATTTCACAGTCACTCGCTCTGCGCTTATTGATATACTTTTACTCTAAAATTTGATCTAGCACATCTCAGCGACGTTTTTCCGGTTGGATGTCCCCATCCCTCAACCGTTATCCCGTAACTTCGATAAATATTATTCCCGCTATGCTGTCCAGACCTGCTGATCCAGGCGTGAAAATTTTTTGCCAACTTTCAGTAAATCGCGATTCACTCGTGTTGTTGATTCCAGTTTTCTTATAAATGACTCGCTACCACTCTCGGCTTTAGGTTCTTTTTATCGGTCCGAGAGGGAATCCTAAAGGCAATGGATCAGGAAATTGATATATTTAATACTGTTTCCTTGTAAATTCATCGTATAAAATTACAGATAGATATCATACGGACAGATAGCGCAATAGTGATATCAGCTGTTCGAACACGAAAGAAATTGAATCTATAAGATATATATATATATGATCTTAATTTCCCTAAATGCCTCTTATAACAAAATGATCATTAGGAGCACGCGCAGTATACAAATGGCCCTGTTACAAAAACGCATATTATTCTGAGTATATAAAAACCTGTGGCTGTTTTGCCATTATGCGTGCATGAGCTTGGTGTAACGCATAGATTACCTAATATAGACCAACTGTATGCAAGCTATCACGTTTTAGGCACAAGCTTATTGTTGGGCAGTTCACGGCGGACGCATTTGTCGGGATCGAAGACCATAGCCAGGCTTAGATCTTGCTTAGCTGATGTCGCCTTATTGTTACGTTATGCCTTGGGTGGACGAATAGAGTCTGAAAGTATGGCAGGCTGTTGCTAAACATTTATCAGCATTTTTACATTTTCGTCGTTTTCAGCTTCGTTCGGTCGTCTTTCTTTAGGGGCGCCCCTCCTGTTTCTTCTTGTTGTGTCGTTCTTCTTCGGTCACCGCTTCCCGTTCGCCGGCGTGTGCTATCGTCTCGACTGGGCGGTTAGTACCGGTAAGCACAATTTTGTTTGCGGCAGTCTATGCCGATATTGTGAACACGGCTTACTACCCCGCCTTGGCGGACATACTCGGTGGCAGTTGGCTGAACCATCGTGCTAGTAGAAGCACACACGGCGCGTATCATATCTGCTAGTATCGAGTATATCTGCTGGTTGATTTATTCCTTGAAAATAGTCGAAATGAAGTGGTTTATTTGTTCTAATTCTTTTATAAATTATTTTAGTTTCGTCCTGCAGGATCCCTGTAGCTTGTATTTTGACCGTTGATAAATATGAACATTCGGTTTTCGCCATTTTTTCGCCTAGACGTATGCACGTACGGGCCGAACCCCACGAGCTACTATTACGACCTCATGCAAGTATAGTTACCCTCCATTGTCATAGCGTAGCGACGCGAGTCTGATCTGAGTGAAACAGGGCGGCTTCGCATGGGCTATTAGTTGTCGATTGCCTCTTCTGCTTTGAAGCCAACAAGTACAGTTCATAGGTTCTAAGCGTCGGTGTTATCTTCTCCAGCGGCTAGTTGTAGACGGTTTTTATTCTTCGTTTGTATCGATTCGGATCGGCTTGGCCGATTCCCAGCCGGTTCAATAGGTCTGACCTTAATTGTATTACACGCGTGGATCAAATACTAGAAACACATCAATTGCGCCAATTCATTCGCTAGCGTTTTAGCACTTCGCGTTTTATACTTCTGCTCTGCTTAAACCTACTAGAGCATTCGGTAGAAAAAAGCAAAAAGGCACGACTGTTGGCGCTTTCAGGTTTCCTCTCTTGGCCTTTAATCACATAGTCGAGAGGCTGCTCGCAGGTTATCTCTAGTCACACCTTTTATTTAGACGCATGACTGTGGTCGCTCGTTCGTGAGTAACGTTGGGGTCGCATGTTACAGACGAGCCGCGTTTAAACCGCCCAATATGCTATGAGCATTCGGCCAGCGAGCCTAAAATCTGTTGGTTAGGTTCTTTACAGGAACGATTGTCGCCATGGTACGCCCGGCGTTGTGGTGTGAGGTCTTAATGTCAATTTTTCTCCTATATCTTTCCCTACTCATGAGCATACTTCTCAGTACGTACAGCAACCGACCGTGGACTCATGCTGTGTACGTTCGACCTGTGTACGTCTATGCAATGTCTTCGCAACGCTGAACGCATTATCGTAAAAGGCAACTCAGCAACAGTGACTGACAGGACATCGATGAAATGCGTTCTGAGAATTGTAATAGCGACGATGGTTATAACAATTAGTATAAATGATATGTACGAAATTTTTTTGTAATCTATCTTCCAAAGATCAATGGATTTCATCAATTGCTCAGTAACGATACTTTTACCGCCTCGTTCATATTGCTACCGCCGTTGGCACAATGATTGAAGTCGCTACATCTGAGAGTTTGAATATGGCGCGACAGAGGCGCCCCCATAAATCGAGGTGGCTTGTTAGGAGCTCGTCCTAAATGGCCCCACCATCCCGAGAAATCTCAAAGCCATCAATTCGATTTGCTTTTAGAATTGAAAGAGTTACTCCAATCACAGCTCACAGCGGCAGCTATAGCTGTCATAACAGATAGACGCTAGGCCCATTTTGCTCCCCATCCGCCATTGCAGCGCTATCTCATTGTAGGAAAGCCAGATCGTCATTAGCTATTACCGTCATAATGATATGGTAACAGTATAATAATAATAATAATAAAGATCTAAATATTCATATTCCACTAGTTTGCATTGGTAATGCACGCAGCTGTGGCCAGCCACTGACAAGTAGCTAGCTAATGGACTAAAATCGGCTAAAGTAAATATTTGCTTTGGAAATGGGCTGGGGATAGGAAGCGCACAGTCGTCACTAGCATGATAGGCAGCCTCCTCTATGGGTGTATACTGTTTGTTGGAGGGGATTTGTGGAGGGGAGCTAAGCTAACTGTCATTCTGGATGCGCCTAGCTTCGCATCCATATATATTAGAGAACGCGAGAGAATATTGTACCTGCTGCTGCCCTGCATATAAGCAGATGGCAGGTTAGTGTACAGAACGTATCTAAAAATGCTGTCAGCGTTCGATTCTTTAGGTTTCGTATTGTAGTTTGGGGAGATATGGGCGAGGCGAACCCGGTGCTGCCATTATCGTCATGAACAGTCTAATTCGCTACCAGAGATTTGTGGTGCTGTGCTTGCCGCTTTCCGAGCACGTCCTATGGCTGTCCATCAGCTTTTCGTTTAAAAAGGCTCAGGTGCATCACAATAACATGTTGCTATGAAAGAAATTACAGAGGCCTGACTTGCCGACCTCACTTCGTGCAGCTGAAGTTCAGTTATTGATCCAACCCTTTTCATTAAAAGGAAATATTTTTTTTTTTACGATTTTGCCGAAGCGGATCTGCGTTGCAGAAAATGCAGAAAATAATGCAGAAAACCATTGAGCTGATTATCTTTCCATGTACTGATTCTGTTCGACAGGCAGGACCCGTCTGCATAGAAGAATGTTCACTAGAACATTTAGATTTTATAGCACGATATGTAAGTTATAAAATTATATGTTTAGTAGAAACAACCACGATACAGGGACTGTTATCAACATTTGTGTTGTCAATGGCAGCGGCCACTGCTACAGTTTCCGCATGGATTAGGTCGAAAGGTACACTGCTGTGCCTTCTCAAGCTATTTTAGCCGGCCTCATTTGACCGCTGACAGCCACTGGTAAATAGCGGCCTCCATTGAAATGGACAAGTTCGATCTGGCGCTTCGAACGATCCGCTGGCGATGCTACCACGTACGCGGTGCTAACCGTTTTTTTACGTTTGACCACGGCATATTGTCGCCGCTTAGCCAACGGCACTCTAATGTATGTAGCCTATTTTGAAAAGCGGTGACGTCCCCTGTTTGTTGACCTGCCCGATTTCGGTACGCAGCGCTCTATCCACTGCATATAATCACAGCGCTATATCGGATGGGCTAACTGTAACCTTGTTGATTTGGCCAAACCGGTCCACGTAATCAGGTTGCTTAATGTGGATTAGTTCGGGTCTGTTGTGCTTCGCGTGAGGTTTAAGAGACACAGGGCAATCTGTGGAACAAGAAGCGAAAGAAAGGATACCGGCTTTTTCTATATCCATACATAAGTCCATCTATACGGCTACGAGGGAACAAATCTAATAAATTAGTTGCATCTTCACTGCGTCGGCAGTATACAGGTATCGATTCTATTCTACCGCACGATCCGGCCAATGTAAACAAGGACATAAGTGTCACAGACTATATATATTATTTACAATATCCTACATTCGGTGTGTAAGATAAGAGTTGATATTGGGAAATTTTTCTATGTAGGAACTTACTAAACGTGTGTAAACCTTTGGAGTAGGCTTATATATATGTATATCTATTTGTTGTCTGTTATATGTTGCAAGCCGACATGGATACGCGTTGGATCGCTGGATCTTGAATTAGATGACTGTGCGATTGTCTATTCGATCAGAATAAATCCAGAGTTCTTTTTTTAGCAAAACTAGAGAGGCTCAAACGATGAAGGCTAGGTTAGAAGTTTCTATGAACTGGCAATGGACGTCTTGTACGTTAGGAATAGGTGCGCCGTCGAAACCTTAGAGAAAACATAATCGTCCGATAAGCTTAGGAAATACTGCTAAATACCGCTAAAAAATCAGTAGAAAACACGGCTGAAGTGGTTCATTTAAATTTTATAGAACGGATATCTCGGTTCAGTAGCTTATTGGCGTATAACAATTCAACGAAGTTTGTTTGCTGATAGCAAGGCTAGATTGTTAAATACGAACGTCCTAAAAGCGAAATATATAAACCGAAGGTGAAGATAGGATACGCCAATCATCGTCCCTTCTTCGTACGCTGTAATTTGTAATCTAACTTTTACGATGGTACAGATATGGTTGCGTAGAAGCCAGCTGGCGATCATTTTTCACGGACCTAGCGGGCAAAAGACGAACATGAGATTCTTCTAGCCGTAACCTATGCATAGGTATGCTACAGGTATTCTATTTATAGATATGTGTAATGATTTAGCAACATACGAAAGTTAAATCTGAGTTGAATCGGCACACAACGAAACTACCTTCGAACGATACCTTCAGACATTGAACTTTTTATGTTAGGTCTAACATTTTCCAGTGCTCCACCACTTTAGAAGCTTCAGGCAGGATCGCTCCGTTGATACCGTAACGTTATGACATTAAGTGAATGTTGTTCATCTCGCGTGTGCTGTCCAATGTCTAACGGCGGGACTGCCGTCCGGAAAAGGCAGTACGTCAATTGTCGCCAATGGTATCGATTGAGACAACGGCCATTCCGATTTGTCGGAGGGCAAAAGTATTTGTCGTCCAGGTTCACTGATACTGATCCTTACAGTTAGTGTATGTCCTGTACAGGCACACACATATATATTTATGTTAAAGAGTTGAACAAGCGAACCAATTAAATTATCACAACGAATAAAGGTAGTGCATAATGACAGACGGAAAAAGGACAAAGCCATTCAAACGGAACTAAGAACCTCGATTAGCATACGTATGCACAACGCATACGCAACTTACCCCACAGGCGTGGAAGGAGTGATAATCAGGGTGACAAATACCGACATATAAGGAAGCGGCATGTCGCCCGCCTGCCAACCATGCCTGCACAGGTTAATGAGTAAGTGACGTGGGTTCAGTACGGTCGACTGCAGCAGCCGCCGGAGTCGCCGTCTTTTGAAGCGGCGCCAGCTCGGTATTATCGCCTCTTGTCTTTTCAGAGCGGTACCTTCCTCGGGGTCCCAGAGCCTCACCGGATGATGAGGATGTTGGCGAGATCCCACCGGGGTGGACCGCCTACGTTGATGCTGACTGGAACGCACCAAGGGGCCCGTGGCACCGCAGCATTAAAGTATGTCCCTCAGTCTCTTTTCATATATAAAAACAGCTGAGACATACAGAACTTGGGGCAAGTCGTTTGAGGGACCAAAAACTCTGGATAATAGAGCCGGTGTGAGTGAGGATCGACTGTGCATAAAGGCTACTGCGACGACTGCTACTTGCTACTGAAGGCGAGGCGCTGCTGCGCTCTAGCCGATCCGGCCACACGCACGCCGTAAAAGTCCAAGTTTGGAATAAACGAACCAATTGAATACTTAACTAACAGACGGATACGTAAGCAGGTCTTAGCCAGAAGCCAGCGGTGGTAAAGCTGGAAAAAAACTGCAATGGCACGATAACGTGAAAAAGTAGATACAGGACGATATTGTCCAGCGGCGACGGCGGCACTAGTAAAATCGACACGTGTCTCCAGCGCCGTCTTAGTCGTCCGGTGATGTTACGGAGAACACCTCAGCACTTCACGGTTGGCAGTATATCTGCAGGTAGACCTTTCCCGGCCAGCCAACCAGCTGTTTCGTCTACTACGGCGAGAAAATTCATTCCGCTAGATAGCTTTGGCTACATATGTGTCCTACTATGGGTTTAGGCGAGTATGGGAACGGTCGTACGTACAGAACGGCCGTCAGCTGCAACTCAAAGGGAGGGGTGAGCCTCCAACAGCGGCGGGGGAGGCCAAGAGAAGTTTCCGTGGTATGCGGTAACTTGACATGACCAAAAAGGGACACGGTCCTCTGTTGAAAAAACAGCTTGTCTTCGCTTGCACTTAACAACGGAATAGGCAAAGGAAAATTGGAACGGGAAGCGCACATAGTGGGAGCTGGATAGTGGCTCGAAAAAAGTGGCGCGCTGTAAATGAATAGGAGCATAAGGATCTGAGACAAGATGTGTAGGCGATGAGAGCTCCGCCACCCTGAATTTGTTCTGAGGGAGAAAATTGCGCGCCGACATACGAAGCTGACGACCGACGAGAGAGAGAGAGACAGAGAGATAAGGCAAAAAAGGAGGGGGAGGCTTTAGGAATATTTAGTGTAACTGTTTTATCGCTACAAAGGAAAATACAAGATCTTCTTTGAGAAGGAACGACGGCTTGTGGGAAATCGGTGACAGAATACTGTGCCGGTAAATAACTCAAAAACACGACGGAAAACAACATAGAGATAGTAAACTGAAATAATTGTAAGCTTTGAAGCTAGCTCATAAGCACGCAATATAATTATAGTAGTTTTGGTTGTCTATTTTTATTCTTATTTATTGAGTCATTATTTACTATATTTATATAGAGTTTTGTCAGCGAGCGCTCCCAATCTGTGGTAAGTATAGCGAAATATGCTAGAAAAGTATATTTCGGCTTTTATGCCTTTTTTTTTTTTTGACAGCTAGCGATTTACACGTATAGCCTTCCCATCTGCCCCTAGCTTGTTCCTGTTGCTTTGTTTTTTTAGCTAACGTTCCACCCACTCACATGGTACGGCCACTGCGACGCGGGGTTCCATTTACTGTGCGAATTGTTCTTTGTGGCAGCCGCGTACGATGTTCGACAGCAGTCGTGCATCTATTCGTGTTATTCCTTGCACCTATAATCATTACTATTATTTATAAATATTCTCAAAATATGTATGTATGTGTGTGTGCGTTGTTATTTTTGCGATTGTTACCGAGGAATGATGCGTCATATTGCGTCGTCTAAGAGCAGACGGACAAATGGCAAAACACCCTAGTCTTCCCTGTGTGTATATTCATGCGCGTATCGCTTAGGCCAGCTGTGGTCGCTTACTACTGAACGCAGTTGGCTATTATTTGCTTATGCTTCGCCTGTCGCTGTTGGCCCTCGTTCTAGTTTTGCCACATTTCGTTGTGATTGTAGCACATTTAAGGTTTCTTGTTGCGACAGGCAATCCGAACGCCAGGCAAACCGGTAGGGTGGCTGTCTTAGTAGTAACAACGTATTAACACAGTACCATACCATCTCGAAGGTGGAAATGCTCTTTATGGCCGTTGTGGCTTATCGCTGATGCGATAGCGAATAAGTTTTTTGATGTGCTTGTTTTCTCTATGTTGGCAAGACCATACAGAACGTTTTGCACGTTTATAAAAGCATTAGCTCCCAGCAGACCGGCAGTAATAGCGAAGAACTGCGTCGGCGGTGGGTGTCGATAGGGGCAAGCAGTTGCCTTTGCCTTTGCTATTGCAAGTTGTAAGGCGACTTGTACACTAATGGAGGAAGGATGTTCCCGATTTTTGACAGTCCCGTCAAGGTGCGTTTCAGGCTATCGACAAGCGCACCAGATAAACGGAGGCGAGGAAGTATCAAAACATTATGATTGGTGTTCGTTAGATAGTTATTTTTTTTGCGATTTTCTTGCGCCGTTAACGATTTCTCGGACAGCGATTTGAACAACATTTTTGAGAAAGAGAATCGTTACAAGGCGGCCTACAATCAGCAGGACTTCTTAGCTAAGGCTGTTGGCTAAGGTCCACGCCTGCTTACCCGAGAAGCAGGCTCGACGACAAATGAACACTAGCGGCTGAAACGTAGGCACAGTAACAGCACCTGCAGCGTAAGATGAACAACGAAAGATAACTCACGTATAATAAAGAAAAAGATGCCGAAAGAAATTTGCATCGGTCAGTGTTTACTGAACAGAGTTGTGGCATGGTGCGGTGCGCTCTCACGGAAATTAAGCGATTAACTTTTGTTAGAAGACGTTGCTGGGCTCCGTCCGTATTTCATTGCTGTCTTCTTGCGGCGCTGTCGTCGTTCCTGTACTCGTCCGACGGCAACGATATCTCTCCCTCTTCGTGGATTTCAAAGGGGGAGAGGAGAACTTACTACCGGCGTCATGGCTCGTTGCCGCGTTCTTTTAAAGTAGAGGAAGAGAGGTATCTGTTTCTAGGAAATGGTAGCAACCATCGCTACTACCAGCAAAAAGTATTTAACGAATAATCGCAGACCAAAAAGAAAACTGGAGGTAGACGATGATTTTAACCGTGAACGAGTGCGCTTTCCACGTAACATAACATCAAGTGCCACAAGGTACCGAAGAAGCCACTTCAACGTGCAGATTCGGTCGTCTTCCCTCCCAGATCTGCGTCGCCGGCCGCGCTGCCAGCAGAGGGACGTATTGTACGTACGCCACAAATCTGTCTTCTATACAGTCAGCTACGTTTGATACGCCGCTCTCATAATGTGGTGACAATGACGCAGAGTTCCTGCTGTCAACTTCTACCAAGCATGACTAGTGCGCGAACAGTGAGATACAATCATAGAAAGGCGGCTAAGTGTTCCTAGCAGCGAGAATGAAATTCGAAAAGGGCAGTAGGGACGAAGAAGGATGAAGACAGGGAAAAAGGGGACAATTCCCGGGAATTGACACTAACAGAGGCTGCTGGATGACGGACTCAAAATTTAGCAGCCTCAAAAAGGTTACGTCGCCGTTCTTACACCCCACTGCAGCTGCTGCTGCTGCTGCGACTATACTAGTATTGTTAGGAGCGGTGCTGTTGTAGCTGACATTGTCTTACCGGTTCCGAGCTATGAATCTCATGCGTCAGCGTTTTGTCCTGTCGACTGTTGAAGTGTCGCTCCACCCGCTATCCGCTACCCTTGATAACATGGGAGAATTGCCAAGAAAATTTGTAAAGAAGTGTTTACAGCTAAATAGCAACAGTAACGGCTAATGGGAAAAATGCAAGACGGCATGGTGAGACGATTATGTTGGTCTCTAACGGCGGCTTTAGGATCCGTTACATAGCAGGCGTTGTTCATCGTGCTAACGTTGAACAAGACATGCGACGTAACCGACAAGCGGGCTTAGATGAGGCAAAAACAACCGGCTAGACAGAGAGCAGTCGAAAATACAGGCGTGAACCAGGATGCTACAAAATAGTTGTCACTGTCACCGCCGCAACGAATAGGTCGTCTCCAAACTGTCGCTGCAATACAAAGGCAAATGCATATGTGTCAGACTGGCCGGACCAGAACGAAGTGAAGCTATTCGTGTACGTGGCTATATATATATATATATATATATATATATATATATATATATGGATGAGGGTGAGAAAATAGCAAAAAGTGGCTTGAGGCGTATCCTACGCAAAAATAACAAAAAAGAAGGCTTGTCCAGCAGATACGTTATCAATCCGCTGATATAGAGAACCTTTCGATTAACCAACGACAACAACAGGAGCCCTAACGGCATCTAGACGAAAGACTGAGCGTGTGCAATAATGTGAAGTAATCGCATAATTTTTTCTTGATGTGAAGCTCGGCCAAATTTTGACATTATTCCATATTTTTTGGCGTTCAGCCATTTCTTCTTCAGCTATCTAAACATCATCGTTACATGTGCAGGTAGAAGGCTACGATGTGCACTGCATAGCAGCCACGCTGTTTTCGTTGTTTATACTGAAGTCGCTATCCCTTCTACGACCCCGGATGCCCACAATGCCATTATTATCACAAAATATAAATGTAAACGTTTTCTGCTACAACGATTACCTCGTTGTCTGCTAACTGTCTAATTGCTTGGTTTGTTTTGGCTCCTCTGTAGCAGCGTCTTCGGAGCATAACTCTCATGCGAGAGATAGAATCTCGGCCCGCCGATGATGATTCCATTTTGTCTAGACAGAGACACTCATGTTTTTGTCTAGACAGAAGTAGTTACGTTTTGGCTAATTTTAATCGCTCTCTCTCTCTCTCTCTCTCTCATAGCTATGCGTATTTTCCTTGCATTATTATAATATTAAAGCGGAAAACAACGAAACCTACATGAAATTACCTGTCTCTCTTTACCCCTCGCTCGCCTCCTCCCTCCGCCATCGTAGTGTCCCCATGGGACAGGTCGAGAAGCCAGTCGACTCTTTCTGAACAACTGTGGGGGGTGTTCGTTTACTATACGTACATACGGTTGGACCCTGCAGTGCTAGAAATTCTATAGCGATGTAGTTATGTGTTGTTTATGAGCATGACCAATGCCACATATGATGCGGTACCGGCACTAGGCTGTTCTCGAGTGTGCGAATGTATGAAAATGATAACGAATGAAACACAATTAGTCTACCCAGAAATTAAGAGAAAAAAAAATCTGCTGGTAGATTGGGTCAGCTATTTCGTCGATTCCGGTGGTGGTAGCGCTGCTGCGGTTTCGGTCGACCCTATCTGAAGCCGGCGGCTTATTGGCCCCTTCGGCGTCCGTCTACGCGTTGGCTTGGCTGAAAATGCCGAAGACGATGAAGGGGCCCCATCAGGCTTCTATCATGATCGCCACGTCAACCGGAGATCCTCTCCAGTTGACGTCGCGACTTGGATAACGCTAGCAAAGGACAGCTCGCATAACAGCAGTATAGGATAGGATCAAAAGCCGGCGGTCAGGCCAAGCGGTAGCTAGATACGACCACACAATATCAGAAGTATGGGACCAAAGGGCTGAATGTCGATGCGAAAATTATATCAGTATCTTAGAATCGACCAGTATCACACGTCAACGTTCGTACTTATTGAAGGAATTGACGTCGGCAACTCTGCTTTGTCGGGGGGGGGGGGGGGGTATGATACTTCTTTTGTGGATGAAATGTTCAAAATGCGAATAAATAAAGATAAATAAAGTGTTAGGCGGCCGTTAGGTTAGCTATTTGGCTATTTCGCGTGGCATAGAGTGAAATTATAGTGTTACATCTGTAGGCCGTCTGAGCAAATTGGCGAATGCTATATTTTCATGTTTATGCAGCAGATACGTCGCATAATAGAGATTATTATGTAAACCAATTCATCTCTTGAGCTAGCTAAACAAAGACTTTTTGGACAAAAAAATAGACCTTTTTTTTTTTAAATTGCATAGTCTAATATGATTTCAACATGTAGGTAGATTACGTTAACTATACAATATCATTGGAGTGTTTCGCATGTACCCTGTAATAAAAGATATACTGGATACGGCTTTATAAAGAATAACGATCAGTTGATCGGATCCGGCTATTATGAATCTTTTGCCGTGTTCCTCAACTATTTGTAATACATGGAAATAGAGTTACCTACAATTCGACATAGTTTATTTTTCAACTAATATCTACATAGATACCTATACGAGCCAAGTTCGGAAACCCCCATTAGTTGAAAACGCAGCCTAGACAAGCATAACCAAGTGAATAAATTCAAGAAAGCAGGTTGATAAGGAGCAATTTAAGGCCCCTAGGTCCCAACATTTCCGAGGTTATTGAAAGGTATATGTTTCGCTGTCGTGTATGTCTAAACGACGATGGCCACTATCTGTAGCTACTGGTTGTGAACAGCAGGCTCATTCAATGAACTGCTTTTGTCTAAACTGAAACGCGAAGAACAGGCCTCCGGTAGATCTGTTGAAGTTCTAGAGGGAGGCGAAGAGACAGAAGATGAAAAAAGCGCGAGTCAACGCACAGCTACAGCAATGTATCATAGACACGAGACGTTTCAACGAATAGATGTAGGTCTTATGTAGGCCGACGAAGGGAATGGCTCGCAGCGACGACACCCATTGCCCGAGCTCTGTCTACAAACTGACAGTGGCGAAAAGCTATTGACTAGCATCGACCGAACAAGTTTCCCTGTATCCTCGCAACATCGACTTCAACTTTTTGAATATCATCGGTGCGGCAAGTGAAGTGAGCGCTGGGGCTTTCTTATTGTACCTGTTTATTACCTGACCAAGTGTACAATGAAATCATGCTATAAACGATTGTCCGGATTCAGGACACCGCCGCTTGCATGTCTCACGGCAGGATCAAAACATTTCGAAAAGGCCAAACCTTTGACGAGCAGATAGCCAGCCAGGAAGGCAGAAAACAGTTGATCCCGTTTACTTGGTTGCTAACAGCTATAGTAGCATTATTATATCAGCCTTGCGAAGTCCATGACAGCGAAGGCAGCGGTGAGAATTGTCTGGCCAGCGTACGTATGCTATGACGTAATAGAAATAGATAATTATACAGTGATTTGTCGATCGTTATTAGCGGTGGTCCTATCAACATAGAATGGTGTCGTTAATTGTGCGAATATAATATGAAAAAAAAAAAAAAAAAAAACGCAAAAAACTGACGAAGCAAATCAAAATAGATTAATTATGATTGGTTGGGGGGGTGAGCTAGTATCGAGCTTTCTATAGGAAATACGTTACACTTATCGCCGGTATTCGATTCAGCAGTACCATTTGTACAGCGGACACCGTAGCCTAAGGCAACACTGTGCGTAGGTGCGTTAGAGTTAGATCGAACCAAAAGACAATAAAAAAAAAAAAAAAAACTAGGCCAGCAAAAAAAGCGGATCCGATCGAGATTGTCGTATTTTTTCGGATAGACAATTGTGTATACAGCATGCCTACATATATGTATATAAATTTCATGTTCAAGTGTAGTATGTAAATTTCACAATTGTTATTATGGTCGTTATGGCGCTTTGTTGCGCTTCGAGCTCTGTGGTGACGTTTCATACCGCCTATACGCACGTATACTCGATACTGCCGTTCCCGTTGACAAGTCGGCCACCATCGCGGAACAATCAGTGACAGTTGCTACACATAGGAAGAGCATGCAACGCTAACCTGGAGCCCTTTATAGGAAGATCTGCTGACAAAGAATCTTTGAAACCTTCCTGCCAGCAGAAACGGGCAATCAACAGTCGCCCTTTAATAAAGACACTGAACATAATAGAAGTGCCTGCTGCATCCGTACCATTATCTTGATCGCCATCATCACCAGCACCAGCAGAATCAACTAGGGATAATACAACCATGTCAAATAGGTAAAGTAACATAATGTTTTTGTTGTTTCAACAAATGCTGCAGCAATCTTTCGATGCTAGACGAGCCATCACACAGTGTTGCGCATGCCTGCGCTTGTTTTCGGCAGATGCAGGCAGAGTCTCCCCCCTTACTTGGCCTACTACGATCGGTAGTAATAGCCATAGTGGTAGAAGCGTCCCTGGTTCTCAACAATTTACCGGGCCGCTCATTACTGTTCAATACTCCTCCCCCCCCCCCCCCCCCTTTATGCCAAATCTGATTTATGATTGTGAGAACGCTTTGATTTATTGCAGCTGCCGTGGATGCTGCTGCTGCTGCTATTTCTCCATGTCTTCCTCTATGTGTTTCGACCTCGCTTGCTCTTCTGAGCGTCTTTCATTGGGACAGAAGAACAAGTGGAAGGCAACAGCAGCTGCAGCGGTACAAGACGATGACGACGACGACGACGACGACGCCGTTTGTTGCGTATTTACTTTGTGAATTGATCAAAATTAATGGTTTCCGTAGTTGCAGCAGCCGCAATCGGCGCAAATCTGTCAGTTCGCTTTAGTAGACGGGGTTTCTACTGAACGTCACGAATAACAAACACTTCCGTTTGGTGTCCATTTGGATATGCTTGCCATATCGGTGTCATCATTGAACCTTCTTAACGTTATTAATGGTTGTAACAGCGGCGGCGGCGGCGGCGGCGGCGTATGTATGCGCTCTTCGTGGGTATATGCGTCTGGAGGTCTCTATGGGTGTGTGTGTATAGGTTTGTTTTTGCACAGAATACTTTATTGCAATAAACAGCCCTAGTGATAACGACCATTTTACAGATATCGATCGTGATGATTTATTATTAATGTTGTTTGCACTCAGTTTTTTTTCTTGACCTTTGAATATTCACCCTAGTCTGCATGAACGGCTTTAGAAGTCAATAGTAGAGACCGAGTCCATACTTATAGAAGGCTCTGACGACGCTGAATTTTGCGATAAATGGCAGTATTAGTAATAGACGTGTTAGCAGCCATAATTATAATGGGTTGTTGAAAAAGTATTGAACGTCTTTCTAATTCGTCGTAATTCTAAAGTCACTAATCTCAGTCAATATGAATGGCGTCGGGTTGGCGTTAGTGTCATTATAAAGGCACAAACGCTGCCTAGGCCATTAAAAAATTCTCTGGTGTATGGTGAAGGGGCATTATTTAACGGAATAAACGGTCCCAAAGGTGGTTGTGTCGTTTCCACTGTAAAAACGTAGGCGGGCGATTCATTGGTGAATTTATTTCGAAAGCTGAGCAAAATCTGATGACAAAAAATTCCCATGTTTTCGCTAAGGAATTAGACATCCATTGTCAAACAGGTTCTTGAAAGAGTTGCAGAACAAAGCTCAGTGTTTGCGTGCCACACGAATACTCGATCATCGTTTCGTCGTATGAAATTTCACAGGAATGCAGCAAAATACTATTCTAAAGCAGTTGATCATGAAGGATAAACAATACCGTGCAGTTAAGAATAAGAATTAAAAAGGGCATACGTGCGGCAAAGCCTATCTGTTTGGAGGGGCTGGAAAGAAAGCTCGCATTATGAATTTATTGCGGCAAAATGATGGATTCGGACCTCTGTGTCTGCAGCTAGCAAGACTACAACAATAAATTGTTGAAAATGGGTCAAAATCAAAGGAAAAGATGTCGTTGTTCATTATGACGATGCTAGACCGCATGCATGGATCTCTAGCTACCCGGCAAACATCCGGTAAACTTATTGAATGGAAAATTCTAATGTATCCACCGTATAATTCGTTGCTTGCACCATCAGACCATAAGCTCCCTTCTGCAGAACTCATTGAATCTTGGATTCACTTGGTCTCAATGAAAGGATGCAATAATCAACTTCCACTGTTTTTTGCCCAGAAGCCAGCGAAGTTTTACAGTGATAAGATTACTGTGTTACCAGGAAAATGGAAGAAGGTCATCGATCAACGTGGCGTATGCCCCCTTTCGTAATATTACCTTGAAATATTTAAAAAAAATTGTTTTAATTTGGTCTAAAAATAATCGATAGATCTTCGACAACTTAATATATATATAAACAACATAAATACAGAAAGCAAAACATCATCATCATCATCCGTGCACGCAAACGTATACCCACCCCCTCTCAGTATCGTAATATCGTACAGCCATTGATTAGATAAAAGGTGTGTAGGTCTAATTTATCGTTTGTGCACTATTCGTGACTGGTTTATTTAGCCGATATTTGCCCAGTATGTATGAGCATTGCTGCGCCTGCTACGACTGTTGCAACATTAACATGTTGGAGAGCAGAAAACGCCGACGGCGAACAGCTCCGAAGTTCGAGGTTCATTCAGTCCCGTGATCCCGCTATTTGAGCTAAAGTTGATCGACTGAAACTGAATACTACCATGCAGCTGCATCATGCTTTTGCGCATGCGAGACGCGCGTCTGTCGGCTGTTTCGTCGTCCTGCCGGCGGACAGGTGAATAAGGACCACATCGCTGCCCCTACTGGTTAGAGATTCTAACGTTAGTAGTTGCCACAAAGGCGACACTCTGTCGCTGCTGCGCGCCATTTTTATCTAGCCTCGACAATTGTTGGGTAGTGACAACATCTTCGAACGTGAGCGCGGTTTTTACCGATACAAGCCCACTCGAGTCACTGGAGAACCCTGATGGTCGCCGCTGTTCCCTGTTGCAACAAGAAGTAGCAAAAAAAACGCAGAAAAAGCGGAGGCAACGCTGACCATTCAATGAAATCGTCTCGTCCGTGAGTTTGTTAATGTGAATACATCTTTGCAGCCGGTTTTGCTGCCGCCGCCCGAGCAGTAACTAATGCCAATGCTGCCTGCTGGTGATCCCTAGTGACGTTTCCCACTCATTCGGTACCCCTATACTCTAATCGCTAGTTACTGGAGATCTACTTAATAACGACTGTGTGTATGCTTTTTTCCTCGGATCGGAGCTCCCGTATTATATTATCGTTACTATTGTTATTATTATCATGTGATAGCTGCCGGTGTTTGGGCAAGGATAAAGCAGGCGCCCGACAGTTCGGCAACAAATCGACGCGCCACCTGAATAGCAGCCTTTTTATGTAAAAGAAAAAGAAGACAATCAATTGGGGAGGGCTTTTCAAATTATCTTAATCATAAAACAACACACGAATTCCTGTGACAGTTATCATTATGGTAGTGAAGAACACTGCCGTTAAACATAAAATGTACACGACAGCGATTAAGTGAACGCGTGATGCGTTCAAGGGTGACTCAGTCTTCCGTAAGAAAGATCAGAAAAAAACGAAAATATATATATATGTACGTTTCGAAGTATTATCAAAAACATATTTGTCTGAACTTAGCCACCGGTTGAACGCTGCGTGTGAAGGGGGGGTTAATCCTTTTGATGTTCCGTTTAGAATCGGAAGGAATAAAAAATTTACGTGCAGCTTCTTTCGCCTTTCAGTTTCGGTACACGTTGCCCACCGCCGGGGATCACTTAACCATTGGCCTCTTTGTCGGCGTCATCTGGTGGAGATCGCCGGCCGTCACCGCCAGATCAACTGACGTCAACGGGCCCACATGTGTTTTGTACGCATTCGTTGTCTTGGTTCAACAACAGCAATCATAAGATGCTTATGGGCTCGACGATGCTATGACGACTTTAATGATCCCCTAACTCTTTGTGCTAGCATTTGCGCCCGATCTCCCTATGCTACCCCCCTTTACTTCGTTGTTCACTTTTCCTTCTACAATTATGATATCGCCCCATATAATGTTATTAATCAATAAAGAATAATAATAAAGAAACCCAAATAAAGAAACCCGGCATCATGACGACGACGACAAGAGTACCGGCAACGAAAGATCGAACGCAGACGAGTGGAGAAGTTGGCTTGACAAGTTTCTATTACAGCTTTAATTGACAGCAGTCAGCAACGCACAGTGGCCACTGTGTTACCTATTTTAACATTGTCGCTCTTGGTCACCGATGAACGCTCTTTCTCCCGCTATTGCCACGTTTGTCGCTAATTGCAGCTCAGTTACCTGTTTTGCAAAAGCACCGTCTATATCCGTCTGTGCGTGTGTACGTGCGTGCGTGCGTGCGTGCGTGCGTGCGAGCGATGGCACGACCGACCGCATCGAGGATATCGGCGATTGGTTCTACTTGGTCGCAGTTTCTCGCTACTAATCGTTCTTATCAGCTCTCTCTGTGTCGTTTTCTTCGCCATGATGTCCTACCAACCAATGACCGATTTTGTCCGTAGGTACGGTGTCAGTGAGGTATGTCGCATAATGTTAAAGTTCGTGCTTATTTGCCTATGCAGATATGTGTGTTTGTGACTTCACCGGTGACGGCGACGTTGCGTTGATAGCGGTGAATTAATGTATCAGTTCTCTACGACGGGTAACAACAGCGGAATTTTTAATGGCCGCAGTGCCATCTCGACTTAGGTGATCGCCATGATTACGTCACTGTACTGCCGCTAGCGATGATGATAATCAAATAGGGAAAGCGTTTCAATATCAAACAGCACGCGGATAGATGTCGCCAGCAATGCGTACGTCGGCGGTGACGACGGCAGTGGCTAGTCTCACGCTTATGCTGTGTCTCCTAGTGCTGGTCTGTTCATCGCGTTTTCTGATTCATCTGCTTTCTGAAATGAGGAAAAACAGAAAGACAGTGTCTTAAGGCGTACGTATACAGGGGAATGACTGGAACTGACTGAAAAAGAGAGCAAATTGATAAAGGTATGTGGACCTCCCGAAAAGCGCCACGGTTTACAGAAATTTAGCAGTAGCCATTTGTTTTGCTTTTGGTGTTGCCAGTGACCGCCGGTGCTGGTGCCGTAACTGGGGTTGCTGTTGCCCGCGGCCCCGTATCAGCAACGCAGCCGCACACATCAATGCAGCGCAGGTTCCCTTATTGTCGTTGTTGTTGCTGCGACAGACGGGTGCACGCTCAAATATTTAAATAATACACAACAGCAAACAAGAGGTGGTAACGTTTATTCAACAAAAAAGCTGGCCTTACCCTACGGTAAAATAGAAGGGGAAATTCACGCCGGGCAGATAATCAGTTGGCCTACGTATAGCCTAATGGTAGCACATACAGCGGCGCCAATATGAGCGGTGACCCTATCTTAACGTCGTTATCCGTTCCAACTAAGGTCCCCATTTCCTCATTTTACGCTATATGTACAGATACAGCTATAGTTTTTTTTAGATCTGTTCTCGTAGAGTATTTTCCGTGACACTGCAGCAACAATATATATATATTACTAAGGTAGGACGAATCTTGTCCTTTCAAAAAATAGCCACGTTAAAAGTGCCCCACGGAAAGAAAATCAACCGTTTCACAATCATAGCACGTTCTATCTTTCCTTCCATTTCCCTCCCGCACCGATAACGCGTATTATGTCAATTTTTTTCTACACATCTGACAACTTGACATGGTCACAATCATGCATCTGCAACAAATAGTTGAAACCCGTCTGAGCGACTAAAGATGGATCTCCAATGGCGTTACGGCAAACGAAAACGTGCTGAAATTTTATTGTGTGTCCATACTCGCTGTAGCAGCGTTCCTGCTTTATATATTGTAAGTGACTTCATAATTATATAATTGGCGTTGATAATATTGTTACAGTTATTGTTCTTTTATGCTTCATCGGTAACTTTTTGATGATACGCTATGCGAGTCGATCAAGGAACGGTCGTTCGTTTTTTGTGTTTTTTGGGTATAAAGTTCTCTCGAAGTCCTTAGTGCGTGCGTGTGGTCCCGAAATGCCTGAACTTATTGATTCTGCACCATGCGGTCTAAACAAGGAAGGCTAATCATCGTGGTAACCTAACTGCGGCCGTTCATACAAGTTTTTATCGACATTTTCTGTTTATGTAGTTACCACAATAGAGGCAAAAGTGTCGTGTGAGATCGTGACGTCCTTATATAGCATAGCCTTTACGTTAGGGCGTCATTTTATTAGAATATTTTGGCTGTAAATAAATAGCAGTTCTACCTTATATTCGCCTACGCCATTCCTTTCCTGTATATTATCCATATAATAGGTGTAATGTAAGCGATCGAAAAAATGCCGATGCGATAGGGGGTCAAAGCGATGAGGTGGAACAGACCTTTCGGTGCAAGAAGCACAATCAGCTTTTTTCTCACCAAACCCCGGTTCTTCCCCTGTTGTAGACTCTTATTTGTGCGCGATTACGAAGATTTTGCCCGTTGACCCTCGACGCTCTCTTTCGACGGTCGACACCTTCTAGATAGTTCATTGTTGTCGTCATCGTCATCGTCGTCGTTGTTGCCGTTGTAGCTAAACAGCACCCCAACATCCTGCAAACCCAGCTTTTTCCTCGGTCACTATTTGCAGCCGTTTCTTCTTTCCAAAAGTTATGGAAGTCGAAGGTACAATGGCTTAATGATGAATTTGCAGATTCGCCAATACTTGCTGGCTTGGGTTTTTCGCAACGTGTCCGCATTGTCCATTGCCCTGCCGTAGGTAGCGTCCATGTCGCGACGATACTGGCCTGCGAACGGACAAGGAGGTACAGGCTGCGGCGGCAGTAAAACGTCTTACAAGAGTCCTCAAAACGAAAAGTACATTGAAGTGTTTCGAATCACTTAATAGAGCGCTTTGACGGGTGGAGAATGTATGCAAAAGCTCGCATCGGTTGCTTCGAATTCTGCTTTAATTTGCACCGCCGTTTGCTACAACGGTAACCAACGTTACGGCAACAACAATAACAAGGATAGTACGTCGTCTGTACTGACGCTTCTCTACGCTTCGTCTGTGCAGATGAAACTCATAGCTTTTGGACACATGTACGTCGATTAGAAGTGAGTTGAGATGGCCGGCACCGATTGAATTAAGGTCAACATATTGCAACATCAATAAGAGTACGCGTCACGGAAGCAACAAGAAGTGTTGTACACTAATGCTGTTGGAGCTGATGTTACCACTCTGCAATTGGTAACAACTGCAGCAACGGCCTCAGCGGGAATACCGGCAGAATCAGGCTTTCTCTGGCTGCAGTAGGCCCCGTTGAATAACCTGTTTTAACAACTCTACCTTAGTCGCAGTGTATGTATCGTATGTATCCAGCACAGCGATAGTTCTAGCAGCACTGGCGGTGCTCGTGTTTCAAACACTCGGTCGTTCTTCTCTGCCTCTATCTATATAGTGCCGTGAGCACCATAGTTTCTCCACTGACGGTGGTCCAGCTCCATGTTCTAATCCTGTGCTCCATGTCTCCTTGGTACTATATGACTGTAGCGATAACGCTTACACTTGCTGTGAGTGCATAAATAGCAATAGAAGAAAGCGGTTCCGCTAAACGTGCAAGGCACTTTATTGCTGCTTTTGCTGATTCTGCTGACATCGCGCGACGCGGACCGCCGTTATGCTCGCGCGTTGTTGGCAATGGTCTGTGTTCAATGCTCTGGTGCTCCCGCCTGCTGCAGTCGTCTCGACTGTCATTGCCAACGATGAAAACGACGACGCCTTGCGCTGGCTATGTTTAGCGAGAGCGAGTGACTTTCGACCCTTTTGTCGGCTGCCGGCGACAGCACCGATCACCAGACGTGCTTTGACTCTGTCGTAAATGTGTAGAAAAGTTGGCAATTTGACCAGCGAACAACGCTGCTCGCCGAGCCAGCCTCACTGGCTCACTAGCTCATCGACTGAGAAGCGTGGATAAAGGACACTTTTTGTGTCAGCTTTTCTGCTGCCAAGATATCAATCCATTCTGATGTCCCTGTCTGCCACGACCATCGCTGCAAGTGACCGCTGCAAGCAGTTAGCCAGAAGTAAGAGAACAGGGAAGCTATGGAACCACGGAGGAGTTCCAGAGCGAAGTTGCAAGTACGGGTAGCTGGCACATAATCGAGTCAGCGGGGAAAGAAAGAACAAAGTCTATGACGGCAGACAGACGCGCAAAATGGGACAGGACATAGCCAAATGAGAAAAGCCGGCATGATGACAGCCGACGCTCAGAGAACCTTCGCGAGAATTCTAGCGACGCTATTCGTGTCGGTGGCAAAATGCATTGCGCCAAGACGATAGGTCACGATGCAGGGCGATGACTGTAGGAGAAATAACTGTAAAAAGCTAAAATCCGTGCGAGACAGAGAAAAATGACGGTGTAGCGTGTCTCATTGGCAAAATAAAGTGTTTGTTACTCGTGATCGGGGCAGACTGCATTAATAGATGGCAGAACAGAGCCGTAGCTTACAAAAAACTAAGAAAAAACAAAGCAAATGGTGGAAACCGTGGACATTTGATTTAGTTTACACTAAGACAGAACGTGGGAGTGGAATGGAAAATGAAATTTTTCCTTGCGGTACACGATGAAATAGGGGCTTTACCAGAAAATGAGATAATATACGGCCTATATTCATTCCTCTAGCGAAGAAAATAGGTAAGACAAACGACTGCCTGCAGCCAGGCTGAATGTATAACATACACATCGTGCGCCGCCGCCGCCGCCATTCAGCACGCAAAAAACACGTATATATATATATATATATATATATATATATATAGAGTGCCTTGAAACATAACGATCGTTGTCTTTTGATTGTTAATTAGGTAGAAAAGAAAGTTCATGTAAACGACTATACCGATTGATTTTACGATACTTCGTTCAGCTTTGCAAGAAGTCCTCACGTCTTCTTCTGAACATGACGCAGGTAGATAATTCCGTACACTATTTCATGAATACAATTAGCGTCCCATCGTACACGTTATTGTGCCTATGCATGTATTCTGTGCATATCAATCTCACATCTAGAAATTGCCTGGTAGAATGTGACCTCGGTCTTGGACGATCTCTTCGGTTTTCTGCGTCTCGTATGAGTATTCATTCTGCTTCTCCGCTTTCTGACCGCACTAGGTGCACCGTATACAATGTTCCACGAAGCGATGCAACGGTGGCTTCGGGAAGCCTGTTGCCATTCAAGCTAAATGGAATGATGCTCCAACTGCTGAAAGAGAACCGCTAATTTTCGTTTTCCTGGAAGATGGTCTTCGTCCGTCGGGACCAAGCACTGCAAGCAGCACACGAATAGATCTTATATGACGCTAGTGTCTCCGGTTGCCCCGCGGCCCTCTTTTTGGGAAAGGACCACAGACGCCCAAACAAACTCCAAAGACATCCCAGATACGAAAGAACAGGAGATTTTGCAGCCAGATAAAAAACAAAGAAGAAAAAACAGGTTTCCGAGACTGCAAAGATAAATAGAGATAAAAAGCGAAACAACGGATGATAAGATGACGGTCCGGAAGCGGCCAGCAACCGTAAGGTCCGGATGAACTGTTAGAGGTTGTTTTTATAGAAGCACTTTGGATCTGGCGGAGCGAGTAGTGCTGCCCTCTCGTATGTGTTTGTGCCATCCAAGTATTACTTCCAGATATTTGTTGTCATCGTCGTCGTCCTCAGTGGTAGCTCGGTCGCATGCAAGAGGGGAATCGGGAAGAACTTTTTTCCTTAAAGGAAGAGGAAAGCAAACGAAAGATAGAGATTTGGAAAGAACGGAGAGAGAAGATTCCGCCGATCAGTCGATAGCTTGACGATTGTCGCAATTGGATGTTCCACATAAATGCTGCTGTCTTCGCAATTGCAAAGCGAAAGATATTCGTTTCTATTTTCCATGAAGCGGCTAGGGAGAAACGGATGACTCACGTGGTTGAGGAAGATGGCTGAAATCGACATAGTGTTGTCTAGGTCGGCATGAGCTATTGGAGTCTGGTTGAGTACGAATTTGCTAACGACAACGAACCTTGAAAGGAAACGAGGCTCCGACAGCAGCCCTTTCATAGATAGCTATAAAAGGGGATATCATATGTAGCCATTTTATAGGGAATCGATAGAAGAACTAAATTCAAACTTTACGATCTGTTGAAAAAACTAAATCTTATCTTTTACTATATGGCGACGAATTCCTTGTAACTATGAACTTTTAAAATCAGTAACTATAGAAAAAGAAATCGTCTCGAACATTCTCTGAGAAGATAAAAACCTGAATATATTTAATGTTGTTCGAACGATCAACTTCCACGTATGCGTTAAATATTCGATTAGGCAATCCTTACACGTCATCTCATCGGGCCATTGGCTGCTGTCCATATTAAGCTGAGCCTTCAAAACTTGTTTTGATAGCTAATGTTTCATGGATCCAAAAATATCTCATAGAAACTATCCAGCTTGGCATTAAACACGAAACGTATCGTAATAGTGTCACAAGGGCTTGCGCATAATAAACGTCAACGTGGAAGGATCATGTTTGTTGACACCTGCGACACGTCGTTCGAGTAGATCATAGTACTCCGACACGGCGACAGTGTCCTTCACGGATTTTCACTTACTATTAGCGGTTGTTCGAAAAGGATTGCTATCTTATATGGCTAAGGCATTCTTGACGTCTGTCCAGTTAGAGTACCGTTCCTTTTGAAAAAGGGACGATAAGAATTACAGCATTAGAGCGAAAAGCAGGATGTGACTATAGGTTCTCGCGTGCCGGCCGGCATTACCCTAGGTGCGGCTAAGTGTCTTCCTTAGATCTCTTCAGCCGTTAGCCAGGGGAACGCTTAAATCAGTTGTCTCTAGGCAGAAGAAACGGGCGAGCGATGAGGTTGGAGCCTACTAGGTACTTTTATTGTTTCGCCTGCGTTTTGTCTTGCAACCGCTTTTTGTCCAAGCGCCCTCCTGGCCCTGTTTCTTTAACCCTGGGGACATGTTTTCACACGGATCTCGCCACGATATATAAGCGAAACAGGGGCAGCGTGTCGATCGATTTAGGACCGTACAAGCCCTACCAGCGTCCATGCTCCGGCGTTCGCTGCGTGATTTAGACGACGAGAAGAAAAAATGTAGGAATCTCACGTTTTTAGTCAGAGTAAGAGCTTGGAAACGAAGGTGCTATATGTTGCTCATCCTCCATGATGGGTTTTGTGTACTATCCTGGCCGTTTGCTACGGGTTAAGCGTTTTCCATCGGTCCGTCGTCCGGCCGAATGAAGACGGAATAGAACAGGAAGAGAAGGCCGACTGAGATGGTTGAAGAATGGCCGCTACACTGCCTTTAAGATATTTCGTCGTTATTGCCCTCGTTGCTACTGCTGGCGCTGCTGCTGCGCCCTCTGAGTGGGAAGCGCCGATGGATGAGAAATAAGCATGAATGAGAGGGTTACGGTGAAGATGGCAGGAGAAAAGCACAGGAAGATATAGCAAGGAGGAGAGGACGTCAGAAGGACGTAGAAAACGAAGCCGCGGTGCTAAAAGATGGCTACTGAGTAAAAATATTTCATCTAAAAACAGCAATAGCACCAGCTTCTCCCACTCAACCCCCAGTTTTGGGTAACCCCAGACAGCAGGCAAGCGGCTCGAAAATGGCAAGCAATGGAACTGCCGACGACCCCACTGTGCCGTGATGGGTTCGGGGGGGGGGGGGGGGAGGAGCAGCAGAGCCAATGGAAGGGTGGCAAGCGGTCCCGTGCGTAAGAGAAAGAAAAGGCGCGTGTATATTCAGACCGACTGTCCTATTAAAAAGAGAGCGAAAAAGGGGTGAGAAATGAACGAAGCGGCCAAAGTATATCCACTGACGGTTTAAAAGTATTATTTAAGTAAACACCAATGAGCGATGTAGTGTACTGGTAATGCATATTGAAGTGTCGAAACATCGATGAAACCGTCATATCTATTAAAGTGAGCAAAGTGATCTTTTTCTATCTTTTATGGATATCGGCCATCGTTATGATTGTAACCGGATATCAATAAAGTACCTATTATTTAGCGATCCAGTCAGTATGACAACAGGCAACATATTTCTTGGTAAGACTACAAAAAAAAATAATATGTAAAAAGATAATTGCTGACACGCATGCAATGTGACGAGAATCAACACATTACGAAGACTTTTGAGTGCAGCCCGTTCGATAATTACTAATAACTTTCTAACTATATGCATCGATGGGTGCGCCCCCGACCGAGCTGTGACGCACGCTCTGCCTGGCGTTCAAGCAACAAGCGCGATCTTCCCAGCAGACGAATCCATGGACGAACGGATCAACCAGCAGCAGAGTGACAAGCCCAACCGGTGGTGGCTAGGTAGTTTTGACGTTATCTTGTTACGCAAGTTAATAGCGAAAGCTGAAAGGCAGAACTTGCTAGACACATAGGCATAGTCCGGATTAGCAGAGCATGATCATGTTATTGAGTAGTTGAAGCATCATGGGGCTCGGGTAGGGTAGACCTGGACAGAACAGGACCCAAATGCCTCAGGCGCTTGGGTGTGTTGAGAAGGCAAAGCTATTAGCGGCTATGCGCTACGTCGCACCAGATCGTGTAGCGTTGCCAGGTCCGCCGTAACACCACTACTGAGTGTTGCAACTCCGACGTTAACAACGGCGGAGCAATAACAGCGACAGCAGGGACATCAGCCAAAGTAGCAGCGATTGCGTTGTACTACTTGCAGAGCACAAGGGCTCCAGTAGTTCCGTCAGAAGTCACAGCAGACATGACCTGGCAGCTAGGACCTTTCTTGCTAGTTATGCCTATATAAAATCTATGCTACATGCATCTTTTCATGAATTTTTGCATGAATGGCTCAAATTAACGAAGATGACCCGAAAAATAGTCAACTTTTTTACGTAGCTCGCTCTTGATCTTAAGCGAAGTTGCATCTACTGCCACTTTTGTTGGATTAGCTGTTATATTAGGTGGATCGTTTCAGCAAAGTATCAAGAAGAAGATTATGCCTGTGCTGCATGAAATAGTGATGGCGTCGACGCACCAGACGCCTTTTGCAACGAAAGCGATTCGATTTAGCGCCAGCGATGTTTTGTGGCGTAAGGATGCGGTCGTCTGCCCCGTCGCGCATCTACGTTATTACTTCACTCCTTCCATCTTTTTCTCCTTTTTATCAGTCGTTTGGTCGTTCTATCGGGTACGCACTCTTTCGAATAATAAACCTCAATGCGGAGGTCGTCACTAGGGACGTCTCATTCTTTCGAGTACTCTCTTTACCTCTTCTCGTCCTGCCTCGGGCGCTCGTCAGCGTCACCGAAAAGGCGCTCCTGCCACGAGAGTGTCGACGAGCCGCGCATTGTTTTGCCCAATGGTGCTTTTCGCCCTGCTGGTACTGCTGCTGCTACTGCTTCAACTTATGAACGATCTAGCCGTCGCACGCGGCGGTGCAGCGGTGCCGAGTCCATCTTATTCTTTTAAGAATGGGCAAAAAACGAGCAAAGATGACGAGAGGCAAACGACAGATAGGGATGGCAGACAGGCCAGCCAGCCAGCCAGCCAGCCAGCCATCCAGCCATCCAACAGGGTCGCTCTGTCTGACTCTCGTCATGAACGAGCGAATGCCCACACAAACCAATCCAAACGAATGCAATTTGAGGGTTCTACTCATTCACACACACGCACAGGCACTTGCTCACTTGTGTGACCGACCGCAGCGGCGGCGACGGCAGCCGCTAGCTGCAATGACGACGGGTCCTTTTTTCTCATCATTTCACCACATCGCGCGTGAACCAGATATCCGCCTTTATATTGTTTCGGTATCAAGGTAGGTGCTATACTCCGGCAGACTGGAGCTGGTCTTAGCTGAGTAGGTGGGTGATTGCCGTTGCGATCGGTTGTGGCGGCAGTTCCCGTTGCCGTTTCGATATATTTAACGCTGCTTTTTTGCGCTCCTATTTCTAATGCCCTTTTTTCCATTTTTTTCGAAGAGCAACTCGAGTGCTTTCCTTTAACATGCTTTTGGCAGGAAGTCCGGTTCAGGCAGCAACCGTTCAGGCAGAACAAGCAAAGCAGCTCGTCGGCGGTCTGGCCTTGTCCTGCTGGGCTAGCGCGCTTTCATATAAGCCTTTACATATATTTAGATTTGGAAGCCTTCGCTGGTGCTGCTGCTGCTGCTGCAGGAAAACTAGCTGGTGTGTGCTATGCTCGCAGTCTGTCGAGACTGCTGGGACGATGCCGGCGGAGGAGAAGACACAAGACTGGTGAAGAGTGGTCGAAATGGCATAGTTGGAGAGAAAATGGGGGTATAGTTGCAAGAAAGAGGCGATGGCTGTACCGAGCGGTGAGGGGGATATAAGAAAGGGGCAAGGGGTAATAGCAGTGAGCGAATCGCGACCGACGCTATTTCAAATATCGCGCTTTCCACATGGCAGCGCCACTGCCGCGATAAAGGCTTATACCTCTACCGTGTTCTGAGCCTCGAAACTCTTTGCTGCTGCCGGCGCCGTCGCCGCCACTGCTTTCGGTGCATGCGAGAGCCTGCAGCAAGGTCCGCGACTTCCTTTCATCCCGGTTTAGGTGGAACTTAGCCTTCCCCCCGCCTCGTCACCGCTCTCTATTGCGCCGTCTGCTCCGTTTGTTTCTCAACCGTCTTACCGTTACCGTTACCATTACTGGCACTACTACGCCTAGTTGCTAGTAGTGGGCTAGTCCCGCTGCTGCTACAGCAGCCTGCCTGTCTAAAAGAGCGGAGGTTGGATCATCAAGGGAATAGTTGTTGGCTTTTAAATTTAATGAGATGCTTACGATAGGAAAAGCGACGGTGGTAGCGGCGCCAACAGCATTATCAGCATCACCACAGAACGATCGCAGCAGCAGTATTACACCGTACTAGCGGTTTCCTCGGTAGACGAAAGAAAGAAAAAACCAGACCGCGCTCTCCCTCTTGTTAAGCTGCGCTAAGTTGGCCTCGAACCGCGATGATGCTCTAAGCAGGCCGTATTGTACGGCAAGCTGCTGGTTAACATACACTGCAGCTGATGAAGTTCGGGACTGTATCATTATGGCTACCGTCGCCGCGGCCACCTACTCCGCCACTTGCGCTGTTCTACGATACCACCGTTGCTGTGCCAACACCCGCCGTCGTTTTTCCTCTCAGCACCTCCATAGACACACAAGTACATACCTATCCCATACAGAGACGGGCTAGCCTTGCAGCACGCACCCAGTCGGACACACAAAGGCGCGACACAGCACGATCTTTCACATCAAAGAGCACAGGTTCAGCATATGGTAGTCTGCTGCTGCGGCTGCTGCCGTTGAGCAAGGGCATAGCCCTGGTGCTCCGCCTGTACAGGGCTACTGGTTGGAAGCCCATCGAGGAGCCTTGAGAAAGAACTCCAGAAGCAGGTTCAGAGGCAAACCTCCTGCTCTAAATGCACGTAAGAGCTCAATGCGAAAGGGAACAGCAGTTCCTGTTATAGAATAGAGAAGGCGAAACAAAGAGCGTTTTAGAGCGAGAGCTGGCTTTTTCATGCGCAGCCGATGTTAGTGGCGGCCTGCCACAAAATCGCCTCCGCTTCGTTTAGCTTGTTGTATCTACTTTCATGGCTCTCCGCTCTCATCTTCGGGGCAGTCGTAGTGGCTGAACTTTAACGAATGCATAAAATAGGGAAGATTTTTGTTTTCTGAGAAAAACAGTAACGAAAACGAAGTGAGGTCTCTACGTTGTTGCGCCAAAACGGAGGAAACAAAGTAGCATGGCTGAACAGGAATGATCTTATAGCCCAACGAAATCTGCGCATCCTACTCGTGTTATGCTCTGGAAGACGCAAAGCAGTGCAAAGAAGAGGACCTTACATGTGGAGGTTGATTGGACTTGTTTCGACCGCCAGGCCTACAAGACCCGGAGCCTCAGATCACCAGGCAACGAGAACGAGGCAGTGCGACAACCCGTTGCTCGGGCCCCAAGAGAATTAGTTACTCTCGGTGGCCAGCATTAACTAAAGGCGGTCGCAACCGCGGCAAGCTATTTCTGCATGGTTAGATGGGATGGGTTAGATGAATTTCCTTCTATTCCATCACCTCTCTGAAACACCAACAAATGATAATTATAGCAGTAGTGTAAACACAGTCGAGGTGATGAGAGATATGAGAAACGAGGACTCTTTATGGAAGGGAGTTCTCATTGCTTGCGCCACACAACGCAAGCGTTGAGGGTGTCCGGGAAACGCGTGGGGTCGCGTGCGTGTCTTCATCAGATGATACCAATGGAGTACCACTGTGGCAATGTGGTGCTAGTTCCAGTAGTGGTTGTTGCGCTGGTGTGTCTGCTTTAAGACAAAAGGGTAGAGGGCATAAGATAAGATAGGTAGTTTGTACTGCACAAAAAGCGTACGCGGTATCATCGCTCGTACGATACTCGTATGAACAGTCGTAACCTACTAGTACTGAGAAAACGTCACTATTAAACTTGACGTGCTTGAATCTTACTTTCTATTTCAGACTGGCATCTGAGATGGATTGGTGTCCGGAACGATCGTCCTGCATATAAGGTACGTGAACATATTTTTCATATTTTATCAACGACAATATGGTTTGCAGTCATTTATATCACAGATATGTATGCACACACATAACGCAGATAAGGACAACAGCAACAACGGCAGCGACGGCAACAAGGATGAGAACGATAATAATAGCTCAGCAGAGTTATTTGCCGCCGGTGTCCGATTTGCCCCGCGCGTAGCGCCATTAATACGACTCCGCTGATACGTCGGGACAGTCTCTTGCTGCTATTGCAGTGTCATTCCTTCTTTTTCTTTTCTTGCTTTTCTGACAGCAGAAAGAAGGAAGACCTTCTTGGCCGTTGTCTTTCTTCGTTATGTGCCTAGTTTCTACTTGTTTTCATCATTGTGCTTTACCCGGCCATCTTTGTTTCGAATCTCTTCAATGGCAACGACGCTCCTTCGATAACCCAGAGGGCAAGTGGAGTTTCCATTCCGAATTATCGGTTGCTATCTCGCCTGCGTCCGCTTCATCCGCGTCCATCTGCTTTTCTATCAGCTTGCAGCACTCATCCTGCAGAAATAATGTTGATCGATATACTTGAGAGTGCGATATATTATTCTAAGAAGAATGGCAGCTCTATGGCAGGCCTACCTGCACGGGTGCGGCCCCGCAACGGGTGTCGTATGACTCTTGGACGAACGGGGGAAGGTCTGAGACCCAGGTCCTAGATGATTCAAGCAAACGATGGATCTTGAACGAGGACCGACAGGACAGATAGATCCATACGGATGAAAGTACAGGGCAAAGAGGGGCAACGGCTCGTGAGTTGACCTGTACGGTGGTGTGTCAATGTCGTTGTCAAATCATGTCAAGCTGGTACAGAGAGCGGGTTAGTGCGTTCTGTTCGATGAGCTTCTTTCCTTTCTTTCTTTTCCTTCATGATGCGTTTTCCGACTTCTTCTTAATGTGGTTCGCGTCTTTCTAATGTTTTTATTCGCAAGCTTCACCCTTTAGACGTACAAAGGTTTAGACGAGAGGACCAGCGATCGAAATGTGGGCGTCACAAAATCGGTGGGTAAGTATAAAAACATACAAGAGATAAGCTTTGCGCCTGTGAAGCAAGGCGTAACTGCGTGTGGCTTAGATTTTCGGGTAGCCCTCTTGTAAGTGCACCTTTTATGAGCCTGTATATGTTTGCATATATGCCTATAGTGGATGTGTACAAGTATAGCGTCCGTGAATACATCTCCGTTCCTTGGTTGGGTGGGCTGGAGCTTGCTGTCGCCTTGCATTGCGACTGGAGACGCGAAATCCTTAACACCAGTCTCAACTGGAGCCTGTTGGAGCCGCATCTCAGAAAGCCTGCCTAACGTACTTCTGTGACGTGCTGCTCCTCGCCGTTCATCCATTGTGATGCTGGAGTGATGTAGGGAGGAACAAGCAGGAAGCTCTTTGAATCCGGATAGGGATGACTAGCTGCGGGTACAGTAAAGCTGGCACATAAGATGTCAACCGGTCCGCGGCAGTTGTCTTCTTCCAGGATGTCTACAAGAGAAATGCTGAAAATGTTTCGGGAAGCGCACATAATCGCGTAATCCTCTTCAAGGGCAAAGCATGCCGGGTCGTACTTAGAAAAATCCAGACGCGGTATGCTACCCCTTTTCTCTGGATTTGCGCTGATCTCGACTTAAGTCCGTTGACGAAAACTAACGAAAAGCTCTAAGTGCATATTATTATATCTATGTCCAAAGGTGTGCACGAGGTATACATCTTGAAATTTGGCATGCGCCATTTTAACAAAAACGCACTTG
Organism: Varroa destructor; assembly: GCF_002443255.2. Classification (NCBI taxonomy): domain Eukaryota; kingdom Metazoa; phylum Arthropoda; class Arachnida; order Mesostigmata; family Varroidae; genus Varroa; species Varroa destructor. The sequence continues at coordinate 33,385,420 of NW_019211457.1, forward strand.
TTCAAAGCAAATTTGCATTTGTTGTTTGGTAGGGAAGATATTTACGTTAGCTGAAACAACCATGTAAATCTTTCGCAAAAAACAAGATATTGGAACATAGTAACTGAACGGTACAGGAACTTTAGTGTAATTTATAATATGATTCCTCAGATTTCTTCTACTTTGATGTGTGCCTCTAACACGACAGGGCTAGATTATTGTGAAAAGAAATATTCTTCCTCATGCGTAACGCATGTTAGCGGCTTAGCCGCGGTATTTTTGGATATATTGCTATAGATGTAAAAAGCCTCTGTAGTGAAACCGTATGACGCTTCAATGAAAAGCGACTACGTTAGTATAGGAAGTTACCGTAGTTCGTAGGATCACAATCCTCAGGCCCAGATGGTAAAGAAACCATGCGCCCCAGCACAGTGTTCCTGATCGCCCCTGAGGTGTATTCGAGGTAATTGGAAGGAGCAGCTTTCCGAAAGGACTTTCAGACGAGTGAGCATCCACTTTCACGTCCGCACTACCACGAACTTACGAGAAACTACTGGCGAACAAGACCAGCTTTTGCTTCTACTACAATTATTAAAGCAACACGAGTCGCTTGCTAAAAGCAGTGGACCGAGGTTATATAAACTTACAGAAAGGTAAACGACGGCAAAAGCGATTTGCTGTCGACTCCTGCTGCTGACGATAGGCTGATTTTCTGTGGTGAATTGTAGAAATAAAGTTCTCGCTCGTTCAATTCGAATATATCAGATGGTGCCTGCTAGCATCACGTACCGGTCAAATGACAAGGCGCTGCATTGTGTGTAACGAAAAGGGTCGAATGGGGCTAAGCGGACTGGCGAAGACCGCTGGGAGCTGTTGCTTTCAGGTGAACGAACGAGTCCGGGGTGCGGAGTAACTGTGGACAGCGAACGGCTTAAGTGCCCTCTTTAGCACTTGTCCTAGCCTGGAGACACTGACTTGAGAGCAAACTGCGCCGGATGCTACTTCGAAGCGGTTTAAATGAGTAGGAAAGGAGAAAACAGTGCGCACTGGGACTGTGTGCAATGGGATCTCGGAGAGTTGACGCCTTGATCAAACCTGTGTGAGGCGAGATCTGAAAGGTAGCTGAATAGAAGAGAACCCAAGAGGGCGAAGGGCCTATGGAATAGGATTGCAGATCTCGGCACGTATACTCTAAACCTATCTGTCTGTTGACCAAGAACTGTACATATTCGGCGATAAGCACAGCGTGCCAGCGGAAGTCCATAAAATGGTTGGGCAATCAAATACTTCCATTGACCTGGTATGCGTACTCGACCTGAGCGGATGCTTTAAGTTAAATTTCAAAACGGACGGTAGAAGTTTACCTACGTTGTGTACCTTCCTTTGTTGGCTTCCCAGTTTAAGCTTTGTCGGTGCACGTGCATTCATTCTGCAATAGATTTCTTTCAATGGTAAAGTCAACTGGCTTTCAGCTATAGGGAAAGGAGAAAATGATTAAGACACTTTTCAGTGGATCAGGTTCGATTCATGTTAACACAAGGTCAATTTTTCGCCTACCCAGCCAAGTTTCTGCATCATCGTTGAACAGTTCTGCGGCCAGAATACTGTTGCTCGTTGATGCTCGCCTACCACCAAAACAACTGTAAACTGAACCGCGTTGTCGTCTATTAGCTTGAACTCGTTGCTATTCATAATTCTCTAATAGCATAGTATTTATTACAAACCATAGCAGTAGCTTCTTCTGTCGTTTGACTGACCGTTTCTTCTGCTTGACACGCTGTCCGCATAGCATGATACAATAGTAGCTATGTAGTGACGATGTTCCACTACAGCGAACACGATCATTTTGCACTAGCGGCTATTGCCGCATGCCGCATGGACCGCTGCTGTTACGAGATAAAAGGCGACAGAAAATAAGACCGTGCGTTAGACACGCGTGTATCTAGCAGACGGCATGGATACCACATCGGCAGTAACGGCGGAACGGGATATTCACTCATTCATTCTTAAAAAGGTGTTGGAAAGTTCCGTGCCCAAAATATCGTTTGCAGCTTTGGTTCACTAAGCATCGCGTCCAATGCACGGTCTGCTGAGATGCTCTCCCATAACAAGTAGCTTGCTAAGCTCTTGAAACACTGAAGTGGAGTTCACAACCATCAGCCAGCCAAATTTAATGTTCCGTTGTGTGACGCATGTAACGGTAGTCTATGTAAAACTATCCAAACTTTGTGCGATCCCCTAATATGTGCGAAGTAGAAAGAATTTTCCTTTTTTTCAAGGGAAAAAAATCGGCCGTATTGCTACATGTTTCTTGTCGCCAGCCAGCCAGCCAGCCAGCCAGCCTGCACTGACCTACTATCAGTCACGACCAAGCAGCAGTTACTATCGTGAGCGACAGCTTGTTCTATGGAATGAGAATAAGGATAGAAAGCGAGCGAGATCTGCGATAGAAGAACAGCGAGCAATATAGGGTGAGAGAGAGGTCTGAACACACGAATAGCAGATGCAGACCTTTGTAACACAACAATTACAACAATAGCATCGACTACTGTAGCAGTGACAATTGCAGAACAACGAAAAAGAAGCCGTCGCTTGTCTCGCGACCGGTATCCGAATGCCGTCTCCCTCGCGAAAACGAACGAGTAACTAGGATAGGTCGCTGGTTGCCGATAACACCAAAGTTGCAGGCCAGCCTGATTGGCACATGGTGCGCCCAGCATCAGAAAGAAATATATCGCAACACTGCATTCATCCAGTGCACCAGTGATACGTCAAATGAAGGATGAAAGAAATAGTAGAGGCCCATACCAGGCATCCCGAGCCGACCTGCGTGCATCATACGAACGCAGGCAGGCAAGCGTATTCACAACAAGACAGATTTTTGTTACGAAGATGCTGCTTCGCAGGTTCAGAGATTCAAAAAGAGATAATGACGGAATCTAGGAGAAGCTCGAAGGTTGAGAGGGAAAAGGTGGGGGCAGTTGCTTTTGGAAGAATTCGGGAAACGAAGTCGGCTGCTGTAGGACGATGCATGCAAATCTGCAGCGCCGAACCTCGTGGGCTTCTTGGCGGCACTTCTGTTACCGACCCCCGTCCTTCTATCGTCCTTTCATCTACTGTTAGCTGTTTCTAGCCACGATTCCCTATCAGCGGAACCTGCCAGCTATGCGTCATCGCTGACGGAGCGAGCGTGGCTTGCTCTTGCGCATTTCTCGACTTCGCTCTGTCTGTATAAGCATGTGTACGTGTGTACACAAAACGCTGTAGGTCACGGCGCCTACCCGTCGGTATCCAGCTAGGCGCACCCCCTGACCGATATTAGCAGGCGTACCATGACTAATACCTCCAAAACATCAGGCCGTTGGACTGACTCCCTCTTTTCCACGTCGCGCTCGCCTCGTTTCATTTTGAGGACCTACGGCTCGACTGCGGCCGAACATGTGCACACAGGCCGGTCGTTTCGTACGCAATGTCATTGTATAAAGTTGGACAGAAAGTAGCTTATGGGGGTGCGACGGCTGCGAGCCGACTAAGCTTCTGCGGCAATTTAACCCGAACGACGTGACCAACCATAGGGACACGCAGGGGTACATGGTTTCATTCTTAGTCGGCCTTGTAGCAGTGCTGTGCTGGTTAATCGAAACTCTACGAAAAATCCGCTCGAGATACAACTGCATTTCAATAAAATGCATGCACTTTTCCTGTAGCTAATAATCGGTAACTTTGTGAATACGTTCGTATGAGACGGTGTCAACCATGCAACTTGAAACGTTTCACTGGTCTCTTCGCGGAAGATATAAAAATCTCTTCCGAAAAATGTCTATATGGCAGCTAGACTGAATGGGAACTACTAGAACATTAGTCGACGAAGACGGCCTGTTGGGGGGAGAGAAAGAGAAGAGGCGGTAGCGCCAGCTCTGACTTGGCTGTCGACCATGGTGGGACCAGCTTGCTCATCGCCCGTAGCAACAAGCGGCTCAGCGAAACAGAGTTAGTGGAGAAAAAAATAATGCGAACATAGGACTTACCAACGCTGCGGGGATTCAGACTGATTGACGTAAAACTGACTCGAAAGAGAACAGAAGAGTTTTTAAGCGGGAGAGACTCAATTTCCGAGTTTCCCGTGTGCGCCTGGTTGTCGTTGTATCGCTCTTCGCGTCGCGTAGTTGCCAGAAGCGAGCTCCCTTTGTTTCTCCCTTAAACTTCCTATATCATTAGATCCATTCCTATCAAGTGAAAGCTTTGCCATGACACAGCTATTTGAGCCACCGAGCTTGTTCGAATCTGCACCTTCTTTGCCGCTACTACCTGCTATCTTTCTTTTCTTTCGATCACATGGCTAGTAGCCCTGTGCAAGGTTTTTGTAGTGGAGCCGGCTCTGATTTCATTGATTTCTTGACTTATCTGGCTGCGAGCTGGCTGTGTGACGTTTCGCATTCTCCCTCAACATCCCAATCCCCCTTTTTCCGTTAATAATATTTAGCAACAATGGACTTGCTGCACCTATTTCGAAATTCTGAAGAGATTGGCTACAGAATTAGTGCAGTTGCTCTTTCATTGAAGTTAATCAACGCTCGGGGGCTAAACCCCACCTCAGTCCGTAACTAGGCGATGTGTAACATGATAATGAGGGCGAGGAAACGCATAAAAAAAGTAACCAAGAAAAAGATTACTGCCGGTAGCGATAGGCCACGCAGCCTTCCGCGTGTAGACGCATTTCTCCCGGGCTATTAGATAAGGCCACCATCATCTTAGGTGAAAAGTGCATGTCGGTAGTGAGACGAGACAAAGCGTTCGCCGGCGTTTGAGTAGAAGCAACGATGGCCAATGCTCGCTGGCTACGGTTTTTGATGTTTCTGCTGGGGACTGAGGGCTGCAGAGGGAAGCAGTAATCGATCGAGGAGCTCAGGCTACTCAGAGCCGCAACGGGTGTGGCAGGAGGGCCTGTGATACTCACCTAAGTTTAATCGAAGTATGCTGTGCGATGGTGTGGGTGGCGAGTTAACGCTGAGCGCGGAAGGCGTTTCTAACTGGTGCTGCTATCCACCTTTTTGAGCCGAGTGCAAGCGGCGCATATCATAGCGTTTCTGCTGCTGCTGCTGCTACCGTCGTCAAAAGATAAGGGGTCCACGTGCAGCACCTACAAGTACGAAGCTTGGTTGCTCGCGTCAAAGATCTTCCGCCGTTCTATTCTTCACTTCGTTGCTTCTCTGTTCCGCATCTCGATAATAAGTCGTTCTGTTTTCTATTATTTGTAACGTTGCTTAGTCTTGTGGCCACCTGGCTGTCGATCGACCGTCGGTGTTCGCATGTCGTGGCCGTATCGTGCAAAATATATTAATATGACTGTTGTTAGGGCTGCCGTATGTGCGGGGTAAGGGCTATCGTTTCATCGTAGTTGGGGCCGTTTATGAAAAAAAAATCCGTTAAAGAGAGACAGCGAAAGAGAAAGTGGAGAAGTCTATACGCACGAAACATTGGTAAGAAAATGTGCGTATAGAGTGTAGCGAGGAAGAGCCGGGTGGGAAGCTGCCGTTGTCGTCATGATTGTCACACTGCGGCGTCATTCTTTCGTCCTTGCCTACCTCTGCATGCGCCTCATTAGCGCACTCAGATTGCCGCCGCAGCAGCAGCTAGACTGCCAACTGACAGCGACCATCGCTCCCCTCCTCTCTCGACCCATTTTTCTCTCTTGCTTTCTCTCTGGCGTCCTGATGCTACTCTAAGCGGCAAACTTGACAGCCAGCGACTCAAAATACTAGCTCCCTGTGCCTGCCTGCCTGCCTGTCTCGTACCTTATGTGTTGTGGGGCGGTGCTATATGCGCGAGTCTGCTAGTGCTAGCTTGTCTGCAGCGTCTTTGCAACAGTACACATATATATGTATAAATGTATATATATATATATATATATATACACTTTCCATATAGGAAAATAGGGAAAGAGGGAAGAAAACGGTAAACACAGTGTGAAGGCACCATTGAAGTGTGATATGTCTCAGCAGGAAAGTTAGCTGCGACCCAAAAATTAGAGAAAAGGAGGGAGGGAGAAAGAAGATATGGGTTATTAATCATGAGGACGAGAAACAACCGTTACATCTAGCGAGAGTTGATGAACGAGTCAATTATAGAATGAAAATGATTTATAGAACGAAATGAAACTATTCCTAATTTGACGTTACAACGCCAAAGCAAGCGGCCGCTTGAATACGCGCGCCGTGTGGATTCTCTCACGCAGACAGCAAACCCAACCTAGCCCCCCATAGCGTACTCTGACAAGCGACCGACACAAAGGACACAGCAGATGATATGCAGATAGTAACTAAGCTAGCTCATTTTTATTATCGGGATTATTTTTTTTATTGCACTATTGAAGTTACATGCAAGCGGATAATATCAAGTTTGTATCCACGAGTAACTTCCTATAGTTAATACAGCCTGTAACTATTTGGCACGGCGTTTTTATTTGTCCTGACAGATGCTTCCGCTCGTCCACTGTAAATTAACTACGTCAAATAAAATCTTCCTTGACAGGATTTAATAGAATAAACCTGTGCATTATTAAAACTGATTATTTTATTGTATACAAGAAGATGCGGCGCGGGTCTTTGTCATGCCGACAACATCCAAAACAGTTTGCCAATAATTAATCACCTTTACATTATAGTGCCTTCCCTTCTCCGATTTTGACTTCTCTTCCTCCCTTCCTTATCTTCGTTGTCTTCCTCTATTTTGGTGTCTCGAAAGACCGACGAATATTATTGTCTCTGTTCGTTACGTGTGCCTGCCGTACATAAATGCACAGACGGAATTTAAAAGTGTAGCATATAAACAATATCACAATCACTGTTCTCGGGTAATCTTCATTCATTCATTCGATTTGTTATCACCATGGGGCATCATTAGCGTTCAGAAATTAATTTTGCTCGAATCCTCTCTCTGAACTGTATATAAGTGCACAATACACCGCTGCTCCTGCTTGCGTTGATGTTGATGAGTAACAAGTTACACGTAATGAGTGGTTACCGCATCACATATGTGTACGTATATAGGGTTCCACGACAGCTCGCCGGATTCCCACGGCAGAGAAAAGACAGTGAAATATCTAAAAAGAATGAATAGGTGCCATCCGTGACCCAAGTGCACTTCTAATGATCCCGTTGTTTCGATCAGGGGAGTTGTAAGTTAGGGTACAGCGTTGCAGATTGCTTACGAAGACTTGAGATATAAGTCATAAGTCGCAAAGGTCAGACAGGTACTCTCTGAGGAAGATAAAAGCAAGTGATTAAATGGTTTTCGATTTTTCTTTGACGAGAACTTTTTCATTCATAATGTAGAGACTAATCACAGAAATGATAGCTGGTTTTCTTGCGTTTCAAAGCATGTGCGTATCGTAAGGAGAAACAAATTTTTGCTCAAGGTTCATGTTCTGTGTATCGTGTTCACTGAAGAGGCCTACCTTATCTGTGATTCGTACAAACGATTGTGTAAGTCGTGTATAGCCGAAGTGTGTGAAGGAAGACTATGTTTTCCGACGAAGTAGCCCATCGGTTTATCTCTGTTGATATTGCAGAGCGAGGTATGAACGTATCTATCTATCTATCTATCTGTCGAACAGCCGGATTTGAACCCCGTGGATTACTATTTATGGTAATGGCGAGTAATTATATTAAACAAACATTCCGTCAGGAATGTCAGGTCTTAAATATTTTAGATATGGGAAAATTTTCCACTTTAGACGCCGCATTATACCATATACTGTACCACCGTGACGGACTATGGAAAGCACACAGCAATGGTGCGTGGTGGAAACGCAGCAACGCATGCATCTAGCAATACAGAATCGCTCAATTGTATAGGAAGTACCTACCCGTTATAAAAAGAATAGCGCGGTTCGCTCTTTCGCTAATCCTACCAATGATGTTACCCTGAACGGCGTTACTTCGCTGTCCTGTTGTCGTTGTTATACGATATGTTAGTGACACTTATGATGCTGGTAAGTCGACCTGCTTCGGTCCTGCCCTCCTTTACTCTACCAGCCGCTCCGAATGGCGCCGTGGCTACATGCATTTTAACTAGTTTCTGGACTAACGTCGTGCCGCCATAATTTGTTGCTATTAATGTTATTCATGTACAGTCATAGTTGTAGAAATCTCTTCTACTACAAACCTTTCTGCAAACGTAGAAGTCACAACAGCTACAGCTGTCGTCGCACACATATATGTACACTGTGCTGACGTTGTTGCCGTCCTCTTGAGGGGTACAACGAGAGCGCGTGGTCGCAACGGGCAGTCGTTCGTCAATTATTGACGCACACTGCCGTTATTAGCAGATAGTTCGTTATCCAGCGGACTCACAGCTACCGCTGACTTCTCGACATGTTTTCCTCTCGGTGTCGATTGCCGGTGCTGGCATGGACTGTTTTTTTCATTCTGCTTAATTCTCTCCTGAAGATGATTTATGCTGACATCAACAAGTGCTGAAAAAGGCCGTCTGAAAACTAACTGTGCATGATTCATCACGTAAATATCATGGCCTACAATTAACAATACTCTAGCGGTACATAATGATGCTATTGTGCAAGCTAGCGTATCAAGTTGGTGCCGAACGTTGAAGTGTAATGATGACGGAGAGGTTAATGTAGTTGATTCCGTTAACCCACGGGATGACGCTAGCGATAACCGTCTGCAAAGCCCTCCTCTTCTGTCTACCAGCGATAGTGGCATATCAGTATAGATATATATATACATTATATAACTGAGATTATTATATGAGATATTCAGATGCACTATTTCTATGGTTGTACCTGGTGCACGATCATAATTATTTCGATCGGGATAGTTAGCCGGCACCAGTCGGGCGTAGTGTTGACGCAGTTCTGGGCGTGGAATTCAAACTATTTATCACCTGTAGTTTATTGACTTGGTTATCTATTTATGGATCAATAAATTTTATTTACCAGGTTCATACAACAGGCATGCATTGTCAACCATGCTAAAGTAACTGGCCTCTTATAAGTCGTCACTTGCCTCCTATGCTCCCGCTCGCCATTTATTTTACATCGTATAAACAGCATTGGTCAATTATTACTGTTATAGAACGATGCTGCTTGTAATTCCTCTTCAAGACCTTCGCAGATGCTCATGTAATTGTGCCCCGTACCTCTTACGTCGGCCCTTCGCCGCTGAGGTATGTCTGGTGCGTCTATCATTTAATATTTTATGATCCATATACGACTGTCCAAGGGTCTGCAAGCCCGCAAATTTGAGGTAAGCGAAGATGTAGGCTATTCTAATATATTCACGATATATACGTATCGCAATACTAAATAAAAACCAAATCGTACCCGCTTCTCATCTATCGAAGGGCAACACAACACAGCGATAATGAAACACAATATATCGCTCTACGCAAATAAATATGAATGTAGGCGTACGCTCATCCTCTCAAGCAACACCACGAAGAATAAGTGGATGAAGTGGGAGTATGATGAGATGAAGATATATACTCGTTCGCGCGGCCGATAATTGCTTCCGGTGCCAGTGCAGCGACCGACGCTGTCGTTTTGCCCGCTGCTGCTGTTCCTTTGATGAAAATCGAGTCATTCAGTAAACGAGGAGAAGAAACCATCATTCGCGGCAGACGTCATCACTCCCGGCTGTCATTAATTACCGGCATCTCGCTGCGCTTGCTCCGTCTTTCCGTTTACCTTCCAGACTCGGTCCTTCTCGGGTAGTCTCGATCACTGGCTTACTAGTATCATTGCTGCTGGTATGATCGTTTATATTAGTGATGGTACTACTAGCAGCTGCGTGATTCTTGTCCGATAATAATCTGCCGGCCTTCGACGATACAAACTTCACCTCGTTTCAAATGTTGCATTTAAACTGGGAAAACCTTTTCAGGTATTCGTAGTAGGGAGAGTGAGTGCTACAGCCAAATTCCACTTTTTCTAGAAGAAAACAATTAACTTGTCATGGTGAACACCAATAGCAAAGCATGAGGAAAATTTTCTATTTAGACGCGCCACCCAGTGTATATGATAGCACACAAAATGGTACAATTTATCGTACCGGGTGTACACAGTTGACATGATGCGTAAACGTGTGCGTGTCGTGTCGCGGTCACGGGTCTCGTTGCTAAGCCTTCGTTTGTTTACAAAGCAAGAGCGAAATGATATTGTTAGCAGCAAATCTGTAAAGATAGAGCGGCTAGATGTATAGGTTGAAACAAAGATGAGGGGCAGACGAACATTTTTCACTGCAACATAATTAACTAACACGAGGGGCGTCGGCAACAGCAATGGCGATGGGTAACAACATTCATTGTTGTCATTACCATCGTGGCTTTGATATACCAAAGAGATTAACGGTGCGTCGCGGAATGACCGCCTAGTCGAGGAGATTGGTCATCGACTCGTCTCCATCGTCAGATTTGGCGATGAGGTCACCTTGTAGCATATGGGAATTGGCCGACATAAAAGATGACACTTCGCTGTGGCGGAGATAGTCGGAGGCAAATAAGGGAGAGAGCAAATAAAACAGATACAAAGACAAAAGAATATGTACGGAAGGTCGCAATTCCATTTAACCGCAAAACGTGCCTTTTGCCGATGTGCTCGATGAATAAACATCTCCTTTAATATAGGCATTGTTTTTAAGCTATATACGTGTGTTCGAAAAAACTGCTGCGCGACGTTATTACTGAAGTTTTGCGAACAGTTTTGTCTCGTCTAATGCACAACAAACAACGAACAGATGTGAACGAGGATGAAATAATTCGATGGATGGATGGATGGATGGATGGAACGACCGACATTTTGTAGATCGTCTTCATTCTCTAGAAATACAAATAATAGAACGTTACTTCGCTATGCTCGACGATCTGTGCCGTTGACTCTGAACCGTAGCTGAATTTAGACTCGTCTTTGTGTGGATGAACTAACGATCAAAAACATTTTGATTGATTTGTTTCACAGAACGAAAAGATGACACGACAACGCTACAAAGAAAACTCAAGTACGCAAGATGAATGTTGGATGCTTCAGTCGATGTTTTCCTAAATATAATGTATACTTCGAGCGTTTCACATGTACTTAAAGACGTACAAACTGAAGCACATGTGGCGTTTTGCGGCAACATATGGTGGGTGGCTAGCGAACATACCCTGTGTGAACGGTCTGACGATTCGATTGAGCGATAGGTTCAGTGGTTCGTAGAGAATAGGAATATCGTTATAGGCTGGATCGTAAAAGGAGAAATTGTCAAAGGCGATGACGACAACGCACGCCTCGTGGGCAGTTTGGTAACGCATAGGTCGCGGTCGCTTGTTGAAGCCGTTTATACCTCCACTTGCTTTCTGTCTCTTTCTGCAGCTCTTTTATCGTCTTGAAAGGGCATGGATGGTTGAGCCGCGCTGATTCTATGTCAAGGTGGTCGCAGCGTCTGGCAGACAGCTCGGCATGCTCCAAGTGGATGGCTGTTGGAACCACCGAGAACATGGGATAACGGCGCTGGTAAGCGAATCCTCCGCAAAGGGTCGGCCGAACAAACCACGCACGACTCAGCGTTGACTAGTGCCTTCATTGCGGTGATGTATGCCACTCGAAAATCGTTTTGTCCCTGAGAGCGCTGCTTGCCTCGGGTGGTTGCTGGCACTGAGAAGGGCTTTCGCTAGGACGAAGTTAAGGGGGCAAAGCCAAGGATCCGCGTTGTAGTAGTATTCAAACGGAGAGGTTGTCTTTGGGAACAAGTCACTCAAGTCAACGCCCGATGTCAGCCAGGTTCTACAGCTAGAGCCAGTCGTTCGGCTGATGGAGTTGAAGAGGGATATAATAATGGTGAAATGATCCGGTGATGTAGTCGGTTTGGGGCTCTTGCTAAGTTATCGTTTCACATAAGGACAGTATACGGCAGATGTAGATCATCGTGATGTCTACGACAGGAAGAATGAGGAGTTCTTCAGGTCGTTGTCGTTCTATTCGTCGTCGCTGTCAACAGCCAACAATTCACAGTCGAAGAGTTATTTCAATGTAATTCAAAATTGTCGTATAATAATACCGTTGCTATGCTACGATGGAGCTCATGTTCGACGAGAGCTACTGGTCTGTTCCAATGTTCAATGCAATGCACTATAGTGTGGAGGCTACGAAGAAAAGAACTCAAGCCAGATAAATAACAGCGGCAAAACTAGGTGAGTGACTAATACCAAGCTGGTCTACGCTTCACTCTTCGTGAGCTTTTCTCTGTTTGTTGTCTGCTTGCTGCTGAAGCGGGTGCCAGAGATCAACAGAGCCGGCAGCCTACAATCCAACGGTCTTGTCCTAGTCGTTGACAGGAGCGAGTGCTCGTGGCAATATTGTAGCGCTGGGGTCGTTATGTTATCGCGTGAGGGAGCGAGAGGCCAGGGCAGGGGGTAGTATTGCCTATTGCGGAAGGTCGGGTACAATAATTGTGACTTCCAAGTGTCGATGGCAAAGTCAAGCCAACCTTTCTTCCTCCTGATCTTATAAACACTGGCAGCCTGCTTCGCTCCTGACACCTAACCTATCTTCGTGCTACTCGTAAAGTACCGGAGGGTCGAAAAGAGCCACTTGGTCAATGAATTGTACTTCATGCATGCGCCTTCCATAAGCATTGGAACGGTCCGTCATTATCGCTATGAGAACGGTTTCCTTGGAGAATATTATCCGAATCTAGTCGAAATCCGGTAAACTAGGATGTTGAAAACCACTTTACCAATAAGATCCAATTGAGACAATGCGTACTAACAGTATATAAATAATTAGTAATCAGTAAATATAAATTTGAAGCAGCAGGACTTTTGAGGCAGATCGGTCTATAGTGTTTCAAGGATGTACTGGCAACGTCAGCCCCTTAATCATGAAGGGTGAATATGGTAAGGATGTCACTAGAGGCGAATAGGCAGGAGCCGCGACCCAGGTCACCGTTGAACTGGCTGAAAACGATTCCTTGTCGGGGCAGCTCGACAAGGAAGGGTGAAGAGCGGTGGACTGAAGTGGCACCTATCATCGAAGTCTATAAGAATTCGCCAGTGGTAGACGAATCAGCTACTTTCCAGACAGGCAGGATTCTATGGCTGCTAGTATTAGCTTATCGTGATTTGAACACGTTAACAATGCAACGGCTAACGGTAAGGCGACGTTTTCTAGCCTCTATCGACTCGGATACTGGCTAAAGTACTCCTGCACGCGGGGCATGCGTGGATACGCGAGCAACAAGAGAAGGGCACAAGTCCCATGGCGACAAGCCGCTGCGACGCCGTTCTGCTACTGCCAATTTATCAGTTGGACCGCCTGCTTTTGGAAGTGTGCATTAAGGATTAGATAAGGAAAGCAAATGGGGCTGCAAAGGCATCTGTGCCTTTCCGCAAGAAACCTCTTGGTCAGCATTGCGTTCAATAAAATAAACACACACTCTTATTAACCTACTCTCGAGGCACAGACGCATCGATGCGTTCAAGCGAATATGAATACATGTACCGATACACGATATGTCGATTTCAATGATAAATTGTCTTCGGTCGTCGCCTTTCCTTTATTAGTTGCAGCGGATACAAGCAATTAAATTGAACAGATTATTGGGACAACAGACGTCATTGAATACTAATGATGAGAGAGAGAAGGCCTGCCATTACGATAGACAGACAAAACCTCAGCGGATCAGGGTTGAAGTTGGCCCGTGTCACTTTCACTGGCATTATTCTGAGCATACGCCTGATGCAAAGTCGAAAGCTGAAACAACCTGTGGACGAATGGTCTCGAGCCGCGCGATTACGTTTTATAACATGTGCTTGTCTATATACCATTGTTATCCATTATTATTATTATTATTATATTCAACGTAGCATTCTTAATTTCTACTCGGCGTAGCCCATACGCAATGCGAGGCCTGCACCCTTATACACCCATAGTTCTTCTGGGGCATTGATTAGTATTGTATGTTATTGCGCATTGTGACTGTTTCTGCCAGGTCTTACGGCAGCCATCAACAATTTTACTTTGGGCCAATCATCGCATTCATTTAACACCGGAAGACACATGTCTTATTTGCTCGTCTATCGCGTCTGAACCATGTTTGCGACTACAGCTGTAGCCACCCCGCAAGCATTGGCTGGTACCGTTTGTGCTGTTGCTGGTACTAATTAGTCAGCAGTCCTAACTACGCCGTGCATGGTTAGTCATCAAGCAGTACATTGACCTGTCGCCGGCTGACCGACTTCCCGAACGACTGTCTCGGTTGCCTTTTTTTTATTGTTGGGTACTGCTGTTGTTGATCGAGCGATCCGGGCGCCACCTCTTCATGGCAGACGCTTCTTGCCCAAGTTCTTGGACCTAGTACAAATTTTCCCTCTCTCTTTCCGATTTGCTCTATATTTCCCTAGGTCTATTTCTCTATTCTACTGAATGCATACCACTGATCTGCTCTGAATTCGAGGGTACTTTCATGGAAGTCCTTCTAGAAGAAGATCCTTTGTAGCAGCAATCGTCGACATTCTTGTTATAGGTACTACTAGAGGAAAAGCCTACCCTGCCTTCCGTCTAACTCGTCGATTCAGGTCTAGTCTCGGTCAGCGTACCCGACACAGCCGGACTCACCGGCAGTAAATTGTCAGAAGAATTACGTGTTGCCGTGAAGAAAACAAGCGTAGTGGAGTTTGGGGGTTTAGCAGGGTAGCAAGTCTTGGCCTTGGAAGGAGCTGGAAGTCCTACAATAGGGAGAAGTTGAGGCTAACGGCTGGTCTGGACAGAATAGGGTTGCGGTAACCACCAACAGCAACTGCAGCGGCCAAATGTCTCTTGAGTGGGAAATCCGAAGACTCATGGAGCCCGACCATCAATATAAGGCAAACAGGAGCAGAAGCAGAGGCAGCAGCAGAAGGCCAACCTCCTGCACTCAACGTACAGAGCAGAAATAAATGTGGGGGCTAGCAAGGGCAGTTGTAGTAGCTCTGCGAGATGGTCTAGTAGTGTTCGTTGTCGTAGCTTTTTGCCGGACGATCTCGTGCGACGCTTCTCATAAGGCTAACGTTGTGTGGTTTTGAAAGGTCTGGGAAATCTCGCTCAGGTTTCCTTCCTGAGTAGTCTCACAATCAAAAGGTTCGAGGAAGCAACAGCTTTTGGGGCAGATGACGCAAGAGATGATGCGAGTTTCTTATTGCGCTATAGAACAGTTAAGTAGAAGCAGGGTTTTTGCCATGGTCACCTTTATCACTCGTAGTAGCGTTCCGTTCAGGGTCATCGATATGTTTATAATATCATATGATTATGGTCAAGGTGCATTTGCCAAGCGTTCGAGTGATGCGGTTTGCTCGTTTTAACTTTCTGTGCAAAGCGTCATATTTACTTGAAGGTATATCAGATGTAATGACATAACTGTTACTTGTATATGGTCATTTTCTGCTCGTTGATACTATGGCATACAGATGCGCAAACTAGAAAATGCTATTTTGGAATTTGTTATCGTTAACTAAAAAATCTGTGAGGAAAAAATTATAGCAAACTCTGCATCTGTGCGAGCGTTTCTAATTTATAGGGACAAGCGTATCGTGGTATTTTTGTATTTTCGGTGTATAGGCTTAGGCAAATATGCTTATTCAAGTTAGTGTATTACGTAAATGCCAGTACAGCTGTGTGGAAACAAATGGCCATTACCTTAATATGGCCATATTTTCTTATTTCATCTATGCCTGCAACTGCAGAGAGCGACAATGTAACCTGTAAGCCTCGACGGATTTAAGAACCATTGCCACTGCAGTACTAGCGGCAGTCTGCTGCACCCTACAATAGATCTGAATGACTTCAAGCATAACGTAAACAGGCATCCAGGGACATATGGCCAGACGGCCTCTCCGGGTATACATTTGCGTATATGGTCCACCCGACACTAGATAGAATGTTCTATCTAGTGTCGGGTGGGAGAGTAGCTTTTATTTCGCTTTAGTAACAGATCATACATGTTGCCGGGGGTTGGCAACGAGTATCTAATAGCTTTTATCGACACCATACATAACGAGTGTATAGTACTAGATATACAAGATGTTGGAGTCGCATAGAGGAGGGGTATCAGTAAGGGACGATGTGTGCACAGCGGTCAGTCAGTTAGACAACCAGTAAGCGTGGAATTCCTTTTCGTTGAAGAAAGTTGCGCTTAGTAGCTTCTGCTACTCGACCTACCTGGCCAGTGTCGAATATTTATACCATCCACATAAACTATGGATAATTCGTCACGTTCTCGCTCACGCCGTGTCTCAGATATCTCTCTCTCTCTCTCTCTCTCTCTCTCTCTGTATTTATTTCTATGTAAGGATAAAATTCTATGACGATTACGTTACCGTCAAGAAACTTTATGATAGCCCACTGACCCCTTCCTATGTTGCCTCCCCATACATACACACAAATATACTATGGATGTCGTAGCAAGACTATGATAAACCATTATTACACGTAATCATCTGAGTGATATCCGGTAACGCATGCACCTGGTGTAAGCCGTTGATTACTGTGACGCAAACCTAGTTGTGTGGCCGCGCCCGTAGCTGCTCTGTAGTTGTTGTTGTTACCTTACATTGGTTCATTTGGCTGTAGAAAATGTCTGGAATAACTTACGTAGCTGTTCGTTGTGCCGTAATGCAACGGCACTGATGTGCAGTGCCATGTGATGAGTTTTAGCCGCACCTGCCAAGCAGCCACTGCCAAGAAGGGGGAGTTGGCTCTTTGTTTCAGGGCTTTTTCCTTTTCTGCCAGTGGGGTCGTGTTTTATCGGTCAACGGCCCCGCAGCCTGTTCTTCCCTTCAACGGCAGCTATTCCGACTGCTAGCTAGGGAATGGTCGCGCTATTAAGGAGAGACAGAAGGGCAGAGTCCACTTTGCGGAAGATTGTTCGAGAAATAAGTTGGCCCTTCGAGCAGTCCCCTCCGCGCCTTACGCGAAAAGCAAGCAGTGGCGTAGCAGGCAACCGAATCGTTCGACAAGCAGGCTGCTGTTTCACCCTCGCATTCACGACGTGCCCTACCGGCCCACAGACTAAGACATTGATCCTGTTGTGGTGACTGCATTTGTTTAGGGGGTGTGTCTGCCCTCCATCTAAGCCTGAGCTTGTGTAAGTATGGGTGCTTATGTGGGCCTTACGGAGATGCTTTGCCAGTTTCTCGCTCTTCTCCACTAGCTTAATCTATTAGTGTACATTAGCGACTATGGTGATTCAGGAAAGACGGCAGGGACTAGATGAGCCTGGCGCGCCGTTCAGCTCTTACGGAGAGGTTAGGCCAAATCCGCAGCCACAGCACGGATATGAAACTACATCGTCAGGTCAAGGGGGATGAATGCTGGCTTGCTGCTCTCTGGCGGCTAGCGGTCCACAGCTACAGTAGGACTGTCACGTCTATTCACTCAGAGTAGACACGGGACACTCCTTCACTCTCGCCTTTTGTACCTTGGGAGTGCACTAGGGGAAGTAGTATTTGCGTAGCAGCTAACAAACGAACCGTTGTTAACGTGTCCAGTAGCGCCTTGCCGATCTACCCTCCCCTCTCATGTGCCGTTATTATAGCATACACAGACGAGCCCTGTATGGCCACAGTATATATCTGTATAACAGAAGTGCGGCTGTGATCACAGTTCCGTATTTGTGTGTTGCGCGACTGAACGAGTGAACAATCTTCATTAACAACAAGAATACTACGTCTACCACAATGTAGTACTAGCGAGTCCTGCTATTACTGCTATGGTGAAGCTTCACTCCTACCACTGTTCGCCTTTTCCATCTACTTAGAGCAGCTGAAGTCCGCTCGCCTTCGTCCTCGGTAGACTCGACTAGTTACCCCTTGGTATCACCACGCTCCGACGATCCCCTTCCTTCACTGCGCTTTCCACGACTCGTACGGCTTCGACGAGTGGCCGGCGCAGTCGGATCCAGCGGTTTACATCGTTGCGTCGTGGTACCAGTGGCAAGGAACAACCACTCTCGTCTGGTTGCTTTCTCGAAGTATATGATGTGATACCATCCCTTCCAAGCATTTCGGCCTAGTTTCGTTCGGCGCCGGGGAGGGGCAAATAGCTTGACGAACACAACTCTTGAGACTGCCGTTAACAGTGGATGCTGGTGTGGCTACTGAGAACCCACAAGGCCCAAAGGCGGCAAGAGTGAGTGAGAGGGCCTGGACATAGCCGAAGCAGTACGGGAGGTTGTGTTTAGACGCATTGGTGTCGGTTTGCGACTGTTGGGGTGGTCCAATTAGAGCGACTTTGATCCACTCCATTTGCACGCTTTCTGGTCTTTCGTCTTCTCCCTATAGCTTCTGCGCGGATAGCTCTGCTTATGTGTCGGAAATGAGGAGACCCACACGCCTACTTCAATATACTAACCAGCCAGACGGGTGCACGGAGGTTGGGCTTGCTGGAAGGCATACTGAATGTTTCTCCGATCAACCCCAACAGGCCGTTTTGCAGCTGACGGACCAGTGACGAGATTACCCCCTCGCTTAGGACTACCTTACTCATATAGTTACGTTTACAGATAGAACCATATGTATATATATATATATATGCAAACTAAATTCAGCTCGCATTATTCGCTAAAGCTTCTTTCTATACCATAAATTTGCATCGCTTTGCAGTGTTTTTTTCCTATTATAGTATATAAAAGGTTTCTAGTATAGTCTGAATCAGACCGGCACGCATCGAGTAAATGGTACGCTTTGACATGGTAAGCTGGGGTCATATTCTTATTGTAGCTCTAGTAACAAATTTCACCCCCGCTGATTGACGCAGTGCTATTATCATTGAGTACTATGTTCATATATGTGCATATATTGATTTGCTGATTAATAATGTCTCGAGCAACCCCCTAACAGTGCAGCACTCAGTAATACTGAAGGCAGTTGCTATTTGTCGCCTTCTTGAACCTAACGATGAGAAGGACGTTGACGCTGGTCGTATTGGCTGCCTCATGCGTCAAGTGGCCTATTCAACAGCTGGCATGCTGTCGCAAATTCTTCATCCCACATCTATTCCTACATGTAATATGCTCGTAAAGGTGAATCGAAACGTGATATTTATGACAGAAGCACCAGCAGCGATAGAAGCCACAGTCTCAAGACATTGAAGTGGGTTAAATCGAAAACATCTTGACGTTCTTAACTACTAAATTTGACGGTTGACTTCAGCGCTATCCTCTAGTGACCGCCAGAGGCCTGCTGGTCGTTTCTGGCGTTTTTCGAAGGTCCGCGAGCGTTGGCCATTCTACAAGTAGTTGTAATAACGTTTTGAATTAATTCAATGTGCTGCGACGTGTAGAGCTGCGAAAGCACAGTCAAGAACAAAGGAGACGTTCGTTTGTCTCCTGTCACTAGGTGTGGATGTTGATTTTTTCGTCGCTATTTGTATTGAATAAAATTAATAATCATCTCAAATCCCTTTGAGGGGTAGCCTAAAAAAGAAAGTTCGTAAAGTGTTCGTATAGTAGCGAAATAATCTATACCCGATATAGTCGTCTGATGAAGGCGAGAAAAACAAGCTCTGATTTCATAATGTACCAAACTGTTGATCCTAAGCACAACTTTCATAACCTCTGCTGAATGGTTTCAAAAAGTTTATATTTTTACCGGAAGGTTATCTATAGTAACAAGTTTATAGCTTTTTCTTTCTGTACCGTGTTTGTACACTTCACTGTTTCCCGTTGCGTGTAGCCATCTACAGTGCATTATATATTATTAGCAACACGTACCTACAGAGCGAACGGCTCAACCATTTAAGTAAGAAACATTACAGATTTCATTCAGGGTTCGCTGAGTTGCCACGATGTAATATAGCCCTTTCGTCTTTGTCTTTTTGTTCTTATACTTTCATTTCTTTTTTGTGCTCGCTCTGTAATGCCCGTTAGTTGCACCTCTACATTGCCCCTGCTATAGGCACGTCCCCAGTCTCGGAGCACTTGTCACCAATGGATAGATTAGCCGGTCGGGAATATTCGCAGTTCTTCTCGCTACTTCTGCTGCTATTGTGCTTATTGTATAGCTGTTGTCGCCCTTCTAACTCGTCTCTACTCCCAAACGAACCAAACCGTTCCTACCAGCCTCTACCTAGTACCTTTCGGAAAACGGTAAACTCCTTTATTATTTGCACCGCACAGTTTTCTGGAGTAGTGGACGATTGACCATTGATATTTGTTGTTTAATAGCCTTCCTCTATTGGGTTTCGGGTTGATTCTTTTCTTTGCAAGTTTGCTGATTAGCCGGCGCTTAAAGCTATACAAACTTCGTTCGCGGTTCTCCTCATCCTCTGCGTGACAACATGGAACCACGCAAGGATGAACAAGGATGTATCGATATTCGCGTTACTGATGGCCGTTTAATGTTTCTGTTACGCCACTCGCTTTGTAATGCTGTTGTACATACAATTGCATTGAGAAGGTATTCTGGTGAACCTGACTCAGTTGATTCGAGCGGTGCGCGAGAACGTGACGGAATTGTACTTGCGGCGAGCTTTGCGGTCTCCGACAGATTGCCGGTACGCGTTCTATTGCCGAATTTATTGGTAAGTAGCGCCGCTTGTGAGCGCTATGACGAGTTCTCTTAAAACCTTCTCATCACACCGCTGTACGGCCGTTCGAACTGTGGAAGGAAACCAGGCATGTCGCCAAATTTTTTTTTGTCAATTAATTAACCCTTGAAGCTGCTACAGTGCTCTGCTTCCGCTGGTGCTGATGTAGATCATGGCAAAACGAATGCAAAGATCCTGCTTGCGGGACGCCTAAAAATCATGCTTGCTATGGACCCTTGGGAATACTAACCAACGACACCTGCAGCGCTGCCGTTGCTACCTTCGTCCTCTGGAACAATGGCCGCCAGTGCTCCTGCAGTCCCCCACTAATTTTTGATGAAACTAAGCAGCTTCCAGGAAACGAACAGGTCCTCCTGTAACAACTATAGTCTAAGCAACACCAGCGTTTCTGGCGTTCTTTAGATTACTGCTGCTATCGGATGCTGGTCTTCGGTAGCCGTCAGTCTGTAGTCGCTACTGATGGAAGTGAATTTTGTATCTTATTTTTGTCTTCAGTTAGCTGTTGCCACTGGTCGAAATTTTCATTTTTGTGTCGTCATCATATTAAAAAAAAATGACAAAAATGAGGCGCCATTTGTGTATTCGTATGCGTTGCAGCGATGCAGTAGTGGCAATATGTGACTGTGTGGGAGCATTGGGCGGGAGCAAGCGGTACGATGAGAGATGCATGATCTCTGTTTGTCTGCCGCCTTTTGTCGTTTTGTGTCGTTGTGAGTATCGTTGCTGGTACTGCTAACTCTCCTGAGCGGCTCTTAACTTTAGGAGACAAAATCATCATCGAATGCTGGATAAGCAGCACGACTACAGGAAGTAGCAGAACAAACATGAAAACTATATATTTATAGCTGTTTTTCTTCCTCCCGCTTTTATTTCTCATTTGTTTGCTTCTTTCGTTTTTTTTTAATCGGTATCATTCAGGGATCGGTAGCTTCACTCGTCCGTTTCGCTTTTCTTATCGTGATTATTTCATAGCACTGCATACGTCTGGTGGCGGGTGAGGCGGTAGGAAAGCTAATATGTAGTTCTGTCCATGTTCCATGTCCTCATTGTTTCGAGGGCCGAAACGTAATCAGCAGGAAATCAGCATGAACCGTTCGATTTTTTCTAACCTGAGCCGCTACTTTTAGATGAATCATGGACGGATGGACGAAGGAAAACACATGGAAAGCGTAATGCAAGCGGCGGCGGCGACGGTGGCAGTGAATAAGCTGACATCGCAACGTAATCGTCGCCTCAACGAAAAGGAGCTCGCGGACGAAAATAGCTAACGTCTATCGCATCTGAAGTTTTTCTAGGCACGAGAACGTGGAAGGGAACAACTGCTCGCTTGCGAACAGTTTTCTTGCCTTGGTAAACAACTATTATCGGCAAACCGCATTTACTGTCATCTTTGGGGCCCAAATGAGTCCGTAATAATAACTAGTGACTCGCTCTTCATCGCCACTGTTGACTGTTTGCGTCGATTATACCGTTGGATTTAGAGGATTCCTTCATTATTCGAACGGCAACAGCGATGGCCGTAATGGCACGGCAGAAAGGACGCCAGCGGTAGCAACTGCAACCCTATGCCGCGATTGCTGAACGGTGGCCATCGCTTTGTTTCATTTGGGCTAAGTTTCCGCAACTATCATCTTTGCTTTTGTGGCTGCTGACATTGGCAGGCAAGCCCGACAAAGATCGCTTCTTGAGCGTCGTCACCGCCCCGCCAGTTGCTCGTTCGCCTGCTCGGCCGGCGATTTTCTTGACGTCTTCGGGCGCGATGCTGCCGGAGACCGATTAGTTCTGCTTGCAAGGTATTTCCACGTGATGAGATGTGTACGGACATCTGCCTGGCTACGCTGACATCTAATCGCTGATCCGGCGGTGTGGGTATCGGTTAGCGACGGTAACAGGGCAGGCCCCGAGTGTGGCCTAAGCATGCGGTACTTCACAATGTATAGGTTGCATTTCAATACAGTCCTGAACGCATCAGTTAAAAGTAGAACTCGTTCATTTACATGTAGAGGAAAGATAAGAATTAGCATGCGAATGGAAAAAGAGCTAGAAAATGTTTCTTGCCGAGCTTCTTCTGTGGGCTCGAAAGCTTCGATTTGATTTGAACCTTCGATAGGCACCAACACTGATTCGTGTGGAGTACGCATTTATAATATAACGAATTTCAAATAGCACCGATCTTCAGAAAAAATATGGGTACTGGCACAAAATCGAACGCTAAATATGTATAGGAATACCCAGCTAAATCGAGCGATTTAACAAACACGTTCAATGAGTTCCTTGTGTGTTATCTCGCAAATATTTGCGGAACATTATTCGCTGGTGTTCTGTTTTTTTTTTTCTTCTTCTTTTTGGAGGGATGAATAGGTAATATACCGGCATCAATACACACAGACGTCTATACACATACGACTATATCCATTCATTTGAGACAGGACGCAAATGCCGGGTATTATCGTTGCGCGTAGACGGGACAAACTGTGCCACAAACTCGTTATGCTTGCGTAGTTAACAATTTATAGATAACAGCCGTAAAATTTCCCTATTCGCTACGCTGAACAGACGGAGAGGTTGACTCGTCACATGCGTCCGAGCCATTAAATGTATTCATCTACCACGTAGAGGTTGAATGGCACCACCCAGCGTCATGCGGTCTCTATGGGATAACTTCAATGTACGAAATAAACCCACTCAATTATTACCTTAACGTTCTAGTGTGTGTTATCTTTTTGCGCTTGCACTCTGGTACGACGACTCGGATGATATCACGAATGCTCGCACGTGAACGTGTTGTCGGTTAGATTTAGCAGGTATTCCAAAAGGTCGTATAGGTAAGCATGGTGGGAATTTTATATAGCATGACATTATTCAGGTATATAATGGGCCTAGGTGATTTGGCAGTTCCTATTACTGGTAGTGTGTCAAGACGTCGTTGATACTCTCGTATAATTGTAGGTCCGAGGAGTGGGCAGGAAAGGGCGCAGCGATCAAGGCAAAACCGTGCCAGTCCTTAATCATTATAAGGGTCCTTTGCAATGGGAAAGAAAAGAAGCTTTGCTGATGCTACTACGACTGCGAAGTGCTTCGTGCTTTGTCTGTATCTGTCGCTATACGCCACTACTGTTCTAACTGGGACTCTACGGCAGCGTCACTAGAAGTTGAACTCGTTCCAATGGCCGACGTCAGCTGTTAGCAGCAGTCGTAGTCGTCAACTATGATTTCAACTTCTTCAATCCAGTTGAACGATTAACGATGGGACTGTAAGAAGACGGACGGACGGACGGACGGACGGCGCTGCAAAGCAAGCCAACTTCGATGTCACGCCCTCTAACAAGGGTTTTGCGGGAGGCAACGAGTGATGAGCGACGTCTATTGGCAATACTGTCAACTTGTGATAGAGGCAGATGTCATGTTGGCGGAGAGAAAACGCTGTTACCAGATTTGGCAGAAGAATTTAGCGAGCTTAGAATTTGTGCGCACAATGCGCTAACCTCGCCTCACTCACGAGACGATGATATGAAGCCGTCAACAACTGTTCAAGTGATTGGGAAAACGAATAGATCCGTGAAGTATTTTTTTTTCTATGGATGCGACTGTCTGTCGTTGTTGATGCGGACGACATTTGGCGGTGATGTACAATCCTGGAAGGAAATCTGAAAGGCCTTTCAATCTAACTATGGTACGTAATTAATAACATCACTTAAGCACCAAAATCAGTATAAATTAAATGCTTAAAATAAAGCTTTGATTACACATTTCATAAGACCTTTAGTTTATGAATCAAAAATAAAAAAAGAAAAGCTACGGTCGTCAGCAGATGACTTTTTCGCTCAGTTTTTGCTCGCATTGACGACTCAGCTCCTGTTCTGTGAGAGTTCTTGTACAAACCAATGCTACTGCCTCTGGTACTACTGCTACTGCCAACAGTATTTAGCACTGCCACTGTTTTCGTTTTTATTTCCAGTATAGCCGTTGTGTTGAACACGATTCGTGGGGTCGAAAATGGATGAGGGGGACGAACATAGGAGACGAAAAGCGAAACATATTATGTGGTGCGATCATGTGTTTCTGATCCCCTACCAGGGACAGACCACCTCCCCGACAATTCGCCATTTTCTTTCGCAAAACTCGTGAAACCTGGCGCGCTTCAACGAAATACCTAATTTCGTTTTTCTTCTTACTCTTCTTTTTCCCTTTCTCCTCCTCTTTCTTCTCTCGCAAATTTCTCCTCCTCCGGAAACGGCGGCAATTTTGGTTTGCGTGGTATCTTCATGCGTGCATTGCCCTCGCTGTGTCATTTTTTCCTTTGGGAGTCTTCTCGCCACGAGACAGCGATGAGTCCTCGCCATCGCGACTTGTTAGCATGTGTGAATAAGAGTGCGTGAGAAAAAACTGAGTTGAGAACTAAAATAAGTAGGAACAACAGCAGCAGCGACCGTAAGAGCAACTACTGAAAAAGCTAGAGCGAGCATAAAAGTATTAAGTTGTCTGTCATTACGAAAAGTAAGCACCTACCCTAGTTCTGCAGGCTTATTTCGGTCATGAGGCTACAGAAAAGCTTGTTGTTTCAAACTTTAACCTAGAGTAGCAATGTTGAGATTGTGACAGAATGTTCGTGATGAAAGGTACAAGGAGCTTGCGACCTAGGTAGACGATAGATGATGGGGTTTTGATTCTCTAATTTGGTTAATAGGCAAAACACGTAGATATGTCATAGTTATTTACATTTGTGCGAGGTCCATTATTTTCTGAAATTGGCTTAATCAGGGGCCTGGAACAAACGCAAAAAGTAATGTGGGTTCGAAGGTCGTCTTGTCAACTGAGCGATAACGATGTGCATCCAGGCAATGCGTGACCTATGTTTATTCTCTGACTAGTGTGTGCTCCATTGCGTAGCTGCTTATAGGCGTCAGCTGCAGGCGAGCATGTGGCGTAGTAGCTGCTGTCTACGGAAGGTCATGCTAAAGGCAGAGAAAGAGAGTTGGTGTAGTTGGTCATCGAACAAGGAAATGCAGAAAGCTCTCTCTTTGGCTTGTGACAGACAGTGTTGACGCAGTGCTGGTGGCAGTGATGGAGGACCTGGGGGGTCAATGAAGCGGGCTAGCGAGAGAGAGATCCTGTCGGCCGGTCTCACGGCGAGCGGACTCATTGAAGGACTTATTGGGGAACATTCGTGTGAGGCTTGCTTGCCTGCACTTGCACACTGCTGTTGAGCCACTGATTGAGTCGGCTCTCCAGACCCCATAGCTGGCTTGAGCCCAGGGCTACTTTCGACAGTAGCGCTATCGGCCCACGGCTGTTTACCCGCTCATCAGGCTCAAGTTGCCTTTGGAGAGCGTAGTCGCGACGACAGCACAGTGGCTACAGTCATGGAAAGTAAGGAGGAAACTAGCTCGCCTGTTCCCGCTTGCGAAGCTAAAAGCAAGCGTCGTCGGGAGCC
This sequence comes from Varroa destructor, assembly GCF_002443255.2. NCBI lineage: Eukaryota > Metazoa > Arthropoda > Arachnida > Mesostigmata > Varroidae > Varroa > Varroa destructor. Next base: position 33,411,411 of record NW_019211457.1, read on the forward strand.
AGTTGAACGCGCTCCTGCTGCTTCCGGCATCTCTGGCTCTGGGTTACTATTACGATGGTGTGCCTTAGTATCTCAGTGCAGTCGGCTGTGCTTTGAGGGCTCGACTTTACCCAGCAGCGAAACAAAAAGTTAGCTCGGAAGTGCGGCTTTGCTGATCCGCTCACTACTCGGCCGGCTGGGCGGTCGAGCGGGCGGGTGAATCAGCGGAAGGCCAAACGCAACCGCTCGAGACGACGGCCGTCGTTGTCATTGTCGTCGTCATCGTCTACGGGGATAGTCAGAAAACATTAATCACGAGAAGGGACGCGTTTGGTTGCTCAGGCGTCTGAACGTCCTCGCACGTCAGCAGTAGCAGCGAAAGGGCCATCCCCGGCAGCGACAGCGCTTGGAAAAGTGACTGAAGAAAAACGAACTCGACAGCGCGCTCATCGGCTTGCCCGCCTCTCCTGGCGTGACCAACGGCGGGTAAAATCTAGTATCCACGTTGTGTTGTACAGCCACTACTTCTAATATGATTCAAAGTGTGTGTATTGTTCGCGTCGCTTTCCGTCACAGCAGCCGTAGTAGACAGCAATACAGTTAAGATGTTCAAATAAAAGGCGTCGTGCGCCGGCCTGGCAACGCTTCGTTCGACAATTGAGTGGTTTAGTTCATTGCTTGGGTCAGTCACTTGGGCTGCCAAGGAATTGCAGAGGACCGTCGAATCTTTTTTCTCGTTTGCGTGGCCTATCTGCTTTCAATTTCGTTACACTGTGACACTGTATCTGTATGGCTGTACGAGATTCGTTCCATCTTTGCCACGAACTGCTTATCGCCACCATCATGCTATCCTCATATTTTATACACGAATGTATATACAACTGTATCTTCAGAGCTGCAGCTGGTTACTCATCATCTACGCACGCGCCTTCCATATGTGGTGTTCCTGATGTGTGGATGCGCCATACCACACGGCGGTCTGTGCCGCTTGAATGACAACGTAAGGAAATCTTGATTTGCATGGTAATTGAAGTAGGTACTGGCTGTTCAGAGTAATGAGGGGAAGCCCAGATCGGCGAGGCTTCTATCTGAAGCAGGACACTGCGGCAAAATCCAGTCCAGCCCAGCACGAGCCAAGCAAGAACGCTTTTCCGCAACGAGGCGACAGCCCCCCTTAGTTGAAGCGTTTAATTGAAATATAGTTTTTATCGTCTTGTTTGTTCACCGAAGTGGACAGTGCAGTCGTATTGGAATCGAGCCCACTGTATTCATGTCGTCCCGCCAGGGATTAAGTTGAGTAAGTTTTAGTCAGTCAGCCAAAGAGCTAGCCAACCAAACTGGTGGCTTGGAAGTCTGAACGACGTTCGGAGATGCGAGAAGCGGACTAACGGCTAGATAAAGTACGGCGATCATAGATGATATCCCGATGGGAGTAGCTCTTGCTATATGGTCCTGGGGAGAAAAAGCACAAAGTGAGCAGAGTTAGCGGCGATGTGTTCTTAGCTGAACCAGAGGCAACTGGATATACATTGGGTATAAAAGCGTATTCAAGGCTTCGGTCTTTGCCGACTTTTGTCTGAACAACAAAAGCAGCAACGACGGCAGCGGCATACTTCAACAGTGCCTGTTCATCAAACTGAGCCTTTTTTGCCTGCTAACCACCAGGCAATTTTAGTGAAATACCGAAGCCGGTACGCCGCGCGTTTTTTCATTCTTGCTTTCGGGACTTTTCCCTTTAGTATTGTCTTTACTGATACGTTCCTGTTTGAAGCGAGCAAGCGGGTACCAACGGTTGTTGTAAGGGTTTATCATCAACTTTTATAGAACGGCATTGAAGCTATCGTGGCGTGACCCAAGCGGGCCGGCTGTGTTCGAGGAATCGCCGGTGTTCGACTTAATGATCAGAGATCGTTGTGTGGTAAGCTAGAAAGGTAGCGAAAGCTGCTCTTTTTGCTACAGACGCAAGGAAAATGCTTCGGCGGTAACATCGATAGAAACGGGAATTACGGGCGACCTTGCCTGATTATACCTTACTGTTGTGACGTCTCTGATGACATCAGCGACGGCGGGCAGCTGATTTTATCCGATTCGATGCCCCATAGCAACGTGCCGCACTTTGTAACAGAAATACGGTTACTAAATTTTAATTACGCTGCGTCTTTTTCTGCACTGCGTTACCGTTTGATCACCTCATGTTCAATATGGGATAAATTATACACAATAGATAGGACTAAGTGGGTTTCAGCGCCACACTGCAGCTAGAAGCAGTATACAGTGGCAATTTGACGTAAAGGTTTATCTGAAATAGTACTTGCCCGATCGACTGATCGATCATTAACGTACTAGAATGGATAAAATTGACAATCTACTCTACTATTTGCGTATCCTGTCATTCATTTATCGTGTTATCGTCCTCATTTTGATGTCTTTCTTTTTGTACGGCTCCTTCAAAACTTATATTATACATAAGAAATGGTCCTGGTGCGGTGCTGCTTCCTTCGATCCTATACTTTGCCAGTTACTGAACAAGGTAACAAACTTTTAATCCACGCATGCAGTCATGTATTCTTAGCGAATCTCGTCTATTATGTAAGTTCAGCAGAAGCAGAAGCTTAGTAATGCCATCAAACAATAATGGCCATTTGATAGATTGTTCGGGACATCAAAGCAGATGTCCTTACCCTGCTATTAACCTGACATTCTATATAAAGTACTGACGTGGACGGTTGAAATATTACAAAATTCGTCTGCTAGAGTAAATCTATTTGTCTGGATTTCGGAGCCACCTGCTAACAAATGATTCGAAGTAAGTCTATTTCGGGTCTTCTCTTATTAATTTTTGAAGACGACGTCACATCTGTGCTCTCTCGACTTAATGGAATCTTAGCGCAGTGGAGGTCATTATGAATTGACTTGCAAGCTACGTAAGAAAACTGTAGCATTTCGTAAAAGCAGATATGTTTTTCGTTTGGGTTCTGCTTTTAATTAAAGCATCGCATATATTTGTCTTTTAAACGTGTGTGGACGTTCGATGATATTGATGTTTGTTCTCTATGGCATTTTCTCATGATATCCTAAAAGGAAAAAACAATACTATGGTCGTTTATAAGCTATTTAGTTACGGACACTTGTTTCCTATTGGTACCGAGGTAAGTTATTTATATCTGTGCAAGAGAGGTTTGTGTGTTGGGCGGTGAGTCGAAGAGAAAAAGCAGATATTGAAGACGTATTCGTTCTTATTAATGCTTCGTAGAAGACGGCAAGCACCCTTAACAAAATGCTTGCCAAGATCAAGACAACACCGGATGACATTATCAATACGCTTATTGTTAGCGCCTTGGATGCTTTCTGGTTTGGTGATTTTCTGTTCCATTGTGTTTTATCAGTGGATATCCTTTTGTTGCGATCCTTTTACGTTTGCTATCAGGTACACACAACTCCCTGGTAGGGATTCCAGTTACTGAAGCTAAGGAAAATGAACGAATGTACGTGAGAACAGCTAAAATTGTTGTTCTGAAATTTAGAGCGTTGGGTTAACGTATAGCTGATCCTAGCGTTTGCTGTCATATTTTCAGTATGCAATGCAGGCCCCTTCCTACCTTACTTCAGGCTAGAACGCGACACAACTGCAGAGGAGATGTCGCAGCATACTGACTCAGTCGAGTAAGCTTTATTTCGATAACGTCACTGGTTTGCAAAGGAACGAACAGTTCACTCTCTTCCTTGGTCTTTGGTCGATGTCATTGTTGCCTGCAGGGCCCGTGCGTTTTCCGCAGTCTTCGCTTGGTGCGATTCTTACGCCGGCACTCCCCGGAGGCGATTCTGATGTTTATGAAGTGAAAGGCCTGAGTTTTTACCCTACCCTCAACGCTCCTCTTCGGTATACGCTCCCCACAATCCCTATTTATTTCTCTAAGTCCGGTCCCCCGATAAATGTGCCAAGAAAGACAAGTTCCGTTTATGCCAGTCGCGCATAAAAGAAGAGGAATGGACGTCTCACCGCCATGGCCGCGTGCACAAAAAGGCCGACAGATGGGGATCGCAGAGAGAGGGGGGGGGGGACAGGGAGCTTTTTCGATACGGAGTCTGTCGGAGCCAACGGGTAATGGTGAGCGGAGAAAGACTTGTTGGGCTGGCAGCCACGAATTTGTGCCTTTCCGCCCACTATTCTGCCCGCAAGACGAATCGCAGGGTCGCGTCTGCGAGATGTAACAAAGCTATTGGTATTAAGCCATTATTGGTCGGATGGCCTACTAAGCCAGTAATGCCACTAGTACTATAATCGATATTCGGCGACAGGCGGGGACGGTCAGACCCGATGAGAGGACAGACTCAGCGAGTCCAAGATACGTCTAGTTCCTCAATGTGAGATGGTTTTTAGTTTCCGATGATCTTTTTTACTCGTTGTACGCCCACGCCGTGTATACATATCTCATGTACCGTTGTATTGTGTGTATTTGTGTGCGGGGACAGCAGAATTCGATCGGAAAAGGCCATATGAAGGCTGCGATATGCGATAAGTAAGGCGAGGCAAATGTCTGCATCTGGAATATCTGTGTAGTATCTACGTACCAGGGGCATTCGAGAGGGCAAGCAAAAGCGGAGAAGCAGAAGGGGAGGGGCGTGCGAATGAAAATTATATAAATACTAAATGTACGAATGGCATAAGGAGGTACATGCGATGTAGCCGATGCGCAGTGGCTGGTGTACGGATAGCACGAGTAGTAAAGGTGCTTTCAATAAACGGAGTTCTGCTACTCTCTTCTACTCTTTCCTTATGCTTTCTTCCCCTACGCTGCTTCCTCAATGTATGCTGACAGTGATGGCAGCCTGCACGCAGCCTATCCAACTCAAGCCGGTGTGTATAGTTGCTCTTTGGCGCAGGTCTTCATAGGCACTACGATCGACAACGGTCGACGAAGAATTTGGGGGCCATGAAGGACGGGGCGGATAGTGGTGAGGAAGTAGTAGGCTCTTGAACACTGCTAAAAACCACACATACAGCATCGACATTGGCAGCCGACATTCTCCAGCTCCTCCTTAGCTCTTCTGTTACCACTGCGCGGTCAGAAGGTGGCTATCCGCTTGTGCTGTCGTTGCTTGCTAGGAACAACTTTCGCTTAGTCGATGGACGCGTCTCTGTGTTTATGCTCGATGGGCTCCGTGTGTTCTTTGGCGGTTATATACAGTGCTTATTGTAATGGTGATGGTCGTAATAGTGGCGTCGTTGGTGGTTCTGCTCTGTAATGGTCAGCCGTTCTACGACGGCAGAGTGCGTACAGCGTCCGGAAGAGGCAACATCGGCCATGCAGCCGATGATTACTTTATTAATCGAGGAGAAGATATAAGGGGAATGGCTTGGCGTGGCTCGGACCGAGGGCGCGGCATCTTAGCAGCCCAACGACCCATACTCATTCGGATCCCAGACTCCAAGCAATCATATCTGAACGGCATCTAGCAACGGTTTCCGCTTGAAAGACGCATGGACGAACGCGGACGATCTGGCCAGTAGGAGAAGCACGGCATTTCGTTCCGATCGGAACCCAGTTAATTGATGATTAGGCATTTTGAGCGGCCTTCGTTGGATTTTCGTTGGTCCCGGCCGTGGCTGTTTGGGTTCGATAGAGCTCTAGCTGGCAAAGCGAGCAAAGGTTGGCAAAGGAAATGACCAGCGGCGGGCTAAGGTGATGTCCACTCAGCCTTGCAGGAACGAAGGCTAACGAGATGTTTCTAATGCGTTCCTTCTTTGCAGGTAAGTGCTGCGTGAAGCCCGGTGTGTACCGATGGAGAGAGATGCCGATGAGAGAGAGATTCGATGGCAAGAAAGCGCACAGAAGAAAGCGAAAACCGGCAATAGCGTAGTCTCCGCCGCTGTTCGCAGAACATGACTCAACGAAGAGTTCATCGACGGAGGCGGGCAGGCGTGAAAGGGCTCGATACATTACTGCTTTGCTAAAATACATGGGCTTACATGTTACTTGGTATTGCTGCCTTCCCAGTTCCAAGCCCAGAGCCATCACAGGTTGTACCATCATATTACATAGTATGTCTGAGCTTTGTGCGATGGCCGAAGCAGGTCAAAGGAGCGAGATTAGGAAACAAGCAAAAGACCCACATCGATGGTAAATTGTGTTGATCGTGGCTTGAATGGCTACTCCCAGTTACTGGTATTATCGTTCTATGAACATTTTACCAAATAAATGTTAGTGGAGCTTGGACGCCAGGACCGGACATGCGGTGGAAGATGGGGTCACTCGACCTTCCGTGCACCATGCGTGAGTTTATTCATACGATATGTACCAATTATAGATCATTACTCATGATCCAACATCAGATGTCTAAAATTAATAAGAAGCATCTGTCACCATGTCTCGTGATATAATGCTTATCTAGATACTGAAATTTAAATGGAGATAGTTTCTTTAATACAGCTGGGCACTTACCTTAGATATTTTTTGATAAGCAATAATTTATCAGGTGCAAAGTAGGCGACCTAACATCTTAGCCATTGAAAATTTATCTTTACGAAGATTCAAAAACGTGAGCTGTTCTATTTGTATCCCATTACATGAAACGTTTCGCGTTATCTATAGACATCTATCTATCAGTAGATTAGTAGCGAAATTTACTACAGCTAAAATGTACGAACGAAAGGTTTGAGAACTTCATAAGCGAAATGCCCATTTTTCGATTTCTGGGCTCTAGGTTTTCCGACTATCGTGTAGCGGTAACAGGACATTGTCTCTGAACGGTGATCACCTGATGATGTTGATAGTCTTTACGCTGGCTATTTTCGTCGTTGAAGATAGCGACTCGCTGAAAAATGTTTGTATTTAAGTCGAATGGCCCACTGTCTTTATGGGAGCGCTCCAAAAAGGGGTATCGTAAGAGATACTTTTTGTAAATGCCTACTTGTATCTGCGTTACTCCGGAAGTAACATGCGTATAACTATTTCACAACTGTAACCTAAAAAAAAAAAAAAGAGGTGGACTGCTTAACATTTCAAGTGTAAGGAACAGATGAGATACGTTGAAGGTACGCCTTTCCCGTCATATCACGTTGTTTAAGCTAGTTGAGACGGTTCGCGGCGCTCTTCCTCCGTCAAATCACTGCTTCGAACGGCGATCTCTTCTATTGTAAAAAAATGCTAAATTCGGGGTAGTGGACTGGCCGAATCGTTCGCCTGCGTATACTTATACATTGACACTAGTGCCTAGTTAGATTACTGTGGAATCGCGTTCTTTTTAATTCCTTCTTTTTACTCCGGATTTTGCTGTAACTCATTAAAAGATGCAACCCATTTTCGATGCCTCTTAACCGCAATTGTCCGTCGTCTTCAATAAGGAATTTTCCTAGTGGCGACAGCAGTCACCGACCCAATGAAAACAGCCATCGTCACTCACTAACAATAACAACAGCAACGACAACGACAAATCTACCTTACTAGGACTTTTCATCTCTCGTTGGCTTTCTGTGTTTTTTTGCCACTTTTTTTTTTTACCGTGTCCCCACCATTCGATCCGGTGACCGGCAAAGGCCCGGCAGGTGGGACGACCTCGCCTGCGGCCGCGCTTGCGCCCGGCAGCTGGCCAACCAAAGAGTTCGGCGGATTTAATAACATAGTCCTTTTTCTGTTTTATTCGTCCCGTCGGGCGTCGCAACGGATAGGGCAGCGGCTGGCCGATAGTGGTAAAGTATTGACTGAATGTAAATGCTGCCGATAGCTTTTTGGCTCTCCTACTTCTTCTGTCCAACACTCACAACAAATGTATTTACGGAAAATTCTCAAGGCTCCTGGTGCTCCTGCGGCTACGGCGAGTCTGTTCATCCGTTGTGGAGAATCGCTATTGTTGAGCAATGGCCTTCCCGCTGTGCGGCGAAGCCGAATGAGTGGTGTTCCTCGGGAAGAACAATTGAAGTGACTATGAGAAAAGTCGGGTCTTCATAGCTCGTCTGCTTACCTTGCGTGGAATGGCCGATGAACCAATGAACGGCCGATGTCGCCGGAGTGGTCCTAACCGAAGTCGCTCAGACCGTTTCACCGAACCTATAATAACACCAAACCATTTCTCGTTTCCAATAGTAATACATGGGTACACTGGAAAAATTTTTGCGGCTAAGGCTCCATGCGATAAATGTTATATTTGTCCATACGTCGACGTTTGCTACTTTTTAGTTTTCTAAATTTTGCCGTAGAAACTTCTTTGTGCAACCTAAACTTTCGTGTTTTCGATGCTGACCTGCATGCCCTAAAAGCAAGGGACCGATCGATCTTAAATGCCACCCTGCTTCTTGCTGCATCTGCTTGGCTCTCTGCTTGTTTTAAACGCGCATAAATGTTCCCAAGCTTCCTAATTACAGGCAGCCCTCAGGTGGTCGATCTCCAAGTTAGTTCCGTGTGTTGATTAGTACTTCGAGGAGATTATGTGTCTACGCGACTGTACAACGTAGCCACGCGGGCGGGCACTGCCATTTAGTGTGAAGTGAATGCGGCGTGTGGGCACTGAGATGGATTTGTCTCCGAAGGAAGGTCGTGAATTAAAAAGCAATCGGCTCTAGCACAAGACGTGAGGCCAAGTGATCCCTGGGGGCCAGCGAGAAGGCACGATAACGACATCGTGGTGGCATTCAGTGGGCGGCGTCGGCTAGCTAGGCAGTCTTTAAAAGTTTCGGCAAGCGCTAGGGATGAAACCGGGGTCTGGACGACCGAAAACTGTCTTGCGCGCGATTCACTTGCGGTTGAGGAAGCTATACTGCACAGACCCCAAACGGGCAATAACCTGGCAACACCAGTTCATTCTCGCTCGCCCAAGCGCGTGTGAGTTGAGTTGTCTCTTGAGGGCCATCCTGACCACCTACCCAGCCGCCAGCTTTTACAGGACAGGATGAAAAAAAAGAGATACAGCAATAACGAGAGACACGGATGGAAGAGTTCGCATCAAATTGGCCCTCTTTTCCTTTTCTGGACAAAATAGAAGACTACTTTCACGCGGTAGAAGAGTAGAAAAAGCTAGGCGACGGTTAGACACGTATAACGAGGTAGAGATGTCATTCAGAAAGTTGAGCGCTTCAACACTGTTTAAAGCCTTGCAAAGCCGCGGTGGGGCCAAACGCACTCCGTGGGCGTAGGTTTTAGAAAAGAAGCCACTGAAAGACGGATTACGCCTAGTCCGCCCTGTCCTGTTGGATCCGACTGATTTTCCATTCTACCTTTGGCGACCGGTTTTCTCATTCTTTTCTTCGGGGACAATTCGGCCTTGGGGACATGGAAAAGTGGTGGAACCTGGATAGCAACTAAAGCATATCTTCCAGATTACCGGAACCGCTCGAAGTTTTAAAGGCTTTAAGAAAATCGGGCTTGGCCCCAATTTTAAAGAGAGCCAGCATTTAATTATTTATTTGATTTCTTTCACAATTAAAATACATTTTTACAATGTTGAAAACAGTGTTTGCGATCATAAGAGCGTAAATTATTAAGAGTCGTGTTTTGAGTTTTGAGATGATAGTGTGGTGCCTTATTTTGTATAAGTCGTGGAAAAATAATGTGACAATAATAAAGCTTCAATGGAAACCCTATGAAACAATTTATCATACCGAAAACAGCAAGCAATATGTGCGAAAACCTCTGAAGAAATCATGCGAAGTGTATTCTTTGTCAGAGCTTCATTTATATGCGTTAGCACTGACATCAAATGCATCAATATGTCAGCTGCCGCAATTCCTCGGTAACGTAATATTTTGTTAGACGTTCATTTTGCTTGAAGCTAACACACAGGGTGCCTATATTCATCTTACCAAAAGAAATTGAGTCGGCTCTAGCTGATTACCTTTTCCTTATCTTAAGCCAGCCCGCCTATTTGTTCACCAAAGATAGAAGTTAGTTGAGGATAAAGAAACGTCTATCCCATTGTCCCTTTAACGTACTGATAGATATCCTTTACATAAACGCTATAATCAAAACACAATCAAGATGATCTACACATTTCGATACAACTGATATAAGCCTGCAATGTACCTGGAGATGTACGTGGTTTCCATAACGTGGTGCTAGCAAGAAGTTCTTTTTCTATTTCTGCTGAAAAATTATACGTATTTGGATGTACCGTACACAATATAGGCTACTGAGTTATTATCTGCACTCGATCATCACTCTATAGTAGTGAGAGAATCTTTAGCGGGGATCGGTTAGATGACTCGTTTTTTTTTTTTTTTTTTTTTAAATATCGATGGCAGCAATTTCCCTGCTCTCCCTTTTTCTCCCAGTAGATCCCGACCTTTCGCCTGAAAGTGACCGATAGTGCAGATGTCTTCAAATAAGAAAATCGAGCATCCAAACCCCCAGTGGATTTCTAGTGAGAATACCCTAATGATGGCCAGTTCCAGCCTTTTTTATCCTGTGCCTGCTGATAGCCTAATTATGTCCTTTTGGTTTCTTTGAGACAAGTTGTCTTGCACCCTGCTACAAGCTCTATGGATCGGCACCCCATAGCTACTGCTATTTGTATCCCCTTTGGCCTTAGTTCGTGTCGTTGTTCTAAAATCACATCGTCATCCTTTACGCTCGTTCTTCCTATGATTCTTATGTTTCGTAGCCCGAACGTTGCCAGTTCAAGTTGTCTGCCGCGGACACCGACTTGTCGTCTGCTAGCCCCATTATAATACTCGATGAAGACAACGGATCCTTCGATACTGATTATTTCTAGTGCGCGCGAGTGGTCAGCGCTTTAGCTTTCGTTTCTGCCGTGCTTCTCGTGTAAATCGACATTTGATCTATTTTTCACTCTCCATTATTTGACTGGGCCAAGCGACGAGCCTAAGCTGTTAGATGACTATGGCGACGACTGAAAACTCAACAGCCAATCTCTAACACTTCATTACCGAGGCGACGTCTTTTCGCTTGAGTGGATATCGTATTCGCAGAACCAAATAAATAGATTGAAAAAGCAAATAAGTCATTTTTAAATTACAGACATTAGTGACTGTTGGTCATTATCCTTGCAGCTGTGAATCGCCCGTCTACCTCACAGGATATCCGTTAGCGTCCCCTGAAACCAATATATATATATATATATATATATATATATTTTAGTCAATACCTTCTGTCTACTTCTTAATCTTGGTTTTTAAGCGATTCCATGTTAGTATAGTGTCTATGGCTGGGGTAGTTTTCGGTAGAATTTGGGATTGCAAGGAAAATGGGCCGAACGCCTCTTCCAAGATTCACCCAAAAAGAGAAGACCGGACGTGGCAAACACCATTACTAATCGTTGTCGTAGCGATGCCCCTGCCGACTCTATGAACGCTCGTCGCCTTTCCAATGAATCTAACGAAGCTTATTGCAGCCGACGCTGCCGCCAGTCGGTTCAAGACGATTGACGGCAACTAGGTCTTCATGCCACTTCATGCTAAGTCGACTGGATTAGGTTTATTGCAGTCGTTCTTTTCCCTTTCATTGTGGCCGCCTCGCTGCTTATCCGCCGATCGACCTAGTTACTATCGCTCCAATCATCGGCAATACGAGCGTCCGTCAGTCATAATTTCGCAAATCACCATCACCTATGGTACCAATGTTACCCGTTTTCCTTCTGACAATTATCGGAATTAGAACCTTGCTCGTCTACCAGAATCGAATCGTTTGCCGGCTTTTTCATTCCACTTACGCGCTTGGTCACAAGCGTCGAAAGCCTAGAATGCCCATAGGCTTTAAACGAAGTATCCCCCAGAGTTTCTAGGTCCGTCTTTTTCATTTACCACAGTCATCCTTTTTGGTGTCCAGGTTTCGAGGTCCGTGGGGATACGTTCACTGCAACGACTACGAAGACCACGCTGCTGAGATCGAAGAGAACTAGCGAACAGCAACAGCGAGAGAGGATCGTCGGTAGCGTGGCAAAGCGCCGATCCGGCAGTGAGTCGATCTGTGAATGTTACTCGATCACTGTTGATGTTTTCCAACTGTCGGCAAACGCTGTTTGTTGCACTGCACTCGGCTGCGTGTATGCTTTGTTATGGCAGTGATACTAGTACCGCACACCTCTGGGGTCGTTGTCACTGCCTCCGCCGCTAGTGGCCCAAGGCGGTGCATGCGTTGCTTGATGGGCCGTTGAGGCGCGCGCAACGCCAGCCACAGTCTCGTTCTTGAGCCATCCTTGCTTTTTTATCTTTGTCGATGTAGCTTGTTTCAGCTGCAACTGTTCCCGCAACAGCGGGACAATCAAACATGAACAATATCGGCAGCGTGCGATATGGCCGAGGCGACAACAAAGTTTGTCATCGTCGTTACTCGCTATTCAAACAGCGGTTCAAACCTTGTTTCGTTGTGGTCCAACTTCCTTGATTGGTGCTCGTTTGTCAATGATCAAGGTGTCCTTAGCTGAGCATAGAAATGAAGATTGCTACGAAATGGAGAGGCGTGGAGCTAAATGTAGTCAACAGAACGGCGCGGAAGCCGAGCTGATCTGCCAATCAGCGCAACTCGCTACCGACAGGTGGTAATAAAAGCCAACAGCGGCAGCAACAACGACAACGGGAACAATATTGAAGCAAAAGTTGTCTAGTAAATTCGTTGTTATTGTTGTTGGTCCTAGTGCCTTTTTCAGCAGAGTGGCAATTCTGTTCGCTCGACCATTAGCATCCTCGCTGCTGCTGTTTAATCTGTTCGACGGCTTGCCGGTTCTTCATGCCTTCATCGCCTGTCTGCCGTTGTAGGTCACATCATTAACCGCCTCTACAATACGACCTGGCCATCTGCTTTCCTCTATTGCCATTCAACCGTTCGTACTGCAGCGGCCACCGCGCACGTGGTCATTTCCTATCGAACCCATACTTACGGTTGTTGTTGTTGTTGGTCATTTGACGAGCAAAATGCACACCATCTACAACTTTTCCATCGTCGGAGTCGCCCTTGCGGCCCCCTTTTTTTTTTTTTTTTTATCTACTACGATTTCTGTTGTACGGCAAAAGCGCTTCTCTGGCTGCTGCAGCTGCCTTATGGCTGATTTTGTCGAAGTACGTTTGCTAGGCTCCCGTCATTGGGACGATTGTTGCGGCGGGTAGCGTTTTTTTTATTGGGGACTATTCTGGGTTTGCTTTTACCACTCTGCTAACTACAGTCAGTCTTGGCTGCTTAAATCTGGCGTTGTATTGCCATTGGCCGTTTGCACTGGCGTGTCTTGATTGCGGCTAGCCGTTATTGGTTGTGCCAGTTGGTTGAGAGGTAGAGAGAAAAAAGGGAGAAACAATGATTTTGTAGCTGACCCCACCTCCGCAGATGGTTGACTAGACCTAACAGAACGTGGTGCAATGTGGCCACTGTTACAGAATAATCTATAAATATTAGGAGTAGAGAGCGAGACGATGCGCTTATCTAGAATGTCTTTTTTTTTTTTATAACCAATCTACGTTGTCGTAGATTCTTGCGTTTCAAAAATTAGATATACACAAAACAAATTTACCCTGTCTAAACATTTGTATAAAAAGATACACCTACAATGATCACATCTTCTCTTCGTTTCTTTACGTACTGAGTTTTGGACGCTTCCAGAAGCATGAATGTATGTACCGTACAATTTGCAGGTTAGTTTCGCCAGAGATATCTTGTCTAGCTGACATAACGCACAGAACGAACGCTAGCTCGACCAGTCGCACTAGTCTAGTTAGTCCGAAGGACTGGGGGCAATGCTTTAACGAAACTTTGTTATTACCACCGGGGCCTAGTGCGGTTCCTGGACACGCCTTAAATATTGTTAGCCATTTTCGGTCTTCAGTTAATTTATTCTGTATTTGACCACAATCTGATTAACGTGAATATCCTATGGTTCTTGTTATATCACCCGTGTTTTAGCCCCGTTTTCGATAGTATGTACACACGCACTGGCCTTTCGTCATGGACAGACCTCCTTCTCATGTACTGATGAATAGGAACGATGTGGGTCCCGCGCAATCTGGTCTACGGGTGTTCGTCTCAGACGAAATGCAATGGGGCCGACCGCACTATTCTTTGAGAACAACAGCACGATTATAAAATGCCTGGGAGGCACGGAAGATTTGTATCGACGTTGTTGCCATTGTTGTCTGTGTGGACAGAAAGAGGAGACGAGCGAACCGGTTTCCAGCAGCCGCGCGAAATTTTGACCAACAAAAGGAAGTTCGAAGCCGAGACGTAAAGAAGAGGGAGAGACAATCAACAAAAAAAGCGATTTATCTGATCGACTGTGTAGTAAATAGAAGCGAGCGTCGATTAGATCGATCAGTTGCTGGTAATTGGTCGCGGTAGCCGTTCCAGACCAAGAGGGTAATTATGCGTGACGTATTCGTGCTTTCGATTATGGAAATGGTCTCCTCATATAACCGCGAATGATTACATAATGGTTAATCGACATCTCTGAACAAACCAAATTCGCAATCCCGTTGAGCCTGTCTCTTCAACCGGGCGTTTGTGGCGTTGAACTGATGTTAAGCAAGGCAGGATCTACCGGACCACCGTAGGCGGACTGATGTGCAGATTGTTCCATAGGGCATAGTCGTACGTAGCAAAACTACATACATTCTTTTGTCGAAAGTAAGTAGTCATGCGGATCGCTTGGGCTTTGACCTATACGGTATCTCCTTTCTGAACAGTTCGAGCGCAAAAAGAAGAGGCTTTGGCGTTTTGAAAACTGTTAGTACGCTCTACAATGTCGTATCGTCCTGAAAATAGGTGCGCCAACCCCAACATTCATCAAAAGCTAGGACAGAAAAAGGATCCTTAAAATTATTCCGTTTTTTTTATCCTTTATACACTTGTACTTGTCTAGCACGACAAGTTCAGGTGGGGGACGGGTTGATTCGCTTGAGTGCGTCTTGGTGCAGAAAGAGCTAAAAAGAGACGGGTTGAGGCCGGAAGGTTAGAAACTTCAGGGTTAACATTGGCCTGCTTCATTATTCTGGGCAAGGAAAAAGCGAAATTTACTTGCGCTTTGCGAAGGTCGTGTCCGTATTCGACAATCTGTCCTACTCTCATAAAATTGTAATCGCGAACGTATTCGGCAAGTAACAGTGACACTGTATCAGAAATCCTGTTGTATTCAAGAGTATATTTTTTTCTTTAATTTCCTTTGCAAGCATCTATCAAGGACGAGCGTTTATATATGGCATATCGCTTGAAGTGGGCATCGTACCTACGTCGCACCTGCAACAAAACAAGTTTTTTCGATTAATTAGTTCCGAGCAAAAATATTTTCGTTCTTGCGTTGGTTATGCGTACATCATAAATAGCCGATAATCAGAATGGCTTATGCATCCTTTGCAGACAACAAGCGGTCTTTCGGCTGATCTCCGCGTACCATGCGCGCATTGCGCAGAACAACGGGCCGTCTTTTATAACATATCAACTTGCTATATCCTTACAGTTGTTTTCCGTAGTTCTAGCGTAACGAAGTCGGCAACCCACAGGGACGTGCGACGCTGTATATATCGTTCGTCGACAACGAAAACGAAGCTCGATAAGGATCGAAAGACCGACCTGCCTGCGAGAAATGTAAGGTACACGTTCAAAACGGGCTAACACACACACGGCTTTGTTGGGTTTTGTCTGCTTGAAAATCTCGGGATGACGAAGGCGCGTCTTGAAGTGTAGGTACATTTGACGAGTGTTGTTCCCCTGTCGTGTTGCTGGCTCCTCCAGTCGGTATTATTCCCAATTTCGTGACGCTCCTCTAGCGTCCTCGTCCTTCCCGTTCTTCACTTTGTCCCCCCTTTGGCTATGCCGTCGTTCCTCGACTCTACGAATGGTCCCCCGCCTTTCTGTTTTCTTTCCTACTAACACTGATCGGTTAGGATAAAAGCTCCGTAGACGAGTATGAGCTAGTTCTACTCGGTATGTGCCGATGAAATTACGCGACAAAATCGCGATGAAAAACGCAAGAGAGGGAGAAAAAATAGACGCAGGGAAGGGGTTTGAGTTCAAGAAGAACGCGTTCGGCTTCTCTATTTCTCTTTCTCGATTATGTAGATGGATTTGGTCCGTAGCGTGTTTCGACCTGCTTAGCTGTCAGTGGTTATTTTATATCGCTGATGCATACGCGATCTAAGTGATAAACAGTGTAGCAAAAATACGATCATGCAGGCACGAGCTGATGATACTCAAGGAATACGGAAGGAAGACTGGAAAGCAGACAGTGCAAACAGAGAAATGCAGAGGGAGAAATGGAGCCAGCCGTCATCACAGCCGAGAATGAAAAAATTCGAGTGAGAAAGATAAAGGAGGAGGACGATAAGGTAGAGCCTTGTATTAGAAATGGAGACGGAACGGAAATGAGTTTTTACGTTTCTTTCCCATTTGAGATGGCAATCGAGGAGGCGTCCCTGCAGGCGGTGGAGGAGTCATTGCTGTTAGCTAGGGTCCAGCGCTATGTGCAACAATAATTTGGGGTTCGAAAATGAGGTTAAGAAGACTGGAGTGTGGCTAAAGGTGGAAACGAGAGTGAAAACATGGATTTGTAGGCGCGTACAGCTCTTTGATGGGATCGTGCTACTCGCTCGATTCTACCTGGACAAAAGAGTGAATATACACCACTCGCTAATAGAGTCTTCTTTGTTGTCTTTCTGTTTCGACGCGTACTAAAGATACGTATATATGTGTATGCATTCATATCGGAATATCAACGTCCTCGTCGAAGTCATAGCTGTTGCAGCTTGTGCCCTTTAAATTGCAGATTTTCTTCTATTTTAAAGTTCCCTTCAACTTCTATACGAAATGACATTCGTGCACCACTAAGTCTGTATACCACGGCTGGATGCGTATATCATATCTGTAGACAGCTAAACGGCGCCGATATACTAAAATATCTTATCACTGTACTGATAAGTGACTGGATACCATAAAACAAACACATAGGACGACTTATGCCGCCAGGATCTTTCATGGTGTATATTTGAGTTAATGCTAAAACCGACATCATACTTATCACTTTTTCTTAAAGTAGCAACGATAAGTTCAACGGCAGTTTCATTTCTCGAATGTATGCTTTTTCACTCAGAGAAGTCACAGGGTAGTTTCTCGAGCTTTATGTTGACTTTGTAATGAGGAAAGTTGCCCAACATCATGGACCAGCCAAATCTACTTAAAACTGTGCGACTTCTGCTAGGAACAAGGTCAAGACCGTTTTCTATCCACAGTAAATAGTTCTGTAACCTAGCTTCTCTTTAATCTTTGACTCAGCACTCGACCTGGCATTTTTGTGGGGTAATGGTGGAATGGAGGAAAACCCCTAAAGGGTTCGGAGGGGCTTCGAAGCATAATTCAGATTTTCGAGGCAGCGAGATGTAGGCTAAGCGGGTAGGAAGATACCAGGGGTCTGACGATGATACTCTTGCTGGATGGTTTGTCGAATGGGTTAGGGGTAATCCTCCGTCTCGATGAACGGCGGCTATCGGCTCAGCAGTCTTCATCGCCCTTGGCTCTACTACAGTCTAGGCGGTGTAATGGGACTCAATGCTCACTCACTACCTGTTGTTCATTTATCATAAACTTTGCAAATTATGTCTAGCAGAACTCACTCACATCAGTGACTCGCTGATACATTGGAGCGTCATAGACAGAGGGGACGGGAGGGAGGCGGTGAGAGACCCATGAAATAGCACGATGCCCTAGTTCACCTCAGCGAAGTTCTGCTCCACAACCTGTCGAGCGGGCAGGTGGGAGGTGATAGACCATAGTTGTGTCACTATGGTAATGATCATTGAGGTGAAGAATGGACAAATTTGATAATAGTACGGACAGGTAAGGAACAAAGGAAAAGGTGCGAGATGCGGAAAAAGCGGGAAATAGGAATTCGCGAATGGTTCAGTACGGTTATTTTCACTATGAGTCCAATACAGTGGAACTATCATTCAACAATTGATTATTGTGGGACCAGCAGCCAATACTTGAATTATCAAGAATATTAAGCCGCAATAAGAATGCCTAACACGTGTTAACTGCATTTAAATTTTTACAACAGGAAAACATCTGTGTTCCTGGGTCTGTTCTATCGAAAATCATATGCCACAAGCCAGGACAAAAGAACACAAGTCGCTTGACACAGCCTTTCGTTTCTTCGTAAGAAGGTCCCCAAAAACAGAAGGCCGTCATCTCGACTCGGAATAGTACTCAGTAAAGTTTCCGTCCCGGGAGAGCAAACGTGTATAAAAAAGGGGTTCCGCAAGATGCTTGCTGTGGCTCTTCCACGTCCGGTTGTGCAGATGATTAGGATCTTCGGGATGGCAGAGTATGGTGTGGTACACCAATTAGCTGATTCATATCTCATCTGTTCCATTTCTGCATAGAAGCAGTGATCCAAATAAGACAACATTGTCGCCCGCTTTTACTACAACGCCGTCCAGAGAAATCGGGTGCCTGGTGAAGACGACCATTCCTCTAGAAATAGTTACTGTACCATTTCCTTTTTGTCTTACGGAGATAGACGTTACTCTATGCTTCTGCATCGTTTTCGTAATATGTTATTATGTGGTGTATTTGGTGGACTCGACCTAAGATGCCACACCCGGAAACGCACCTCAAAGAGCACTTCCTTCAAGCAGAAGACTGTTGGACTTTCATGCACAATGTGTAATTGCTGCTCCTCATGTACAGCCAGGCGGACAATCATCTATTATAAAATATATAATGCGTGGAAGTAGCATGAGACTATCGGTGGCGTTTATGGATAGGCCTATGGCTGGTAAGATTAATAGCCACATGGCTCTAGTTTTGTTCATATATGTGTATATATATGTACGTATGTAGGGATACATATATGCTGTTATCTGTCATTCTCGTTTTGTGTATTTCTGGCCCGTGTGACATTGAGTATGGGACATTACTCACTCAGAGAAAAAGAACGTAAATCTTGACATTTAGTGTGTCGGAGCAAGCCTGTCTTCGTTCTTGACAAATTAAGCTCGAGTACCACAATTCTAGTTTAAATACTTTCCTGTATTTAGAAATAATTTGCTACTGGAGCATTAGGCCACTGGAGCGGTGGAACCTTAACCCAGCTAGCGTTCAAGAAGGTAACTTCTATAATATGCTACAGTAACAGTCTGTGGGAGCAAGATGTCAGGCCACATGAAAGTGTACTGCGTACGCGAACCAGGTGAAGTCCGAGTCTGCGCTTGTACAAGTGAATGCACGGAACGTTGGCACATAACACGGTTGGCATAACGTTAACGCTTGATCGAGTGCCACAATTGCATTGGACTGGGGCTAACTTGCTGTCGACCAGACTTCATATGACCTCGCTTTTTCTGGCAAAACATAAGTCTTGCTAAACTTCGGCCTAGCTAAACGGAGGATGTGAGCCTTTTTACTGCTTCCAAACCAGCAAAGTCAGGTCCTTCCAGCTCATACCAAGGGTATCCAACTTAGACCTCTTACGTAGCACGACCGCCACCATCGCTGTTCTAACGTCGTCCAATGGTTTCAGTTCACTGCCAGAGGCTGGAAAAGCGATGGCTGACTGGATGGTGCGCAGGCGAAGGCGGTGTGATATGGCGGAAAATTCAAAGGCATCAATTTTGCATAGAAGCATGAGTAGCAGCTAGCCACGCACGTAAGCAAAAGAGAAAAATTACCCGAGGCCCCAGAAAGGGCAAAGGGAAAGGGAGAGAGAGTGAGACAGAGAGCGTGGGGAAACCTTTGACAGGCGCACAGTTTCTTCTGAAAGTGAGTTAAAAGCATCATCGAGCAAATTCTGGCCCCCCTTTTCAAGTCTTGTCGCCATGAGTTTAATACCATACGATGAGTAAATGATACAGGTGGCATTTTAAAAGCAACTCCATAAACGAACTAAATCAAGGAATTTGCGAATTACTTCCTTCTGTAATTGCAAAACATAAAAATGGCTTTAACGACGACAACAACAACCTCTATACTAAAGAATCAATGATGTTCACTAGTTTCGCCAATGTGGATATAGAATGTCTTCAATATTACCGGACAGATATCCCTTCACATAGGCCTTGCAATAGTAATCTTACTAGTATTTGTTGATATGTAGGCTGTGTTACGCCCTCGGGCAACGCCTACAGCATTACAGTTTACAGGAGCATTACTAACCTGCAATACGATGAGTGGTATGTCTCTCGCCAGTGGTTCCTAGGTCGCCGCAGGACATCTACGCAGAGTGGCCTGACAGCCAGCAGTGGTCGTGGTAGTGGTGTTGGTGGATCGAAGCGCAATTTTGTATCGACCTCCGCAGAAGGAGCAGTGCTTGATGGTGAGAAGAGGAATTGCAGTCTGCTCCAGGGGGCCAGCGAGACAGCAATATCGGAGCACCTGCTGGCCCATGCCGTTGCCTGTTAAAGCTATACTGTACCCGCTTGGAAGGAAAGCTGGTCTCTCAAACCGGCCTGCTTTTCGCCAGTCACTTGCCGACCTGGCAAGCACCGGCGGGGGCAAGCAGGGACAGAGAGCAACAATGGAAAGCTGGCAGGCGGGCAGATGAACGGGCGACGGCTATGCAAATGCTTTGCTATGCCTGCGTATTCTACGTACTTTGTACATATTATGCCCCTACTACTTGGGCTCTCTTGCCACCCCACAGGCCCACATTGTAGTCAAACTCGAGTTTAGGCGCAGCTCAGCTTCCAACCGGCCACACACTCTGGCATGCCGTCCGGGAAGTATACTTTCAAGCAAGATGGGGGCTTCCGGTCCCCTGGCGAGAGCGTATCACGTGGGGCAAGCGGTACTGGGGCGGAATCTCATATCAATTTGTTCGATCGGATACCTATGTAAGCATGTGTGCAAACCATCGACATCTAGCCTCAGCAAAGTGGGTTCAGGTCACAATGTCCCATTTCGTGTCCACCGGTGCTAGCCAGGCTGCTAGAATGGGTGGGGCGATCCGTTCACAACAGCAATGGATGACAACAAGTAGTCCACGATAGTTGGCCTTATTCCCTTTTGTTCCTTGTAAGCATTTAATTTCGTGTTAATATCGGCCTTTGAGCAGGGAAATGCTTCCACGCTGAAATTTGAATATCCTGTGTGTTCTGTATTCGCGAACCGTCAACCAAGTAACCCTTAGCCAACGAAGCTCGGCCCAGAGCTTCTCTTCAAAGTCTCTGAGAAAAGGTGTCACGGTATAATGGTGCGTCAATATTCAAAAAAAAAACACATCTCCATTCTTGTTTTGGATTTCTCATTTACTAAGTCGCTATTCTATCGCTAACCTATATAAAAGAATGAGCTCGGAGGTATTCGACTTAAAGAGGATTTTATGGGCTATGCATATTATATGCAAAGTATATCTTTCGGCCTGTTTCTACTTGCCGTATACTAGTTTGGAGACACTGTTGGCGAAGAATTTATGGCGAGGTTCAGCAGGGTTAGGCGATAAATGCTGGCCCAGTTTAGTTGGCACCTAATCATGCTTCCGTGCCTACCTTTAGCTTGTATGTTTCAAAGGACGAACTATGCAAACGCAACGTCTTACGCATTACTCGTTAAATATGCATGAAACTAACTCTTTTCTACCGTTATCTTCCTTTCAGGTGAGTTTGTACGCCTTCGCACCTGTTTTCTACGGGATACATCAAGGACGTGGAATTTATGGGATCTACTGTACCCTTCGATGATTTTACATGAACTGGCTGATGAGTTGCTTTTGATCCGGTACGACATGCGAAGTGCTGCTTCGTACCAATAACGAGCTCAATCGACCTTAGAAAAGCAACGTTACGCTCACGTAGAATGTAATAGCTATGAGATCTGAAGCGTTCTTCATATGACTAAAACCGTCTAGGTATAGATATGTAAATGGCTATATAGATGAAGTGTCGATAGCTGGGACATCGAGATAGGGTGCAGCGCGCTTTATCAATAAACACAGCGATGTCGTAATGAACTGAGCGCTTTGACGCTTTTGTCCTATACGCCTTTTGCTGTTTCGCGGAATGTTTGCAAGAGCGACTGTTGCACAAGCTTATTTTGGCACCCCAAAACCAAAGAAGAGCTGAGCCTGTCGGTGGACTCGTTCTCCTGCCAGATCGCCAAGCTAATCCACGGTATTACGCCCCAACGTTGTTTTCCCTCATGTTGGCTCTCCAGTGACCTGAGGTAACGCTACCTCTCGAAGTATTAATAAAGCCGAGAGCACGCCATACGAAAGGACCGAAGGACCTCGCAATTATTGCGTCCACTCAAGAGAGATAGCGAACTGAGCAGCACAATACCAGACGTAACCTCTGAACGACAGCAAGTCGAACCGAAGAGTACAACTAACTGTTGACAAAATCTCAAGAGCCCACTTGCTACTACTCCCTAAGAGAAGAGTACTACTTGTGTGCCTTAATGCTATATTAGTGAAGGCTAACATAGACAGCATTTCATCCTCTCTCTGATCCCTGTCGTTGGTCCGTTTCTTTGTTCGCAGGTAGCGATTGTTAGAGACGAATGTCTGCCACTTTGCACCCCGGTCAGGCAAACGTCGAACCACTGCAGTCTTGAACAAGCAGTCCACTCTAACTGGAATAATAATGGTATGACCTTCCGCATTAGCAGACCCCTATTCATATACGAATCTGGCCAGCTAAGTATCCGAGTTTCCACCACCAGCTTGAAAAGTTCGCATTGTCTATCTCTTGATTCCTTGGAGCCTCTTCGCAAGCATTCATAGAACAGTTATAATAAGTTGAACATAATGTGCGCGGCCTATCGCTGCCATGGCTTAACTACGGCATCCGCCGCTGCCACCGTAGTAACGCGGCCGGTTGTGAGGTTACTGCTGTTGCAGCAGCGGTGGTATCTGACGTTAAGCAGCTTTCGCTCATTAGAACTGGACTGGCTCTCCGCTTGAAGGGTCGCGAACCCCCGAAGGAGCTGAGGACGGTGGGAGGAGCACTGAACGATTGGATGTATCGCCGAAAGCACTGGCTTCATAGTCCAGCTAGTCATCCGTATATAGTTTGCAGTCCATCTTGTAGCACAACGTAGCCATCAAGTGTGTAGTTCATATGCGAGTGCGTATATCACATGGTCGTTATGTACAGTGTCGCCGTTGCCGCTCTCGTTTCTATAAGTACTGATCTTGGTGAGGGACGACTACGGCCGCGACAGCAGAATAAGCGGACTAAGCAGGAACAGCTCAGCTCTACAAGAGCGATGGCACGCTATGTGGCCAACGTTGGTTGCACCTAAGGGTAGCTGACTAGTTGTTGTTGCTGCTGCTGGTGCTATCCTGAGACCTAAGTAGAACAGCCTTAGTAGCGATCGCGACCGCTACGGGGTCTCCGTGCCGGCAGCACGAGCGAAGCCTGATGCTGGCCGTGTTGGTTGTCATTTTCCCTCAAGTGCTTAATTATCCACGAGTTGTCGCCGGCCGGAGCTTCCCTCGGAGTCACGTCCCAAGTTTTTGGCCACTGGCTTGCGAGGTCCATCTGTCGTTGGGTCTCCCACTCCCGCGCTCAGTCTCAGTCCCACACTCCCTCTGTTCTAAGACCGCCCACATCTTGACTAGCTAGCGCGTTGGCAGTTGCTGGTCGCTGTTGAGAAAAGCGCATAGCTTACATGGGATTGTCTTGCCACCATTGTCCTCCTACGGAGAGCTTTTTTGTTTTACTTACAGGATTTCTTCTGGCTGTTTGGCAATTGATGGATAACAGCACTCTAGTGTTAAGCTTAGTTCGTCGCAGCGATCTCGGAAGCCAATTGAAGGTTCTTATTTTTTTCGGTGTTGTATAGAAAAATAATAACTACAGGTCCGTTTGCTGTTTGTACTACGTTCTGCTAGGAAAAAAGCTACAAAACATAAATCGGGCGGGAAAACTAGCTGGTTAATGTCATATTTTCATCGATCTGTATTATCACAGTTTCTGTCACGATCCTCTCTCATGTACTTCGTGATCTCTGTCGCCTGAATGTTATCGCCATCACATGCATGTCAACCCGTTACCGTCAGCGATCTTAAAGATATTTGCGGTCTGCTTGCTTTTGACCGGCAAGAAAGCTAAAGGGTGATGGCGCCAACATGTGAAGCTGCCAGACACGAAGGCTCATGTGCGAGCGCTAGTCGCTCAGCCTAACGTGGTCTCTGTGTTTAACTATATGAGCTCCATATACGTAGACACGATGGGTGAAGGGTAACCAGTACAGCGCAACATTGGTTGTAATGCAACAACATAAATAGAGAGTAATTCGCCCACTCAGCCTGTGACCCTCGTCTCCACACTCAGCCTGCATTGCTTTTCTTTCCCGCAGACAGACCGACAGACTTTCTTCTTTCAGTTCTTCTTCACCCGACCCCCTTGGCAGCCTCTTTCAGTCGCAAGTGACGCCGTCTGCATAACATCACTCGCCATTTCGTCTAGCCTGCGCTGCCGGCCACTTTGCCCCGGTCTCTCCCCACAACAACTGCCCGTGTGCTGCCTACGCGTATCTTGTCGCCGAACCGATGTCTTGAACCATGTGTGCTTGCGTGGCACAGAGCTGCTTTATCAAGGATGGAAGGGGCAAGCATAACAGAGGCCGACCGGGCTATTTACTATGCTAGTGGTGGGGCCACTGACTGGCCGCTAGTCTCCTTACTGTCTTTTTCTGATGAGATAGTGAGGCTCTGCCGTTCCTGTTCCAGTGAGTCGTATGGCGCCGCGGCAAGGTAATGTCGGTCCCTAAGGAATCCGCAGCGTTAGGCAGGCCCGCTACCCGTACTGCCGCCACCTAACAGATCCGATGCCAAGGGCAGCGCCACGAAGAGAAGTCGCGACGTTCTCGGCCTCTTCTCCTTCTTTTTCCATTATGCGTCTGCTGTCCATAGCATCCCCTATAGTTTCGTTTTGCTTCTTCATTTTCTTTCTTCGTCTGCTGGTTCATTGGGGTCCTCCTTCACCCCCTTTCATGCCTCCATGCCTGCTTTCCGCTGCTTTCTCCTCGACTGCTGCAATTGCTGTTGCGGCAGGGTCTCTTCTGTCCCAACATTGAATCGACCAGCGAAGAAATGTCGTGGGGAAAGTGGCAGGCATCCCAGCACCCCTATAGCGGATGCGAGAGAGTACCAGGAGGTGAACTCCCAAGGCAACATCTTCGGCCCTTCGTCCAGGAATCGCTCTTTTCCCGAAGAACGAAAAGATCAGGCTAGCCGTAAGGAAGCAAACGGGCAAGCTGCTATTAAACACCCAGTCGAAGCTTGCAGTTACTCTATCTTTCGTCTTCGGGGAACTAGGAAGGGAGACTGGGGCAAACGTGGCATCGTTCATATCCTGCATGCCTTGTCCCTTTATATAGTCATGTTGGTTTTGTCATCCTGACCCGGTAAAAGTCTACAACAGTATACACCGCCAAAAGTAAACCTACGTTTGTGAGGCAGCGGTAATAACTAACTAAGCAACGATGTCAGCAACTAACTGAATGCAATATATGAATCAAGCCAAAGAAGATAAGCCAGTGGTTGCAATTGGTTGCAACAAAGCTACGGGAAACAACGTAAGAGAGTGTGAGCGTTCCTTGCTTGACATTGAGGAAGGAACTCTTGTCCTTTGCTTCGACTAGGCAATTGAACTTCCAATTGCATAAACACGACATTGCCCCTGCTAAATCCAGTCCCGTCTTGTTATATTCGACCAGGCATCGCCTGGTTATAATGTGCATTAGAGCCGACGTGCACAGCATGCAGTACATCCTGCCCTGTGCTATGTATATCCTGTCACGACTCCACAAGCCACTTTGACCTCTTTCCTATGGTTTTGACCGGCCTTGATTTCTATACAGACGACCATTGCATCGTACAAGTTTCTGCGTTAGACGTACTCATTCTACTATAGGTGTGCTACGTTTCAATAATAAAAACATCGTGCCATGTTTTAACTGCAGCCTGAGCTCCGGCCATGAATTAGTGGTAAGGCGTTTGCCTGACAAACTTAAAGACCCCTGAGGTATACGTTTGAAACCGTTCGTAAACGCAATTTGCTCCATGGAAGGAGCCAACCATCTATGCTCAAAGGCAGTACGTAAAATTCCAAAATTATATATATATATAACTAAATTCTGAAAAAATTCTAATAATCATTGGTGGGATATACACCTTTGCTAGCCACAGACGGCTTGCTTTCGCAACAAAAGGGAATCAAAAACAGTTTACCCCTTTGCAAACCCTATTTTGATATTTCAAGCACAGATAGTTTCAAGCACACCGCAAATCTATAAATATTGCAGTCACTTTGTCTTCGTTACCTGTTTAGCTTATAGTGTCGTCTAACTTTAGAATACACTGTTGCCTGTTGCTCAGCAAATGAACTGCATGATACCAGATAGCGACGCCTGTATCTTTAATGCCCCATAGCAGGCTAACGTGTACCGACAATCCTTATTGTGGGAAGTATCAAGCAGATCTGGATCAAAATTTTGCGCATGGCCCTTAGAGCAAAATACTAGCAGACGGCAGATAAACATATGAACTACGCCTCCAAGGAAGCATCGACAGCAGCGTTTGGTGGTCGCATCACTCGCTGTAGACGAACTTCGTGTTTTCAAGACTCAGCATCGCCTTCATGGACCTCCGTTTTAGCAGAACGTTGTTGCAAATTTTATACTAAGACTATCTAATCGTTACAATAAGTTATAGGTGTACACTGGCAAGCACACTGGGAAGTTGCCGATACTACATGACTCTGTCATGAATAAGAAATAAGTCATTGTTTTCCAGCGCGTTCATATGATATTCAAGCTAGTTAGTGCTCTGCCACGGCACCACGTCTACTGCTGCGCACGGAGGGTCATTCAAATCTCTTGCGGCCGCGGACAGCGCGTAATATGATGTGACACGAACCCCATCAGCAGCCATTCCCACTCGTCCTAACTCGGATTGCAGTGTATGGTACACGTATATGCGTGCTGCCTGGAAACGACAACCTCAACTAACGAAAGCACACGCAAAATTCAATCGATACGAATTTGAAATTAGCGTATCGCGAGCCTTCCGTTAAAAATTTGAAGCTCGGTCGAGCACCTGAACGCCTATCAGCAGAGGTACCAGAGCTGCGATAAAGGCTGCGCCTCAACCACGACATGGAAGCCACGGTTGGATGGTGGCAACAGACGTCACTACGAAACGAGCAAGGAACAGTTTGCTACCACCGCCGCCAATACAGCCACTTGACGTATGATGAGTGGTGGGCCGGCGAAGCGAGGCGAAACGGGCTAAAAAGACTGTTTGTTCGATGGTTCTTCCGAATTAGTGTTGAGTGATAGGCCGATAGCACGCTACCTATTACCACGGACTGGCCACCATTAAGTACAACAGCGCCGCTTGGCAGCGAGCCAGCCCCTAAGCTGGGGGCAAACTACAACTAGCTGCTGGAACAAAGACGAATTTTAACGGCGGCGATAGGCTGAGAGGAAGTTAAACTGTTTGGCGCGGGGGGGGGGGGGGGGGTCGGCAAAAGTGGTCGTTAGTTTGCGGTCGGTAGAGTTGGACAAAGAGGGGTAACGGTAAAGAAGGAGCAACGAGAAACGGTTGAGATGGGCACTTGTTTCGATACAGTTAGCAGGGAAAGAAATGGTGGGGGTGAGGCACGGATCTGAACACCCATCGGGATTGCGGCAGCTTTGCCTGGCTTTAGCATGTATTGTGAAAGGTGTTTTAGGTCTTTTATTACATTATAATGGCAGCGATTGGCTAGATGGATCTATTTAATGAGGGTTAGCGCCAGACAGCGGAGAGTAGCAGAGAGTGAAGGCCATCAAAGCTTTTGGGGGAGTATTGTTTTTTTTGTTGCTGTCTATCGGCTGCCGCCAAATTGGCGTGTAGCAGATGCGAAAATGTTACTGTGGTCTAAATGTAACGTTCGATTACTGCATTAGCTTTTAATATCCAACGGTTGTTCCTTATCTGGCTGGCCTAAATGAGAGTCTGTGACGCGACTGCAGTGATCAACGAGGCATGAGGCTGCGTTTACTTTCTAGAGCAATACTTACTGGGTATCAGAGTGATAACTGTGCTGGACACCTTGGATCTCTACGCTAAACGTCATTATGCGGTGACTCATCTTGTTGAAGTGGTGGCATAATTTATACTTCAGATTGGACATCTATAGAAGAGAGCAGGATACAAGTAGGTAAGTAAACTTTAAGGAATTGTCGAGCTTTTTGGTAACGTTATTTGGTCTCGGATTTTTAAAAGCTTACCAGTTGTTTGGCCAAATACTTTTGCCTCCCGGTTAATGAGACTATATTTATCTCTTACCGCTCGATTATTCAACGATATGCAAAGAGGCGTTATGTCGAATAAGCTGTCTCCAAAGTCACAGATCGAAAAACGGCCACAGTGTTTATCATCGAACGATGCCAATTAGGTATGTAGGCCTGTGCCTGCATGGTCTCTTAAACTTCGCCGGTCATAATAAAGGCTAGAACGTTTATCGTTAGCATTTGCCAGCTTGTCTGATAGCAGCCGATAACTGGCGAACACTTCAGTTTATTCTTCGAAGTCGTAGTACAGTTAGTAAAGAAAAGCGAGCTGCTCTTTTTTTTTTTTCTAAAACACGTGCAAATATTTTTGCTCCCTTGGGCGATGATGGTTTTAGCAGAAGTTGCAACGCTAACTTAAGACGACTACCCTAAGTAGGAGCAACAACCTTCATATTGTGTTCAGGGGAAGTTTCTGCCTCGCCAGAGGATAGCAGCAGTGGCAGACGTCGTGTCAGCTTGTTATCCTGAATGGCTAATCAGTTGTCACGGAGCCTTTCTGCCCCGGCATTTTATGCTCGATTAATTCCCTCGGCTTCCTCTTTTGATATCGAACCGAAACCAAGCTAAAGCAATAATAGCAGAAGTTCGACAGACATGCGCGTGCTAATTCGAAGTTCCCACCGCAGTCCTTGTATCTGGCTGGAAGCAGGAGGCCAGTTCCAGCGAATTCAGTGATACGTCAGTCAGCAAACGTGGGAGGTAAACGAAAGGTTATGGTCTTCTGTGTGCGTCCTATCAGCTGGTGCTCGTACCAATGCTGACGACAGTAAAGTCACCATTGGAACCTAGTCTAATCTAACCCCACTGGTAGTACAATAACCACGGATGTTGAGGCGGGGACAGTCGGCATTCTGTTGTAACAGGTAAGTAGGCGCGGCTGGTAGCGCGCTGGATAAAGGAAACAGCTGCAGAGAAGCGAAATGCGGGAACTGTACACATTGCTGAAAAGGACAGAAGGCAGTAGGAGGACTTCAAAGCGCAGGGGGGAGGGGGGTGTCAGACGAGTGGGCAAATGAGCGGCCGGGCAGAACGAAAGCGAGGAGGACGTGCGCAATATTCAATAGTCGACATCGTTGCGATCTCCGTTCGCTTCCGCTGCTGCTGTTTTCTCCGCTTTCTAAGGCAACGCTTCAATCGGCTGATCGTTTCGTCAGCGGAACGGGAATGCTGCGTGATAAAGGATGCTAGAGGGAGAGAGAGGGAGAACACGTAGTCGACTTCAAGCGAATGAAGAGAATCAGCAATACAGAGAGGAAGAGGGGAAAGAAAAAGGGCGAGAGGAGATGTAGGAAGGAGAGGTGCTGCAACGACAAGCCCCTCGTGTCACAGTTCTACAAAAGAGGGGCCCACATGGAAAGTCTTCATGGAGGTCACGCAGTGGTGGCCGCACGGTGAGTACTATGTGGTAGGAGGACGAGCAGCTATCGTGGCAGACAGCACCGGTTTTACGGCGCTAGCGGTGAAGGCCCAGCCGAACGCCGAACCAGGCTTCTGCTGTTGATCTATCAATTCCACGTTTATCATCTGCCGTGTGCTACGACGTATCGGAGAAATCGAACGAAAGCGAATACCGAGACGGCCAAAAACGAGTGGTACCAAAAAGGCAAGGAGAAGGATCTAGAAAGCAGAGAGGGTTCATCTTTCCGGTATCTAGCCAGCCGCTCCTCGACTGGCAGCTTCTTGCTGTTTTTGCGGTTTCTCTTAGAAAGATAAGATAGAAAAGGATGGATAAAAAAATAGAGAGAAAAAGCGAAAGAGAGACATGCCATATGCATTACATCGGCTATTACCACATACTATATACTGAAGTGGTACTATGTTACAAGTGGTACGACATACAGTTCCTAAGATAGATGGTACCCTACGCGCTTATGCATACGATGAGGGTATGGAGAGTTCATTTTTAAACAAGCTACTGTTTCTATGACTAGCGGCAATCATCTCAAACAGAACAAGCTGTTTAAATATCGTCTTTGCAGTCGTATACATTTACTATGTAGCTGTGCGTCATAGAAGTTGAGACATTCTGATATTGAATGAAACAATGGTAGTGCGTTTTTGCAGGCCTGTTTTAGCAGCCCTCCTACACACCCTTCTTTGCGTAGTTAACGATGCTATCCAACTGAATTCATACATTGAAAGTTTGTCTCCTCCTATTTCGGGTAGTTGGCAGCGAAGTTATAATGAAACTAACAGCGTACGGCAAAACAGATTGTGAGAACAACTTCACAAAAATCGTAAAAAGTGAGGGTTCGACAAGTGTAAAGTGTGGTATAGGTATCAAAGCAAGCGCCTGTGTTATACTGAACTAGATGAGTCGATCGAGCTGCCATTTCGATCTTATCCAAAAGTTAACATCCGCTCTGTCGATGCCGGCTCTATTAGAGGTCAAAAACGTACAATATGGACCCAAATATTCCCTCCGTTTGTTACTTAGAAGATAAGCGCTGAGATGATTCTAGCGAGATACGGACATTGATCGATCGTCAAGCATCGCGTAGTATTGCAACGATACAGGCAACTCAACGGTCGAAGCAAACTCTATGGTGCTAGTTACTCTATCTAGTTGCCCCAATGTACGTTTCGTTAACGTACAAGCTTGTACTATAGTTGGTATTGATTGTTGCTATTTTCCTATCATTGTGGGGTTGTTATTATTATTACTGGTTGACAGACAAACACGAGGTGATGATATGAATATGACCAATAATACACCCACCGATGGCGTTATTGAACGCTGACAAATTATGGCAATTCGTATGTTATGCTATGGATGCTAGATAAATATATATCGATCACTTCTTGCACGCCTCTTTATTATCTGTAGACGTTTGGAAAAAAAGATTGATTTCATTCGTCGACAGAGATATCCCGCACGGATGCGCAGATCCAATGTAGTTATCGCTCGCTCGGGATTCATTGCATAGACCGTCCATGAATAGTTTTCAAAACGTTTTTCTTCAAATCTGCGAAATATTCGTAGTAAATGTGACTGATTTCGGCCTAATGGATTCTTCCTCGGATACTCCGGAAGCTGGATTTGTTTTAGCGTTCACAGGTAACTGTCTAACATGAAAACGTTAGACAATGGCTGATTCTCGCTGATATTCCGGAAATGACCTTCTCATCCTCACTATAACAAGTGTACAGTTTTGTTCTGAATCGCCCTGACGGTCTTCCAGTCGTACTAAACGCCTGTGAACGCACCTTGCTAAAGCGGATCACCTTATATCTTATATATAATGTATGTATGAAGTTGCCGTGGGTTTATTGCTGCTGGTTAACGTTCGTCGATCATCGATTTAGCTCTGATGGCGTTTGCTTTGGTCGGAGCTGGCTTCGTCCTCGGTGACAATATTCTCTGACGGGTATAGTGACTAGCTTTCGTATGGGTGTGTATATTTAATACGTAATCCTGTAGTAGCAAGTATGTATGCTTTGATGTATGATAGTCAATATGCTTCCCGGGTGGAACGGAATGGACAGCCTATAGCCACTAACCCACTCAAACTCCATTTCGATGTTCCTCTGTTCCCGACTACCAGCGCTGCTGCTGACGCTGATACCGCCTCCGCCGCCCCTAGCGACCGTTGCGACGTATGCTGCCCGTTGCAGCACAGCATAGCGCGTGTCTTCGTTGCTTCTTCTGCATTAACAGCCGCGCTTTCTGCTGCTGCTGCCGCTGCCGCTGGTTTTGCCGGCGCTGCAGGCAGTGTTCATGGAACAGCCAAAATTCGGCCCACGGCCGCCCCCTTCGGTAAACCGGGTGGTCCGCGAATTGGTCTCGGGCTGATTGACTAATTTCGACTACTAGCGGATTCGCTGATCCGTTCGAAGATTGGCTAGGGCTGGCTGCGTTATCCTGGGTATTATCAGGCGACTACGGTAGCATGATGGGCACAAGAGCACCGCGCCAGCGACCTCATCACAACGGCGGTGTGAAATAGTGGTTTCATTGAAAATTACATATAATACATTACATTAGACCACGTGAAGCCACCATTAGACCCGCTATTTTTCAAGTGAAGTGAAGCGCAGTGCGCGTCTATGAAAAATCTATGGGTCTTCATATCCCATAGAGGATGATGATCGTATAAGTTCCTATTGAAAATCAGCTTCACTCTCTGCTGAAGAAGAATGTGTTTGCTTTGCTTCATAGTCCTACATGCGTCCGTGGAATGTGACTAGAAGTAAACGAAGTAATCGCTAGAATTCGCATAGAGGTTTTCATTATCTAGTTGGTATCACGTATTATACGATTCGATGCGTACAGAAACAGGAACCTGAGAGGTATTAGCGGCAGGCCGATCCAAGCTACCAACAAATGTGAAGCTTTCACTTAGATCAGAAGTTTTCCATAGTCTTCCTTAAATAGCTCTTATACAGTTAGACATTTATACCGGCTACTAAATATTATAGGAAACACACCACTCCACTCTTGTTACCCCGCAAATTCCAGGTTTTTAGATCCTTCTTCAACTTTGCATTGTTCGGTGTTGTCTTTCGTCTTGTTCGAAGCAACTTGGACAAGCGGAAAACCGTTGCCGGTGCCAAGCGTGTTTCGTTCGTCTCTCGACGTTCTCATAGATCGGGCAGCGCCACTGTGCGTCTTGTCCGTTCGATTTTTTTTATTGTATCCGCTTGAGTCAACTGTGTACGTAAAGCAAGCAAAAAGGCTGATGGCCTAATCTTGTTGTAGGCCTGTTTGAGCCCAGCGGGGGTCTCCGCGTTCAGAAACCGAAGCAGCAGAGCTTTCATGGAAATAACCACGACGACAGTACCATCGAACCAGCGAAAGAAATGGACTGGTTCTGTCATCATATTGCTAGCAGTGCAGGCGGCGGCGGCGGTCGTATTTTTCGCCCATTCCGCTGCCATTACTAGGACTATCCCTTTTCGAAGGACGAATAAGCGTCGATTCGCCAAACGGTAACACAGCCAGAGAGATCGAAGGAATTTGAATACGTTCAGCTCGGATTCAGCAGGCGAAGCAGTCGTCTCTGTTGTGATCAGAGAGCTTGTGTGCTAACTGTGGAAAAGGTTGAATGGACGCCGCCATTTTACAGGAGAACAAAGAAAACATACGAAGCTCAGAATTTTTGTTTTGTCTCCTAATGTAGTAGGTAGACAAATAGCTAATTTTGGCCAATTTGTATATATGATACGGGGTAATGACTTGGATGGAATTCGTTACAAATCGACTAGCGTGATTTGTGGATGAAGCGCTGATTACTTCACTGATCGGTCATTAAGGGGGCTGCGCCTCAGCCCAGATAGGTTTTGTCCTTATTTGTCGTTTTTATGTCCGCCGTTGGCTGCTTCGCTCTATGGCGCTCTGATCACGACGCAGATACACGCGCATCGGCGGCAATGACCCATAACATGTGCAGATACGCCAGCCGTGGAGACGGTAACCTTTATATAGTGGTCCGTTATTACTACAGAGAGACATACGCGTGCTCTAACGTGATTTGTCACTAAGCCCGTCCTGGCAAAGTGATCGTTTCAATCGTCATTAAAACGATTTGTTTCGAACGGGTACTAGCTAAAAATGGTGTGATAATTGCAATTTCATGGCTGTAGACACTCGAAGGCGTACACCCATTTTTCTAAATATGCTTACAGCAAGAACTCGAACATCAACGACAAACACCTTATTCTTGCACGACTTTTATAGATAAAGTGATAGGCACAACGTTCCCAATCAGCAAGGAAGGATGCTTTAATCAACTGACCGTTTGTGGATCGCTGTCGCTGGTGGTAGCACGTCGATAGATCAATTATATTTATTAGTAGGTGCATACCGTTGCGTGCATCCTGCCACCTGCACGTCGAAGTTCGTCAGTTGACGGGAAACATTGGCGTATTACACGATCGGATGATTGGATGCATGTTGATCCTGAAAACATATTAAGCCGCTTGAATGAACGCAAACCCAATTCTCGCCTCCCCCGCGGTCGATTGTCGCTCTGCAGATAACAATATTCGACGGAAGACACTACGATGGCGACCTCCGAAATATGTTCGCCATCTATACAAACGAATTATAATAGCAGTATTGGCAAGCGCAAAGAACCAGCGGACAACGAAACAAGCATAGACAAACAGGCGAAAAGTCGAGAAGATACGAGGGCAAGAAGGAACATGAAGAGAGATAGAGAAGAGCGGACGGGCCGCACCAGCGGTGGTGGGAGAAATCGAAAGAGCACCGAACGCTTCGTCCGAATTAATCCCCACCAGACGAATCTGTTCGCGGCGATTACGTAATGATATGGTTGTCGTGCTTGGCTTACTGGCCGGCTCGGCGGTGCTGCATGAAGATAGCGGCGTTGCAGCGCCCCAGTGTAGCAACGACCAGCTCACCATAGCCGCAGTAAGCCGCAGGCAAACTAATGGACAGACTAAAAGACAAGGCGACCGTTTATCCGACAACGACTTACAGCCGCTACTCGCTTGCTGCAATGCGCGACAGCTCGAGTTGAATCGAGGCAGGCCAGTACAGCGACAGCAGCAAGAAGAGCAATAACGAGCGCCAACGATGACAACAGCATCTAATACCGATGCACAGCACAACGAATGATTAAAGAGAGGGAAGCATACGTACATAATGTCGACCGACCGACCGACCGATCGCTTTCCCTCTCCCCCCCCCCCTCTATCTCTCTCTGTCTCGCTCTTTTACACACACACATACGCACACACACACATACGCACACACATACATATACGCACACAGTCACATATACGCACACAGTTTCTTTCACTCACGAAACCTGTCTTCTATAGGGCTGATGTTATTGCCGCTGCTACTGATCTTGTTGTATTTTTGTAGAGCGAGAGAGAGAGAGCGCGAGAGAATAAAGGTAGACGAAGTTTTCTGTATCTTGGACTTTTTCTGCATTGTGCGTATAGTGAATCTGCATAGGATGAACAAGAAAAAGAAGCTAGTAGCGATGATGCTCCTGCTGTTGATAATGGTGACGATGGTGCTAATCCCAAGCAAACGCTACAAGATATCCCGATGGTGGTTGGCGCGTTCCTTTTCGTGCGGTTTACAATGATACGGCGAGCGATGTGTAGACGGTGAACGAGCACCGGCTTCGTTCTTGGCGTTGTTTTGTGCTGACTGGAGCGGAGCCAACGTTACTGCTAAGTTTAAATAAGCCAACAGATCCATAAAATCTCAAATTGATAACAATTATAATAACAATCTTTCGGCTGACGCCAAGAAGGGAAGAAGTTGACGGAAGTTCTTTAGGCTGGCTAGCGGGTTAGACCTGATAAAATAAATGTATACATTACTGTCGATGTATTAAATGGCTTTTCAGGTTTTGACAGTTTGTTACGTACGTTTCATTGGCACGCTCTCGATACATTCAAATTCATGGACAACAATACTCATCGATTAACCGAAGACAATGAAAATTAAGGCAAAAAATGGCGGTAGAAAAACTGAACGGTAAGTTGACAGACTCAATGACAGCTAGATCTATGAAGCGAGACCAGTTTTACGGGCCCTGATTACAACGCTTGCCTTTGTTATATATGAAGAGGGTCGATGTTAAACTTAGACACGGTGTGCAGGTTTCGTAACGCTGGTATGAGTTGTATGAAGAAGCCATATTAAAACGTGTTTGATACATTGAACGCATACACGACACATCAACCATCCATAGCTAACAAAATCTGACGTATAATAATAACAGGCGTAGTGGTGGTAGCAGTACGTGCGTCAGAGTGGCCGGGAAATGGGCGAGTTTATAACCGAGGACAAACAGGCCGACGGTATGAACCAGCACGAAAAGTACCGCACAGAACAGGATGGGCAAGTACGGCCGTAGTTGGCGCTCGGCTCGTCAGCGATAGTCCGTCATATCGGAGAGATTTTTGAGTAGTAGAAAAACGTTGGCTGGATATAAATTAGGGAGACATGTGTTCGTTCCACGTTTTTAACGCCTCCTGCCGATCATCAAAGCCCCCTAGGTACTTGTTCTTCGCGGTGAACCGGTTCTTACTTGTTTTTTTTCTACCTCTAGATATATGCGGCAGCTAGCACGACACGCACGCTTACACATGAGCGACTTGTCCATATACACTGGCTCGTCACTATGAACAGATCTGGGCTTTTGGGGAGAGTATCCACGGTTAAATAGTATTCGTCTGGCGACCAGCACATCAGGTTCTGTAACAGGGTCTACCTAGGTTTGCTCAGCGAACTCGGTTAAAGGCTGAACGGGAGTACCGTCCCAGTTGACGTTTAGATTAAGTCGACATTAGGTCCCAGTAGCTAGCATGTAGGACAGTTGCTGGGCCTGTTGGCCTAGCTGGCGTAGGTGAATCATGAAGACGTGCTCGATCAGACAGCGTTTAAGGTGATAGCCGAAAAGGTCGAAGTCTGATTTGGTTCGGATTCCTAGAGGTAGTTGGAGTCCTTCAGCGAAAGGAAAGAGATAAACGCTAACCAAGCCAATGAAGACAAGGAAGCGTAGTCCTTGTAGAGACGAACAATGCCAATCGCTTGCCAGGGTGGTGCTCACTGTCGGAGCTTCTCTACACAGTCGCTCTAATCACTTGCCCTCGATAGGGTTAACACATAACATGCAATTAGTTTCTAGAGGACGATGTCTCCTTAGTTGACCCCGCCTCGTCCCAATGTACTTCTAACAGTCTTTACTAGGTTGTTTCCCGTGTTCCACGGAGCTCTATTTGCAGTTCGTCTCTCAGGTTTCTTGGTCTGACCTCTGCACGCTGGCAACACTGGCAGAGACGGGTGACTTCAGAGAAAGAGGATTTCAAGAGCTCTGATACCC
Organism: Varroa destructor; assembly: GCF_002443255.2. Taxonomy (NCBI): domain Eukaryota; kingdom Metazoa; phylum Arthropoda; class Arachnida; order Mesostigmata; family Varroidae; genus Varroa; species Varroa destructor. Next base: position 33,448,402 of record NW_019211457.1, read on the forward strand.
CGGTTCCTATCTACCACCATGAAGCGAAAATTCTGTTGTTGTCGTGGTGAAAAACGCCGTGTCAGCGGAAACATTGCTTTGTGGAGCTGCGTTTTTTCTGTTATTCCGTATAGCAAGCGTGGCGGTAGCGGTGGCAGTAGCAGCGGTGTCTACCCTCTTAAGGAACGGAAACGACAAGAAGCCAGCGAAGAACAGGCAGCTTGAAGCCTAACCGCCGCCTGGCCTGCAACCTAGTTGCGGCTCGTGTGATGGTCGCCGAGTAGCTAGGAGAGAGAAATGCCTCAGTTGAGGTTTCTCGGCGCGACGTTAGTCGGCCAAGAATAGAGGGCAATGCAGCGCGTTAAGACGTAGGCTCACTATTACTGCAGTGTACTTACTACCATCGGTACTACTAATACTACTTCTAGTAGAAGACTGCAGGGGACAAAGCGTCTCGGCTCAACCAGGGTCCCCAGTAGGAGAGAAGGGAACCTGAAGGTTGAAGTGGGAAATGAGTGCTCTTAGGTGTCCGGCAAGTCGACCTACCGTCCCTATCACTACTGCGGAGGCGCCGCTTGAGGTTAATGCGATTGACTAAATCCGGGATTGACTGAACAGCTTGGCTGGAAGGAATCACTTGGCTACAACGTACACGCTGTGAGCTAGAGAAAACGAGGCGTTGTAGGCGCAGGGCGGCTGATCGGTTGGGCTGTATGGCATCTTGTCGAGCTCTTACGTGAGAGAAGAATCCCGTGTCGATGAGATGGTTAGTTTAGAAGCTGTTGAGAGGGTGCGTGGACGTGTGTATGGTACCTTCTGCGCGGTTGCGTTAGCAGATGACGTGCAATGTTTGTTAAGAAACGGAAAGGGCCTTGTTGGCGCTAAGAAAACGAACGAGCGAACAGCTAAGCAAAAAGACAAAGATGTGTTAGTGTGAACTTGCGCGTAAAAAAGAAAACCATGTGGGCCAGTTCCCCTAGGCGTCTTTCTTTCCATCACCCCTGCTGCTTCACAAAACCGTACAAACCAGTTCGTATTTTTCCTGCACTAATCATATTAAAAGCGCCGACCACTGACTTTTTCTGCCTGAACCAATCCCGAAACATCTGGAAGTAAGCCAGACTTTCACCCGACTGCTGGCGTCGGAGCAGTAAAGAAAATGAGACGGAGTAAGACAACCAGCTCTACTTGTAGGACTATGGAGCTTTAAGTCAAACGCAGGAAACACACTAAACAACACCGTTAGTTTATTCTTGTGGGTTTCGTCTTGCGAGGCCTCCACAAACCCCTCAAGTCTATTTTGTCAGCTTAGCACGGAACCTACTACGGTAAACATCACACGCTCCATCGGAGTAATAAGCCGGAAAGCATAAGGGACATGTACAAACTGCTGTGCGTTGTTACATTATGCGTGTGCGTTCACGTATACGTGATTATACAGAAAAATTTAAAAATCAGCGTAAGTCCAAACCGTTTGATATATCTAAACGAAAACAACCGCTTGAATGTGTCTATATCTATGTACGAACAAGTCTTATTGCCCGCGTGCATTACTGCATATGTGGTAATGCATGCTAAAAAGACTATTTCATGCGGAGCAAGATGAACGGTAGAGGTGAGAAAAGTCCTTTAGTAAAAGATGACTGAAGGCACCATACAGTGGATAGGTTACACGCCATCGCACTTTCAGCTAGGACACAGATGCTCTGAACAGCGGCGGCAGCCGAACCATTTTGGAATATCAAGAAGGATCACGGGTATATAGATTGGAGGGCGGAACGGCCCAAAGAGCTGGTTGGGGGTGCAAGATGCCGGGGGCGAAAGGTCCTGGCAGGGGAAACCGCTTGGACAGAAAGAATTACTTGACTGATCAGTAATTGTTCGCTGATAATCGCTTCGCGAGGTGTATTCGTAGCACAGCAGTTAGCCGACCAGGCGTATTATAGCTACGTGCTATGAATGATATCGGACACAGCACGGCATTCTTTGATCTAATTAGGTCAGTTGTGATAGCTATATGGAATGGCGGACAAACGCCGATACTTAACAGCAACGATCACGGCCAAATCCATCACAGCCGGAGGTAGACAGAACGCGTTACGGTGTTATGCGTAAGCAGCGTAGGTTGACACTCGTTGGTACTGACCAGTAGAGCCGAAAATTAATCGGAGCGCTACTGCTTAGATGGCTGCCAGTTATTGCGACATGCGATCTTTGCTACATATCGGCCGTATATTTTGCTTTTGTATACTAGAATATAACAAGCATGCTATCAAGCTGTTGAAAGGTTACTGGATCCGTACGCTTTGCATTCTATGTTTGGGTGCTTACCGAGTGCGAACCTTAGAGTGACTGATGGTAGATGCTTTCAGTTTTCGCATTCATATTATGCATACGATTTTGTTAATAACTGATCGATTGTATATATCGATGTACCATGACAGATATTGGTATTGTGTTTAAGGTATCGTTAAAACGTCGCTGAAGCTGAAACAACTTGAACAGAGGCTTGCATATGGTTGGCTTATTGCTAGCTATGGGTACTGGTAAGCACGCATCGGTTAGCTTCCTGCAACAACGATCAAGCAACGGAGTATCCACACAGCGTGCCTGACTTCCTGTCAGCGCGCGTCGTTGGGTAACCTTCTTTGTTGTCGTGATTGACACTACGTTTCTGTATAGCGACGTGTGCCATCGTACTTAGATTACGCGGTCCATTGCTTCACGTGTGGTGTTCACCATCCACTCAGCGGCTAATAGTTACGTTTGATTATCTAACTACCCACTTTTCCCCTATCTTTGACTTCGTCTTACGCTTGTTAGACCAAAAATCCTGGCACAATGGGAGGGTGAGACGCGAATCTAATCAGCAATAGAAAGAAAAATTTACCTATCCCAAAGCATAGAAACACGCTCATACGCACACATGCTCGGCCTCATCAGAGACAAATGTAACGGAACGGGCCAAAGAGTAACTAATGGGAACCAGTTAAAGTCGCGATGATGGTCGTCGTTCAAAAAGGTGAGTAACGTTTTACACGACAGCCTCGGTACGAAACGGTGACGGTATCACCACAGGGTACCACATTTGCTATCTGAATCGTGGTAGCGCTGCAAGTGTTGTCTGTTGGTGCAAGTCTTGTCAGACTTTTGTCTGGGACCCGTAAGTCCGGCGAAAGTGGTGGAACAGACACAATCGATGGCTGGCAGTTTCATCAGTGTTGTCATCAACTCCAACATTTGTCGCCGAAAGCGTTTCATCGCTGTGTGTTTGGCACCCTTGCCTCGCTCGGCGTTGCCTTCGCTTGTTGAACGTTTGCTTCGTTTCATGGCAATGATCATTTGCTAGAAGTTGCCGAAACTTGCCCCACGACCGGGGGGAGCTTTCATTTACGCAGACGCCTCGTTCACCTCATTCAGGGTCGCGTTGTTATTATTGTTACCCGCTCCTATCTGTTATATGGGTGTGATTCCCTTTCCCCACCCCCCAAGAAATGTCGGCCGCCAGCAGTGATAGCTGAAAGGTCAGGTGTACAACGCGCAAAGCGGACTATTTTCGCGCCGATAGAGGACAGAATGAATGAGCGAAAGGGTGATCTATGGCGAAGAATAACAAAACATAGAGCAAGTAAAAGCGTAAGGGTTATTGTACAACCAACAAATAGAAGTTAAATAAGAAATAAGAAGAATTTTACTAGCTTGACCCGGTTACGTTGATGCGCCATGTTCTTTTTGGGCTGTCTCACCTGCACGCCCCCTTTCGCCCCCGGTCATCACGAAGACAAACACAGCCCGATCGGTGCTTGACTAACTGAATGCTGACGCCAACGGTACAGACGCCGCGTTCGTGGCACGGATGCTAATCAACAAATCGACTCGAAGCCTCAAGTGTTTCCATCAACTAGTCGACATCAACTGAAGACCAGGGTAGCGCGTATTGCCTCGGTTCGATGAACAGCATCTTGCCGTTAGCGCGAGACATACCTATTGCCCATGGTGGATGGGCTGTTGTGTCAAAATAGGATGCTCGAAGTTGGTTGGGTGGTGAGCCTCGATGGAATCCCAAGGAGTTCTTAACTAGCAAAGAGGAGAGTTGTTGTCATGGTGGCAATCGCCTCTACGGGTTAGCACCAACGAACGTCGGCCAACCTTTATAGACCAGAGGTGATCTAGGTGATGGTCAACTGGACGGCTTCTTGGGTAATTGTACGGCGGCAGTGCTTAATGAGTTGGGGATTGCCTCCGACTTGTTAGATACCAGCGCCAGCCACAACAGCGTTAGTTGACGCTGTACATGATGGGGGCTAATGTGATGGCGCCGATGATACCGATCTTGCCTTACGTTGATGTACATGTGGCAGCATCACTAATACTACTACTATTTACTACCGAGAAGATCGGGGATTCAGCTCTCTAGCTCACTATCCTCACAAGTGATCAGTGCAGAGCGGAAAAGAGGCATGGTAGCCCGGATAGTGGACATTCTGCCGGATCCAGTCAGCATAGACACGGCAGGCAACCTAGCGAACGTTAGTATTACCGGTTGACACTAGCTTCCTTGCTAAGCATCTTGGCAACTTTCATCGAGAGCTTACGCGTGTCCTGGACCTGGCGCTTTTCGATTTGCCGCAGATCCCCCATGGCTCTTCCACCCGCCTACACATACACTCATTCGTAGGGTAGAACTGTAGTACTAGAGCTGTGCAACCAGCACTACATAGAATACAGCTGTCCAAAACGAAGACAAAGGTGGGGGTTAGCTTCTTAGATCGAAGGGTTCATGTGGGGTCATATCGGGATTGGGGGAGGCAAAAGGAAATGGTGGCAGTCCTGATCTTAGTGGAGTAATGCTGTGCGTACAAAACTAAGGCAAAGCATGTTGTCTGAGGAATACCATGAGGTAGAGGTCGTTTAAGACAGGATAGCCTAGAAGGAGAGAGAACGGTTGAGCTACGTGCGGGCGTGAACCCTTTCGATGCTTCCAATACACGATGAGACATTCCCGGATACCTGTTCTGAGAGCTATCTCAACTAGATGTACCCGCTTTAATAGTAATAACTGTCTGGATGCAATGCGAGGCTCAGTAACGAACCCCCAGTGCAGTGTTCTGTATA
>NW_019211457.1:33453595-33522376 GCF_002443255.2 Varroa destructor
AAAGAACACTGCACTGCAATAAAGCCTTCATTGTTTGATGTTGGGCCATATTTCTGTATACTTACCAGCGATTATTATTGCTCCTGGTAAGTAAGAAAAATGAACATGGCACAAAATGATTTTCATCATTAACGCTTAGTCTACAAAAAATACTCATTTTCTGAGTATGTTTTACTTGTTTTTTTTACAGTTTGATACGAACTATTTAAAATCATCTTTATTGCTATGCGTTTTCCAGCAGTATTATATTGAGGATTTTGCGCTGGCACTGGTGAACTAATAAATTTCACTTTATTATATTTATATTACTTGCAACAGTAACCGACATCGTTGCATGCCCTGTAAAACGAGCGGTAATTAACTGCAACCTCCCAGCGCTTGTAATAAGCTGATAATAGATTTTATGTTGACGGTTTTGGCCGAAGGACCATGACCGTGATCAGTGCTATCACCCGACGTCGTCAAATTGGCACACAGGTGGACGGCTTTAAAAAAGCTTCCTAAACAATTTACAACAACAAGCTATGCACGCGTTACTTATTCTTTTTTTTTTTTATTATTATTATAGTACGTAGTTCGCTACATACATGTGTAAAAAGCAACGATCTCTTAAAACAGTCGCATTAGTACTATTGATTAGTTAACGCTGGTCGCTGCTTGGAAGGGCACACGCGTCGAGGAAGCAATGAAAGAAATACAACAGCACTACGGGATAAGACGACGCATCAGACGACTGCAGTAACCGCAGAAAAAGGCGGCAGTCTATGATTTGCTATCGCTGAAAAACATCTGCCCTTGCCCATTTTCGCCGTCCCTCTCCGTAAAGTTGTTCCTGTCCGTACAAATTTCCAGCATATAAATCTCCCGTTAGCGGCCGCGTTGTTCAGCAGTGTACATACTGTTTGCTGGGCTATTGAGTTCTTGTCAGAAAAAGGAAGGGGAAAGATGAAAATCGGAAATATTTAGCCGCAACGACGAGATACGGATAGGCGTAAAGGATGACGAAATCGAGGATAACAATATACGCTGGCTCTCTTGCAAGGCAGGATTGCTTAAATACGAGATTGGTTCCCGTTTGTAGAATCATAACTAGGTCTCTATGACAGCCCACAAAAATTTCGATAACGCGCAGCCTTCAAGACTCGTCCGTGGTGATCACCGCGAGTTCGACGAAACGTAACTAGGACTAATGACTCAGACACTGTATTGGTCCACTACTGCTGTCATATTGCCACAAAAAAAACAGATCGGCTATTTGTCGGACTGCCAGCGGCCGTGGCGCTAGTGGCACCAAAACAAAGCTGCGGCCTTCCGGACACGGCATTGTTTCATGCGGAGCACCGTTTTACTCCGTCTGATTCGCTACTTAATCGATTCTGGAATGTGCCGACGCAGCGGTATGTCCCTGTAACATATATCGAAGAATACCTTGCGGACACGCCAACAATGAGTGACTGTAACATCCGCAATTTTTGCATTTGCTTCTGTAGATGAAGCACGGTTGTTGTGTAGAAAGTTTCCATTAGCACACAAGTGCGCGTAAGGAAAACCCGTGCCGCAGACTAGAAACATGCTACACAAAGCCAGTTAATTATTATCTAATATGTAAATACTATTTGTTACAAAAGTACGCCGTAAAAATTTCTGCCGAACGCAGCGATGAGCTCTGCGCTCTATAATCTTCGTTATGTTAATTTGGGGACAAGCCATAATTAAAGACAGGACCGCTAGATCAGAAGGGTTCACGTGGCCTGTTGAAGAGAAGGCCCTGTTGTATTATCTTTTATTGTTCGTCGCTAGTGTTTTATATGTATATATATATATGGGTGTTTGTGCGAGTGTGTGTGTATATAAATGGTATTGTGCACTCGATTATTAGGAGAAATAGGTCTGCCAGTCGCATGCAGAATATGACTGTTATACGTTACAACAATGCAGGGCACGATAGAGGGTAACGACAGAAAAGATACATTATGATCAGGCATATCGTCTACGACGTCGTGGCCTTTGGTGTGATTCGCTGGGGAATATATACGATGGTAAATATGTAATTAAAATGAATCGAGGATAAAAGAAAATTGTGACGGAAACCCCAATCAAACGGCTTTTGGAATTATCTGGAGGAACAATCCAGTTGGAGATAAGGAATGTGAAAGTGATTTGTTCCATCAACATTAAATGGGTAAGGTAAGGTGTAAGGCAACTTGTGAAGTGATAAAATAGAGGTGAATTGGGCTCACTTCATATCGAATTGATGTCCTATGTAGCACCCAATGCAGTATGTTGTTTACGCTATAGTATACGACGAACAGAGCGAGACGAGAACGCCTAAGCTAAATGCAACAAGATCCTTGGGGCTATATTGGGCAACGTTCGTGAAAGAAGCCTCAGAGCTTCCTTTGGACTGGAAAGGGATGTGTTTCAAGTCAAGCTCATAGTGGCATTAGTGGTGGCGAAAAAGTGTACTGCGCGAGCAAAGCAAGTTTACAGCAACCCACCAGAGTCTACATGAAGTAATTGGTACCGCGTAGATGCACGCTGGTGGGCGGCTGCATCTTCTAATAGGCCATATCGTTGGTATGCAGGTTAGTTCCATAGCTATGGCTCACGCACAGATGTTCTCTATTGACGTTTGCCGTTCGTCTGTCGTTCTCTAACAGCAGCTTCTCTAAAGTCTGAGGTCAAACCTGGCTCAGCCACACGAAGCTGCTAGACAAATCTTCCTCACTCCTGTTAGTTCACCGCTGCCTCTAGAGCTATTAGCCACAGCATGTATTCTATGCGAACTATTAGATGCCATGCACCGGCTGGATTCCGTCTCACACGTTACCCACTATAGGAAACCGCTGGTACTTCACTAATCTCTACTGCTTGTCCACTCGGCCCCTTCGTTGGTCGAATTAACAACGCTCGCGCAATTTGGTCGAAATGCCGGTCGACTCTCGGTTGTGTGAACTACACGCATATGCGTCGATGTTCGTGGCTCGCCTCGGCCTCGGCCGTGGTTTATGCATTGATGTTATGAAGTGTGGGAACTTTATTTCATACAGCTGGAATAGCCGGGGCCAGCCTGCGTCGAGGGAGCTCGTGGTAGCTGCGAGAGTCGTTGCAGCCGCTGCTCCTTAGGATGTTGCACATGACGACGAGGACGACGTCGGGAATATGACATAGTGGCTTTCGAGGTAAAGCCTGCGGCAGTTGCGCAACTCGAGGCTTGTTCAGCTACGCTATCGCCGCCTGTGGATGGCAGTGCCGATTTAGAACCTAAGCGTTTAACTTGGCATGGCGTCGCGTTAATTGTAACGAACAAGCGGTTGGGCACTCAGTCTTAAAAATGAGGGGTGCACATGGGAGAAAAGAGAGATTGAGTCACGAAGATACGGGAGCACAACTTTCCGCTCGAAAGTGGTACTCTAGTAAAATGTATGGCTCAAAAGGGAGAGGCACTGCAAATAGTGCCTATCTTAACACATACACGCTGGCGTGTGTACTAGGATTGGAATGTTTGCGAGAAACACTTCCACCTCTGGTACAAGCGCGCAAAGGGTCAAGTGAGGCAGCTACAAAGAGGTTATAAGTCACTGGATCTTGTTGCTTGCATTATTTTAGAACTCGTCCATCTTAAGCGTCGGTGCTGAGTCCTTAGACTTCGTTCAAGATTCTATCCTTTCTCTTCCCTGGCCCTTTTTCCCACTCCGCACGTCCCCCGAAAGGCCTGCTCTTGCTTTCAGAAAACTTCTCTGTTGCAGTATTAAGAAAGAAGACGGCCACCAGGTGGGTTCAAAGTTAAAACCTGCCTAGCCACGGCTAGTTGTGGCGGCGTCACGGCATCGTGAAAAGCTTTTGGCTAGTCCAAACGCTAAGAGGCATCACCATACCGCGTTGCCTTTGCTGCCACTACACAACATTGTGCACATACAGAACCAGTAGCAGCACCCGCAGCATCAAAGCAATGACCGGACACATTCGCACCGTAAACCCTAATAAATCAGGAAGCTTGGATGATCGGAGCCCTCAGTCGTCTTCAAGCAGGTCGAAACGGGACTGGGGTCCAGGCTCAGCTTGGCGCGTTCACTACGCGCTTAGTTCTAATACATTTCAGCCCTGCACTCCTGGTTGCCCATCGTCCGTTCACCCAGAACAGCTTTTGCGTTGCCACCCCGGCTCACCGTTGCCCTCCTGCTAGCCCTCGACGGCCACGGTAGTCCTTCTTCCACGTTTTCCTTCGTCTCGCAATCTGAAAGAAAGGGCCTGATACGTCGAGAACATGGCTGAGCTAGCGACAGGCAAGCAGGGCTAGCCTTTTGAACAAACCCAACATAGTTGGATCTCAAAACATTCTTAAGGTTCCTTGCTAAGACGAGACGTAAACATGGGGTGAGTGGCCCTCTATTTGTCCTCTTCCGCACTTTTTCGCACTACCCGCTACGTCCAGTAACGAAAGCTGACAGCGGAGGGGCGGTCAGAGGTACACAAGCCTACCAGGGTAAAGCTTGCCTTTATCCAACGGCCCCGTGGGCTCAACATCAGGCCCATGGACATCGCTGCTGGCCGCGGCGAGCATTGGGGTAGCGGCGTGGCGCACAGCTGAGGCGAACGACGCAGAAAGTTAAAATTTTTTTGACGGAAGAATGTTTGTCTGCTGATGGCCGCTTAGTAACAACGCACGCGAATGGCGGGTCTGTCGGTTGGTATTCGCTGTCGTATTATGCCCGTGGACGCTTTGACCGACTGGTTTAGCCACGTCCATTCGAGTTAAGAAAGGGACAACAGATGTTGGTGCTCAAGCACGAAGTAGGATATACGTACACATCTAGAGTTGAGCCAATTCTAGCTAACGAAGCGTCTTATGTTTGCTTGTTTACGCCATGCTAGTGGTAGCAAAGACTCGCATAGTTAGTGCCAGTTATGTCGCTGATGCTTGTAAACTACGGGGCAATTGTGGGTAGCAACAGTTGTGGTGCGAAAAAGAAAATTCAGAGCACAGCCAGGGTATTTTGGACTTTAGACGAACATCCGCTTATTTCGATTTGCTAAACCCACGTCCTAAGTTCTGTTGTCTTGGTTTAGCCAGTTAACTTTCAGTTGCCTTCCTTTCTAGCCCTTTTTCTCTGACGCTTCTTTTCCGTTTAGATGGTGGAGAATTTTTTTGCTTCCCACGAATTTTTATCGATGTTTACTCTTGTTGCGAGGTAGAACAGCAGGCAGCATGCCACACCCATGATGTTTTTACTGATTTTTCCTATCGCCGTAGACATAACGCGTCCGTTCAACGTCCTTCCGCTCTAAAGCTAGCTTACATCTTTGCCTTAGACTCGCCGTTCGTTCACTTGAAAAGAAAGCCGTAATCTTATTAAAAATAATCTAAAAATAAGGAAGCGACTACGTATCTTGAAGTGGCTAATGCTACACTTCCGACACCCGCTACTCATCCTAGCTTCCACTATGGAAGCATTTTAAGCGGCCTGTCGAAAGCCAGCGTCGAATGAACGCTGACCTTATTTGCGCTGTAGGTACCGTTCGAAGGTTTGCACGTCCAGACATATATATACTTCGAAAACAGCTGGATGGCGCCAATGCCAGCGGTGGTAGCAAAAATGGCTGATGTCTTACCCTCTACCTTTGGATGGGTTTGAGTTGTTGCCTGGTTGCTCTATAGGTGGCAGGAAGGCAGTCGCTTGAAGGTTTGGTGGTGGACGAGTACGCTGGGAATACTGGTCAATGAGCCTCCTATGGTATTGTTGGCTTCATCGTTTCATTTTGTCAAGAACAGGCGAGTCAACGAAGATGGCAGGCGAACGCCGTAGCCTTTTAGCCAGGATCACCTCCCGCCGTGCTGCAACGCAGAAAGGGGGACAACCGAAGGCTTCCGGTCGTCAGCCTAAGATAAACAAGTTGATTACTTTACGGAACTTTGGCGCCAACAGAAATGGTGGAGCACGCGGGCACATACACTTACACTCATGCTTACGATGGACGATGGAGTCTTGTTCGGTTGGATGGGGTAGTCAGTAAGGCTGGCGAAACCCTGGGAAGGAGATTAGGGCAGTGCTTCCATTTCGGCGCTCCTTCCTTCTCGCTGTTGTTATTACACCGCCTCGCGGTAGCGTCCGCGGAAGCTGCGCAAAACAGTGTTATACAAAATGCATCGGCGACAGGGAAGGAGTCTTTTCTCACTTACTGGCGGAAGCAGCAATCTGTGCATTTGTTGGCGATGGCTGCGTTCGTATAGGAACGGTGTGGGGTATGTATCTCCTGATCTTGCTGCTAACGTTCTTTGTCTATAGTATCACCGCCCTCTTTATAGATGCATAGAACAGGTATGCGGTAAACAATTGAGCCGGGCAGTTTTTAATGAAACGCGACACATAGATTAGCATAAGTACAAGTGACTGTACGGCATGCTTGTTTTCCTGCTGAGTTATGTTTGGCCGTCGCCATACGTACTCGCTGCTCAAATCTCTAACCTCTATATATACTCCTCCTCTGCGCTGCTATTAGAACTAGCATGGCAATACGGTAGAATCCTGTTTTTCTGTAGATAACCACAAACAATACAGAAGGAAACGCTACGAGCTAAATAGGAGCAGCATTCGTGAACTGAACACATGCAAAGGATGAGCACAAAGGCAGGTAGAAATGTCGAAATGATAAAGTGAGAATCTGATATACAGACACTCGAACATATTTCCTTCTTACAACCGCCACCGTCACAACGGTAATATCGTAACGATCGGCACCCCTTGCGATACCAATGTTGGCCGTATTGTCCGATGCCCAAGGAGGCCTCGGGGACAATGAGTGGAATACTGGTAGAATCGCAGTGCAATGAATACGCACCAACACGCGCTGAACATATGACATACTACAATTTCATGGACCGATCGCCCTTCGCTTTCGCGTACCGCATTACTGACAACGTCCTACCAACGCCAAAACCAGTCATTCCGGGTTCTCTAGTGCCCTGAGAGGTGGCTAGGCGCCAGCCTATGGTCGACGGCGATGGATCAGCAGCAGCTGAAGGCAAATCGAAATCCGACTCCACATATCTTTTGCGGCAGCAGGGGCGACGGCGGCGGTGGCAGTGGCGGCGTCGGATCGAGTGGCGATCGGGTGACAGGATACAGCGGGCGGGGTTAGGGGAGTGTTAGCGGGTGAAGGGAAAAACTAGGAAAGGATATACGAGATGACACAACCAATGAGCGGACGAGCCCGTGTGTATGGGAAAACGGCAAGCGGGTGGTAGGTCGGGGAAAAAGGCAAAAAGGAAGTAAGAAGATCAGATACCGAGCGCTAGCAGCAGCAACAGAACCAGTTAGGGCCACAGCAGCAGGGCCCGAAGGATCAAGGCAGGAAGTTGAAATGGAGCAGGACAGAAGGACAGAGGACGATGTTAGATGGGTCTACGTTCGTCGAGATCGTTCGATGGCTTGGCTTCACCCGTCTGTCGGTAGTTCGTCCTTCTACGCCGTCGCTATCTTCAGGGCCGCTATCATCGTTACTGTAGTCACTCGCCTTAGTCGCACAGCTGTCGTCAAATTATTCAGTGCTTTTCCTACAGTTCTTCTTAGTGACGCAACAAAGGCATTTCAGCCTCAGATGTCGTCTCGACCTACATTCGCAGATGTGGATGCCGAGGACATTGCAACTGTCGAGATATTACATTGGCCAGGACAAACACACGGGACGTGGCAGCTGAGGAGGCTTCGAGTTAGAGAAGACCGAACTGTTGTTGATGCTGCTGCTGTCTAACTGTCGGTGAAGAAAGGTAAACGACACTACTGCCATTACTTCTGCTGCCAGTACTAATCAAACAGGTGCATTTCTAGTAATAAGGGCGACAAAGGCACCGAATAAGAGCGTAGAACGATGATAGGGCAAAGTCTTTCCGCCTTGGGTATCACCATCATCCGTTTTTGGTGCCATTTCGTTCGCTTACGGCAATGGTCTGTTGGGACGGCGGCGAATAAGAGAGATGCGATATGTCTCTCGCTATGAGGACAAGATGGACGATGTGCAAGGAGACTAAGGAGCAAAGGAGAGAATTCTGGAGGAAAAAAGGAGATACCATCTGGTGGATGCATCACGAATCCGGTCTTCCTCGAACCGCTGAGTTGGTGGATCAGATTCTACAGAAGTAAGCTATCGACATTAAAAGGTCTCGTGGAGAAGATCGTGTTTCCTTCGGCTGTTTGCAGAAACAGCAACAGCATCATCATTTTGGAAATAGGAACGGCAAATAAAGCATGACGAAAAAGGGTGAAATAACTAAAGCGACGTTCAAGTGAATAGGCTGGTAAGGTGGACTGGTAACGCATTACTTTCTTGCATGGCACTTTGCTTATTGATTCCGTTACCCTGTGCCAAGGGCGAAAACAAAAGTGGCTATAGCAGATAATGCCTGTAACAATGATGGGCCAGAAGAAAAAACATATCGAGGAGAGTTCCATCGAATCAGCTAGGATATTATAGTCCAATTAAGTGCACATAGTATTTGCTATTGGCCACTTATTTGCTGACAGCTGCGCATTGTGTAGCCGATCCCTTGCCGTTCCGTAATACGTCTGGCTAGGCACAATATACTAGGTCCAACAATCATATAATTTTACTCCGACTAAGATTTGGGTTCATATAATAATTTGAGAAGAAAGAGGTCAGCTTGAAGGGAGATAGAAAATTGCGTTGACATAAAATTTCGATTTTGTTTAAATGTAATTATTGCATAGAAGATCTCCAATTCTGTTTCTGATTCGTGTAGTACTCGCAGTAATTCGTGTAGACGATCAAACGAAAAAGTAGGAGTTACCTGGGTAGCCAGCGACGCAGACGTTTCATCTACACCGCTCTAAGAATTTGCTACAGGAGAGGAAAGAAGGAGAGAAGTTGAAGGAGGGACATTAAATCTTAGGATAATACCAGCTGGTTAGTTTTCCAACGCCTACCCGCCAACTCGCAAGGTTTTCGCTCTCAACCCGCTCATCTAGCTCTCTGCTGTGCCCCCAAACTCCCCATGAAGGAGGAGGTAGCTCATATTTCAGACAATGCTCTATCGCCTGAAGCGGCCACGGACCGCGCTGGCAAAGTTGGCGTTTTCAAGAGACGAGTTCTTGTGCCATTTTCAGGAGAAAGCACGTTCGACGGCAGAATTAGTCTCTTCACGGCCTACCGTCCCAACCCAAGCCTGACTTTTCGTTCGCTCTCCCTTTCCATTTGGCTGCGCCGACCATCCTAACATCCTATCTTTGTTTTAGTCGCTTGGTGGGTACTATCAGTGATTCGATGCCACTCCAAACATAGTGTTCAGAATACCGGAGACGAGTTCCTGAACGGCATTTATCCACCTTGGTTGATATATGGCTCCGAGATTGCTTATCGCTATATACCTGCTCCTGAAGCAGTTCTATTTCGAGTAATAGTCTGTCCCGTGATAGTCTCTTGGCTCTAATAGCTCGAGGCGTTAGACGCAGGAACCACTAGACGTTCGCTCGTTCGCGGATGTCCATAGATGCGTCGATTGGCTGTTACGCCGAGAAACTAGTATCCCAGTAATGCACAAGATGTGCTCTCAGCATCGGCACAGTTACTACACGATCGGCGTCTGTATATATAAATGAATCAGAAACGTTCAAATATTCCGACAGGGGCAACTGGCCATCGACTGTTGCCTTTTGATACTACTCGCACAGTTGGCGTTTCCTTTCGTCTCTGGTCCTACTCTAATAGATATGGCCACTGGCCTAACAGACTGAAAAGTCCATTGCCTGATCTATGAACCTTATCGAAGACTTAATTAACACAATGAACCTTGTCGTCGGGCCGCGGCGGGAGAACTATTGATGATATCCGGCGGACCAGTAGGACAGCTGTTAATATAAGTAATGGGTGTTGCTGCGCTGACTTTTTGGCCGTCTTTACTATTGGCCTCGGGACATCTTCCAGCCAGGGAACTTGGTCCAAATAATGAAAATATATAATTATTTTCATTATTCTAACCATTATTCTAGAATACTAGTGAAAATGGTAGTCCCCGTCTTTTCATAGAAGGAACGAGGAAATCCAAGTTGTTGTGAAAATAGTTGCAAAGCAGTACGCAAATGACGAGCATTTTTTAGTGACGATCCCAGCAAACAACCGAGAGAATTGAATATTCTTTAAAATTACAACATTTATTGTTTGGTTTCATCATGGATGTCGATATCCTGGTTCTGTTGAATCTTTTTCACGGGTTCTTTCTCTATGGGGTTTGGTCATTGACACATGGAAAGTGACACATGGATTTTAGCAAATTAAATTTAGAGCGAGCGAAGTAGGTTGTGTGAAGGCAAGCAGCGCCACTAGCCCCAACAGTTGAACCCCGTTTAAGGTTGCCCAATAAACTCGTCATACATACGCTGCCAAACGCCGCAGGTAATTCAAGAGGCAGAGAGCATACCAGATGTGCGGCTCGTTCAGGAGTCGATGGCTCATACACTTGCGACATCTCTTTTTGCGAAAAAAAAACGTATAAATGATCGTCCTCGCCACGGCTTACCTTATTACGACTCCATTTTATGTGCCACTTCCAGAGCTTGTCGTGCGACAACATCTGAGTCACCTACTGCCAATGCAAAAACATTAAGGTATGTTTTTACATAGGAAAACAATCGGCTATTAATCATGACCAAGAGGTCTTTGCCCAACTGAACACCCTAAATGTACATCATGTATAAGACTGGACTAGCTTGTGATTCTAAGCCGCAGATCAAGCACAAGAAATTTCACTAACAGAAGTATTCTTTGCTTAGGCCAAGCGGAAGGCATCTTACCAACTCAATTTTAGCTTATATAGCCGCGAGCTCCTTCAGTTCCATTATTGAGGTGCATCACGTCCTGCTCGCCTGATTTCAATTTAATCCTCGATACAAAAGCAGCAGGACGTCATGGATGAGTATTGATGGCATCACTGCCACGTCCCACGTTAGCAACGACGTTTGACGTTATCACCAACCGCTGTAGCCGGTGCCGCTAGACTAATAGCAGAAGTTGCTACATATAAGCGGGACGGCCGAGAAAAATGCCTTTCTTTTTCGGGTAGAAAAGCTGTCTCAAACTTCGATACGCTACGATGGAGACGGATACGTACGCCAAATCGAACAACTAACGCTATGCTAGTTTCAGATAGGTCTCGTAAATGTTCTCAATTTTGTAGTCGATGGAGCGCCGTGGTAACAACTCTTTGGAAATCCAACGAAGTCTGATGTCGATCATGACGTCTTCTGGTAGTAGTCTTCATCGCACGCATCGGGCGCAACATCGTCAACGCTACCTGTTGATGTCGCTGTGAATTGTCGTGCCATTTGAGAAGGGATTAGTTAGTGCGGGTCAAGGCAGGCGAATCGACTGGAGAAATACGTAGCAACAGGAGCGATAATAGCAACGATGGTGACAAGCAAGTGCAAATCTATAGTTGTTGATCTTGTGCGATGTGTTAGCTTACTGCCACGTCTGCTCCGACCGTGGCCGCTGCCTCTGGTTGTTCCATGGCGTGGTCGCCAATGAGATATTTCACTGTCGTCCCGTTTTCTATTCCTGATTACTGCAGCTCTGTTCAAATTATGCTACTATAGCACCGTATTCGAACCTAAATCATACGCATTCGACCACCGTCTCCCTCTCTCTCTCTCTCTCTGGTTCGGTCGTCCTTTATACTCCGATGCCTGTGGCGCTCCGTACTACTGTTGCCTCAGGCCATTTACTCCAAGAATGTCTCTGAATCAATGGGTTATCGCATTCAAGGTCAATCCAGAAGCGGATTCAGACTGCGAAAGTTATTGGCGGCCATAGCGTTACTGTTTATACACCGTGGTTTGAGCTATTTATCGTTTCATCGTTGCGTGGACCCGAGCTTTCACGAGGGCCCGTCACAGCCCACAAAACTATGGAGCAACATAGAACAAGCAGATAAAGGAGAACAGTGTTAAATCAGGTAGCCAATTCAAATGTCTCAATGACTAAAACGTGCTCGTTGCGCGTCCAATAGACTTACTAGAACATGAGCTAAGATCGTTTTGACGGCTTCGTCGTGTGACCTGGGCATCTTAAACAAAACGAAAACAGCAGCAGCCGATGGTCGATGGCTCACACAGACGGCTGTAATAAACTTACCACGGCGTATTTCGACGATAGAGGCGCGATATCGCGGAAAAAAACAAATGTTACCGCTATGTGGTGCTCTATTGCGTTCGTAAATTATAGCGTGTACCACGGGGCGAACCGTAAACTCTGTTTCGGCGAAAAAAGCTGATGCATTTGCTTTCGTTGTTCGACTATGCAGAGGAACCGCTGAAGCAGGAGAGAAACTCACATCGATTACTGCGCCCATCCGTTGATTGCATGATAATTTCTGTGCTGTGAAATGTGTCGGCGTGGAATACATATTACTAGGGTGAAGTCTTGCAGAAGAGGTCCTAGACGTCGGTGTTCTTACGAACTAGAAAACACCAGCGCTTTTCGTCACATACTTTATGCTCGCACTGTTTTTCTGGTTCTCGCTAGATGCCACTACTACTCTGAGGTTATGATTAGGAAAAATTATTAGGGTATAGTGAATTTTATGGGTGCTATTGACCAGACTTGGGAGAAGGTAAAAACGCGGTTACAACTGAAGCACGTGTTTATCGTGGTCTTCGTTGATTCGTTTTGTACTGCGGACATTAAATTACAGACATTAAATGTTAGCTATGAATCGGATCCATTACTTTATTGAGGCTGAGACAGCAAATTAGGTAGATAGTATTGCAATTAGCATATGCTAGCCTTTTATTGTAAAGTGTTTTTCTTTATTTTAGCAAAATGATTCTTATATGATATTTTATGCTATTCTGTATACTACGATGGTCCTATTTGAGCCGATACATACCGGTACTCTGAACTCATTTGCAAACCAGAGAGTCCTTGTTCAATAGAGGCCACTCTCTTTAGGGTATTGAGAAATGCATACGGGAGAAAAATTGAAAAGGCCAGCCAAGGCTGCCAGTCGGCGACTCGTCCAAGCGTTCCGTATAACTCATTCTAGCTGTCGTTATTACTATCACTACCTTCAGCCAGCGTACGTAACATGGCAGGTCATAGTAGTCGGTGTAGGTTCAGACCGCAAAGCAGGTATATAGCTGTGGAGAGGCATGGCTTCTGTGATTGTATAGCGGCGTTTCACCACAGGTTATTGGCTGGCGGTCTGCTTAGCTCTCTGCTTCCCGACTCCCACCGAGCTCCTCTTTGGCCCGATAGGTTTAGAAAACCTCATCCACTGAAACCTCTTAGCCAACTTGCAGGCATGCTCCATTCGGCCACTGAAAGAAATTTGCCTTTGGCTTTCGTGGCGTACGCTGATGCAACGCTCGCTCCATTCGTATGCAGCGGCTTCTGTTGCCGACCCCTCGCGGTCTATCGTTGTGTAGTTCGCCAGCCACTTCGTTCTATACGCAGAAATGCAGATAACATACATTGGCTTGTTGGTGACGTCCAGGGGGCACTGGGTTTACAACTTTCTCTCTCTCTCCTCGCCTGTGAGATGAAGGAAGATGGGCGTGTTGTGGAACATGGCATATCATACGAATAGCGCCACTTGAATAGAGACAATCTCAATCCACGGTATTCCCCATAATACTTCCCATTCACCCCGCAAGCAGTGTTTCGTTCCATTGGCATTCCACGTAGTGCTTCATTTAGGGTCGTCAAATGGCATCTTGTCTAGAATAATATAATATATCGTATCATCATACTACAAGTAAAAAGTCGAGTCATGCTTTCTTGTCGAATTCGGTTAAAGATAAAGAGAGAAAGGGGGAGTCGTGCAGTCAACCAACTGATTAGGTCACCGGCTGTACTGCTAAGAAAGGATTACGGCCTGCACTCATAGTTGATACTTTGGTTGCACAAACTCAAAGTGTACGCCTTCTAGCTGACTTTCCGTAAGCACACCTCTCCCGTATACAATACATAATCATAAGCATAAAGTTGTAATGGCAGTAGTATTAGTCATAATGGTATCGTATATGCAGTGGACCAAGCTATGTAGCTTTGTGGTATGACAATTCCAGTTACATCTCCACGGCGGTGTTCATCGTCTCGGACGCGTAGTCAGCGCCGATGAATTTGGTCGGTCTCAGTTGGCGCCGTCGGCCGCAAAACCGGCGACTACTTTTTTTTTGGCCTTTTGTTGACTGGGGTGGTCTTGATTGCGTATCGTATCGTTTTGTACCGCCTTGGCGCTAGTCAGCTCTGTCTAACTTTGGAGGTAAGGGATAAAGCCCGAGGCTGCCAAGGGTCTTTTTCGTGCGACACGTCCGCGACATTTAGCTCGACAATCTACTGTAGCCACTCATGCGCTACTTGAAGCAGACGCGACGATCGGCTTAGATACGAATTGTGACTGGACCGTGTCCCGAAATGCGTTATGTTGTTCGATCTCACTATGCGGTATACCGTACAGCCCACAATGCCACAATGACGATTCATTACACTGCGATATAACGAAAAAGACTTAGAACGTTAAATAAACATTGTGGCTACGTACATCTGTATCACCACAACGGAGGGGAGGCCTCTGCACACAATTAGTGACATCAATGATCGAGTATCCGGTACACGGCAGTACTAGTAGCAAAAGAAGTTCAACCGCTGTTCCATCGCTAGACGCAACGCAGTGCAGTGAAATAGTGGATGGGCCTACCTACATACACTCTGCTTTTAGCGCTGCAAAGTCGAGACAATGGCGTGAGAAAACAGGCATGACACAGGTAACAGAAAGTGGAGCAATAATCAGATAACGAAATTCAATAAAATAAAGCTCGACGTAACCAGAGTTTAAAGGGGTATGCAATTCGAATCCGAGCGAAGCCTTACGATAGGACTTTGTCGCATTGCTTCGCCATCGGTAAATTAAGACGAAGCGAGCTATCGGTCCCATTTAGCTAAGTGAAATGCCCGTGGAATGTTGCAAACAGACGTCCTTTTTTTTTTTTTTCGCTACAAATTGATTTCTATAGAGTAGACACTGGTTGGTTTTTAGCCTGTATCATCACGTTATATCGCCCGTGCCGTCAAGTTGGGGACCGAATCTAAAGAAGATACAACCATACAAGACTTAGTAAGCTGTTCTCGTCTCTATAGTCTCTTGGTTTCCTGGGAGCCAACCAGTTAGGAAGCATTGCGTCGCAAACGTAATCTGAAACAATAACAGGTTTTCCCAAAGGAGTGCTAAGAAAAGCAGCTTGAAGTGGGTTAGCTGAGACCCGTGTAAGCTAAGGCGGCATAGCCTAATAGAAGAGGCTATTATATGGCTAGCAGTAGTAGGATTTCCGGCAGTGGCGTTAAATCCGGTTCGAAGAAAAGGGCTACTGGGACGACGGAAAAATGGTTGACTGTTTCGTTACGGTTGCTAGCCAAAGAACCAAACTATTGAAGTTGACGGCGCCAACAGCGCAGTTGTCCCTAATGCCTTCAGACCTTTCTTCGACGCTTCGCCTCTGTAGAAGAATCCAATATATCACTGTTTTGCAGTGTCTTGAATCCTGTGCTCCATATGGAGATAAAGCCATACGGAATGACACAAACACGTTAAGCTTACGATGGCAAATATAAGTCAGCCACGAGTTTAATGGAATACTATTCTGTCAACAGGGAACAATGTCATTGATTCGGAAATTAGTTACGGCTTAGCGACTGGTCTCTAACACTCTCTGACTCTGGATATATCAACGACAGGTTCAATTAGATTAAATATATTTGTGTCCTGTCGTATGTAATGTATACCGGTCGACAAAAACAATGACCGGCACGGAAATTCTAGAGCACAGATATTTCAGGGGTGTACGAATGAATTGTATGAATAATAAAGATAATGTTGAGCATTATCTATTGCTATCATTATCTATACTATTGCTATCTATATTATACTAAATAATATAGAGTTACAGTTGATTTTGCCAGAGCATATGGATTATTCTTTGGCGAAACGCGAAAGAAATTAGTAACACGTAAAGTTCATACTGAGACTAGAGACATAGCCTTTATGCACTTCGTACACTCTCATCGTACCCCTTCAGGAACAAACTACGAGAAACGGTCTAGCGCACGCTCGTTATAACTCTCTACCGTATCGATGCTTAGGAGTAGCAGCACTTAAGGTGATTTCCAATATTATATATGTATCTATAACGTACTTGGGCATTCGGTGGGTTCTGCTTGTAGCGAAAAAAGTATGAGTCTTTGCTGTGTTGCACTGTTAAGAACGAACCTATGGCCTCTACACCAGCGGACTCCTTCATGCTTTGTACTTCCTGTCCTAATACGCGCGGAGCGGGGTCTACTTTCTCTCTCTCGTTTGCGGAAGACTCTAAATCAGATCGGAAGGCCGCTTAGTCGCTTCGTGTTTGCATGGTACCTATGGAAGGGTAAAAGCACTTTGAATTCTTCGTCGGCGCAGCGGCTGCCAACATTGCCTTCGGCCTGTAGAGACCTTTTCAGCCTTCCCTTTAGTTGGTGGCAGCCAGCAATCCCTATTGCGCTGCCCGCTGGATGGCTACTGCTGCTACTGCTCTGGCTAATAGATGCATTAAATGTGCCGTTCCTGCTAGTTTCGGCGGATATGTATTAGGGTACGACGACTGGGCCAGGGTTGAATCGGCTATTGAACAGCACGAAACTCGCGATCCATCCTTATTGTAACGTACGACTGGCTGACTCCACCCTTAAGCACAACAAACTGCGTCTTTTCCGCCATTAGCATGGCAGAAGGGCCTAGACGGGTGCCTTTTACCGTCGGCCTGTTTCACGGCGGTAGTATAGAGAGCCTAGAAAGGTATAGCCAGTAGGTGGAAGCTGTAATGAAGTTCCTATCCTTGATAACGGACGAAAAGAAAGTGACGACGGCGCGGGCGGCAGCTCAGAAAAGGAGCAAACCGAAATCCGCAGCCAGATACTACTATGGACACCGTCACTGTGTATGGCAGTCATGAACTATTGACGTCGTGTACAGAAAAACAGTTGCCGCTGCCATAGCCGGACAGCACCTAGTGCGACGTCCAATCGGCTAAGATCCGACCGGCGACAGTGACTGGCTGAATTCGAACAACCAAGTACCTCCTAATTCTTTATATTCGCTATTTGTGAAATAGTTGTCAGTAATAGAAACTTCTAAGAGCTGGGTTCTCTAACCTCTATGATAAAGACGTTAGGTTCAATGTAGTGCTGTCCGGAATTGGAATAGCAGTGGCGGAGCGGAGGCGTTGATCAATGAGGACGCCATCACTCAGAACAAACAGTCTACGGTTGCTTCACCGTTGGATGAGAGACGGCAGCAGCACGGACAGCAAAATGAAAAGGATGGTTGAGGACTTGAGGAGTATCTAAGATAAAAACGAACAAAGAAAGGTACAAGATTACTGACAAAGTTACCCGCTGGCTCGTAGAGCTTTCGTGACATTGATGCTATTTTTTAGCTTCGACCAGTAACACGAACTCCGTAGGACTTCGCTTCGGTACTGATGCTGTTAGCTGCTGCACCAAATCGTGATAGCGATGGCTGCCGCTGCCGATGTGGGGACGTCGGCGAATAACAACCAGGAGTAACTACCGCACAGAAAAAAGAAAAGGCAATGGACGAATGAACGGACGACGAAACGTACGCGTCGATATCCATCTGTCGTTTTCAGAGAAGGCAAGATAGTTGCCGACACTTCCAGCCTCGCTAAGGAGGGGGAGCTAGTTATCCATGGAGAATAGCGGCAACAGCGTTCTACATCGATTCGATCGAAGGGTTGTAAGCAAAAAAATATTTTAACCAAGACCCTCCTATTATTTTGCCTTTCTGGGCTGTCATGTTTAGGAAAGGAAACTCAAGGCAAGCAACCTCACCCGCCACCCGCGCCATTGAAGGTCCCCGCTCCTCCCTCCTTCCCTCTCTCTCAAAAAGCAGTCTTTATCATAACCGGCAACCGACGAACTGACGGATTGTGGGCTAACGAAAAGGCGAGAGCTGGGGCTACGTTGCGGTAGCGATGCATCTTTGTGGGTGATTGCGCCCCATTTGCTGCACTTTCTTAGGTTCCTTATGCCTAATGTACGCTACCCGCGGCTCTGTCATCGCGATTTGCAAGCCTGCTCAGGCCGTACGTAGAATAGGGGGTCTGGAAACCAATGGCGGCATGGAATGCAAAACGTCAACCCGCAATGGCGCATTAGGGGGTTGGTCACATCGAGTACCAAAATATTGACAGCGGCTCTGTATTGTGTATTATTGGTATTTTTGTATTGGCGAACGATGTCTCAACGTTTGTAGCCGTAGATAACGGTGGTGTATTGATGTACCACCACAACTGAGAATGGAAAAAAGTGGCTGGCCAATGCGCAACGGTGATTCGTTCGAACGTTCGACAAAATATGGTTTCCCCATTAACAAACAACCATATTGTGGTGCTTTCTGCAAGAATATACAAAACAACTGTGAAGAATTGAGGGAGCACTGGCCGAACACAAACATCGGCCAAACGAACCGACGGCTTCGATCCATCCTCTGGCTTCTGGTTATCGGGAGCTAGCAGGCATGTCCTTACGAAGCAGGCGATTGATATTGATGTCACCGCGCACGTTGAACGTCAAAATGAAACCCATTTTTCTACTGCTAAGAACAGTGTTGCGTGCCCCCGGTTCAATGGGGAACAGCATGGGAAAAACAAACGATAGACCGAGCGGACAGAGATCAGGAGTGCCACTGCAAAGAGAAACAGAACAAGAACAACAACAACAACAGCTCTTTCGTGTCAAATATTTCTAAAGTTGCCAAGGCACTTACGACGTCCCCGTAACCCCTGTAACCGGTGGCTGGCTGACCACGAAGACGGCCACGAAGAGGATACCAGTACGTCATTGGATCCATCGAAAGAAGGCAAACCTGACGCAACAATGGCGGCACATATAGTCCCAATTCCTGAGCATCGATTCAAAGGGGTACTGGGTGCCTACAATGTTGGAGACATGGTGGTAGCACCAAGACACAGATCTAGTCGTAGAAACCGGAATTTTGCTTCTATCGATCTGTAGTTCTTTTTTTTCGCAAATACTGAGCCAAATCGCAAGCTTATTTTCGACCCATTCGGCGACATCCAGATATCTTGGCTCATCCAGTGGGTGTCGAACCTAATCATGCTCAACAACGGTCGAAATTTAGGACAACGTTTTGTTAATTTGCAGAGCTTCTGAGAGCAAACCTAGAAGAAAGCTTAGAAAAAAACACGGAAAATTAGCTGCTGATATGGCTTTGTATAGTTCTAAACGAAATTTATGAGATTTCTGCCTGTTGCTAATTGCTGGAGCACAGACGCTAAACGAGCTCTGCTTGAATCTAATTGTAAAAAATGATGCCTGGAACGTTGGTGAATATATTAATAAATAGTAGCGGATACAATTTGGCGGTTTGCTTAATCAACAAAAAAAAAAAGTTACAAGATGTAAGGGAGACAAATGTAGCGATGGCTTTCCGATGTCGGTTCTCCATTCTGATCGGAATATCGCCCCATTGTGAGAATCTGCTGGTCAAGTTTTGAGTGTTTGACTAATTTACTTTGGTGGTTGGCTATCAGGAAGACAAGGAAAACAACTAGCGGGTTTTGTGAAACCTTGTGAAACCAGTTCAGGCGTTTCGTTCAGCTAGCGCTAAAATACTAAAATGCTAAGTATAGTGAACTTGTCCGCCGTTGGCTTCGTAGGTGGCACTTGCCATTCGATCAGGAATTGATCACGACCGAGAACGTTGGGCAAAAACCGCTGTCGCTCTTATAGCTGGTCAAAGAGCAGACCCAGAAGCCACATCCACGCAGCAGAGCACAGGATCGAGATAGATTCATCGCTTAAGTGTCTCTACCTAGCTACCTTTCCCTTATTGTGTCTCGTTGTTTACTGCAAACACTTTAGACCAGCAACGACTGAGCAGTTAGTGAACGGCCACAGCCGTCATTTCTCGAGACATCGTCTATCTTCCTTTAGTTAGTCTGGATGACAGCGTTTCTACTAATACCCTGATAGACTGCTGTGTTCCCTGCTGACAGATTGATACCTGAACCCAAGCCCTAATCAACAACCTTTTCCACTACATTAACAACAGTTTTACAAACGCTTACGCACACAAAAATGTTAATAGTTTGAGAAATCCTGTTTTTTTTCAGTTAGTCAAAAGGTACGTCTATTTGGGATAATTAAACGTATCTGAGTATGCTAGCAGGTTTTCAACGA
Source organism: Varroa destructor (assembly GCF_002443255.2). NCBI lineage: Eukaryota > Metazoa > Arthropoda > Arachnida > Mesostigmata > Varroidae > Varroa > Varroa destructor. Next base: position 33,473,864 of record NW_019211457.1, read on the forward strand.
CATCAGATTCAAGTCGATTCATATAGATTGTATAATCAAACATCTGACGAACGCCGCTGGGTACCGCGCAATAGTCCCAATGAAATCGAGACACATTGAACCAAATCTTACACAAAATAGCTAGATTTTTTTTAAATGTATTTTTTCAATTGTGAAAGCATACCATCGTCCTCATTGCCATTTTCCCCGTCACGAACGAAAGCGTTAGGTGCTTATAATAATCTTCTGCTGTCAATTGAGGTTAATCAAGTGTAGTCTTTCCGGACGAAATACGTCTTCCATGTGACTTGAACGCCTCAGATTCCCCGTGTGCAGGGAGCTGCGTCATGGCCATGCTGATCGGACAATGTAGCGTTATCCGACTAGTGCTGTGCCAGGATATTCAGACGCATGCTCTAATGGCATTATCCACTGTTCAGGTTTCGTCGACCTCTCCCAGCTGCGTTTATGCTAGCAAAACTAAAACGATTCGTAGATTATGCTTGACGTCGTTGCCATTGGCTTTTTCCTTGTGCTTGGCGGGCAGGCAAAGCCAGAGGCACGGGCTAATTAACGATAACCTTCCATACACCGGTGGGCAAGCTCTACGCAGGCCCGTTTATCGGTAGACCTGTCTGCATGTAACGCATTTGATATTTAAATGACAAGGATAAAACAGCAATGGCCGATGCGCCAGTGCCGAAAAGGCCCTGCCGCCAGAGTTAAAAAAAATAATAACAATCATAACGTCACTTGCTGATAAAAATCAACTCCGCTGCGTTACTCGATTCTATAATCGAGTGATGAAATGGATGATTGGATGCGTTAATCTTGGCCACCAGCAATCAGCTCGCGAAAGACATAAGAGCAAGAAGCCGAACATTACTATACGAGTATATGCGATAGCGTGATACTCATAAAATAAGTATGAATGCACCAAGTTGCTGCAGAAGTGTAACTTACCCAAGAGTAAGTTACCAAAATTCAGTTACCATTATGTCAATATCGTTGTGAACAAATCAACGAACTTCTCGCACCTTTCGTCGCGTCGCTATATTTACTTCGATTTACATATCGCCGTATTCAGACGCCGTAAGCACAAGACATTGTTCCCAGAAGCGTATTTTTGCGATATGAAACCCGTTTAAAAGCTGGGAGAGGTCGATGAAACCCGTCATATTGCTACCGTTCGTTATAAAAGCCTAAGCTGGGTTGCGGCAAAAATTTACTTTGTTTGTCCCGGAAAAGTGCTGCACGGGGATGATATTCATAAAAGCAGAAAGTCCTGTTTTAGCCTGCTGAATCTTGTATTCATTGGAGCACAAAATAAATAAATAGTTCAGGAAAAATGATCCCTTTAGGCTAGATATCTCTTCCCCGTTTCCACCGTATATTACAGTCGCTCCGTAAATAATCACCGCCTCAGCGAAAACTTCGTAATTATCATCACAACTATCCTAAGAGTTGGAAGTGAATTCCCAGTCGAACCTGCTAGCGTAATCGGGTCAAAAATACGCGCGCGACCGTGACAAGAGATAGGCGAAACATCATCTGTGGGTCACGTACATGCACACCTACCATCCCGCCTTAACATGGTAATTAATAATACCTGTAGATTATGTTATAGTATCTAATGGCGCGCGTCTGCCGCATGTTCAAAACAAGAATGGTTAACGAAGATGCCTGTGATAGCTCTTGACTTGGGAACAGGCGCTACGCCTCATACACGTCGGCGCTTGCAGCGTCCGTATTGTCACTTTTCGCTTGCGTTGTTCACGCTGCCATCTTTGCATAGCGTTTTTTAAAGCATGTATTTCATTCATCACTTTCTAGAGCCACGTCTGTTTTTGAGCAAAGATGAGATCAGGCAAATAGAGAAATGTTGCATTGTCAGTCCTGACCGTTTTCGTTTTCTGTGTACTCCGCGAAGAGTACCACGTGTTGGTGCTCGAACTTGAGTTCCAGTCCACGCCAGATTAGCCGGCAGCGGCTAATTAGCTTTGAGAGTTCTATATGCTTCTAGAGCTGCTTTCTTGGGTGTTGCTGCTATGTGGATGGTCGTTGGGCGAGACGGGGTCAAAAATGACGGTCGTATGTCATATTTTTTCGGTGCAATATTGCAGCTATCGCTGTTATTGTGGCGAATGCTGGTCTTGCTTAGAACAGCGGCAACTCCGGTGGCACCTAGAAAAACAGGGGCTATTTTTCTAATAGAGAGGGCATTAACAGTAGTCGCAGCGACAGTATTAACACCAACAACAACCATCGCGATAAAAACATGAATAACAGCGATACAATTACAGAAGCCACTCGTTCACCGCAGACTCGAGCCGAGGGCAGAGTTCGTTTAGCCGGCGCGATGCCCGCCTTCATAAAACCCTTCTCGTCGGCAACAGCAGTGCGCGCCGCGTCCAGAGCCGATGACGGCCCTTGTCGTCGAGAAGCTGCATGCCGTCTAGAGACGATGTTGTCGGCCGCAAGAATGCTTGCGGACGAACATGTCTGAAGCAAGTTGACTGGTAGACAAGCGGACAGACTAAGTAATCTACAATTACTTGAATCTTCCTAAAAACTGGCGCTATTTCCTTAAATTAGTATGACTCCAGTAGATGTTCCTACTGCTATTGCTAATTGCCTACCTTAGCATGAACTGAGTAAACCTTTGCGCTTACGGTCGTTAATAGGGTTCTGATGCCTTACAATGCGTCTCTTTCTACGTTATGTCTGTCGTTTTCCCTGCCTGTCTATCTCTCCGGCCGTCGTCTGACCGCATACGCAAGCGGCAACAATTTTTCTGGGCAGACTTTTTGCGCGGTTGTAGTTGCTAGTAACAATACCGGTCGGGCAGCTAGTACGATACAGGAGCGACTCAGTGAGCAGTGGCGTGCGGTCGGCAGCCACGGTAGCAGCAGCTACGGGAATAAGCAGTACGAGCAACGCGAAGGGATCGTGTGCTCTCTGCTACATCCATCTGTAAGGTCAGCCCTTCGTGGCGGGAAGCGCGGATGAAGATCTTGACGAGGAGATAACTCGTTATTGTTACTTCGTTTGCTAGCAGCACCTATGCCAGCTGTGGATTTGTCATCGCTGGCCTCATCGTTGTCACTGGTCATCATTGTCGCACTGCGATCATCGCTGGTCGCTGCCGGATGCTTGTGTGTCCGCAGGGTCGGGGCACGAGCAACGGTTTGTTCAAATTGCGTTCGTTCGTTTTTTTTCGTTAGCTACCCTTGCGATACAGATTTTATAACGATGAGCACTTTAGATGCGGTTACGATAACGGGACGGCTGGGGCGACGGTTGCTACTGCTGCCACTGGGGGACAGAACAGCCGCGTACAATAAAAGAGGTTGGCGTTTCGCTTCTGTTGCTACTGTTGCAGGCGAACGAATGTGCACGGCATTGAAGCGCATTGCCCGACACAGCAGAGTAACGAGACACAAAGTTTTTGTCGCTGGTCACGGACACGAAGTGCGACAATCTGATGACGAAGGGAAATAAGATGGGTGTCGTCTCATCTTGGCCTATCAGAGGGATCTGAAGATGAAACAAGCAGAAAAAGAAAGCGGAAGATATGAGAGAGTGAAAGAACGAAAACGAAGCTACGTACGTAGATAACTGAAGTGACGTCAAGCCAGTTAAAACGAAATTTGTTGGCTGCGATCCGGTAGCGAATGCAAAGAGAAAGGGATAAACGGGGCTAACTGTGGGGTACAACGTAACTTAAACGGAAAGCACATCGTTAAATTGGATAGATGTGAAATCGACAGCCTTTGTCACCGCAAGATGTGGTGTGAAAAGAGAAGTGGCTACCGAGATACACGATGGCTTACCGTGAGAAATGGCGAATATGAGTCGGTGAAGGTTAGATAACGATGACATAACTGGCGTGCAATACCAGATCTTTTTCGAATTTCTTGTGGTGGAATTTGGAAGGCTGCCGAATGTTCTACTGGACTGTCCTACATAGATATTTTGTATTTTGTTTATTAAAGCGAAAACTGCCCACAAGCTGTAGCAACTATTTTACAAAAAAAAAAATGCACAATCAAGAATGAGATCTTTAGAAAAAAAATGGAATCCTTTACGTGCTGATTATATTTCAATAACAATCAGCTGAGCTCTAAATGTGCCAATTTCATCTAATTCCGCCACAAACCTACTACGGAGCTACAAGCAAAAATTCTGTTATTGCCTCTCCGAGGACGCAAAATGATGAAAACTTACCAAGGAACAGATCTTACATGACCTCAAACCATTCGATTCTGCCGCTATATTGATATCTACGTATAGTATAGATTTTTCTTCAAGTTTCGCAAAAGCCATATGTTTTAATGAGCTTACTCATATGCATAGGCTTCTATATAACATTGCTTCTCTGATTTGAAACTTACGTGGTAACCACAAAGTTCTATCTGCGTTTACCTTATTACCATGACTCTTTTTCTCTAGCGGTGTTTTTGCCCTGGGTCTATTTTAGGCTAAAAAGATCTTATGATAGAGGCAATTACAATGTGCTCCTATATCTGATATTTCCGATCTCGAAAGAACGTGGAATGATGTTCAAGTTCGATGCGTAACTCCCACGAAGTACTACGTTAATGATCGTGGTAGTCGTTATGGTATATACTATCTCCCCACTGGCGCCAGTTCCACTGGACTACATAACAGTCATGCTGGCTGTCACCGATACTAATACCGATGATGATAAAGGCAAACAACTTACCTATATGAGAGTACGCATACCAAAAATGTATTGATTACGCTGCCTGTCTCGACGTACTGTATTTGGGTACCGCACGTTGGCAGCGTAAGCAACATTCGTGGGCGGAGCGGTTTATCTCTTTCCCGCGTAGCTCCTGTTAGCGAAAAAAAAAGTCTTTCCCAAAGGAGAAATCAAGCTTACATCATCCTCTATTTCCGAGCACATCTCTTTTGCTAAAAAAGAACTGAAGTTAGTGTTATTTTTATTTTTTGTCATTGTTGAGGTGTTTTTTCTGCTTTTGTCGTCCGCGGTGACGTCCGCCTGTTTCTGAGAAGGAGTTAAGGTCGAGGGTAGCGATAACTGCTTTCTCCCTGCTAACAAACGCTCTCTTCGACCTAATGGGAAGCGTCTGCACATGAGACAGGAACGCACGACGCCAGCCAGCGAGTCAGCAAGCTAACATCGAGTACTATCAGCACCAGCAAGCAGCCGCCGCAGGAGCAGCAGAAGATTGCTCAGGCTGTTTCGGTTTAGTCCGATGCGACCCATTCGCCTGTTTGCCCGCCTACCCGGCTGACGACGGTCGCTGGTGCCCCGGTTCTTCGTTTCTCTGATTTAGCTTTTCTTAGCTTGATAGACGCACCAAGCGAACATGGATAGAACGAACGAACGAACACGAGAGAAACGTACAAAAGAGAGAGAGGGAGAGATAAAGAGGCCAAGCAAGCGAGATACTCGCACGCAAACTATGGCAGGACTTGAGCTCCTGGGGCGTCGTCTCTGATGAAATGCGCGGGCGCTTCGTATTCTGTACGTGTGTGTGCGTATCTGCCGCTCGACGTCTGTGGTACTTTTGTGGTGCTTTTCAGCACCATGTGCTGCTGCTGTTGTTGTTGTTTCTGCTTCCGCTGCTGTTTTTGCTGAGAGGCGGTGGAGGGGTGCCGTTTTCTGCTTTCAGCATGTGACGCTGCTCAAGAAGTTCTCTCTCACAAGCAGTAGACAACACTTACTAGCTTCTACTAAACTGCGCTTACTAACCGTTCGTAGTTAGCGTGAGGTCCTGCTGCCGGTTAGCTCCGTATAATAGTTAGTGTCTATAATGGTGTGGTGTAATTTAGTACCATGTAAATAAAGCTACATGACGTCAACTCAGGATCGCTGATGTCCACTATAAAAATTAATAATCGTTTTTTAATCGTTGGACAGCGCTGTTTTTTTTGGTACCACACAATAGTGCCACGCAGCTTATTGGCACTCTAATAGCAAGAAAGAAGACGGCCAGCCATATAGTGTATACCTGTTGCTGCAATGTCCGCTGACTAAAATTTGTTTGAAGGGTCGCATTCGCGTGTGGGTCTCTCTGTCGGAGACATGGCTAACGTAGCGGCGGTGTTTCTTATAGTAAATAAACGGTGTCCTGTTTAAATTCTGAGGTTGATCTATTGGATATACATGTACCTGTAACTATGCTAGCGACTAAACTCTTGTCCGGTATCTTTTTTGTGTGATCTTTGGTGTTTGTGCTATTGTTGTTAAAGTGTGAAGAGTGACGAAGTCGTGCCAAAATTATATCGGATACCTACTATATACAGAATACATCTTGTGCATCTAGCAATGGAGGACGATTAAAACGAATCTGCTAGCCAAGGTTAGGTCATAATAAAACAACCAAATTCTACTAGTTGACTTATATATATATATATATATATATATCAGTGGAAATGAAGTATTTGGTTACAGTTGGTATCGTTCTTATTTTTATGAGCAGTTTTGCCTATTGATCCATATAGCTCTGTTGTGGTGTCAAACGTCGTTCGTGCGCCTATTTACGGGCACTAATCTTAGCAGTCTCTCTGGAAACTGCATTGAGGTGGGCGCATATTCGTGACGTTGGAGCAATGCACCGACAACAGGGTAACCCATGGCGGCTCCGCTACGCTGGTCGTCACCCCATCTCTTCAAAGTTGCCCCGACAAGGCAGTTTTGCTGGAGACCCGTGGACGAGAGTGCAGCAGAGCTTTCAGAGCAGCAACTTTTCAGTGGCTTGCCACCACCGTCGAAGCCACTACAAGCACCACCGCCGCTGTCGGTGCTCCTGTGGAAAAGACTGCTAGTAGCTTTGTTGATAGAGTGTGAGAAATAGCTGCTTTTCCGGCTTAGCCAGCGAGAGAACTTGTTTATTTCGCGTCGACACGCTGCTGGCTCTTTTGGTTTCCCGCTGCTGCTGCTACCGCTGCCGCAAACAATCTTTGCTGGTATTGTTCCTGCCGGCGCCATTCGCCACGGCGCTTCGGTTTCGTAGCGGCCTGGCGCGCTAAGCGTCGTAAAACATGGAACGGCTGCAGAGAGATGCTGTGTGCGGGTTAATTTGTCATAAGCGACATTAACTGCTAACCGCTAGAAATGGAGGCAGTAATGGTGGCAGTAGCAGCAACAGCAGTTATTGGAGTAACTACAGTAACAATGGTGGTGGCAGCACAAGTAACCAATCGGACGAGTCAGGAGACGCAGGACAGCTATGCTAGCAACAGGGCCGGCGGCAGGCATACCACTTTAAGAGAAGCAAGTCGTGTATCCCTTCGGCTACGAGGAGTCCTACAGGCACATACGTAATACATAGCAGCAGTAACAACAATAGCAGCAGCAGACTTATGTAGGCAAGCGTGGTGCGGCCCGGCGCTGCTGTTATTGCTCTTACCGTGCTGTTATAGCTATTCTACATTTACCAGGATTATTATCACTCTGCTGCCACTAGTGCAGCGGGATTTGCGTCACGACCCTGGTGGTCTGCCTTGCTAAGTCTGCTACTGCTGATGTCGTTGTCGCGGAAAAACATTGTTGTCTTGTTGTCATTGTTATGAGCAGCGGCTCATCACGCGTAGCAGCCAAATGTACAAAGAAGTCCGCAGGCAAGCGGAGTTATTTTGTCAAAAATCGGGCGTGCAGGTACCGAGATGCTGGGACTCGACGACGGAGCGATGATCCAAGCGCTATAGCCTGTGTCAGTTTGGCAGAGATAATAATAATAATAATAATAAAAGCTGCGCTAATAGTCGTACTAGTAAAAGTGATACGATGTGTCGAAACATGGAACGAGTTACCAGAAGCTGCCGGACCGCGAATGCTGTTGTCGACCCCGGCGACGTCACGAACGCCAAGAAAAAGAGAAGACGATGAACCAACAGGCCGTAAAGAGAAACAGCCAGAGAGAAAGTCAATTCAGCTTCGTAAATGTTCATCCCTGTATGTAAAAGATGCGCGTGCACACGAACGCAAGAAGCGTAAGGATCACCGCAAGAGTTTAACAACGCAGGATATATCGTGTATTATTAACAACTATATGCACGCCACTGTCTGCGCTGATGGTAGAATGTATGTGTTAGAGACAAGCGCCTTCCTTTCCGTTCATGTCATGCATATACAGTACCCATATTCGAGGCAGATTCGCCTTCATTTTGCTTTGCCACTAATATTTCACAACTGAAACTATATGTATATATATATACATGTATAGATACAGTTCCAGCTGAGTGCATTAAATATTAAGTGAGACCAAAAGGCAAGTTTCAGGTTCTCCGTTTTCTACCGGTTGTATGAAGTATGCGCCGTTCCCTAATTACATGTACACACTGAACTGTCTCTCTGTATATGCGTACGTTCATACATCATCGCACCGTTGGACTTTGTGATAAGGCTATAGAACCTAAACGTGTATTATCCCTTTCCGATCTTCTATAAACCTAAATTATAGCTTCTAGCTATACATCTGCTAATCAGCAGGTGCTAACTATATAAGCCAAGCAATAAACCTGCAGCACCCTATATCAAACGGCCAAAACGTTTCGAGTAGACGACGGCCATCTGTTTAACGCGACATTAACAGTTTGAAAGTCAATGCTTCTTCACAACTCTACTCTGGACAGCACCCTAATAGCGTCGTGCGCATGATGGCCGACGACGGTTCAGGTGGATGTGCACATATTTGTCTATGCATTTATTCCGTATATGACCCTAGATGATCGATGCTTAGTTACCCTGAAGTGTACAAATATTTTCTAGTCGTGACTGCGCCGCGTTAACTGGACAGAGGAGAACAGTAGAGCGACGTAGCGGCTTTATAGTGGCTGATATATGACTGCGCAAATCTTGTAAATACGGTGGAGTTAAAGAGGCGATGAAGGTCGTGGTGGCAGTGCTTACTCGACCATTGCATCTTAGTTTGCCCCTGTCGCTTTCGCTTGTGCTGCCGTACGACTTGAATTACCGGTAACAGCGACAGCAGGTTGTAGTATTAGCCAAGTGGATGAAATGCCAGTCATCGGCGTACTACTGCAGCCGTACTTGCTAACTGAGTCCAGCTTTTGGTTGGTCTAGTGCGTTAGCCGTCTACGTCCTAAACCGCATTCGGCTGCCCTGGAAAAAGGCTTTCCACCGGCAGCAATAGAGGTTGCTGCATCTTCTATTGTTGCTATTGGTGGTGCCGAGAGCTCCTGTTCGTGGCTGGCAGCAGAAAGTAAACAGACGCCTCATGCATCACTCGGCCAGCCCCGTTCAACCGGCACCCTTGACAGCCGCCACCTGCCCCTTGCGACACCCTCACGGTCCCTCAACTAACCTCTTTCTCTACCACCAAACACCACCCCACATCTACCGTATCCCATCAATGGTGTCGCTGCTAACAGTCACAGCGGTGGCAGAGTCGTGGGTTCGGTTTGTAGATGTTATAGCAGGAGACGCAGAAACTAGCGGGGGTGGAGGGAACAGTCAACGTTAGCTGGTTATCCGCATGAAAAGTTGCCCCCTCTACAAGCTCCACTATGGCTTGGGCCGGCGAGGGCGCTTGTGTCGTGACGCGAGACGTCCCATGAAGAGCGACCCCCTAAGCACAAGGTGTTTGCTCCGTCTATTTGCGAGAGATAGTCCTCAAGCACCCAGCCCAACCCTGCATGCGCCTCACACAAGTCGCTTGATCACGTGTAGGCTTTCAATGTACCGTAGCCCACTTGCTAGGGAAGAGGCGTAGCCATAGGTTGCTGCTAGTAAAGACCAGAGCACCCAGAACACAGGTGGAATATAGAGTGACCTGCGAAGTCATGGGGGTAGAAGCTCAGTCTAACGAAAAATAAACATGCTCTAACGGATATTAGCCGCAAACTCCCCAGCACGAGCTACGGTTGCTGCTGTTGCATCGCATTGACTGCTCTTTGTTAGATGCTCTGTTGGTCGCTTACCGCCGCCACTTGTCCAGGGACGTATATACCCGCGCCTGCTGGAAGTTTTGCCGGTCCTTTGGCACGTCCATGCATCATAATGTGCACAGAATAGTTAGTAAAGCCGGCACGCAAGTAGGCGGGTGGGTAGTCTGGCGGATACGTCCGAATCTGGACAACGGAGACACAAGCACGCCCATGCAGGTGGAATTTGCTGCGGTAGAAGCAATAACAGAAATAACAATATAAGCCGGAAGAGCGGCAGCAGTAAAAGCAATACACATCCGTACGCATTTTGGCGCGCCTTACCTATTTAATCGACTTAAGACTGTTCCCACAAAAATCGAAATAGATAGTCCTGGCTTTTCTCGCTCCCTTCGCTCAAAGAACATTTACACGATACATATGTACCCATTAAAGTATTTATTTTTAGTGCTGTTTATTTATTTGACACCTTGTACGATTAAATAGATTGCGTTATTTCCGCCGTTCGTCCTCTGTTAGTATGGATGCGGTCGGTGTTGTGCATGCGTACCACCTGTCTTAGGTAAACAACATAACGGCCTTAGCATGCAGAGGACGATCCGTACTCCGTGCCACATCGTTAGACGACTATCCGATTAACTACCGCCCCTGCTGTTGTGCTTGTCGTTCATCTCCCACTAGTAGCAGCCGCCCCATACACCGTCATTTGTCCAAATCACACTGGTCTTCGCGTAATTCTACCAGGTTCTGCCGATAAGTTTGGCGATTGGGTTGTGTAGTTACATTAGACGGGGGTAGGTATAGCAGGCCTTATGCTACCAACCAGATTACAGGTACATTGTACATTACGGTTATCACTGTTATTATTATCGACAGGAATGACGTGGTGGTTATCAGACACGCAGCTAAACCAGCTTCAGAAGAGACACAGAATGGCAAAATGGTTACTCGAAAAGGTAGGGGGCATGTACAGAGAAAGTACAGCTCGCCAAACCACAATAAGGACACAGGCCTGTGAAGTTGTATCTATATCTGTATATATGACCTAAAATAGTAACAGTTTGCAATCTCTCAACTGCTCCGTAGCGTGTCCTACGGCAGCGCATCTGTCTGCTATATTATCATCATGACACAGAGGCGTAGTCAGCACAAGGGAACTGTTAGGGTGCGGCCACAGCCTCCGCAGCAGTAAGGCAGCAAGACGAAACAGCCTGATAAGCGGGTAACCCACGTCTAGCGGCCGGCGCGCGGTAACCGGTGTTACCACATTGTCTTCTACATATAAGTCGGATACAGATTGTATTTAACGCGGTATATATGTGTAAATACGTAGTAGATGGCTGTAGTAGTAGTAGCAACTCTCAGTGGAACGCCAGGAAACATTGCACTCCCATATTTCTGCAGTGATTCGTTGCGATGGCTACTGCCATTGAGTGGCATCAATAGACCTATCTATTCTAATATAGATTGGTTGTGGTTTGCGATACTGTCGTGCCGAACGTCTATTTGCCGTACAAGGTCCAGCTAACGGAACTACGGTTACTGACGGAAAAAAGGAATTCATACCCAGACCTCACCAGTGAACCGCACAGGCACAAGTACAACAGAACGGTAACGTAAACAAACGACGGAGAGGTAAACCCAACGACTCCGTCCGTGGCTGTTACCGTAATTTGGAAAAAAGGGATAATAGCTATAGTGATAATGAACGCAAGTGTCACTGCCTGGTGAGGCCAAAACCAGATGACATTCTTGCATTCTTCTCCTCTATTAGCATATAAAACGTTTAATGTAAAACCTACCGCGGTTTAATACCATTGTAACCTTGTTTAGATAGCTATTTTTAGCCACCGATGGGGTTTCTGCCACGATTTCCGCTTAATTTTTGCACTACTGTGTAGTGTCTGGCCACCTTTCTCAACTCCGCTCGAGTTTACTGCGATGACGATCGGGTGACGGGTACGAGGAGTGACGAGAGGACGTAGAAGGACTGGCCACGTAATGGTGTGACATCTTCGGTAGCGAACAACGACGATAATGGATGACTGAATAGCTTGTATAAACTGCGCAAATCAGGATATTGTTTATAGATTACATTTATCCACGACATGGATATAGAAGTTTCATTGTAGGTTGTTAAGGCGAGGCTTGCTAAAAAAGGATAACAAGGATTCACATCTGACAGGTGGTGTAATCGGGACTGAATCGTACATTGTATTGGAGTTCCATCGGATCTGATGATTCAATAGGAGCACGGAACAAAGTCAGTTTCAATGAGTGTATCTCCATACTTTCCTCGTCTCCATATCCATAATAGCTAGTAGTTTTGTAAAAGCGTGCCATGTTTATATAATAGACAGGGCTGTTTCGTAATATATTCGTGTATTAAGAAACGGAAAATAAATTTATTCGACCCAAAATTTATCGTGACGAGCTTGCTGGAATTACGATTCCGGTCTGTAAAGTAAAGCCTTGCGCAGCTCAAAATTCCGATTTTATGTCTCTTGGGGCAGAAACTGTGGGTTCTGGGCCATAGAGGTTTATCAAGGTCTTAGCTACATAATTTAGCGTAGCAATATCATGGTTATATGTTGGCCGTTTCGCTTTCTTGTGTTGCTCGCGCTTTATTTTATGAAGACCCCATCTAGCACAGACTTCGCAGACAGAACTAGCACAGACTTCAATAGAAGAACATTACGCATAGTTGCATTTTATGTATAATCATATGTATAATACTACATGACTGGCAATTCTGTTAGCTGCTGCGCTTCCGGTTAAACTGATGTTTTCGGTAGCCATATAAATGTGTATGTATATGCATCAGCACGGACCACTCGTACCATTCATTCGTGGGAACAGGTCTGTCACGGGAGGGCTTTGCTTTTGTATGCCCGTGATTGAGTATGCGCCTGTGTGGATGAATGTGTGCGTATCTTTGTATCCTTCTTCGCGTGCAGTACCACACCGAGCTGCTAGCGTTCCTATATCATAACGGCTGCTGCCATCATCGCCGTTGGTGTCTTTTATCTCGTGGCATGTTTCCGCCATTATTTTTTCTCGGCTGCATAAAGATGAGAATGAACGAATGATTGCGCCTGATGATCTTGACACTACTGTTGCTGTTTCCTCTTGACTAGTGCGTACTGCCGTTGTACTATGCCATAAATCTATTGGAACGGTGCCCTCTCGTCGTTGGCATGGCTTTTTTGTGGTGCTAGCTGCGGGATCATTTGATGGTGGTTCTATCAATGACAATGCTGTCGAAACCTACGAGCTCACTCATGTCGCAAGTCACCTCGTCTGATGGTTCGTCTCGACACAATCCCATCCACTGTAGATTCAGTTCTACAATGGTGATAGTCTGTGCGTGTGTTAGAAAGGTCTTAGCAGAACACGACGCGATTCACAGCCATCGACTTAACCTGCAACTGCATTAAAAGCAGAGCTCGCTGCTTTATGGACAGAGTCATAATATAGAAATATAGGCGTGAACAAGCCAGAGAAATAGGCGACGTAATCCGCCTGCGGTAGCTCGTGCTGTCACATCTGCTGCTGTTAAGATGATATTGACCGCGGTCGCGGTCAATCGCAGCCGCATAAGAAGCGATGCGACTGCTTGAACTTTTCTGTATTATTACATCCTATCATGTCATCCATGGCTGTGGGTGCGCGCTAGTCTGAACGGTGCTGCTATTACCGCTCACTTGCCGGTCTTCTTGCTCGCCGTGCTGGTCCTAGAGGTTGATTGGAACGGACGGACCCTTCGTTTACATGTCTTACTCATCGTTGGCTACAACAGTATCTATATCCGCTTGTGTGTGTTAACTCTTCAGCCATAAAAGGGCGACCACGCAACGTTCCGTGATCAAGCAGCAACGCAGGCTCAGCTTCGAGTGACTCGCTTGACGTCGGCTTTGCTTTTGGTCACTTGCCTGAATCTTTGAGTCGTTTCATATTTGTTGGCGAGGACGGGGAAGCAGGGGTCATATGCACATCACTGTACATATGATAGTTGATGATGATAGAAGCACAATTCTTATAGCAATCGACGTTTTTTTCTATCCACATTCTGTGGCCCACCACCAAATCTGTCCAATCCGTCCAATTCGTTTCTGTACTCTTGCCTGTTACTTACAACAGCTGGTATCTACTAGGGACCTCGTCGATAGTCCGTAAATTCGAGATGCACGCCAAAGCAAGAAAGACGTCGTCTTTTACAAATCTATTATATGGGGGTCACATAGACAGACTAAAGTTCGCTCATTGCGTTTTCTCTACTAGTGTTTTCGTACCGACTGCCTATCTGAGACAATCGTTCTTTTAACAAAGCTTCGTGATCTACCCAGACAACACTAGCAAGAGAAATGACTGCGAGATTAGGAGAAATGATAGGAGCGGTTTAGCGGCTTCATTCGACTTCGACTTGAAAACGTTGAATTTGAATGTATTTCACAACCATTGCAGCAACTGCTGCTGTCGGAACCACTACCGTCACTACTGACTCAGTTGAAAGGGTTGCCCCCTCTATCTCTTTGAGGGAAGGGAGTAGTGATAGGAAGAGAGAAAGAAATAAGAGAGAGAGAGAGAGAGAGAAAGAGACTATGCGGAACAGACAAAACTAAGTAACACACTAGCTAGTGACTGAGGCGGCCGAGAGTGGCTGAAGCACGGATGAGTGAAAAACGGAGCGAAACCGAGGTGTACAAACGTACCCAGACGGCAAAAGGAAAAGGTATTTAACGGAGTAATTTATGGCTTCGCCCCTTCGTGTCCCTTGCTACCATCCAGAACGACCTGCGTAGCCTATTCGTCGATGTACTTAACTGTCAACCGTCGTCGAATGGAAACATTTGGCCGCTGTTGAGGTGAGTCCGCTATAACGCGACGGTGAAAGAAGCTTTTCCACACTCTCGTTGTTCCCTGTCTGTTCCTGGTTGGAGGGCACAGTTAGAAACGACGAGGCGTCGTGCGACGAAGTTTCAAGGCGAGGAGGAATGAACAAAGAAGAAAGGATCGAGAAGGTAAAAGGCAAAAAGACGCAGCTGGAAAGTATGGCCTCTCAGAGTAGCCCAAGCATCGCATCGTGGTGTCGCCTCCTGACGAGCAAGAAAGACGAATGGGGAAAAAAACGCGAGCCTAAACGAGAAACGTTTGTACTGTTCTCGTAACGTTTGTACGGTGGCAAGTGCAAACCAACTGAAACCTAGTAGAAGGAATAGCCACCGGCGCTGCTACTACTGCAGCCAAACAGGGGTAAACTGACAGACCCACTCACCCGCTGAACAGAGGTGCCGATTATCGACTGTCAATAGGTGTTGTAGGGACTATGGCTACCGTTACTGCTGCGGATGCTCGCTTTTAGCTTTCCTCCCTGATTTGTACTGCGCACTTTATCGTATTTCCGGCGTCTGGTGTGTCTCTGACGTTTAATGTCTAGGTCGCCTCTGTCCAACTTTAACAACGCAAACGCAAGATCTTGTTAGAATTCTTTAAAGTAAGTCACGTGAAAGAGATAATAGCTCAGGGTTCACTGTAATGTGTACCTAGTCTCTGACGAATTGAGGCAAACAATGGATATTGTACAGAGGATCACAGATGAGCGTTATACACACGGGATCTGTGACAATTGTGCGAAGGGTAGTAAATGACTGTCAATACTAAAGGCCGCCTCTGTATACATTAACATTATGATATATACTCCATATTACACGCATGCGATATTGCGTTTTTGTTTTGTTCGACTCAAGTGCTACTCATTATCGTTGTTGCTGGCATATGCTACTTGAAAGAACTCCTCACTTGAAGATCATATCAAATGCCGATGTCCATTTCTTTCGTTCTCCTTGTGCATTAGTTATAATACGATAAGTCAACAGGAACTTTCATTAATCGGGTAGATGTCGGTGTGCCCTACGCGCTACGACGGATGTATAAAAGTCGTCAGACCTCAAGGAGCAGCACAGAGAAGTCGAGTTATCTAAGGTGTCAGCTGAGTGCGACAGATTCGCGCTGATGATGACAATGAACAACTGCCATTAGACGGCACAAGTAGACAACTAACTATACGAAACAGGCTGTATGTATCCAGTCTTTTTAGAGATGCTGCATCACTAAAAGGATGCTGTTGTTCGTGTGCCGTGTTCTGCGAGTGGTTTTTGGAGAAATCAGAAAGGTCTGCCCAGAAGGGGATAGGAGGCATAACACCCCTTTGAACGAGGCAATGAACCGCATCAAAGCGAATATAATAATAGTGACAGAAATGGTCGTGGGGAACAGTTGAGTGCACATGCGTAAAGTTGGGTTGGAAAAAGGGTTGTTCGGGCACGAGCAGAAAAGGCGGAGCGTGTCCGGGGTAAAAAAGATCAACCAGAAACGGCAACACATCAGGTATCACAAAGCTGTTTGCGGTCAGTGACTCACTCAATTTTCGCTACTCCAAACGTATCGTGCAGTGCCGTTGGTTCTATAGTTTAGAGGCAAACGCTGTTGAACGAGAATTTTATACAGCGTACAAGCACAGGGGTAATTAAAAAAATGAACGATTACTCAAATGGCAGCTTTCTGCGCTACGAAGGCCTCAGAGCTTAACTATATATCATTGTAGTAGCAGTCAATGAGTAGAAATTGCAAGTGAGAGATACAGGAACAGGCATTGAAAGGGGTGACGGTAACGGCGGATATGCCACAAGTGTGTCATTAAGAAGGGGCAAGATGTGAGGACTATTCACCGGGTGTATACTTATATCAGTAGATTTTTACATTCTTCAGGCCAATATAGGTCAAATTAAAAATCCTTGGTTCATTTAGCGTGCTGGAAGCAAGCTGTGATTTTGTAGCATAATTACTGTTAGATTGAATATCCCTATGTAGCATTGCAACAGATGTCCATATGTAGGCTACGTTGTGGTTAGACTAACAGTTCGTGATTTGTTCTTACAGGTGAGTGGTCGTAGTTTTGGGACATTCTGTGCTGTGGTTACGATCCTGAAAATTCCCTTGCCTTGACACCATTTGGAGTGACGACAGTAGTGTGCTTACCTACTTAACCCCTGTGAAGGTTGACAGGCCAAAGACAGCCTAGCCTTTTGAGGTGATAGAAATGAACCTGCGATGGCACTACGGAGATCATCAGGCACGCCTGCCTTCGAGGATGCTTCCTTACGGTCGAAAGGGCTTGCATCGGTTGGACACACAGGGGGCATGCTTCTCGGTCGCTCTCGCTGATTAAACGTGCCCCCACACCAAAGGCTGGACAAAGGTGGTCCCTATTTTTTTTTTACAGGCTGCATTTCGACCTGGCCATATGGCGGTGTGCGCTTCTCTCTTGGAGGTCGGTAAAGAGGCAGTCTTCTCTGTCAGTCACCGTAGGTTGCTTAGCAGTATGCGGGCAAATGGTGCCTGCAAACTGACGGAACCACGCTCAGTTCATCTTGCTCACTTCTATTGTAAAGAGAGCAATAGAACACAGAGAAATAAGGAGTGGTTGTGTAGAAGCTGATGGACCGGTTAACTACGAGCGTGTCCTGGACAATAAACAGCACCGGTCCGTTTAGAGCCTTATCAGGTGTCTCCTGTAGTCTTCTCTTCCAACGCCTTAGTACAAACCAGGTACAAACACAAGCTGTTTAACTTGACTTGATGACATGAACAAATCAGACAGCGACGATAGTTATCAGTGACAGCAACCCTGACGGAAGCAAGAGTCTTGCGACCTTCAGTCGGTTGCTGCGACGCTACTGTTAATGTATCGCGCAGACTGTTTTTTGAGCAAGACAATTGCTTGGAGGCATGAGGATCGATAGGCTTTACCGACCCGCGACCGACTGTCGGCCAAAATTGCACAACATAAACAAGTAGGTTCCAAAAAGTAGTTCTTATTGGATAATCCTGCGTGACCCATACTGATAGCCGTAAGAGCCAAGTCTAATAAAAAATAAAAAAGCACCAGGCATTGGGCTCAGCCGCGAAACACAGAGACAGGTACATGTCATGTTTTTCAGCGGCTTTTTGCAACCTCCGCTTTTCATTTATCTGCTGCTAGTCCTGTTGTTCGTTCATGCTACTACCTCGACTCATTCTTTGAATTGTTTAAAACCATTCAAAGGTACCTTTGCTAGAGCCATTCGAGCTCTCCAGAGATTTCATACCATGTACGAAATCTTCTTCGGATAGCTGGATAACAGCAGATCGCGCGAATCACCAAATCAGAGAAGAGCCGGGCGGATCATCAGAGTGCGTGTAGTGCTTTCATGGTTTCACTGCTGAGTGGAGCGCGTTCTTCGCTCGAAATGGACGATAGGGTAGAAAGCTGTGACAGCGGAGCGACGGAGGATGGAACAATATTCGGATGCCCACCATATGCTTTGCGCCCTGCAAGAAGCAAGCATTACTGCCGGCGTAACAGAGCGGACGGCTGCGACAGGAAGTTGAGGTTTATAGCGGTCGTCTCTGGGGTGTGTACAGAGTCTGCTGTTGTGCCTTGTGTCCATTATGGACTTATGGTGCGCTCGACCGGGACTGTTAGGTTCAGAGAAAAAAAAAAAAGAAAGGGAGAGCTTCAGAGAACGGTCTAAGAGAGTATCTGTCGGTCTCGTGGCTCGTAGATGGTTGAGCTTAAACTGGTACAGCAGTGGACAGCGAAGAGTGATGGCAATGGTAGAACGAGTTCCAGGCTAAAAGTGTTTTGAAATTACGAGCGCTCCTTACCGCCAGCGACAGAGGGCACGAACGAACAAGCGTTGCTGTCCTGAGTGATCTAGTTTTGTCAGCGACCCCTTTAGCACACGCGCTCGTTCCTTTAGTTCAACTAAACCAAGAATACTGCATTTGACTTAGGATGGCTAGCCGCTATACTTTCGCCTCAGCTTGCCTCGGGTTTCACTTACTCTCGACGTTAATATTCATCTAATTAATTAATTTATTATATTATCGCCGAGAAAGACAGACGAAGGCGGCCAGCTCACAGGCAGTGGACAGCTACAGGGTTGGCTAGTAGAAGAACCAACGAACAAGCTGCCAAGAAAGGCAGTCCTTCCTGTTGCTGTTGACGTCCTGTCAAAAAGTCTCCATGGTTTATCGGAGGCGTTGTCAACAGTAGCTATGCCGGCAGTTTTAACAGCCTTCGTTCAGTTCACTTTCTTTCTCGCCTCCTTAGAGTTTCGACTCACCGCATCGTGTTGCGGCGCTGCCGTCGCTATTGGGACAGAATTGACGTCGGTGCTTTACAAACACGACAATTTAGGCTACTCAATGAACAGTCAGAGAAATGGCTCAGTGTAAATTAGAGCATCTGACTAGGGGTAAGCCACGCTGATCTGTACCATCGATTCTTTTTTGTTTGACAGGTAGACATCTACTGCATAATCATACAGAGCGAATTCGCTCTCTAGCACACGGTCGAACAACACGAAGATGCTAATATATTATCCAATGATGATGTGATCAGGCGAAAATATATTGCGCATTAGCAGTACTACTACTACGAGCGCTCAATAGTAGTACGCGTAATGAACTCCAGCAAAACGTATGTCCGCGTATCAGTGGCAGCAGTTTTTATATCTCGTTGAAAACTGTATACTATATCTCTTCATCTTTTTCCTCTCTCTACCTAACACAGTAGGTAAAGGATCACGTAGCTGCCTGTATTTATACATAGGGTCAGGATTTGTTCGGCGCTGTGCCGTATCTTTCTCATCTCCTCTTATCCTCTGCCATTCCCCCCTTCCGCTTCCTATCAATGCCTCCACTTGACACCCAACTGAACTGCTTGTATGTAAGCATGTTTACTTATAAACCTTACAACGTGTATCCTGAATGTTGTTTTTCGCACTCTTATCTGCGAGTAAAGACGAGAAGGAAAAGCGTTCGATACATACCAAGCCACGCCGCCAATCTTCCTGGGATCCCGCTATCCCGTCGCTGGCCACCGCAATCGAGAAGCGTCGCTAGCGGTGCTGCTATGAAAGCTGGTCGATATAATCGCACACCCGTCTGGTCGACAACTCGAGCGACCGGCGACAGACGATGGCTTCCCAATGGCTCAATTCCCTATCTTCAGTAGATAAGTAAATGATAGCGAAGTCATAAGATATTGCTTTTCCCTCGTTGCCCTTTGGGACTGTCGGCGCCCCTAGACGCCCCTATTTCCCATTGGTGGCCTTGTGGGGTAGAGATCTCGAGGGATCCCTATCATGGCCTCGTTCCTATGTTGCAAACGATCTCCGATCCACGTTCCAACAGAGCAAGCTAAAAGCGTTTGCTTTACTAGGATTCTAGGTGACTAGAGCTTGCCATGAAAAGAATAAACATCCGGCAGCAAAGGAGCAGAGATGATTGCACGTGGATTGAGAGAAAGCGGTGAAAGAGCTCGCAGCCGTGACGAACACAGAAGGACCTGAATTGTGAGAAGCTTCATGGTAGTGGTGTCCCTTCGACGCTGACGCCACCGTCAATAACGACGATACGTAGAAGTGAAGAAATCTCTCTTTTTGCTTGTTTCAGGCTAAAATGCTGCAGAGATTGCCTATTTTGTCGTCGTCTGATCTGGTGATGACGAGGTGAAGGAGGGCTACGGCAGTCATTGTATACGATGCTACTTCGTATGGTTTTGTGACTACTGCTGCTACTGCCGCCACACGGGGTGCAAACTAAGAAGGCGTTGTGTGATCGGCAGGCTGTGTGATCGTATGCTAGCACCGTCGCTAAAGCTGAGGAGAATCAGGCCCTGTTCGCCTGTCGAGAGATCGATGTGGTTTATTGTTTTCGTGATGCTTTCCCTTACAGCGCGCGTCACACACGTTTGGTCGTTTGCTGGCGATCGTTTGTGTAGCTTCCTTTGGCAGTTGTTACCGGCTTCAGCAGCATTTAATCGTGCTAGGACCGACACACCAAGAGGCATAGCGTTCTCCATCACCCCCACAGCACTCCTTACCGTCACCACCAAGTCCTTGGGGTGAACGCAATTAAAGGCGGTCAATATATCGATACCCGCTCAGCCCATCGAGCCTACGGTTCGTAGGCTACGAAACGAGCTGCCTTGCTTTCGCTGTGTTGCGAGCTGGAGGTAACATAGCGAACCGTCGAGCCCCAAAGTGGCAGCAAACTTCAACTCGGACAAGCCGATCGCCCTGCCTCTGCTTTGCCGCCCTACGCAACTTCCACTCGTTGTCGATCGTTACTCATTTGATACAGAGCAAGTCAGATCAAGCCAAAGCGCACTCTTTGTGGGAGTGAAACCAACATGCCTAAAGTTGTTTTTTTAAGCTTAGGCATGTAACCTGCCTTTGGTTCCAAACACAAGCC
The DNA here is from genome assembly GCF_002443255.2 of Varroa destructor. NCBI lineage: Eukaryota > Metazoa > Arthropoda > Arachnida > Mesostigmata > Varroidae > Varroa > Varroa destructor. The sequence goes on from NW_019211457.1 coordinate 33,495,044, forward strand.
TCTTATACCTTTTAGTAGCCCTTTCATGTTAGCTAACCAAAACCTGCGTGTAGTTTCAGTATTGTTGTTGTCGCATGATTATAGTACTGAATGATGCTTCTTTTTGTTCAAAGAAGGTATCTCCAGATCCATGCGTTAAGCAGCTTTGACCTACGGATTACGTCGTCACCGTCCATCTTTACCACTGATGCTGGTGAACGTAATGGTAAACGAACGGGCGCGAGCGAATGGACGAAGTTGCTGCTAGCCGTGATATAATACTAATCTTCTCCTGCAATAGTGCACCTACAATAGAATACGAGGTGTTCACATGCAAACCTCTCCTTGATAAGCAAACCGTCGGCTATAACCAAACAATCTTATTTATTTTTATATATATATATATCCCATACAAGGTTAGCTCAGTGCTAGTACTGGACGGTTGCGTTCAATATACCGGCTGCACGTAGAAATAGCATGAGCAGTACTAGCCTATGGGTATCTGTCTGTGTATTTGCCGCTGGATGTTGTGTACATACAGCTGCATTAAAGATATTGGCCAAGGGCGTGTCGCTGCCCCAGCAGCGTCTTCGATTCGATTGCGGCGTTGGTGTTTTCACTGTGGCTTGTTGTACCTCCACCCATCACCCCCCAATCGATGGCTGAGTCCCTGTCGCGTTGCTGCTTCCACTCAGTTCGATGGTAATCCCTTGAGCTCGGAGCTGAAGTGTCGAAGTAGAAGCGGGACGTCGCAGCAGCAGCAGCAGTGTTGCAAGCGTCTGCTGGGCAGGGAGACAGGTTTTCCGGTTCTCGGGTCCGACGGCACCGAGGTTGAAAGGGAGAGCGGGGGAGAAAAGAAATCTTTTCGTGAACGGGAAACGGAACTGGAAACCGAATAGCCAGAGAGAGAGAAAGGATAACGAAACAGAGAAGGATGTAAAGAATATCGCATAGCTTGATCATACCCACTGTTTAGCTGTTGCTACAGTAGTCGCTCGTTCTATGTGCTCGACAAATCCTGATTATCCTACAATAGCCACATTGCAGGATCGCGCTAAGATCTTTCTCTCTATCAAATGCGACTACTACTGCAAAAACACAGTTCATCGCTGTTGTTATCATACCGGGATCCTATTGATGTACATGTATATATATATATATATATGGATATATATATTATTTCATGGTAATCTTAGTGGAAAGGAGGGCTGCACAGTTTTGTCTCTCCTTCATGTTATGATGCTGTCAAGAAGAGCCCAGGTTTAATGGTGACGGGACTTAATGTTGTTACTTACATTTTTTTTTTTTTGTAGAAGCAAATTTTTTTCTTACTGGCTTGACACTGGAATATACTATATTATGATGAGAGCGTACCAGTGTATTTAAGGGGTCCTAATTTATAACATGTTGCATGCAGGTATTGCCTCCCTGTTTGCACAGAAGACAAACTAGGTCTTGGCCAATGGCCGGCAGTAAGCGGTAACTTCCATCGTATCTGAATTGCCTTTGTCACATTTCTGGGTTTCTGCTGCATTAATGAAATTATTACTATGTTACTGTAGTCAGCGTGATGTGACACAATCCGGGCACTGTGACCTATCTATAACCAAATGTACTGCTAATAGAATCTATCGATTCACATAACGAAACGTCAGGCTATGCTCGAAAGCGGCGAGAGTAAGAGCAAAGACGGTTACATTTGCTGGCAGCCTCATCAATAAAAACACCAAACACCATTTAAGCGACGCAGAATTTCGAAAACAATTTCCAAAAACTACATATGTGTAATCCAACATGTTTGTCCCTATTCGCCGAAAACCGTATCGCGCTAGTCATTACATAAATGGATAAAGAGCATATACGCTAGCTAGCCAACGTAAATCAGGTGGTTTTGTGGCCGTACAACGTTGCATTTGCCACGATTTCAAATATGCCGGCTAGTATCAGCAGCTTCGTCACGTTCGTTATACATTCGTATGATTCTTGTATATTTCACTGTTGTCAGGATGAATGTGCTCTGGGGCGATACCGAGCAGTTAGCGGAACAGAGCTTCTTCTGTTGATTTTTATCCTTTGTCTTTTCGGCTTTTGTTTGAAGAATCTCGACCTTTCGTCTGGCCTTATTTCGTAGGCTTACTAATCACCGTTACGACGATCTACCATTTGAATTCGTTTCCAGGTGTTGTTGTTGTTGTTTCCCGTATTCTTTTTTTTTTTTTTTCGGTTCAATTTTACCGTAACCTTTTTCGGTATGTTAGTTGTTAAAAGAGAAACCACCGACCGTATAGGTTAGCGCATGAACGGCGGGCTTTCAGGCCATCAGCCAGCAGGTTTTCTATCTAGCTGGATTTATTTGACTCTCGCTACGTATTTGGCTGAGTGTTGATTCGAACTAATGGCTATCCAACGGTACAGTGATCAACCCTCGATGAACATCAACTTTCGCAGCAGCTAGAGCATTCCACTTTTTTCCGCATATCGTTTCTTCATCGTCTTCTGTGTGACTGACTGGTGCTAATGCCCTTGCTGGTTCGCACTCCTCTCTGTCTGCCGCAGCTCTGATATCGAGTAGATTGTTTGATTTTTTCATTATATAATTGAAATCGCGACACCGAGTGTCGCAATAGCTACGATCAAGCTGCCAGTCTGCGATAGCTGGCAATGGCCACCCCTATTCGCGTTTTTCGCAGATAACAGCTTGGTGAAGAGGACCACGCTGACGGCAAAGATGACGACGAAGACAGCGCAGGCCTAGCAGAAAAGCGAAGTCACCGAAGATAAGAAAAATGACGCTTCCACTGAAGGTGAAGACACCGAGGAAACGACGATGACTATCCGCCGGTTGCGTCTGATTCGCTGGCTGGCTGGCTGGCTAGCTCGCTCGCTCGGCTTTTCGCAAGCGAGTAAGCCGACAACAACTCGATCTCCGTTGATATTGCGAGAGCTGGATGCGTCAGCTAATGTATACAGAGTGATGTAGTATTAGTGAGCCGCGTCTTTAATTGATTTGCAAGCGCACACTGTATACGTGTCTGCGAGTGGATTTATGACAGAGCTTTGCGTGCCTTCGTCGTTCCCATTGTAGAAGTGGTGGCTGTCGAAAAGCTATGGCTAGGCGGGCTGCTAGTGGATTTGCGTTGCACGGACCCATAGAGACCGTGCTATTATGAAGTCGGGGTCAGATCTACACTCAGAGTACGATTAATCATGGATTAGACCAGCTGGTTAACGTCGGTCTGTCGGTTGATCTTTCAGTCGATCAACTGACCTCAAAGGGAGCATTCACCGTCATCTGATCGATGTTGCTGAGGTTGTTAATGAACGTTGCCACTATGAGTAATTAGTTGGGGATGGTCCACTCGGATAGTGTGGCCTTTCCATATTCACTTATAAATAGCTTGTTGTTATCTTACAACGATTGATCGTTATCAGTGCCTTAATTCTCTCATAAGTCAAGTAATCAATATTTATCCAATCAATTTTTGGCTACTTCGCTGTGTTTGGTGGCAACATTCACTGCAACACTCTTCATTTGTTTTTTTTTTTCTCTATATTGCCACTAGCAGAAGGACCATATGGACAGAGGTCCACTTTTCATCTTCAAGGCCTAGTTTTGCTCATTTGTTTGTCTATGATATTGCATGCACTAGGCCTTACCACCATACGACTGTTGGGAGTCAGGTGTACTACTTTACAGCGTATTATAAAAGGACATGGTCATCTCTTGATTGCGCCGCATCCGATGCGATATTATAAGTTGTGGATACGGTATATTTTCATAGCACAGTATACAATACTACTATGTATACAGACTGGAGACAGCTTGATGCCAAAAAAAACGAACGGTTACTGTTATCACCAGCCATATCTGCGTCATTTTCTGCTGTTAGACGTCTTTTCTTCGGGTAAACGGAACCGTTATTTACGTGCGTCTGTGTATGCACACAGTAACACAAACACCCACGATGATATGCGTGCTTCGTTCATATACGTTCGATACATATATATATATATGTATCTTATGTCTTAATGCTGATATCGTAGCTTGTGGCGGCCACGACCGCAGCTGCTATTTGACCCATAAAATGGGCTGATTCATAATCGTTGTTCAAATCGTACTGTGAATTTGGTAAACGACAACGTAAGATGACTATATTAGTACAAATCAACAAAAAATATATTGAGTAATCTCAACTCTCGATACAACTGAAGCAGCGGCAGACCTACGACGAGTTGTGACTGATGTCATAGTTAAGGCCGATTTCAGCTATCCTGTAGGTCGCAATCTACACTAATCTTTCAGCGGCCACGGATGTCGCTTAGGCAACACGCTTCCCTTTATTAAATCTATTGCCTATGGTTGGCCATAGCATCGGATTTGATGAGTCACGTTTATGCCTAAGTTTATAAGTTTTAAGTTATACCAAATTTGGTTTCCACGATATCTTGGCTTTTGAACATCCTGTTTTTCTACTATTTATCTACGACGATCTCCTTCTATGCAAGCACATCGCTGGAAAAAAATAATAGCCTTCTTAATATGGATTATTCGTACTAGTAGAACAGTATCAGTTGGAGTGATACGTTCGTTTTGAGCTTGTCTTAGTGTTAATTTCGCCTGGTATATAGGGCCAGTCTTCCTTCAGTGTACTAGTTGTTACAACCACCCGTCGTTACCACATGTTTTTTCGCCAGGTCCATATGATTTATCAGATTTGACGGTCGTTTTTATCGGCATCTCTAAATCGAAGCATTTGCTATTTGCATGAATTTGCTTTATGCAGTGTTGTGCGACATTGAAATTCGGCGAAAAGCTGCTATGGTCTGCAACCCGCAGAGTAGCCACTGGATCGGCGGCTCGCGAACGTACTCATTAAATCATTCACTGTCTGACCAAATTGAAATCACCAAAGCATTGTTAAACAGCAACGGGTCCCCAATAGCTAAGACAGGCAAAGTGGCTTCATTGCCAGTTGACAATCTTTCAGATATGCGTAGTTCTCTAGCTGCGATCGGGTCTCTGTGCCTACTTCGATAACTGGAATGTTTCCAGTGTGCCGGGCCGTACCGATACGCTGTAACGCCACTCATGTTATGTTCCGACGGCCTCCTCGACCACTACTTCTCTCGCTTTCCTGTCCATAAGGGACAAAGTAACGAAGAAGAATCTCACTGCAATATCTGCACTAACTCGCAGTGCACGTAACCAAAAATCTTCGTGTGAGTTGCATTGGACTCGATTGCATAGAAGGGCAATTGTACGCAGCATCTTACGCGGGCTTGGCACTATTGAACTGGAAATATTTCCCCTCCTCTGTGACGATGCGGTGGAGCCAATTTGTTATTGCAGTTGCGACAGCCAGTTACTAAGTCCGTCAGGCGTGAACGAAAGGGCGAGAGCAGGACTGTTTGACATTCAGGAACTCCGATGGCGGCGAAAAGTGCAGGTGCTACTTTTGACTTAGCATTGCGTTGATCTGCGTTATTGCAGCTATTTTCAAGTGCCGGCTGTCAAGGCATTCTTCAACGGTCTCACTATTTGATTCTGTGTGTCTCCCCCTTTCCCTGCTTGTAGGTCCTATTTTATTGTGTCGATTTCGAGAGCCGCCGGCTGGCCGCCGCTTGGACCGACTGGAACGATAAGCCCGATGTCATATGGCTAGTAGACACGCAACGGGTTATAACAACGAACAACGTGCATGCGTGCGTGCATGTCTGCGTGTGTGTGTGTGTGTGTCTCTGTCTATCTGTTTATGTGAGAGTACACCTTTACTGCTGCAACGCTCGAAAACCTCGATGACAACCACCAGCTAGTACGCGACAATGCCTGCCGCCTCTGGGTAGGATTGGCCTCCTTCAGCATACCCACGCCCATGGATCCTCTAGATGCGAAGATTGCACAAGGCCTGATCTGGTCAGATAGATTGGAGCTTGAGACTTGGCATGGAGGCATGTGTATTTAAATAATGGCATTTGGAATGCGTTAAAACGATTCTGCACAGCATCGTAACTGTCTATGGTCGAACTGTGACTGGCCATAGATTTTTCAAAACGACTTGCGGGAGATAATAAGTAGTAATAAATCAGATCTATTTAGAGTTATCATGTTGAGGACAAGAGCATGTACGGAATAGTAGGAAACGCCGAACATCCAAAAAAGGGGATTAGTTCAAAGATAGCTATCTGAGCTTTTGCAAGCCTTTACTTTACCATTATCTACAGCTGGTATACTTGATCGTGTCTACGTGACTATCGCAAAGCACCGTACGCCGACAAACAACTCGTCAATGTTGCTATTAGCAATTTTTGTTGTTTCTGGCGATCTTCGCTTGTTCTGCCGCAGGTTGCCGCGTTTAGTGTAAAGAACGGCTCTATTTAGTGAGACTGTGTTTACATACGTACGTGGGCCATACGTAATAGCTCTCGTATTTGCTATCTTCTTCTTCTTCGTTATCTTTGCCTTGATCGACGGCGGCGGCGGCGACGACGACGACGACGAAGTATGCCATCTATTAGACGTCTTCCTGCGCTGCCTCCCAAATGCTACGCTTCACTATTACTTCGGCTCCACCATGGGTAGAGAAAGTTGCTGTTATACACCGTTGTGATTAGCTGGCTGGCATAATGGCAAGCCAACGAACGGACGCTGGCATGACGATTTGGGGCCCCTCTATTTGCTTTGGGACTTTCGACTTCACCATATACCTTATCCTATGTTGTCCCGACTGCCAGAACAACAGGAGCTATCGCAACGATGGCTCCAACGGTGACAGAAGAAGAAGAGTGAAGTCGCTTACTGTTTTGTGTCTAGTTCATACCCCATCCCAGTTGCTGTAGACACAGTACTGATTACAACTTCTGATCATCGTCTACGGGCGCGGTAACTAAGCGAACTAAATAATTTTTCTCACACAGAAAAAGTAGCAGCAGAACCAACGTCGAAACGACAGCGGTCCTGATTGAAGTCTTCGAATGAAACCTCATGAACTCCTTACCTAGGACGTCCTACATGAGTACGATTACCCAACGGAAACTAGACAATAAACAGGGTACGCTATTCTGAGGTGATTTATCGAATCCGCTGCTGCTTTTCTAGCTCTACTGCTGGCGTTCTGTATACGGCTGTCGCCCTGCATGGACAATGGTCGTGAGCCTTTCCGCGATTTGTTCACTGTATGCCATTGCTGTACGTACGCATTGTATTATAATAGCGAATCTCGGCACAGGGCACGATTCGATGTGGCGCTGTTTAAGGAATAGAAAATCATACGATAACTGTCGTAAACGTCCATTCAGAGATGTATTGTTTAGTTATGGTCATGAAAAGTATTACGACAAAAATGTGTGGGCCACTCCGAGAGACGCTCAAAGTAGGCAAGTCAAGTACATGTGTTCATGGCTATTTTCAATTTGAACACCCTCAACGGGTGGTGATTTGGGTAGAATTGCTCCGCTAATGCTCCGAGGGCTATCATTCATGCATGCATGTATGCACGCACGCACGCACACACATACATGCGCGCTTTTCCATTCGTACGGAACTGCCAATCTGTCACCATTGTTTGATCGTTTCAAAGACAGAACGTAAGAAGTTTGAGACTCGGCGTCGATACTCGATTGACGTGTTTCGTTTTGGGCACTTTACTTGTTTATGTATAACCGTCTCTACATAGTGTCATACATAAGTGAGAAAAAAAAGTTTAATTACATTAGAGGTCGCCCGATGAGTTGTTCGATCAAAAGTTAGATAGGTTCAGTGGTTCAGCGGCCCCCCAGGCCCTCCAACTTAGGCTAGGCCGAGGGTTGAAGGATCAGCGAAACGAGTAAGCAAGTCAGGCCACTCGCTCTGTGGGACCGAGTTATTGTATCATGATTGTGTTCTAAAGCTCTTCTATGCGTCTATGACCTTTAGGTGTAGGTGTATGTTTCGGTGTGCATGGACGTACGCGCGAGCCTGTGGTCTAGCTGACGTCCGTCGTTCTATCACTCTGCTCGAAAGCGGCCTATCAAAGCTGAACATCTTCTAACTGTGCATCTTAGGTCCGGGAACAGCGGGCACTGTACTCACCGCTCCGTAGTAGGTTAATAGCTTGTGTTCAATTTCAGTAAGAAACTTAAGAGCTGCATCTGGTGGCTGTTTACCAGGGGGTCTGTCTTTGTCCTCTAGTAAAGCATTAGTAGCACATTGCGGAGTAGTATGTCTGCAGCACTGACCAGCCATCTACCCTTGCGTACAAATGAGGTGAGAGAGCATAGCAGCGTCGCAGGATCGTGAGTACGGCAAAGCATCTAAGGTTCATTTAGCTTAGTCTACAATACAGACTGCTCCCTGCTGTAATGTCATGCTCAACTCTAAATAGTAGATGCAGACTCTTCTCCATTTCGTCGAGTTTTGCTCTGCCAGTTAGAGAGTTCGCCAAAGCTCCTCAGCTCTTATCGTTGGTCCCTGCTGCGGGACGATGACTTGCTCGCATGAATATTCTAACAGCAGCAACGCCGGCAGACCAGTAGCAGTGCCTAGTCCTTCCCCGACTCCGTTTTCGGCTACAACGGCAGCACCATCAGTGTAACCTTTTCGCCGATCTTTTTTTGTTTTTTCTCGCGCTTTCCTTGCGCTAAGGACAAACGCTCGAAAGGTACCTTACTCTTTTACAATATGATACTATGCAACGCTAGAAACCGAGAAATTGCTGTCCGTTCCTACTCAGGCTAAGATACCACTCGTCGTAATGTAGCATCCTATTTTAAAAGCGTTGCTCTTGTGTCACCAGCGCGTCATTTAGATCATGTGCTTCTTTTGGAATATTTATAAACGTCAAGCACATATGGTTTCAAGCAATTCTTCTCAAATCTCAGCGACCGTGCTGGTGAACGTATCCAAAATCAAGCTACGCCGATCAATCTTTCGTATTAGCAGCAAAGCTGTTTGCTTAAGGAGCGTCATTTACTGGGCCTCTATTTGCCACTCCGTGTCGTACCATGGAATTGTCATTAAAAAATTGAGATAACAATAGTGGTCGACAATTATATGCACTGCGATTCTTCGTCGTTCGAGTTAATATGCTGTACTAGTTGTTGCTCAAAGCTAGCAAACGTAATGCGAATACCCCTAGCGATTGCTTATGGGTCTACCCGATCATTTTTCTGTTGGCTTGTTGATTATTTCCTCGCTGTTGGCCATTTATTGCCAAGTTATTGTTTATCGAAGTACTAGACAGGGAGTCTAGCACCTAAAAAAGGACCCATTTTAAAAAGAAACTAATTTCTATAACTTCTTAGGAAAAATCTCACTTTTAGAGAATATTAGTCGAAATTTAATACAACTGTTCTCAAATTTTCAGAAAAAAACAAATCTATTTTTTGACACGAGAAAAAAGAAAATATGACCAATTTATTCCAATTAAAAATTTAATAAAAATTTCATTAAACAGTATACTGTTATTACTATGCCCACTGCTTACTATCGCTTATTTTATAGCTGAGAACATAACGATTTTATACTATATATATACTACGAAGAGGCTATTATATTTATCTTGTTTAATCATAAGGTTTGATGCGTATTTCCCTAGATGAGCGTATGGACTTGGTTGCTCCTTACGTAGCATCGATGGCCGCATCCCGTGGCCAGCGTGTACCCTTCATCGATGAAATTAAGCAATTGGAATTGTTATAGTCCTCGAAGTATACCCTATCGGCGCATCGTAGTACGGTGATGGCATACAGCTCGTTAAGTCGGCAAGGATTCCACAGGACTACTGGTGCGAGCCTTCACTGCATTTTGCCTTTGAATGTGCGAAGGTATTGGACGATAGAAGTGGCGACTGATGTCAAATTAGTACATTGCCCGAATCTACTGTGCTACCGAATAGAGCTATTTGGTCGTCATGTCTTCAGGACAGCAGGCATACTGCGATTCATTACCCCATTATTCCTGTGTTTCGTGTTCATCTTTCAGCTGGTGCATGGCTTACATGGACATATCCGTGTGTGTGTAGGTCATCGTTGCTAATTGCACCAGTAATAGCGATTCCAATTATGACAGTTTGCGTACTTAGCTGCTGTTGCGGATGGTACAGGCAACATAGACGGGAGGCAATAGCCAGCGACTGAACGGTACGGGTGTATAGGGAGGCTGTTGCAGCGCGCAAGAGAGCTTCGTTTCTTGGAGGGCCTAGAGAAGGAAAAAGAGAGAAACAGGAGGCGAGGCAGGCATGCCGATGGAAGGAGGCAGACGAATGGAGAGCGGTACGGAGCTAGATGGAATACGGCCGATTGTGCCACTTGAGAGGTTTAGGTTTTTATTAAGTAGATAGACGGCCACTGCCGCCATGTACATTGGTTTCGCTTTACCCTAATGCTTGTTGTGTTAAGCCACAGCGAGTAGGAGGATCATACTTGTACGATGCCTTGTTCGATATCATTATCGGAGGCATGGGAGTCGGTAGTCACGCGGGTAGGTGTTCTATGAGGGAATGCTGGCTGTGTTGCCAACAGTCAACGCAGTCGGCGGAATGAAGCTTGCAACTGAATCCGGCCAAGCGAGGCTATAGTTAGGTAGCTACGCTTCCCAGACACTGTCCGGATGGCAGTCCTGCCTGCGATCGACCTCTGTTGGTAGTCAGGCCAGCAGGAATGGTGACACTAGGTGCAAATGGCATCGCCGCTGTTATCGTTTTGATTCTTTTTGCTATTGCGACCACCATTCCATTACTTGTTTAAGGTTCTCCGCACAGGCATTCTACACTAGTTCCGTATACCGCACCGTGGTGTATATAACTTTTCGTTTGGGCTGGGTTGGGTTGAATGTGCTCAATTTTTCGTTCGTTTACTTTTTCCTTCACTTCTTGTGAGCGAAACTGAGGCACAGAACAGTTCGCTGGCGGGTGGCCGACTTGTAGCTGGAACTAAAACAAAAATACCGGCAGTAGTTGGCGAATTTCGTCGGTAGAAGAAGGCGCAAAAGTAAAAACAGCAAAAGCAGCACCACCAGCGCTATTCGCTTCCTGTCAGTCTATATGTCTTCTAAATTGTATGAGGGGAGATGGCATGGGGAGCTTTGTATTCCGTGTGCATGTTTGAGTCTCTGTGCTGGTTGATGTGTGCGTGTGCTTAAAAATTGTAGTCAGTGGTGTGAGTGGTTTGGACAGCGATAACCCGTCTGACGCGTTCTTTACAACAAAACATTCGTATTCAACGGAGCATAGAGTGCTGGGCGCTAACTACAGTGAGAGAGCGAGATAAGTTAGGACTATGCCGGAAAGACGAAAGAGAACTTGACTGCCGACCCTACAATACACTGGTATATTTCGTTCATTGAAACGTATATCCACCTCAACGAAGGAGAAAATGGAAGGAGCAGAAAATACAGAAAAGCTGGATCGATCAAATCTCTGCGCGGATACATGTTCTCAGCGAGTTCGGTATTAGTATTCTCTTGTACCTAAAAAGCGAGTACAGAAGCTCCTTCGAAGAAGAAGCACTACGCCCAGTTGAAATTCAAATCGCAGCAAAGCCCGGGTCGCCGTTTCTATTTTGTCCATACTTTTAGGTCATATCCCTATTTCAATTTTGCTCAGATGTACGTTTAGGTCAGCCTTGGACGTCAGCTAAAGTTAGTCGAGGCAGTAGATCACAGTAGACGATGTGCTGCTATCTTGTTTGCTTGATTACCGAATCAGCGTCAGCCACAGCGACCCATAGACTCATCTGAGGTAATATCTTGTCGACTCTGTAGTTGCTGTGACGCCGCCAGTTGCAGTGGTTATAATCGACAGGAACAACTCCCATTTTCGTTTTCGGCTCTTCGCTTTTGCGCCGCTCGCTCTGACCGCGTTCAACGACTGCCAAGGACCCTACGTTAATATTACATTACTGCCTATGTTTGTGGACCTTCACCCCCCATTGGCAGCTAACGCTACTCATGTTCTACCAAATCGGTTAGGACAGATGTACGATTCGGTGACCTGATGAACTGAGGCCGGCTTCTCAAGGGGAAATGACAATAGGACGGACTAATAGGTCCTAGCCATTCTTTATCGATGGTCATTAGAGGCTAAGAGATAGTGAGACCACTTTGTCACGTTAACGCAGGGTAGGAACTTGAAGCAGACGCATTAAAACCCACATGCATCAAACTGAAAAAAAGGCGAGCAGAAAGAAAGTGGCGGTAAAGTCTAAAGAAAACCAATATAACTTGTCTTTTTTGTCACATGTATGTGAGGAAATGGATTGTTGTCTGAGATCAGACAACTGATCAGGGGGAACCAGCCATCTGTAAATAGGGTAAAAAGGCTGACTGAGAATAGAATGACGTAAAAAATATTGAGTTATTTTTAGGAACTTCTCCAGGCTGTAACGATGCCAAATGAACTCGTGTAGTTCAGCTGTTTCGTTTGTATTAAACTAAACCGATCGCATAGAGATTTTATATGGTCATACATGCACTTTTGATCAAATTCTGTTTGACTGCACATACCGAATCTTGTCTAACGTGTTGCCTAAAAACAATAGCCACAAGGGGGTTTACTATTCAGCGAAAATGTCGTCGGGAAACGGTATACTTGGTCGGCGAACGGCAATATACTTGATTCGTGAGTTCTTGTTAGTTAGTTGGGAGAAACAGGGACGAAACGTTGCTTTAAATTGTTTGTCGAACACTATTAGCTAGGTGCTCATAATAGTATTATATAAGATATTAAATAAGATAATCATCTCCTCGAATGGGACCTTCGTCAGCTGAACAGATTAACTTTGATTATAACAGGAAACTACGGTCTTTCTCGACTATGATGTCGGAATAGCTACCGTTAGGCCAATCATGTTTTACTGACTTCTGTAGTAGTAGTAATAATAATACTGACGAAGAGTAACTAGACCATAGTATGCACTGTTATTCTTCTGTTGTTATTTGGTGACGACATGTATTTTTAAACGATATGTGATCATTTTGGGTTTCGCAGTCTACTTCACGAAGCTAAGCTATGTAAAAGCATCAGCGTTGTCTCTTCTGCGGGGGATGTTTACACAATGAGGGGAACAATAATAACTGCAGCAGTAATATGAATACATCGCGGTGGCGAAGTTCTGAAGTAACAAGATAATGAGGGTGTAGTAATAACAATAATAACAATGGTAACTTTGCCGGCGTCGTTTTCGGCCGGAGCTGCATGGGCAGAAGGCAGAACGACACAGGAAGCACAACATCGAATCCTGCCGGACACATGTATCGTTGGCGCTAAAAGGTGCACACCCAGGCAGGCAGGCAGACATATCTTTCTGTGAGCATCTGTAGTGCGTGCACAAAAATGAATGAAGGACGCATATGTAGAGCGCTTAATGCCCTGGTTTGTAAGAGCTAATTGTCGTCAGACGACTTCTGCTGGGGGCAATCTTGCTTGGCCACTAATCATTCTAGCTGCTTTAGCCTATTGCTGCGGCTGACAGTGACGTACAGCGTCAGAATGCTGTAACGTAGCAGCGAGCGCTTTATCTCGATAATGGCATAGGTCGATGGTCCGTTCGTAGTCCGCCGTACATGCTGCGCGAGCCGTTGAGCGTTACTAGGTTACTTTGGTGCCGGTAGGCTCTACTGTTCGTTTGATCATGCCGGCCTGACCATGGCATCTCATATCTATATAGCATTTTTCAAGCCTAATAACTTGCTGTCTTGATAATTTTTGTTTAATCAAATATCCTGCTACCTAAACAAGTACAAACAGTGGTAACATACAGATACACAACAGAGGCGTAAGCGAGTGAAGATAAGCACCATACAGCTACTCCATAGTGCTCCACTTGGTACGCAGCTTATTTTCGTTAGCGTCAGTTTTTCAGTGACTGTGCGCTTTTTCATCTCTGCTGAGTGAGAGCTTACTTGGACAAACGTAGAAGCAGCACGGGCACTAATAGCAGCAGCCGACATAATGGTGCCGAAAAACGAGGGGCAGTTGGACAGTGTATTGCCGCTTCAGTAAACACCGTCAGTATCAAAACATCACCATCGCTACCATTATCCGCAGCATCGTCAACACGAACAGCAACAGCCCGAACGGTGTCGATCGTATGATGCTTAGCAGAACGTCAGCAGCAGCTGAAGCAGCCGATCTATATTGACGCGTTCGCAGCCGACTCAATCTGAATGTGGCCAATCGTGCTATAGACGGCTGGCTCGGACGTACATGTTTCTCTGAGGCCAACTGAACCGTTGCTATTGTTATTGTGACAAAAAGCGCGCTAAACGATCGTGGCGATTGCTGGCGGTACAACAGTGGATAGAGCGGTTCCACTGGGTCAGGGTGCGTAAAGCGCGGAATATTGTGCTAGATAAAATTTGGCATCCATTTATAATGGACAAATTCAAGCGGACTCGAGGGCAACTCTCGCGCTGTAGAACTCCGTCGTCTAGAGAACTATAGTTCTCCAGTAACTTTTGGCAATTTTTAGTCCTACCGATTGTAAGTCTACATTACAAAAATTTAGGTAAATACGAGAATTTTCTATTGAGGAAAAATAGTCAAAGAAGTGAGAGGCGATACATGTGTGTGGTACGAAAAGCTATTAAGTAGAAGAAGAACGTACCATATGATTATAATCAAGTGTAGTTAAGATACAGCTGCCATTTCAATGTACTCTGTTGAAGTCTATATACGCTTCGATGTTGAGGTTAGAGGCAGTTTTAGGTGACTCATTCCTATGACGTTTCTTACATTCGAGTTACTGTTTCCGCTACTGCCGGTACACAACATTTTGTGTGCGATCAGCCAGGCCAATTTGCTGTGCGGTCCCTTCAGGAAAAATCTCATTAACAGATTACAGTACTGTTGTTATTTCTATTCCATGTACCGTCTGAACGATTACGGCTGTCGTTGCTTCTTGACTTTACAGAAAGTCGTGAAAAATGTATTAAAACTTTAAGTGACGACCTTCGCTGGCAGGTATGTTCCTTGGTTAATGGAGAAACCGATCATTTGTGGAATTGATAGTTATACGGTACATCAGTTTGTTGACTCGGCCCGGTCGTATATCTTTCGTTAAGAAATAGCGCCTGAATAATGATTATTGACAAGCTATTTGCTTTACAATCGAACTTTTATTTAATTAGGAACGCGACATAACGGCTTTCTTAACTTAAATGAGCCGTCTGAGCTCACGTAACAGCGCCCTTAGATAATCCTGAAGCAGGCACCTTTCAAGCAGCTCAACAACTCTGAACGCACATTAATCAGTACGCACTAAATTTAAGAAATTGGCGGTTTTGGTTTATATTATAACACGTACATAAGTGGTTGGCTGTTGTATGATGCTTACGCGGCGGTACTGGCCAATGGCCTTCAAAGCGCTCGGACCAGCTTCGTGAGCTTGTAACAAGTAAGGAAATCGGAGGGGCTGAAGGAAGGCTCCTCAAGCTCTACCGGTTGATGGGGCTTGAAAAATCGATTCTGTATTCGCTAAACTTTATAGGAACCCTATGATTATCATGCGATGCATATTTAGTAGTTATATGCTGATTACAGCGGGAGGAGTTCGCCCTGACGACCGGCTAGAGGGTGGAATAGGGAGGCCAATGGTAAATGCCATTCATGTGTGTGCGGATACATTACTCGAGGTCGCAGCAAACCTCTTACTTATTTGCGATCAACTGACAGACTAGCCATACCGGCCATTATATTGTGAGCTTTGTGATAACGATGGTGATGATGCTTATATGGGCTGCTTGTCTGTCTCTTTGAATCGTTGTTACTGTTTCTAGCAGCTTTCTTTTCTAAATGCCTCTATCGCTACCGGTCCAATGCTAAGCTCGTTCGGAGTACCAACTTCGCTGTACCAGAGCGGACTAGCGACAGCGACCTGTTCAGTTAGGTCCTCGCTGGATCGCAGAAATCGTATACTGAGAATTATACACATACACTCGAGATCGGGGCGTTGAAGGGGATCTCAGACATCGAGACCCCCTCAAACACTAACCCCCAAGGCTGCTGGGCTCGCCCAGTCATCAACAGCTGGTCGTGGGGTTGATCGTGTAGATTTTGCATGCTTTGACCAACAAATGCTATCAATCGCTATGATATACAGTTTAGTTGTCACAGCATGTATGAACTGAGTAGGCGACTGTCTGTAGGTATATTGTGCGTTGAGATCGAGGCGGCGCCTTGCGGATAGTTGTGCTGTAGAGCGGTAAAGCTTTTTTGGCTTATCCGTGGACGACGATTATTTCATTGACCGTAGCGAAATCAGCAGGCTGAGCAGCGAAGTGTTCAAATGTGGGTTGATGAGGTAATTTTGGCTGAACTCAGTGCCATAAGATAGAACCACAAAATAACTGGATGAGCGGATGTAGATCACCGTGTCACCGTGCTAGTAGTTACTGAGGAAAAGCAAACGCTCTGCGCTTTGTTAATTGACGACAATCGTCATTATATGTAGGAATTATAATCGTGTGTGTTGTGTGTTTGGCATGTAGACTGCCTGTTTATTGCGTGGTATAGCCATTTGCATGCAGTTTACGTTTCTAGTTGTTGGAAACTTGCAGGATGCCAAGCCTTTTTAGATACTATTACAGATTTCTTACCATTTACAAACGTGCTCTAGCTTTGCTGAACACCTACGTTTACCATCAGACGGCAACAATACTATTAAAAGCATAATTCAATGTGTAGATAGTAGACTACTGAAGCTTGTAGATTCCTTTTGTGAGGTATGCAAGCGTAGTTACGCTTCTGCTCTCGTTCCATATATACGTACTACAGTGGATCCGTCATTTATGCATTGCTATCCTATTCGACAACAGAAACTGCGCTACGAGACCAATGGCAGGAGACTATGAATTCTGTATATTGTATATGTACACACTACTACTGATAGGGTAAGTATCAGATGTAGACGAAACAGATAGATATTGTCCGTCCACTGTAAGATGCACGTATCTGAAAGCTTTGCTCGTTTGATTTCACTCGTGTATGGCGGCAGTAGTATCAGCAGGGGCTCTATGGCCAGCCCACGCCTCATACACTGTCGCAGTATTACTGCAAGGATATGAACTGTCGTGTGCTGCCGTTATTGCGGCTGCCGCGTGTGTGCCTGCTGCTGGCACAACTAGAGGTCCGCCCCTGGCAGAAAAAGCAGGCTGTTGGTTCCTAGGGCTCGCCCACGACTGCTAAGTTGTTAGCAACGGCTGACTGTTGCATCCCACCTATAGCGAAAGTAGGCGGCCTTGCTAATGATACTGGTAGTCCACTTGAACTATGTTGGCAGCAACACTATTATCTTCCGATTCGCTCGTTTGACTCGCACTCCGATCAAAAGACCTTTCAGAGATATCCCTACAGCCCGGATATTGGTAGCGAGTGCGGCCGCATTCAATAAGCAATACCTTTTTGGTGCCTCTCTGCGGTTTGTTTTGTCTTCCAAAAGTGACAGTCCACTCGCTTTTTACCCTTATTCTTTTCGGTGGCGGGATGGCGAGTGCTTAACTTACCTCGACGACAACAGTAGCCGTGATGGCGATAGCGACAACGAAGGCCGTCATCCTAGATCGCATCTTTTTTCTCTCCTCCTCGGAAGTTCGGAGTTAAAAAAGAGTTTTTTTCGGAACGTTAGCCTTGGCTCGCTTTTTGACCTGTTGATGTCTGCACCCGTCTCCGTGGCCTATTCTGTCGTAGCCTGTTCCTTCTGGTCCTGGACTCCGGCTTCCCCCTTCCTTCCCTTCCCTGGAACACCAAGTGACTTACCAACTTTATGGCTTACCGGTCGATGCAATAACTGTGAACGATTACGACAGTGACAGTCTACGATGATGATCTGAAACAAGCAGCCGCAACACGGAATAAAATCTCGAGCTAGAGGTGTAAGGAAAGAAGCGAAAAAAAAATAACATAGGAGCTAAGCGGAGGAAGCAGTTAGTGAACGGTCGTTTGTTGCCAATATCGACTGAAAGCATAATTCTGACGCGTAACGCCGGAAGTCATCCTTTGTCCAGCAAAACATGGGGATGTTTCTAATACTGTGTATGCGTTACAATGGTAGCATAGTGACGGCAGTATTGGTTGTAATAATGGCCAGCTAGTGGCTTCTTTCGCAAGAGAAATCGCGGGTATTTTCAGCTTTGTGGGACTGCCGTAGCCGTCACCGCGATGAAGGCACCATCGGCGGATCTGTCCCACTTGGTGACGTGCCATACTGCAAGTAGTGTTTCACTCAGCTGAGCCAGTGGAGTTTTTTGCGCCGAAACTCTCGGTCCTGACGGTTCGCAGTCGCCGTCGTCAGATACTACTGCCGGAATCGATCTGTCCTCTGTTGCTGTTCTAGCGGCAATTGCTATCGGCCATTGACAGCAGCTGACAATCATCGAGTCACCTATTGCTTGCTGGCGGTTGGCGTCTCTATCTCTCGTAGCTGTGTGCAAACAGACAAACCGACTCACACCAAACAGATGTGCATAAAACCCTGTATGTGTGCGTATTTAGGTGTCTCTATGTGTAGATGTGCGCCTAATGGTTGGCTTGTTGAGGCTAGGTCTAATGTCAGCTCTATATATCACAGGCCATAGAACGCTAAGCCGAATAGTTCTGTCCGGCCCGTTTGGTCAAGAATCTGTCTTCTCTGTTTCCTTGGGCCGCCCTTCGCGCTATTGGTACGGACGTGCTACAATATTTAGGTATGTTATGGTTTAGACAGCAATGCAGAGTAGAAAGAAGGCCGGGGGAGTGGGCCTGGAAAGGCAGCACCGGCCAAGCGGAGCACACGCAAGCAAACGTCAACAACCACAACAGCAACGACGACACTGTTCTATCACCACCAATCTAATGGTCGTCATTGGCGGCAGGAGCAAAAACCACATGCGAAGCTAGTCGGGTCAAAAAGAAAATAGCAGAAGAATAGCTGGATAATAGGTTGATGTGTAGCACGTACACACACACACACAGAGTCGGTACACGCATCGGCAAGATGGTGATGATGGAGACTGCGATTGCTGCACACTGAATAAACGAATGTACAGACGAAAGACACGACACACGCTGTTTAACTAGGCTAGAACTCTAACACGATGGTTAGAAGCCGAATTAATAAAGCTTAGGTTAGCAACAAATGTAATGGCCATAGCTGTAATAGAACTAATGTGGCAAAGCTAGCCTTTACCACCGAGCTGACGGAACTGTACACTGGCGCTCAGTATGCACATCGAGTTATTATGTCCTGTCGTTGCTCTTGTTTGTTGCTCAAGAGAAGTTTGCAGAAAGCAGATCGTTGAGCGAGTCGAATATGTTGTCGGCCTGCACACATTTACTTCACTGTGTTAGGTCATAGTTGTTTGTGACTAAATCGAACGGGTGACAAGACAACATGAGATAACGGGGTAAGGACGTACAACATAATATAGTAGTGGAAAATGCGAAAGGTAGCCGGCATGTAAACAAATAGGCGCACATAAAATGATCGCCATTGGCAGCAGGAGAAACCTACAGACGCGCCATACGTAAATAAGCTCAATTTGCCAGCTCTGAACTCGATTATAGCCACAACGAGTCATCTGAACTCGAGCAACTCCATTATTTATTGAAGTGTTCTAACTCAATGAGTGACTGATGTGCCTATGTTTACGGCATTTATGCGATTGACCTCTAGTTCTGCAACAAATGCCAACAAAATCGTGCATCTGTATGACGATAGAACAAAAACAAGTATCAAACAAAAGCAGTGAAACACTGTGGATTACCAAGCAAGCGAACGCCAAGATGGAATAGACGGACGGATAGACATTCTCTAACAGAATTCAAAGGCGCAACGGACACATAGACGAAATGAGTTTTGGCGCTTCGTTCGAACCGGAACGGTTATACAGCGGGGCAGCTCCGGAGTAACCCGGTGCAAACTGAAATAGACGGCACGCTGCTGTAATAAATAGCGTCGACCAGCCGGTGATGTGAAGTTTGGGGGTTAGCCAACACGGGTCATGCTGAAACGACCGACTTGTCGGGGAATGTACGGTAGGGGGTAAGGACATGGCTTTGAGTCTCGGGCCAATCCGATTAAGAAGTTAGCATTGGAACATAGAAACTAAGGAGGGGCTAGGGCTGGAAAGGGGCATAAGGGAAGCCGAATTGGGACAACATTACTGCGTGGCTCCCGCTATCCCAGCTACTTTTTCACTGACGTTCTATGACGACCGGCCCGAGTCGATCCGTTGACGAACAAGAGCTGAAGTCGACTGAGTGCATCATTGCCTTTCTGCTGGCTGCCGGTTCGCGACTGGGCGGTGGTATTTTTCGTGTCATCCCCGCTATCAACCCCTGATGACCCATAGCCCTGTGGTGCATCCCCGTCTTGCTCTCGTTGGTGCCGCTTTCAGGGCCATCGCCGTTCGTCAGCCATTGCCTCCTTTTCGCCGTCGTTACACGTAATAGAAGGAACAAGCCAACCTAGCTACTACATTGGCCCACGTTAGTTTAAACGGAACACGAAGCTAGCGACTGGAAATGAGAGACAGTGGATTGCAGGCCTCCGCAAGCAGACGAGGCCCCGCCTCAATACGAACCATAGAGACAAGACTAGATTAAGCGCTCCGTCGCTGTTTTGGTGACATTCGTACTCGAACATAGAATCAGTCGGACTTAAAAGGTAGATGAACCAAACACTGCACCTTGTTCCTTTACTAGGCTCTTCATTTTCGAAACAAAGGTCGATAATAAAGGCCGCCGTTATCGTCCTCGTAGGGTCGCCCATGACTGCATCTGCCTGCCAGCACATACGCATTTCGTTGACATGAATATATCTGTGTGCAAAATTGAGTCGTCATCTATCCTGCTGCCATCGGGGTCGGCTTCGGCTTGGTCCTCAATGCGCTCGGCGGCAGTTCGTTGACCGAGCTAACTTGATTAGAGCTGAGGAAACGCGTAGCGGCAGAATGAGCTCGCTATTAGGAATCGCAAACGATTATGCATGTACACAGTTAGACTGCAGTTGTTGCCGACTATAGCTCTGTTCGTTGCATGGGCTACGGTGAAAGCCTGGTTGTATTTTTCTGTGAGCGATGTGTCGCTTTTTGTAGGCAATGGTCTGTTTCGATCAGATGTCTCGTATAACTCTGCCTATCTCAGTGCCTGTTCCTCTGCGTGAAATGGTTAAGTAAGGAAATTTCTGGCCCTTACTCGGGTGACATCAGGAACGCCGGCGGCCAAATTTACGAAATTTAGCTGGCCAGGCAATTGCGAGACGAGGTATTAACATTTGAAATTTTAAATAAGACAGATGAACTCGTGGCCCGCTAAATTCTACTATCGCTAAGTTTCTAGTCGTTGCTTAGTGGCCGACTGCTGAACATAAGCGTCACCATTATAGTGCGAGAGGAGGAAAGAGTTCTTACGGCCATTGCGGACGACGACGGCAGTGGCAGCGGGGTGGAACGAAGTACCGACAGTGCTTGAAGCACGATGGCGCACGGGGAGTAATAGTTGCTAAGGCTCGTTTCGGCAGAGTCGAAAAAGAAGGGCCGTCAGAACCTGAACTGGGCTGACGCAACCAAAAAGGAACAATGGAAGGGTGATCCGGCCATTCAGTAGAGAGAAAAGAACCCAGAGGTTCCAGAGGTTCAAGTGGTTAAGAGGGGCATTTTTTCCGCCCATAAAATCTTTGCCTTCGCCCTTGCTTTCAGGTATTTTTATTTTTACAACTCATGTTCTAGCAATGTGCGGTGCCGCGTAAAGCTAGTTGTATGCAAGTACACATAAACACGGAGGAATACAATCATACACGAAGGAAGTAGACCCTGGGCTTCAGCTGCTTTCCAACAGAAAACTCCAGCCAGAGCTAACTATGGCAACAGTGTCGGCATCGAGTTTGTAATCGTAGTAGAAGTGGTAATGATGCCAATGGTTTGCCGGTTGTTGACGGTTTGTGGCTAGATTGATGCGCCATTCTAACCGTTTCCATGAGGAAACAGCCTATCCGACGCGGTTCGACTCAGCCAGCAGCGTAACGTTCGGGCGGCGCCGGTTTCTCCCGGTACGAAAGCGTTATTTGTTCTCGCGTTTATTGCTATGCCGAATTAGAGTAGAGACGGAATTACGCGACAGATCGGTACTCGGCTGTCGTTCTATCTGCAGGCAGGAAAGGGAAAGGAAGAAGGACGAAAAAACATCAGCCATCAAACGATTGCAGGCCACAACACGGAATCATTTATGAAGGCTTGAAGGGGCTGCGTCAGCGGAAACAGTGGATATTTGGATTTGCGTCTACGATCTGACGAAAAAAGACAACAAAGTGAAAAAAACATATGTATACGAGCAAGTAGACTGTGCAATGTCATAATGAGATTGTCCAAAGGAGAATACGAAAGGGAAAGATGATGCCGTAACGGTCTGACACGGCAAAAGCTGTAGCTAGCCCACACACAATGGTCGTTTAGCAGTGACAGATAAAGGTCATCACGTGTTGGCTATCAGTACAGTTATAACTGATACACATACATAGGGACCTATAATATATTGCCCAATGGCGAAATTACATCTGTATGTTAGAACTATGTAAGGTGTAAGCATATGACATGTCGAAGAGCCTGTTCATATATAATTTTGCTCGTGTTTTTTGCTTGCTACTAGGTCTCCACAGCCAGTAACAACAACGGATTCTCGCTGATAAACAATGTCATGCTTACTTTCACGCTTACATTCTAATACTAATAAAGATTATAATATTATTATTATAATAATAAGTGTTCGACCGTCTATGCTTACGTTGTTCTCTTCACAAAGGTACTACCCATTGTTACATATGGCTAGTAACCACACCGTGTCCTGCCCTACCAGATCTCGCGCATTCGCATTTAGTGCTTCTGTGCGTTATGGAGATACTCGCTAATCATTCGCTGTGGCACTTCCTTAAGAGCTCGTACATCACAGAATCTGATCGATATCAGCCATTTCTAGCAAAACACTCAGTATATTAGCCAAACACGATCGTTCAGTTAAAACCTTTGCTGCTATTATGGCCGCCTTTTTTACGAACTCTTTTTGAACTCGTTTTGTTGCGTAGAGCATTGCGCCGGCAGTGGCTTCGCCGGAGGCCGGCTGTTGTGCATAACCATAAAAATGACTTCGGTAATAATCGCGTCATCTGCCAATTGCCAGTTTAACGAAAATCTCTCAGATTTTCCGAGTTCTCCGTCATCAGCACTGCCACCACTTCGTCTTTACTTGCCTAGGCTTCCTGAGTCCTAAATAAACCCATGTCTGCGCATTGGGCAGCTCCTGATTTGCCAGAAACATAACACATTTGTCGCTTAGCTTTTAGTCGCCGGCACCGCCAGGGTGTTAGTGCGAACTAAGCTCTTGCCAGCTTAGGTGTCTAGTCTTTGTGACCTGCTCCGCACCGGTAGCAGGGGCTCGAGTGAGAGTAAAAGGGAGATGGACGACGAGCTGAGACCAGCACAGCTGGAAAACCTGGCTAAGTCTACATACCGTCTAGAATCAAGGGGCAACCAGGCTGAGAACGGGGCAAAAGGAGTCCTAGGGGGAAATGTAGATAGCAGCACCGGCCGCGGCTCACTGCTGCGCCAACAAACGCGAACGGCTCTCACATTTCGGAGAAAGCAGCGAAGAGTTTAAACGAACTCATGATGGACGAGCGTCTAGTAGCACTTCGCCCGTCGGTTGCAAGCTGAGCGATTGTTAAGAAAAGGGCCTGCAGGATGAAACCAGAGACGACGACGACGAAAAAGAGGAGTCTCCGCAACCGACGTTTCAGCCTCGGATGAAGCTAACGACTGACTGCATCCAGGTAACAACGGCGCAGCCGAGAGCGAAACTTAAAACGGGACAGAGGTTGAGGGCAAAGCACGATGAATGCGTAAGCAAAAGGAAATCCTTCGAACAGCAGGAAAAGGAAGAAGCGTTTAGCTTCTGGCATCACAGTCAAACAGCCTCCTAGTACATAGGCTGTATAAAGTTTAACTTGAATCGCCTCTACAGATACGACAGAGAAAATTCAGCTTTCCTTTACAGATTCAATGAATGAGTAGGTCGATGCAGGGATACAGACGAAAATCTACGTTATTAGAAGACTATCCTAATGCTATACTCTGGCGGAAATTAACGCGTGCAGCGGCTGTCATAGAAAGGAGCTCATAGATACAATGGAACGTTAACAAAAAATGAAATCTGTTTATATCTGAATTAGCTAAAATTAGATTCTCAAGAAAATCATCTTTTTAACAGAGTACTCTCAAATATATTAAACAATTTCTTGCTAATGGCAATCATAGGAAGCCTTAATGCTTAGCGTAAATATCTTAACAAAGCACTAAGGGTCTCGACGATTGTGCATGTCCTACGGGCAGACGAACGCTTGTTCGGGCCTGTTCGGTCGTTCTGCTACATGTGCCATTCTGACGACATTGCCGAAAAAACACCGGGCATTTTTTTTCGGTATTGAAATTAGTATTCAAGCAACTTCAGCCAGATTTTGCATTTTGACTTACCGTTTCGTCCTGGCGCTGTTCATAGAGGTGTCGCTTGTGCCATTTTTCATTTCAGAGTTAAAAAAAAAAATGTGAAACACAGTAGAATTGAACTCAGAAAAGAGTAGAGAAATCATCAATTGTAACGTCCCGCACCGAGGTCATCGAGCGGGTGCTCACTATACAAAAAACAAACTTCGCCTTTCCTACGGATACTTTGTTTATGCCTAACGTTGCTGGCTCCTTTTGTAATTGTGACAGAAGCTGGCCAATCTATTCAGTCATTACCAACCACTATCGAATGCGGTCGTGTACTAGTAATAATATTCTTCAACATTCGTTTCCTGTTCTTTTTTCCGTCTTCCCGCTCCCGTCCTGCTGCAGCTGCTTTTATTGTCTCTTGCGCTACTGCACTACTCTTTCTGATCCGCTGCTATTTAATGCACCGTTGTTGCTGTAGTTTTCGTTATTATGTCCATTGTTTTGGCTTTTTTGAACGGACTAACCGGTCGGACCATAAATCCGAATAGACGGGCGAATGAATGTTCGAACCTGCTCTTTACACCAGTCATCGGTCGTGTTATTAAGAAACACTTCATCTTCGTTGGCAGTGGCAGCTGACACAGGACATTGGAACGGTTCGGTTGACCGCTGCCCTGTAGCTTCTTCGTACGCCGTCGAAGGGCGTCATTCGTGGACGAACTTCATGACGTCTGAACTGGCAGCAGCGGCAGTAAAACCAACAAACAATGCGTTCTCTACAGCATCAGACGCCCGCGTAACTGGGGTCAGTTTAGTGCGAATGAACGAATGCTATAGTGTCGATCGGGAGGAGCTCTGAACAGCACTTCGTATACTCATTGAGCCGATACAAAGGGATGGGGGGCAGATAGCAGGGAAAGGTACATGTAAGATAACAAGTGCAACCTCTCAATAGCTGTTGGTTCGCAGTCGCTTATCCTATTCAATTAATTGCCGCAGCATCGTCTAGGCATGGCCGATCTTCATGTTTTCTTTTGCGGCTTTGCCTTGTTCCGTTCTCTATTTACTTTTTTCCTTTTCTTTCTTCGAAGAGGGCTAGATATATGACGATGGCGGTGCCAGCAGCAGAAACGTCGACGAACATCAGGCGGGTTGCACGACGAATCTGGTGCATTAGTGCCCGCGTCTTTACCGCCGTTTGCTTGTTCTAGAACGCTTCTATCCAGCTTTGTTCAACATGTATATACATATACATAGATATATTGTATGTACCTGAATGCAATATATTGGCTAGAGGAAGAGCATCTATCGCATTGTTCGATAATGGGTTGTCTCATATTGTTGCTGTTGATTTGTGCTTGTATTGATGCGGTTATCCTGTTCGTCATAGTTGTTGTTATTGTTCCTGCCGCTGCTGCTGTTATTGTTGATGACGCCTTTCACTGTTCCTTCTGAAGACCGCTCTAGTGGTCGGCCAGTGCGGCTGTCGCTTATGACGCTCTACGTCGTTATAGTACTGCATGGACTTTAACTGATGCAAGCAAGGGAAGCACACGTCGATACGCAATCACACAAAGAACATACGGCATATTTGCCTTGCGGAGGCTACTACAGATAGTTTAACCTCTGGTGGCGCCGCGTTTTCGGATATCGGACCTGTTGTGCTCGATGTGTCCGCCGGTTTGTTTATGTTGTTGGCTGTCGCTGTTAACTAATCGGATATTCACTAACGTATTCTCTTCCCAGATTCTCTCGTACTTTACGCAGGACAAGTGCTAAACAGAGAGAGATTCCATGCGGGAATCTGCACAATGCACAAGGCAAACTCCTATCTTCGTCTAGGCTCACACGCCCGCACACTCAGAAGAAGAAGGTTTGCCATCCGCACGCTAGTGAGGTAAGAGGTTAGAGGACCACTGAAAACCTCATCGCTACTCCCTTGCTAGAGTTTGGTTAGACTATCCTTGCTGATATATGCCTTATGTCTCTCGTTATGCCTCCTTGAATACGTGTGAATCGGGGGCTAGTTGGTGGGGCGGTGTGATACAGTGCTGGTCTGCCTGTCTGCTTTGCAGTTGGACATTGACCTTTGACTATTGCTGAACATGAGAGCGGTTCGAAATGTGCACTGTTGTAAGGCTTTTGAATATTGCCTATTTTGTTTGGCCAAGGGTATTGTAAGCTGGGTCACAAGCGCATGTGCAGCGGGGCAGGACAAGTTGCTGGGCGTCGGTGACGCTCAACCCAAGCAGCCTCACGCCATGACTTGTCCGAACAACAACTCGGTTGCCGTCCTGCACCCGCTCCTCGCATGCTGCATTGCTTGTGAGCCACGAAAGTGGTCTCGTAGTAGTCGCATTACATTACAGCGTAATGGCTACCAAGTAGAGTTCGAGTCTATGATTGGAGCTGCGAGACCTATTTAGGAAGTAGGGCAGGCTAACGGGGTTAGCATACGGCTGTTGCTAATATACATATATATGTATATATATATATATAGAGAGAGAGAGAACAAGTGATTGAGTAGAGTGAACACAGCTTGGCAAATCACCATTCCACGTAGGCAAGGAAGAAGAACGATTTTGTGTCCTCTACTTATGGCTAGGTATATATACATCAGGACCTTGTGGCTGCTTGGCAAACTCCAGTAGAAAGACTGCTCGCCCTGCCGATACTTTGAAGGCAGGTAGTTTCCTATCGAGCCGGCTCCGCTCGTGGTCACTTACGCTCGGCGGTCAAACAGCCACCACAACGACACGACAGCTTGCATGACCCTAGTTGCAGTTAATGGTACCCGCTACATAAAATGCAGGACCTGTAGGGTACTTTAACAGCTATCCATCGGCATCTAAGCACCGAGCCACTGTGGAACAATTCCTTTAATGCTTCAGTGAACAGAGCGTGGCCTTGGCTCACTAAAT
>NW_019211457.1:33522476-33621240 GCF_002443255.2 Varroa destructor
TATATATATAACAGATATTTGTGGTTCGAGCCACTTAGAGCTAGCTGACCTGTAAAAAAAAATAAAAAAAAAGCTTCGGAATGAATGGATCTTGATGTAATGATAAATATTCATTTTGGCAACCTTCTTACATTTAGCTGTACACTTTTTGACACAACGTAATGTTGGTCCTGTGAAAAACTAGGCTTTGTGATGCGGCGCGTCCGTCATCAAGTGACAGAGATCAGTAAACAGCAGTCCTGAGCGTGATTCTGCATGTGGTACGATAACTGCTACTAGAACATAACCACTATATGATAGGCATAGATCTTTGTAGAGATAAAACTAAGCCGATCGCCTCACACGCATCTCTGTTGAGAACAATTCAGTATCTGAGGGATGTTAGATGTCGCAACAGGACAGCCCAATACGCTTGGTGTCTTGGTGGGTCTGGTGACACCAACAAATCGCCCGGTGGAAGCGATTCGTCGTCGCTTGGGCTAAACGTTTACTTAGATTAAATCAATGACAGCAGTTCCAGTGGCCGCAGACAGAGCAACAGGTACAATTAAAACCCCAAAAAATAACTATGCTCATCACAATACAGTGAGTAGTTCAGTAAAATAGTCTACCGTAATTATACAAATAGCGCTACCAAAGGCGAAATGGTTGGATGCCAGCAGCACTGGCCATTCCATAATATTTGTTATTATTATGATGGGAAGTGAGCCGATTTGTGAGACCACGGAAGAACGAGAAAATGCTAGATAACTATTTGTTAGTGTTTCGTCGGGGCTAGCAATCAACACCTAAGATTAGATGGCACTGCAACTGCTAGCTCGCCGTTGCTGCCGTTATTTCGTTTAAAGCCGAAAATAAGCCTAACTATTTCAAAATGGAATGTGAAACGACGGGCCTATTACATTAGATTATATACCCTGTTAAGTGAACGCCAGTATAAGTGGCGCTTTATTAAATACGATCTAACCTATAGTACTCCGAGAGCACGCACCGAATTCGAAGAGTTATGTGTTGCGTTCGCCCATCAATTCACACATCAGTCAAGGGCGAAAACCTTCACTAGAGTTCCTCTCTGTTCTAATTCCCTTGGATCACTGCCAATGATCACCGTTCGGTAACGAGTACAAATAAGGGAAAATAAGTAAATTAATTCGAGAAGAGTCAGAGTGGAAACGAGAAAGGGAGAGAGGAGAGAAGGAAACGATCCGGCAAAAGTGAACGAAGAAAAAAATTTTAATGGTTCCCTATAGGAACGTCCCACGACGTATCTAATCGATAAGTTTGTATTCAACGAAGCGCGCGGGATAACGATGTTAATAGTAACAGCGGACTGTTTATGAGTGAGTGTGCGTACGGAAACGCATCGCCAGTGGATTACGTGGCAAGCAAGAAGGGAGAGGGCCGTTAAGAATATCCTTCAACCCTATTTTTGATTTTTGACATAGATAGTCTTAGTATCGTTTGATAATGAGATGGCCATTCACTTCATGGGATCATAGTACGTTACCTTCGTGTTGCTGCTAGGCACAAACTAGCTACTCTTATCGATTGCTGTTCTGTTGTCTGTCCTGTAGAAGGTAAATATATGATTGATTTGTTCTGCCAGCGTACCACCTAACGTTTGGCTATGTTTGCGTTCGTCCTTCTGTCGTGTTCGCCTTTCCGTCCGTTTGCTGTCGCGTTCTCCCTTTAAAGAAGCCTTTATTGTTTTATGGCGAGTCGTTCGCACGCACGCCAATCGGCTTGCCGCTGTTGATGTCTGTACCAGCATATCTTTTTTAGTCTCAGTCTATTGCACCCTCGTTCTTTTCCTAATTCTATCGTGGACTCCTCCTTTCCCCATCTGGGCCTGTTTCGCATTGCAGACATGGACCGATCACTGAGACTGTGAGCTGGGGCAAGGCTCGTCTCAACCTGGGCGGTTATCTTCGACGGCTCCGGCATTCCCTAGAGGAGCAAACGGAATGGTGAGCTACGTTCGTTCTGCAGTTTCCTGCGATCGCCTTTGCGCACTCGGTCGTTCGCTTTGCTACGATCGGCTTCTTTTTCGACTTCGTCGCCGTCGTAGTCTCCTTGCGTTGCTCCTATCTTCGTAGCCAAGACAAAGGGAGGCAGGAAAAGGACGAAGAGACAAAAAAAAAAGGCCGACTTGCCACCCCTCACCAGCTCCCCTCCCAGCCCATTCAGACCCACCACGGCCACCCTCTAGCCTAGTCACCTCCTTTCCTTTGGTCTTTGTGCTGTTTTCTCCCTTCCCACTACTCCAGCGCTCCTCAATTGGCTCTTCCATTGCTTACTACTGGCGCCGCCTCTACGGCTACCACAGCCGCTTTTACCACCGGTATTACAGCCAGCGCAGTTACCACCTAGACCAGTCCTTCTAGGTCTACCATGCACAGTCCCAGGTAGGGGGTACTCACCAGTAAATGTCTAGCGCTGCGTGATATCCCCCAACGCCAATAAAAGGACGGCAGCAATGAGGACGACAGCGGTAGTCTGAGCGAAGTTGTCTGTCTCTGCGCGTAGCGCTAGCTAGGGGGAAGAAAACAGCGAAACGACAGACACCTACACACACACACACAAATAGCCTATTCTTGCATTGCACTGGGGTCCGATATTCGTAACTTCACCCCTAAGAAACGCCCGAGCACCCCCACGCGCGTTGATGACGCGCAGTACATATGGAAGTGAACTGAAAGACGAAAAGAGAGGAACGCAGCGAGAGACATTGCCAGCTCCGGTGCCAGCAACGCGCTTGGGCTCGATTCAAGTACGCTGCAAGACGTAGCGACCTTACCACTGTCGGTTTCCGAGAGTTCCTTCAAAACCCCCATTCGCCTTGTCGCGTTAACGGCCTCCTCTTGCCATTCTAACCATAGGAATTGCTCTCTTGCCGCTCCTTGAGGAGAAGAAGGAGGAGGAGGAGGAGGCGCGGGCGGGGGGTAGAATCTCTCCATTGTCTTCTTCTGTTCGTCTCGAATTCCTCCACATAACCCGACTATATGTCCATGTGGTTATGAGAGGCCGGCCAACTCCTCTTGCTGATAAAGCGTCTGTACTTTTGTCGGTTGTGCGGCTTCTTTATGAACACAGGAACTGCGAATTTCGCGATAGGCTGACGAAGTCTCGTAAGCAGAACGTCTTCGGTCGTTACTGCAGTTATGTAAAGGGAGATTATAGCGGGTAGAGAAAACGAGTATAATATTCTAGAATGCGGTTGA
Organism: Varroa destructor; assembly: GCF_002443255.2. Taxonomy (NCBI): domain Eukaryota; kingdom Metazoa; phylum Arthropoda; class Arachnida; order Mesostigmata; family Varroidae; genus Varroa; species Varroa destructor. The sequence continues at coordinate 33,525,698 of NW_019211457.1, forward strand.
AGCAAGAAAGGATGGTGGAGAAAATGGGATAAAATTGTGTGAAGAAGCGATCGAGGGAAGCGGAGGCAAGGAGAGAAACAGGGATTCCAGTGGGTGAGTGAATGTATGGGATGCGAACTTGTTCAATCCCAGGCGGGGACCTCTGGTAGTTGGTCGTTGCGGTTAGGCATTGTTCGCGTCAGCGTGTTCGAGCGAAGCAGGGACGACCGCACTCGATTCGCTTTACGACAGGTGACGAGTCAATGTACGAGAGAAAACTCGAGCTGTTTGAATGAGCAGCGCTGCACGCAGGGCTGTATGCAGCTATATCATGACAAAATAGCCACCTTACTATATAGCAGCGCTATATATTTTAGTTATTTTTTATGCTACTTTGATGCTTTTACCGAACTTGGCTTGCAGTTAGTTAGTAACGAGATAGGGGCAGGGCAGGTAGTCAATGGCACATTGCCTACGAGGGCCAGTGGATGATCGGCTGGTTGAATTGCAGCTATGTATTTACACTTAGTTGAAGTGTGTTGCATGATAATATCATACAGCTACAAAGAGAAGATAACAACATAATGGTTTCTATGTATTACCATGGGAGAATGAGCCTTGAGGAAAGGTAGGCGCCGAAACTTAGGCGAACGAGTGAGACAGATGCAATTGCGAAACTATTGGGAGATGTATTTCTAATATTGCAACATTTATTGCAATGCTGCAGGATAAAGGGGATTGCAAAGGGGAGCCAGCAGGTGGGGGAAAGTAAAAATGAGCGAGAGGAATGGAGTGACGCAGGAGCGAGGGGAAGTGGGGATCGAGGTGGGAAGGGGTAAGAAAGAATTGACGTCATTCGTGGTGATGATTACTGTGCATGTAGGATGTGAACGCCGTATTAATCGACATGATGAGGGTTGTACTATATTACTATATACTATTGACGCTATATAAATACAGTAACATATATGGTTAAACAGGTTTTCTTCATTAGTATGGTTACGTGCTACCGAGCATTTCTTGTTGTGATATTAAGTATATATTTGTTCCAGCATTTGAACGTAACACGAATGTCAGGACTACGTCTTGCAAAGACATATTTACAGGCCCACAAAAGCAAAGTGGCACGCTTTAACGTGAACTAATAGCGAGACAGCTTGAAATTCCGCAACGTACTTTCACAAGTCTTCGCCGACAATTTCGTCTGTCTCTAATGTCTTTTAATAATAGAAGGTAACCGAACAGTATTCGTAGGGATTGACTGACCTGTTGATACGTTCCAGAAATTGACCCTTCGTTTCCACAATGCGTACCACTACAACCACAACGTACCATCTGTTCCACTAATCCTATTACTTGAATATTTAGCTGCATACGTTTATTTTTTCTTCTAAGAAGAAGTTTCAATCAAATTTTTGTTTTTTTAGGTTTCTCATTGTATTTCTATTCAGGTTCTCCTTCTGTGGTTATTCGGTTGTCATCGAGCTAGTTGCCAGTCGAAAATGTGTTATGCCAAAGAAATATGCTGTAGTTCATAGTGTCTGAATATCGCTCGAGTTGCAAATGGGGTCGACCTATTATACAGTGGGCGTCAATGCTGACTAGTCCTTCTATTCCCGGTGGTCCGCTAAGCGTTCGAGCTCCTTGTCTCTCCTGCTTTTTCGATCCTACAGAGAGGTTTATATTAAGGCGACGCCGGTATAGAGGTTCTTGGAATTAGCCAGCGCTAACTCTGCATATGTTCGACCGATGCGGAATCCGCGATAGCGGGCTATACGCTAGGGGTACAACCGAGACCACAGAAACAGTCGTGTTCTCTCTCTGTCTCGCACCACTGTTATGATCTGCGTTTGAAGGAGTCGCCTGGCAACCGGCCTGATGCTACACAAACTTTTCACCTTCCATGACCGTAAAGGCCGTTCAGCAGAATATAAAGCTAGAAGCGTATGTGAATCTAGTCCGGACCAGATGAACAGGGTGTGACACTGCTATAGGGAAATGCATACGTATGCACTGACTTGAAAGGGCGCTAAAGTGATAACAATAACGAATATTATAGGGCAATAGTCTATCGATGATCTCCAACCATTTTGGGCAGTCGATCTCATAAATGTGATGTGGCAGAAAACTATATATAGGGTCGTTTCATGTGGCTGCATTGTTCAGTATTGAAACTGATCGCTCCCGGGATATCTTTAAATAATACAAATACTCTAAAGAATCGACACTTTGTTCTGTAACTGAGCTTTGTACATATGCAAATTACATTGGGAATAACGTGTTAAAACTTGTTCGCGAACAGCCTGAAATTATAGCCCAGTTCAACATGGTAATATACAGAGATCAACCTTCATTACGACGATTACAGTTCGTAGCGTAATAGCATGTTTAAAAAGCCTTAGTCTTCCAGCAATGCCAGATCATCGTGCGAGGTCATATATGTCTTATAATACAATTGCAACATACGCTGAAGCTTCTGATCAACGTTGACCATACGCAAATGTTGCTTTAAGCCCCTGCAAATATTTCATTATTTACCACTTTGTTGATTATTGACGAAGATTTGGCCTATGTCAGGTAGATAAGCTTCCTGAATTACACTTCTAGACGCGTCTAGCCGCGACTAACGCTTGAAACGTTTTGACGACAAGATGTCAATAGTCTTGCAAGCAAAAGGTAGAAAGATCGAAAACGTACGAGTAAATCGCGAATACCGCCTATAGTAATATATAGAAAGCGTGATTCTAGTACAGGCAGAGAGATCGGGTTCGGTAATTGTTAGACAATATCGTGCTGCGTCGGATCCGTTGATTTGCTGATGATGCCGTCAGAAGCCAATCGAAGAGGATCGATCGTTTCACGCGCGGAACGGAGTTATTATAGGGTCGTTCTGTCAGTTAAAGGGTGAAATTTAGACTCGTTGAATGGCCTTTAACAATAAGAAAACGTTAGGGCTACGTTTGACTTTAAATTAGCTAACGTCGTTATTGTTGAAGTTTGCAAAATAACTTAAATAGCCAATTCGTTTGTCGGTCTCTTTCTTCCTCCCCCGCCCTCTCTTTTTCTGTCTCTCGCAACCGTTTATTATTTTAGCATGAGCTGTGAGATTCAGGTAGGGTTCTTCCCTGTAAAACCGGTGAATGTTTGCATTATACGTAGATCTATATGCCTAATGCAGGTAACTTCATTCACGCGCGTTGCATGACCAATACTACTCTGTATCGGCTGGACCACATGTAGTATAGCGCCAGTGAAAGGCAGGCCAGCAGAGACGGGAGGGACCAAGTCGAAAGGCCCGGTTCGGGAATGAAAAACGTGTCCGTTGTTTGAAGAGAGAGCCTCCATCCCTACGCCAGCTCTTGTACTGGTTCTGCTGTGTCTCGTCTGTTGCTGCTGCTGCCGCTATTGTTACTGAACAACTGGTGTGGTTGAATTTTGCGGTGGCAACGATAGCTCGAAGTGTAGGCAAGCTAGTGTAAAATGATTGTCTGTGCATTATAGGTGCCCTTGTGAATCTTCCTGTACAGGGTTGCCGCTGCAGAACGGTTGTGTCAGCCATTGGCAGGATCTACGGCCGCAATAGATGTGGACTGCACAGGGTCGGCAGTTGACTATGTGTGTCGGTGAGCGTGAGGGGGCGTTGGCGATATATTACTGCCAACATCTCTGTCTTGTTGTGTCCTTCGTTCGTTCGTTCGTTCGTTCGTTTTTCAACAGAGTAAAACAGAGCAGCAGCGTTCGTCGCAATACTCGTATATATAGACCGGCCATATAGAGTGAGATTGACTGTAGCTGTGTGCGTCTGTCGTGTACATCCCATCTAGTCCCTCTGGTCCCTTTGGCGGCATCAGCGGCAGCCATGGCGTCGACGAGTGCAGCAGCGACGGGTGGAGACCGGCCAAACAGCCGGTTGGGATTCTGTCTCGACCATCTGGAGGAAACTGCGCCACGACCGCCGTCGCGGCCATTGCTAGTACTTCAGTTGCAGTCGACGACGACGACGAAGTAGAGACACAGGGAAAGCGCTATATAGAGAGCAGACTGCGAAGTGGACTCTAGGGTATTCAGCATCATAAACCCGTTTGCTTGCTTTCTAAGCCAGCCTCGATGTATATGAGGTGCGCGAGGGGATACATCAATAGAGATGGACGGAGCCGGCAGTAGCACAGAGCCAACACGAACCGCGCGAACACAAAACCGCTAGTGCGCTAGCGATGCTACCGCTACGACTATGGCTGCCAGTGCGCTTCCAATCGCTATACGAAGTTTTCTATATGTCTATGCCATGGAAGTAATACAGCCGATTCATGGAGTCGATAGATCGCTCGCTGTGCGAATCGAGTCAGCACAGTATTTTAGGCCAACTTAGTAAGAGGTGTAAGGACGCGAAAAGGAAGCAGCCAGCCAGCCTGCCCGCCTGAGCTGGGCATGGATTCGATGGATGAGTGGGGTGAATGTTTCAGAAGTACACGAGAATAGCGGGTAGCAAAAGGGACCGCTACAGGCCGTCCGAAAGGATGTAGGGACTTCTCTGTGGTTATAAGAGGTGGCAACTGTAATAGCAGTCGGCGGTCGTACCGAAGGGGGGAAGGTGACCGCGAAGCAAGAGTACTACTCGTGTTCTACGCGAGTGACATGATCAAATTGGCGTCATTCTATTGCTGTCGTGAAGGCGCGGAAGGCTTGCTGGTCCTTCGCTCCTGCCAGAAGCTTTTCTTTTCCGAAGGCAAAGACCAGCACTGGTCGTAGTTTGCTGCAAGATGAGATCGGGGAAGCAGCGGACCCGTCGGCCTTAGTCCACATACTTGAAGTCCGCTTACGCCACCGCTTGCTTTTACGCTCTCAGTATAAATGCAACCAACGGACTGATATGCTATGGATGTGCTGTTTGTGGGTGCTTAGGTATACATACATTTGTACATCTGTGGGTGTTTTTTGCGACTGACCCATGTCATTCGTTGAACACCCATTCGGATTTATTCGCCTTTTCAATGGCAGGCCAGTAAGTTCGCTACTATATAAGCTTTCACCCATAAAAAATATGAAGCACGACATGACAGCAGCGTGTACGTGCTGTGTCCTTCCTTGCTTCCGTTCCAGCGACTACTATAGCTGATATTGATAATGCGAGGTAGGTTTCCCAAAGAGAGATTTCTGAAAAGGAAGATTATGCTTCCTCACTTCTTCCGTCACGCGCGGTGAGTGTTAGATCGTGAAGGAAGTTATGACCTGCGTGGCGGTGTGGGAGTCTTGGATGGAAGGAGTTCGGGGGCTCGAGTGGAAGGGGTATCGTCAGCTGCAAGAGATAGGATACTAGGTCCTGAACGCAGCGCGTTATCGTGCTCGAATGCCTATAAAGTCGCTCATGAGCTTTACCGAGAAAGCAAAGCTCATTTTACCTTGTAAGCATAAGGCTAGCATAAGCTCAGAGTCTAGCGCGACGAAGCTCATAGCGGTGGAAATTTTTAAGCTGTTGCATCCATTCACCTGCAGTCTTCTATTGGTCCATCCAGTTTTTTTTTTCTTTAGGCTGAATTCCTACCGGGATAGTTGCGTCCTTTGTGCAATGATATTTCTTTACAATGTTCTGGAGTAGAATGAGGTGCGGAGCGCGTGCTAAAACAAGTCGTTGCTTCTATATATTTTTGTGCGGTTAAGCATGATAAAAAAAGAAGACAAGGCAGGTTTGGCATTGTAAGTTTCTGCCTATTCCTTCTGGGTGGAAACTTTTACAGATTACGAAACTGTGAGGGGCCTAACTACTTACCGGGAAGTTTCTCGTTAAGCTTCTTGCTGGTTCGGGCAAACAAGACTTGGCCTAGGATTTTCATATCATTGTGCTGTTGCATTTATCCCTTACATCGCTATACGCAGAAAGAAATGGGAGTCTGTTGAAATGTCCAGATAGGGCTTTAGGTGCGCACGCTAGCTGAAGGCGCCCAGATGGCTGCGACCTATTTACGACTGCGTCAACAAACGACCGAATATAGAAGACATCGATACTGCGATAGAGAAAAAACTGCATGTTGCGTTTATGCACAGTGACTGGAACCTCATATAAATTAGATCTGGGTCGTTATGGTCGCCTTATAGCCGTATGTCAGCTTGCACCAGGCTCGAAGGACGCGCGCAACGCTCAATTGGAACAGTTTTAGTATTATGAGTAAGACCTATTTCAGGAGTGACAAGCAAGTTATAGTTACTATAGCATTTGGCAGCCTGCAACTTGTTGTTTTATCCAAACGATGCTGCGAAGTAGTAAGAAAGACAAAAACATCGTAGATATTCGTGTATACCAATGGATGAATTTGAGATGTTCGCAAACATCTGCCAGAGTAGGTCAACCTAATAGGTCTACTCAATATGTAGGATTGCTATAACTACGTGGTATAGGTAATTGATTTCATGTATAGGGTATGTAATAATTGATTTGCTATGCGTTGTTTTCATGATGCCTTCTTTTAGGATGAACGACTAAGGCTAGCGACGGTCGTAGTCGGCAGTCGCCTGGAACCGGGGAGTCGCTCGAGCGCGCTCTCAAGCCGGTGAGCTTGAGTTGACGCCAGAGCTTAAGAACCAACCAGGCACCGGTCATCGGCGGAGCCATCAGCTAACAGGATGACGACGCGGTTTGTTACCATGTGGCCCCAACGGTTGTTGCGGCTGCTGCTTGTGGTGGCCTGTACGACATCCATCTGCTCCTCAGCTAGAAGAGGTTAGTTACATAGTAATTGAGTTGCTAAGGTTATTTAGGTCAAAGTTTTACGCTACAGCGTGAAGCGGTGAAAAAGACGAATGTGCCCAACTTCTTCGGGAAAACGTGGCGTTAACTTGACTAACGGGTAAGACTTGTGCTTGTCCCAGGTGAATACGTGGTTTTTGTGGTTGACCGAACGCGTCTCATCGGCAACAGCAGGATCTCGAACGCCATGTTAGGTTTGCATATTGGTATTTCAGTAGTTATCATTGTGAAATCACATGTCAAGTCCACTGAATTCGACGAGTTCTGTGTGAAGCAATTGCATAGGGTCGATGTAGTAACATCAGTCAGTGGCTCGAGAAAAGGAACATCCTATGTTCAATGATAGGTTTGGTTCACTATAACTACTGGCGTGGGTCTTTCAAGACTGCAAAGAGATAAAAGAAAAGAAATGGTCAGTGAAAGAGACATACAGGACAGGCCCCACCATTCAGGCTATCGAGCTTTTCCCAAGAACAGATGATATGTAAGGGGACAGCCATTCGGTCGTCGTCGTCGTCGTCGTCGGAGTTTCCTTCGAGCCTCTTATCGCGCTCGCAACTCCCCTGGGGTTGCACTTTGCCTCACTGTCGTTTCCTCCCACATTCGAGTTCATCATCAGTGAAGCGCTTCTTAATTTGTGACACAATTCTGCTTGGCCTTCTGTGAAGGAGCAAGCCACCATCGCCGAACAAGTCCCATAGCTTGAGTCGGACGCACACATAGTGGACCTACACCGGGCAAGCCCTTCTCAACCTGTGGTGCCAGGAGTGCAGGTTGATGGTGTCCTGTAATGCCGCTATTCCATGGATTAAGAGTTAAGCCTTAAAGTAGACGGGAAAAGTGAGCTTCCTTCGACAATTGAAGCAAGTAATCAGCGTCGCGCTGACTTCTCTCTCTGTCGCTCATTCATCGTCCACAAACCAGTAACGCTTTGCCAAGCAGCCGCTCCGTCATTTTGTAAGCATAGAATAACCTGCCCCTTCTTGGGACGGCGGTCAATCTGGTCCCAAATTTGTTGTTGAAGATTGCGCCTTGCTCCTCTTCGTCGTCCATACGTTGCCAAACGCCAACTCCAATTTCACCACTTGTCCTCGTTTAACCAACAATGTCAGTTGCCAGCTGCAAGCGGTGGCCTCAAAGCCAGGTTGTTGGCCCTTAGATCCTACTTTGGTTTTAATCCCACCGACCAACTTAGCCGAGAAGTGGTGCGCAATCGGCGTGCATAACTGAGGATTCAATGCTTCGGACTGCTGGCGCTGCTAGGACTTCTCCAATCTAGAATAGTCAGAACTTCTCGGATCGCTTCCCGAGCTTGGATTTCTTAGGTACATAATCGAACGGCGCAAGTGAAGCGACGGTAAGAGCGAGTGAATCAGAGAAATATAAAGATAGGGATAGAAATGTGCGAGAAAGGTGCTCTATACAGAGGCTCGGAGAGAGAGACAGAGAGGAGGGGGAGAGAGAGAGAGAGAGAGAGAGTGCAAAAGACACTTTGTTAGTTTTAGTTTAGCTGGCCAGTCAGGAGAAGTTCCTCGTCTTTCTTGGATCTTTGTGCAATCATGGAAGCACGGGTATGATAGTGGCTGCACGAAACGGTGCGCCTGCCCTTTTCGCCAGTCACTTTTCTTAAAGTTGCTCCAACTAGAGACCCAATCGGCGCTCGCGATTGCCACCCATTTGGGGATCTTTGGCGCCTTATTGGCCGGAAATGGAACCGCGGCCGAGTGTGAAATGCGCTCATTGGTGGCCAAGAAGTACTTCACTAGCTGAGTTGGTGGAACTGCCGGGAGTGCTACGGCATCGGGCGGCAATAACGCTTCTGAATAGAAGCTACTCGTTCGTGGCCGCTATTCCCAGTTTTCCTCTGAGAGCTTTTAGCTTACTGTGGCGACCGCCCATTTGCGTACTGCCTCTTGCTTCCTGGTGAGCACAAGCTGCATCTGTCCCAGTCGCCGCATCAATGTTCAGGTTAGCGTCTAGATCGCTGCCGTTGGTGCTAGTGTAAGGAAAAAGAGATGCAAGCAAAATTCTCAAATCGAAGCAGACCACGTGCAAAAATCCATTCAATGCAACGCTCTCTGACAGTTTCCCAGTCGACAATTTGCTTATGTTTATACATTTCTATCAGACCAGGTCAACGCAGGGCAGGCACTTGAAGTATTAGGTCAGCCAGGCCAGTATGCAAACTTAATGGTATCTGGTTTGTATCTTTAAGTAGCCACCCATATATGGCTTCGAGTGATGGCATAGTAGCTTTTGTCGTCACTGAAGGCGTAGCCGTAGCCCTTGTACTTATCATTGACTTAACTGTTTTTTCCAAGAAATACACAAAGAGGCATACAGGATCGAGCGTGTCTAAGCCTAACGCATGTAAGCAAAGCATATGCGGCGAGCCCTTTCAAGTTCGATTACGCTGTCTCTGGAGATCAGGGTGTCTTCAGAAATCATTTAATTGTAGCCACCAGAAATACAATTATGTTGCGATCTGATTTGTACAGCATGATTGATTTTTACAAACGCACTTCTCGTTTTCACTCTTTGACCTATCTATATTCCACTTCTGTCTCGTTCCCCACCAGTTAAATTGGTTGTACCCAGATGTTTCATAAATGGACGGTACGACCCCTATTGCGAAGTGTTACAGTGCGACGACCGCGCCAGATAACGGCAGCGCTGTAGCCAGAGTTGCCTGTGTGGGTCGCACTGATTCCAGAGAGATCCGACTATTTGACGATCAACGATCAACGGTCCTTACAGGGGCGGCCGTTTCCAGAAGGGTAGCTCGCGCAGGTAGGCGGCCTGCAGCCAACAACTACAACGAATCGAATCAAATCTGACGCCATTTTAGAACAACGGTGAAAAGGCTATGTAGACAACGGGACTGGGACGGCCTCTATGGCAATGGCGATTCGAGCCGCAACAGAATCGACGACGTCGGCGGCGGTGGCGATCGGTGTTGAACGAACGAAACCGTTGCAAATGACAGTGGCGGAGATACCGCGGTGGTGACGGAAACGTCGCTAGATTTTGAACGACGCAAGCGAACTGCACAGAAGGTGCAAAAGTTCACCCCCCGGGCTCAGTGCGAAAAAGTAATTAGTCACAACGCAATAAGGAGGAAAAGCAAACAACCAGACAGAGAGTGAACGGAAAAGAAAGAGAGCAACGGCGCGAAACGCCATTCAACTTTGATCTATGAGAGGACAAAAAAATGGCAAAGGTAAAACAACAATGAACGCTGGCCATCACAGAGTGGTTACATGCAAAGGCAGACAATTAAACAACAACTCAAGCTAACATTTTGGCAATGTGTTATCCACTTTTCATATATATATATATATCGTTTTGGATAATGATAAATTTTATTAGCCAACAAGATTGCTCTTGTTTCGATACGGTACAATAACCATTACGATCGTATCTATATCTGAAGGTACACCATAGGATTAAGGCCGTCATTGCTTCATTTTGCTGACAGTCATATTGTGTGTTTTCATAATCATTTACGAGCTAATTCACTCTGTATCTAATGTTAGTAGTTTTTGCTGCTAGCTTTGCAAAGATTCTCCTCGCGTTTTAACATAAATCAATCGGTGAACAATCAGCGGGTGTCAGTCGTCAATGAAATCGCATTATTTTTTGTCGAACGTACCCAACTTAAACTTGCGTAGCTCAACGTAACTTGCAGCTGCCACTATATAATTGGATGCAGTCCGTCAGATTTAAACACAGCATCCAGACTAAGGTAGAAGCTAAAATCCACGCATTTTTCAACATTTACAGTGGGTATCAGTAAAACAGCAAAGATAATCTGTGTTTTTTCGCATCTGATGTCTACTCAGCTGAAACTGGGCTTTTTTTTTTTTTTTTTTTCTGTATATAGGGATCGGCTAATTTTGTATATAGGGATAAGCTAGCGGCGTCGCGCGTATATAAGCTAGTTTCTATTTGGATAGTTGTTCGTTCAACAATAGCCACTGCTGACCAAGTATTGTCTGCTTTGAAACGCCTGCCGCAAGCCGCCGACGGAAACGTGGCAAATTATGTACACTATGTATTCTGTAAGCTATAGTCACAGTTTAGCCCCAATGGCCATTTTGGGCATTGATGTACATTTTAGTGTTTTACGATTTATAAACACGAACGATAATATTACGACTACAGGTACTATTATTATCGCTAATAAAGTAATGGTAGAATTAGGTTCAATGATTTTTGCTTGAAGCATCGCTTCGTGCACGTCTAGGCCAAAAAGATTCGAGATATCACATTGTGTAGAAAGCCGAGTGAACACAGATGTGGCCTGCTACACAGATGTAAATTCCGGCATCGTTCGTAAGGACGAACCAGAGGCACGCAGGATGCCGGCCGCAACGGCCATTGCCACCGCATTTTTTCTGCCTAAGGAATACTTGTGGCAAGTAGGCTAGTCGTTAGCTGCCGTATGCCGTTATGCTATAACCACAAAAATTACACGTCTCGATGGGAAAAACTTTGTCCCTACGATGCGGCAAGTTGTTGTTAATCACGTTATTCTATTGTTCTTAATATCTTTCTTAACCGTGCTGATGTTTGTTTATCTGATAATGAGATCCGTTCTGCAAGGGCCATTGCTGGCTTTATTTTTTACTGCATGCATGTTTAGTATTATTTCTACATCTATCTCATGTAATTTTTTTGTTATTCTCGTTTTTCTAGCTGGAGATCTCTGTAAGTATACTTCTCTACGAAGTTGTATCTGAACCTGATATATATATATATCTAAATTCCTACTATATACGCTTTCATGTTAAAAATTCCATCCAGAGGACAAACTCTTAACATACTGAGAATAGTTTTTCTCGCCGTATGACAATGGAGATGAAAATACCTTTCAGACCATTCCTGAATGTTTTTTTTTAAGTAAATTTCTAATTCCGCCAAATAATTTGCAGGTAGATAATATCTTAATAGAAAACAAAAAAATTTTTTGTTTTTTTCCTAAAAGGAACGTTTGCCTTCTTTAGTCGAAGTATCGGAAATTTCCTTTACATAAAGCGAGATGAATAAAAATACGATAAACACCTACGAAGCTTTTCTATGTTATGGAAAAGCAAAAAAATTTAGTCTGATAGGTGTTTCCTTCAGTGAATTCCTTGCTGGAAAGTCTGTACAGAGGAATGCGTTAATCGCCAACGCTTGAAGTTCTGAACGGAGTGGTATCGCGACCCTCAATGCAGACTGCTTTATTGTCCGACCAATGGCCTGGTTTAGGATATTTGAATCATCATATATTCGCAATAAACAAAATTTCCTAAGGAGACAATTCCTTAAAAGGACTTTGCCCTCAAGTACTAAGTTTCATTCTTGGTACCAATCGAAATCTCTCAATGAGCTGGCCTTTTTTTCACGTTTAAATCTAAGCTTTTCAAGTCGATAACGTTGTTGAGGGGACAAATATTCAGTATTTTATTTAAAGGGAAACCGATCGTGAGTAAAAATGCAATAGGGGCCCTAAAGCTAAAATAAGAATCTGAGGTGAGAAGTGCAACGATTCCTACGGTAAATATTCCAAGGACATTCTTAACCAAAACTGTAGTTTCAGAAGCAGAGTAACTGGGCCAGCTGATCCTATCGCCCACAACAACAATTAAAAGTCTACCGACTTTGTTGATGTTCATCGCTGAGGCAGCAGCCAGCTGTTGACCGTACCCGCGTACTTTTCGAAAATAAGACGGATTCATTCAAAATGTCTTCCTGTTGTAGTACTACAGCGGTTCTAAATACATCGATTATTATTGTTATAAATGGAAAATGGAAACTTCTATTCGTTTCGAAGCAAAGCTTTGCTTAGAAAGTTGACTGTCCGCGAACTCGATTAACGTACGTGCCTCGTCGACCGACCACCAGCTTTGTTTATATACGTTGTTGAAACGTCGGCCGAGGGCTGGCCTTATTCATGTGCGTCCTGAAAATAAAGACAACTAACGTACGTCGTCGAGACGTCGGCCGATCGTATTCCTGTATGTCCCAGAAAAAAAAAGTCAATCCAACCAACATTTAAAAAACTCGCCCCGTTACAAAAGTGTAAATTCAAACCGCAAACTCAGTGATTATTATTACCGTCATTACTATCCAAACTGAAATATCTGAAACTGAAACTGAAATTAACGCTCCGAAAATAGAAGATATTCACAGAGCGTTAACGGGCGCTGACGTATAGAGGAGAGCGACCCATCTACCTGCAAAACATAGAAGATATTCCGTATAGAATGCATGTTAAAAAAAAACCTAAGCTCGTATCACTGCGTTCACTCGCTGACAGATATGCAGCGCTTGCGTACGTTGCTTCCATTGGATATAGCATAAAGTTGAGTAGTTTGGCTACACTGAGAGAATGAACTTCAGTAAATGAGTGAGTGAGTAAGATATATGGCAATCACTGGCGACTAGTCGCGCCCAAGTAGGTATCATTGCAGTGACAAGCTTGTGAGATGAGAGTTGTGCTTCTCGTCGTTGTGAGACAAAGTCGCTTCGCTATGGGACAGTGTCATGCGCGTCCTCTGCCGATACGGCCAATGCCTGCAAAAAAGCAGGCGACGCGAGGCACGAGCACGGGGCGTCGGGAGGACGTAAAAAACCACCGGCCAAATCACCATGGCAGCGTTTCGTATTGGGAACATTTTTGTCACAATCCCACCGGCGTCTCCTTACTTATGCTTTGGTTCCCTTCTTGAACCAATTGCGCACACCGTCTCCCAGTCTCACCGAATGGGGCCCGTCGTAACGTTCTCTTATAAAGGGTTTCGTGGTAACCACAGAAGTGGGGTTGGCGACGTGTATTATTAGGAGTGGTAAGGGGTTTGAGAGCCAAGGTGGTGTTGGTAATAGTCGTAGAAGGGGATCATCGGACGAAACGATTCGTGGTCGCCTTCATTTCTTCCTACTACTACTGCTGCTGCTGTTGCCCACCCACATGAGGGCTACGGCTGGGGAGTCTTTTTAGTCGGCATATGGGTACGGGCGAAAAGGACGGCGGAAGGGGCAAAGGAAGGCAGGGCTAGTGAGAAGGGGCCACTGCATAGAGCAGAAGCGGAACAGCAGCAAATCTCGCTATGGTAGCTGCCGCTGCTTCTACGGGGCGAACGGCCGCGGTTGCCCTCGCCTCGACCACGTTCTGGATGGAGGCATTTTTATCGTCCTCGGATATTTGCCATTCGCCATCGCTAACCGTAATGAGGATGGAATTAGCGAATAAATGAGCCGAGACGAGCCGCTCTTCGTTGCTGCTATCGGCGCGACTCGTGTTGGGAGGCTTCAGCGACCAAACCCCCTTTTCCAATTCGACGAAAAACGCGCGCATCAGTACCAGAATGGCTAGCCGAACTCAATGCGCTCTCCCTCGCCGGCGTTCCTTTGCTGTTTCGTCCTCAAGTTTACAAGCGGGCACTTTGACACTACTTGTGAGTGGGTAGATAGGTCGGTGTTCAGTGTGGTGCTGGCCACTTAGTACCCGACAAGTCCGCGTGCTCCCCTTGCTCGATGAACGTTCTGGGAAGAGCCCCATCGTCGTGCTAAATTCGTGCCAATTTTACTTGCGGGCTTGACAATTTTACTCCGGACTAGCCTGCCGGAAGACCTTTAGAGTTAGACTCAAGGAAGAGCGTTCGTACGAAACGAGTACAACCGCCTGACTTGTTCGACTAGCCAGCAAGAAAAGGAATGCCCGTAAGCACCAGCAGAAGAAGGAGACCCTGCGTTGGCAGGGGTAGAAGAAGTAGTGACAAGGTTTCGGGAAGCAGTACAAGGAGGCTGTGCCGTTAAAAACTCATCTGGCCCCACGGATCTCCGTCTAAGGACGTCTGACCTCCCAGCTATACATGCTGACGTATGTGGATAATCCTGTTCGTAGAACAGGTTCAATCTGAGCTATCTTGACGGGGCCGACCAGTCTGCCGGCAATCTTGAGGAATCTTGAGCTTACAAGGGAGACATAAAGCAGAACAAAACGGGAGGGACGAGGCTTCTTAGGAAAAACAGTGGACGTATACTAGACACTACTTCGGCTAAGAATGATATCCATTTGGAACTAGAGAAGCGATCGTCGAGCTCCAACTTTTGAATTGGGAGGCAGTGAGGGCGCACCGCACTAACTGTGTATGGACGTGTGTATACTTCTTATTGGAAGAATGCACTTCGCCGAGTTGCAATGACAAAGCTTGGGTTAGAGTAGTGGAGTTTAGTCGGGTCCTACAGCCGTGCGTTCCCATCGGGTCGAACTCTTCCGGGCTATGGCCGGGGCCATTACTGCACTTTGGCTGCTGCTGCTCCGCAGCTACACGGCTATGAGATAAGGACGCCGCAGCTGATAAGGCCCGACTAAATGATTGCCACTGCTGATTCGTGGTGTTATCATATAAGAACATATTGGAAGGGATTAGTGCGCACGGCTGGAAGGAGTAAGAATGACTGCACGGCTGGTAGGGGACGACAAAGGGCAAGTGAACCTAAGGCGAATTCAAATGGTGTCAGAAAAGAAAGGGATTCACACGACTACTACTACTACTACTACTACTGCTGCTAAGCGCCGGCCATTTTGTGTCAGATAGGCAGGCGTATTTCGTATAAGTGGAATCTGTGCTGTTTTTGGGTAGCTGCTAGTGCAGTCGTTCGAACAGACGAAAAAGCGATTTTCTCTAAATTTACAAAGTGACCATCGTCTCGCTGGTAGCGGTGGTGGACAAAGAACTATACAAAGAAACAAAGCAATGGACCAGCGAAACGGGAGAGATTTGTGCTTCATTGAAGCTAAACTCCGGCTTCGAAAGATCTTCTTTTTGCCGAACGAAACAGGGCGACGTGCAGACGAAATAAAGGCTCAGGGGACGTTATTTCTCGCAGCAAGCTTCGCAGGTAACGGTAGAGTTGTAGATAGCCATGAACTAAATTGGCCGAAGAAGAATTTTTCGGACGAAAGCAGAGAAAAAAGGTTTCGTTTCCACAGGCTGATAAAGGTCGATAGAGAAGGTTTAGTTTGCAACTAAAATCTTTTCGCTTGGTTGACTTTTCTCCTTCGGCTAACCAATCAACGTTTATATCGGGTTAGTATACTCTGCAAGTCTTATACGATCGTATTACATTATTGTTTCGAGGCACAGATGCATTTCAGATTATAGATTACTACTTCCAGTTACTGGCTTGCTTCGGGCGCCGGTAAGTGCCAGGGAGTCCTGTATAGTTTATAGAGGTTTGAGAGACGGGAGGGGTAAGGCTCGCAGCGGTACGAATCGGGGGGCGTATGCTAATATCGACACGAAGTCAGATCTACGATGATACGCACAATAAATCCCAGCTTTGATACAGAATGAGCGTCAGTGCAACCATTCGAACGGGATCGCTAGCGGCGGATAACTGGAAGAATGAATCCCGCTCACAGCAGCGACAATAGTAATAGGGCAGCGTTACAGCGCACATCGGGGGGTAGTCAGCAAGACCGTCTCAGGGGTAAGCTTATGTGCTAGGACTGAACGAAACGCTTCGTTGTGCTACGCCCCATCGATTTTAGCTCGCCTGCTTGAAGCGCCCGAAACGCGCGAGTTATTTCAAAAAGCCAAGAAATCATGGGGTGCCTAAATAAAGCAGAGGTGGTGGTGGTGGCGGCGGCGGCCGTGGGCACTCAGGCGCTCCGATAGCTACAGGTGGACGAACGAGCTGGCCGACGGGCCAGTGGGTTCGCAGAGCGGTCTATTCATTTGTGAGTCACTATCTCAAGTGAAATTTCAAGTGCAGTATTTCGCTTGTGTTGTCATTCACCCCGGTCTATTTCTGTTTCCTTTCCCTCCTTTCTCTCTTGTACCTTCTAGTCTTCCTTTAGCTCCATTTCAATGCGACCAACGCCACTACAGCCAACCAGTTGTGCCCACAACGGGTGTTAATGCTCTTACTTGTTATTGGGTTAGTTTGCCCATTAGGTTTTGTGGAGTTGCCTCCGCCGCAATGGTCATTTTTTTCCTTCCGTTTGTAGCCGGAGTCAGCGGTACATTTAAATTTCTCTGTAACAGGGAAGGCAGACGCGATTGATGAAGATGGGAAATACCAGAGGTCGTATGGGGAATGAGGCTTGAGGGTTCTTCTTCTGGGAGGGGGGGGGGGTGAGAGAGGCAAGCGTCAGTGCGCGTTGGCGGGCTGGGGAAAATTTGTATGTGGAGAAAGAACGCACACGCAGCGAAACATTGGCGCTCGGTAGCGCTGGAGTGGCGAACAAGCAGATTCGTTGATCTAGGGCAATGGCAGTACTGTCGGTTTCCTTTAGGACTTGCCCTGACTTGGACTATGTCTGGTACCTGATTGGCTTCGTTAGTCCTCGGAGACTAAGGCGGAAGTAAGACCGCCTCCATTCGCCGCTTGATTCCCGACCGGTTTAGCGCGCCAGGCGGGTCAGGCAGCCGGGCAGATGCTGCTGCTGCCGTTGGGTCTGATACGGAACGAATCGTAAGAACTGTTTTGGTCTTGACTCGACCCTTTCGTCTCTTGAGTCCCATGGGAGCGTGCTATTGCCGAACAGGAATACCGTGATGTGGGTGTAGATGCGTAGGCCGGGGAGTGGCAGGCGTACAAGAATAAGGCGCAATATAAAGTGGATTCCGTTGGTCGCTCTCTCGGTCGTCTGCAGTGGCTGAGAAGCTGCACGTTTCCGAAACTTTTAGCTCTTGGCTCGACCAGGCAACGCGAGAGTCCTCCGACAGTTCGGTGACGGCGGTCTGCGTCAGTCGTACTCGTTTTGGAGGCATAGTGAGCCAGGACAGTGGCGAGATACCCAGGGGACGCTTTGGCCTCATAGATGGATTACAGTGACAAGACGGGCCAACGGGTCAGAGATGGTTGGCAGTGGAGACGCCGCATCAACTGCATCGGTGTCGTAACCTACGCTTCACGGAACGGGATACCGCTGGTACAGCTGAAGGCACAGGGTACGGGGCAAATGGCGATTTGGTTTTATGCTTAGCCAACTGTGCGAAGCGGTACCGCAGTCTTTCGTAAATGTTTAGTGGGGGCCCCATTCTTCCGTATTTCAAGTGGAAATCGGCCACCGGAAGCGACCAAAGCATAGCAAGTATACCGTCGCTTCTCCAAGAAAAAGTAGAGCGTCCAGTGGCGGGCATAAGTCACGTAAATAAGACTTGTGGCACGAATACTCTTTTTCGATTCGTCTACCCTTTCTGGTGCCCGAACTTCTGCTATGGCCTCTGGATACGCCTAATTCAATGCTAAAATCATGCACTGACTTTACATTGCTGCTGGAAGTGACCTTGACCCATTGGTTAGTCTATAATAAACAGCGGAGCAAGGAGTAAGCCGCAGTCCTTATTGGTACCATACTTGTAAGAGATTATCCGATAGTTCGCGATAGTCATAAATTCCTTTGCGAAAAAAACGCATTTAGCCGATAAGTGACATGAAAACTCATTACTTGCAGATGTTGAGACTTAAAAGTTTAAACTTAGAGGATATAAGTGAATTCGTAGGAATATATATACACTTGATCACGACAAAAGCTTGGGTTCGGTACCAATAAGAAAACAAGCTATAGGTAAAAAAATCTTTTTTTTTTTTTTCGTTTTATAGCCGTCCTGTATTAATCATCTGGTATTGCTTGGATATCCTCAGCAAAAGTACTCTCAGAACTGGGTCGGTGTCTAACAAATCCTAGTGTCGGCCCGCCGTGGGTCGGAGTACCGATGGTCACAAGTGCTGTGATTAGTAAAGCATATCTTAATACGTTTGATAAATCTAGCTCAGCGACCAGTGGTGTGCGTGTTAAATCGGAAAAGCTGTTACCGATGCGATGCTATGTGTTATATAGAGCTAGATTGAGGAGAATGGAGCAGCGGCATGTGGAAAAGGAAACTATGGTCTTATGGAGCGGCTACCTCGATGCCAAGTTGAACCAACGCTAGTCCCGTTAGTTTGCGCGCCCTTCTTTTGGCATCAAATTGTCGTTTCGGCCATTTGTCGTGCCTTCGCAAATCTACGCTCGTCTACAAAACGATGCATGCAGCGCCGACGCGAAACAAGCAAAAGGAAGCTAGAATGTTACAACCGCTCGGAGAGGGAACTCTAAAGATCTTTCTCTGAAGATGCAGGAGAGAGTGAATATTAAAGGTAAAGAGTCTGGTCTATGTAGAGCGCAAAAGCTAGAGAAGAAGAGTGAAAAAGAGGCAAGCACTATAAGAGGCAGGTTTAAGCCGACACACCCAATAGTTTCGATCGTGCGAAGCCTAGGGCTGAGATTTCTTGTTGGGGACCATCTCGGTGTCTATGTCGTACGACGAGCGGGGCGATACGACCTGCTGGGCATCACATGACTAAGAGTTCGGCTGAGCCATGGAGCCTCACCGCTATTTCGCTGCTGACCCATAGTTTGGGACAAATCCAGCTTAGGATTCTGCGTGAAACAGGCCTGTTTTATTCAGCTAGCAGCTCGATAGCGCTGGCTTAGGTTGCGCTGTTCGCCATCGTCCGATAACGGTCGTCTCGTTTTTACGAAGAGTGCCACGGGACTAGTCATTATGGGCAGGCCAAAGCTTATAGGCTCTGTGGCAAGGTAAAATAATTGAACAAATTAGCCGTCCTTATACTTGTATGATACATAGCATTTAGATGGTGAAGACTTTAGAACAAAATCTACAGGAGTATGGCGACCAGCTGTTCCGTTTGACTTCAATGACTATCTTGCTGTTGTCAAATTACCGCGAGAACATAAGGTTGACTTAGTTACGGCATTAAAAGCTACGTGGGCGATATTGACAGAATTAAGAATGGTCGGGCTAATTTCGCGGCTGGGAAGTTTTAGCGGGCCTCCATTCAAACAAAACACGTGTTTGTTGATCGGGTGACTGACTACTCTACAATATAAACAAAATCAATGTCTGTTTAGAGAAGAATTGCGTAGAAGTCAACGAGTATCTCAATTTGTAATAGTGAAGAACCCATTAGCATCATGAGGCAACGATATTATGGACACTCAAAGATTGTGTTGTCATCTGCCATAATATGTATTCATGTACGGATACATTTTGCAAGGCATCGTCGTCGTCATATGAGTGTCACCATAGCTGAAACTATTGATTTGCATTGAACACGAGATCATTTGTCCGAGGCATTGCAGGAAAAGAGAGAGTAACAGAAATGGCTGGCGCTTAGGGATATGATCGTGTTCTGTCCTTGTGTGAGAATACATGCGACGTGCGTCACTGATTCCCTCAAGGATTACGCCTGCTGCTGTCACAGGAGGGGCATTTGTTATTATTCCTGTTGTCGTTTTCGCTTCTGAAGCGTCTGAAGGAACCGATGTTGCCGATTCTGCTACTGCTGATCGAATGAGCACATTGAATGTCTTTTCTCTACCAGTTCGTCCTTTTTCGGAGCCTCCCCCTAAAAATGCTCCCTTATTCTTTTTCGATCGAAAGGGATTTGCCTCTCGGCGGTGGCAGTGGAAAAGGCGGCCTCGATAGTGACAGCCTTAGCAGTAGCGTTGTACAACGGCGAAGAAGGGTGACGCCAAGTTTGTTCCGATTTTGTCGGATCCGATTGGATCCTATTTTTTCGTTGAGGAAACAGCAATGAAAGCGGAGACTGTCGAACTTGGTCGCCTAGGGCGCCTCCAGCCTGATTATGAGCTTGCAGCAGTGGCAGCTGCAGCAGCAACGGTAATTGACGCTGCGTTGATCGAACTGTTATTCCACTTAACAACTCGACGGTACAGCGAAGTCCTAGTCTCTCCGCACACACAGACCCACACCGACCTCCACACCCAGCTGGTCACAAACATCAATGACTAGAAATGATACAATATTGAGCCTGTGTCAAGCTGACAACTAGAAAAAAAGAGGCTCTGTGTACACTATGCTCGTCCGCCATCGCTGACGTATCGCCTGTAGCTGGCGGTTGCCAGTTGCGGTCAACGTTGGCCTGCTTTGATCTGTCCTATCTGACAGAGCTGAACAATCTGTTTGGATTTGTGCAGACACTATCGTCGTCTCGAATCGGGTAATCTGGCCGCCGAAGACAAACAGCAATATCATGTTTGAAACAAGAATTAACAAGGGGGAAAAGATTGACTGCATGCCGGGATTCGGCAAAGTAACAACAACAGGCTTGTAACAAGATTCAGTAGACGAAAAAAAGAACAAATAACAATAGCGGATAAAAAGTAAACGAAGTGCGACTACATAGCCAGTCGGGCAGCGAAAACAGGAAAAAATCAACATTACGCAAAATGTATGACTATTAATACTACTTCTTTCATTGGGATTTAAGAAAAAGACCAGAAAAAGCAAGCGTGATTAAACATATTGCAGTCCAAAGCCGCCAAGTTCAAAGCCCTTGCTGCTCATACACGAGATACGCTTTTAATGTCTTGGGTGATTATTATTATTACATTATTATGTTGTTAATTTCGCTACCTTTCCTACTGTTTCTATTAGCAAAACGAAAAATTGGGTTGATCAGAAAGGTTACTGTAATAGCTGAGGTAGACGACTCATGTCGCGTCTATAATACGTCCAGCCTACTATACACTTTTGTAGATTACATGGTGGCATAGACGTACACGTAGAGAAACACATGCTAACCACAGTTGCGGCTTGCAGCGTGTGTGATACATACACGAATACCGTATATTTAGTCCACTAAGACGTACGGCTTCAGACCAAAACCAAATGGCGGCGGGGTTTCATGTACACAGTCACAATACCTTTATTGATCCTTCTCCATAATAGAAGGCGATGGAATGATCACTGCTGTCAAGGGAGAAAGGTGCATGATACAAGGAAACGTTCGTGGTAACTTGTTTAAATTACTTGTCCCGCTCTCTTGTTACCGATTCTTATTGTCATTGTAGTTCAATGCTGTTTCTATTGCTGTGGGTTCGACGTGAACTGGTTTAATCGAACAAGTCCCCCCGAGGGGAACTCCTTTACTTCAACTATGCAGTCTCTGCCATCCACTCGCGCTATGTTGCCGTACCTTGACTGTGGGCCTGGACGACAGACGACTCGGCTCCTGGCGTCGTTACAGCTGCTGACACACTGTAATTGGGTCATGTTTATGGTCCTGCTACCAATATCGCGGCTAGCCGTCGTCGTTTAATTGGGTGACTGTCTGTCACGACGTCTAAATGGCTTTTTGGCAACCAACTGTTTAGACTTCAGATTCGAACAACCCCATACTTACGTATATCATCTTGGCTTCCAATTAATCCAAAAAGAACTGATATATGCGGCCTCGATGAGGGCCTGAATCGGTGGCCGACAGTAGACTAAACAGGCTCGACCCATCTCGCGGCCCACTGCCAAATTAATCATTGTACCGTGGAATAGGAATTAGCTACCGTAAGTATTGTCAGATGCCCGCGTTTTCGTCAGTAGATATTACGCATTTATAAAAGTGTATTAGATTTGTTCCGTTCAATTCAATTGTCTTGTCGCTTAGCTCACAATACTATACATACACAATTCATATGCTTAACTAATCCACTCTCCAGCGTCGCCTTTCGCCTATATATGTATGTATATAGAAAAGGAGAGAGGGGAAGGTTAGCTTATTTTCATATTCTTTCGGGGCTACTTTTCCACATGAGTGAAATGATAACAAGCAAAAGATTCTAAAGATTCTCTGCCTCACTAGTGCGCCTGGACAGACAGCCAGGTTGATTTGAACTCGTCCGAGACAAGGGAGCCATGGGGTAGTACAACTACCCCACTTGATAATACCGCTTCGACGATTAGCAGCGTCACCACTCTATCGCCGCCGCGAAAACGAAGGCCGGTATTGTGTTCCCATTTTCGTTACACGTTTGATCAGCACAAGAGGAAGAAAAGCGCCGCAAAAGAAAGGGCATCGTTGTTGATATCTTCCGGTTGCAGGAGCGTCGCACGTTGGACTGGGGCACAAAACAATGAATGCAAGAAGGCAACTAAAAGCTTTCACTGCTCATACATGTACAAGCACTGCTCATGCTCGCTATAATCCACAAGTAGAAAACAGAAAAGAGGCCAGCGACCGGACTGGCCAGGGGATCGGGTCGAAGGGCAAGGGACGCAGAGGTGACTTTACGTAGCGGTTTTAAAGACGCCTATTAGTCAGCGACAGAGCAAATGCCCAAACGTACGCCTAGATATAGATTCTGACAGAGAATTCAAGCGTTCATTCACTGGTTAGGTAACTGGTCGAGTATTAGACGCTGTGTAGATGAGCCAGTCCTTTTTTGGCAGTAAAATCGCAGAATTGGGAAGGATTGATTCTTGGTTAAAAAAAAAAAGTTTACTCTTGGGATCGTGCGCCGCAGTTAATATGTCTTTGAATACAAAACATATCTGTCTTGACTTACGGCGAACATCGGCTGATCGGTGACTATCTTATCACTATGGTCACATCAGCAGCACCTGGAACGATACGTTCTCCTGCCACAGTTTCCGTTATAGAACAGAAATCAGTTAAGGTCGTAATTTAGCTACCATTTGTCTACAACGTATATATAGATGAGTTAACCCAGCAGACTACGGATGCTGCGTATTGCGATACAAGACAACACATCCCAATCGACGACCTGTTAGACCCTATGGCTTGTTCCGCTATTCAAGCGTAAGTAATAATGTCATAAATTGGCGCATTACATTTTATTGGACCCACAAAGCTTTGTTAGACAAAATAACGAGCGAATATGAGAAGCCCTTGAATGTGTAGCTGCACCTATTTTCAACGCCGCTGCACCGGTCAGGCCGCTATTGTCCTATGTGAGGTGCTGAACGTATGAGCGCAAAGCACGCTAGACCCAAACGCTAGAACTGATCAATTGAAAGATATGCAGAATGCTCGACCGTATGTATCTTTGAGCTGTTCTCTATGTTTGGAAGTCGCCAGTCGATTTTATCGCAGCAGAGCCGCGTGCTTCAATATTTATACGTCTATCATATTCTAATGTCAAGTCTGGCTTTTCATATAAGTCATCGTTTTGACTACGAAACAGGGACGTGACGGCTGAGATGAGTCTTGTACGTTATATAACTGCAAAGAATTGATGCATCAAAGAATGGTATGGATTTGGGCATTGTTTGATTGTCAAAGAAAGTGCAATAGTTTCCACGCTTCAGTAACACGATTGCAGCTCAAGTATTCGACCAGGTTGATGATTCGGACCCAGACAGCATTGGCTGGCACTCGTTTTTGGTTTTCCTTCCTGCCACAGGGGGAGATTATGTAGATTTTGATGTCTCTATGTACGTGTGCGAGTATTTATGTATCTGTTTGACTCCTTTTCTCATCCCCGATGCGATGGGATCTTGAAAGTTTCCCAACGACAACGAAAGCAGCTCGTTTTCCTGCGCAATTCAGTCCCAATTTTAGCTTCGTGACATTGTACTGATACGATCAATGCAATAGTGGGGTATGCTTCGAGGTCGCGGCAACAGCAACGGACCGATTTGTCGATTCGCTGATACAACGTCGCAATGTCGCTTTTCGTGGCGTTTCTTGGTGCAGTTTGGATTGACTTACCTGGCCTGGTCTTATCCAGCGGCCATCAGGCTGTCAGACGTTTTTTCCCCCCCCGCCCCGTCAGGTTTCTACACCATTCGTATTTGTATGCAGGCATGCAGATGTCGTTGAGTTCGTTTTAAGTAACCGGCAAACACACAAGTTTTTGTTTTTCTTGCTCTGGAGGCTCTGGCGGTTACTGCTAAGAGAATATTTAGCGTTAGCACTTAGCCTACGGTGGAAGCGAACATCGATCGGAAACACGGATCAGTTCAGTTGGAGTTGGCTACAGATATTACACTTATGTCTGTTCGGATTCAAGTAAATCGTCATGTAGCAATGATCGTTCAGCCGGTATCGTCATTCATAGAGCAAAAACCATGCACCAGATGTTTGCAGCAGTAAGAACGTCCTCTACATATATATACACCACTTAGTTTCAATATATACTGATCTGCGCTGGCGGTAGTCATACACTGGGTGGGGGCAGCCGGCCATACCGCGTCAACTAAAGCCGGGAGCTAAGGTTGGCGAAGTTGATGCCACCTTAGGAGAATGAATCGCATATGGCTCCCGCGCCAGTCATCCCCGCCATTGCTCCAGTCACTATCGTGTTCGCATATCTAGCCGTCCATTGCTATAGCCATAATTTGTGTCCTATGGGGTTGTTGTTATCACCGGCGGCACATAGTTATACATCGTATCATATTCTGAACTGTCCGGTCGGCAAGCGATAACTTAAATAACTAAGGGATCATATTATCGAGTGCTTATGGCATGAAGAATACAGATAACAAATATGTCCAAGAAAATAGGTTATCCAAATCTAGATCTGGCGGTCGATATACAAAGAATGACAGGAGCTCAAGAGACGGGGGCAAGGGGTGACGGGCAGAAAGAGATAGCGAGAACAAGCAGAAGTAAAAGGAAGCAAAGTCGGAGAACAAAAAAGAAGAAAGCTTAAGTTCATCTCGCTTTCATCCGCTCTTTACTTTAATGGCTGTAGTAGTAGTAGTGGTAGTAGTAGTAGTAGTACTAGTACTAGTAGTAGTACTAGAAGTAGTGGTAGTAGTACTAGAGGTAGTAGTAGCACTAATAGTAGTAGTAATAGTAGTAGTAGAAGTAGTAGTAATAGTACTAGAAGTAGTAGTAGTGGTGGTAGCAGCAGCATAGAGTCGATGGAAAACGGGGTGGCGCACGGGGGACGGAGCAGGGCGGAAAGGAAACGAAATCCGCTATTTATTTCAGACGGTGCTGTTGCATCTCTCTGTCGTATGAATCTGTAAAGAGCCTATTTAAAATATGGCCGACCATCGTTCAACAGACACCGCCGAGTTTCGGCTGATCGCGTCCGCAGCAGCAGCAGCAGCAGCAGCACACGATACCGCTCGGTTTTTCTTTGAACTAATAGTAATAGTAGTAGAAATAACCTGTGGAGAACTAAATAAACATGTTGTTGACCTTTGATTGGCTACCATTTGCCAAGCGGATGACACACTTTTCAATGTACAATGTCTTGTGCAAAACTACTACTCTGCCATACAACGATGGCTATTATAAGGGTTGGACAGATGTGTAATATTTGAGCTCTGTTTTATTTTGCCTTTCTGTTAGACAGAACAGAGATATAATGCGACAGTTGGCAAAAGAAACGCATGGCTTCGTTGCTTTATTCTTTTGCTGTAATAATGAACGCCTTATTCTATATAATGTTGTTACTATTATTATTATTAGCGATAGTAAAAAATAGGGTTGAACGTAAACGTTTGAGTGAGTCCTGAATGGGAGTATCAAGCCGGATAAATGAGTTCTTTCATATAGGATCGTTCAAGTGAGATCTGAAAATCCATTGTGACATCTAACCCCTATTAATTATACGCATCAGTCGAAAAGCGCAGTGTGGTCGCTGCCAGGTAGGCATAATTAAACTCTGCTGTTAACTTCTTGGCCTGATGATGTGTTTGTATAGTAATCCTGCTGCTACCTTTGCATGCAGAAGGTTCTTGCCTTTTTGCGGGAAAGATAAAATCTTTGACTCATGCAATAAAGTCGTCCGCATTTTTTTTACCGAAAGTCAGTAGGCCGTTGCCTCACGTTGTGTATAATGCAAAGCATAAAGAAATTTAGCCTAAGGCCAAGGTAGACAAACTCCGACGGGGTCAGATCCCTCACTAGTCTACCTGCCGAAAGGGCATTTCAGGCTCACGTAGAGCCTGTGCTGTTCCACTTATGACTACTGTGAAGACAACGGCGGGCCTTTCTGCGCTTGGTGTGGGCATATGGCCACTGGGACTCGAAAAGTGTTCGCTATAGCGCTGTGACGTGGCAACGGCGAATTATAGGACGACCATTTCGTGCGGGTCCACTCGGGAGAACGTCGAAGGATCTACAGCATCTGGTAGCAGCAAGTCGACTTTGTTTACCTCAAAGGAGGCCTACCTCGAAAGACTTGGCCGCCGCGTTTGGCGCTCTGAACTCTGAAGCTTTCTTGCTTTAACACCGCGAAGCCGAGGTAGACTGCTGTGGCAACAGCGGCAACCGGCAACCCAGAGCTCGCGGCTTCGTTGAATCAGTCTTGTTTCATTTTCGGTGTTTAATGTTTGCTCTGTGTGGGGCAGCACTTTTTGGTAGGCTTCATCTCTCTTTGCTGGTCGAAAAGTCTTTGCATCGACGATGTATTTGTCCGTGGGGTAGTTAGTTGTACGGATTGAGGGGATTCGTTAGTGCAAGTTAGATTTTGAGAGCAGCGCGTCATCAACTGCGAAGCCTGGCTACAGCGACCGATGATTTGACAAAGGCTGCTTTCTCTGCGGATAAAGAGGCTAGCTAGGAAAAAAGAAAGTAGTGAAGCACGGGATCGATTCGGTACGATTGAGACGCTTGCATGAATGAATCCGGGGGTTTCATGGGAAATGGTTTGCGATTGAGATGCTGAGCGAGTGAAAAGGTAATCTGCCGAAGTGAGCTAGCTAAAGATGAGTTTTAGGTTGTACAATATTTATTAGTAATAGTCTCTATAAGTAAATGAGGTGTGCTATATAATGGCAAAAGACGAGAATGGCTTAGAATAGCCACGTAGAGGAGGTTAATATGTATATATATTATAAAATAGTATTTTCTTGACTACACCTTAGTACAAGATCTCTACAATTGACATTTACACGAAAAAGAAAGCTCTTTATTATCTAAAATACAAGATAACATTTTCTAGTTCTGTAGTCATTGATTGGAATTACTGGCGAGGGTCCTCGGTTCAGCCATTGTTCAGTCAGAGTTGTGGACTATGCAGAAACACGATATCGATCAAACGATAGTTAGTCGCTATAGCGGCTAAAAGGGTATATTGCTTATTTCCAGAAGATCCTATTCCACTATATACGTACAAGATATCGACAAAGTATGCAGTGGCTCAGCTTCCATATTTATTGTGCCGTTCACAGACATTTACAGTTTGCTGCTCTGCTAAGTATAGAGTGAAAGAAGCCGACATCAGACAGTGAAGTGGAAAGCCCAGTCCGCTGCCTATGGCCCTGTTAGTTGCTGTCGATCCGTCTCTCTGTTGCTCCCGAGTCCCCGGAACAATTGCCTCGTTTGTTGCAGACATGCGAGCAGAGTCGGCTTACATAAGTCATGACGCGGGCGATCGAGAGCAACTGCACACACGCAAACTAGACCATCCTTGATCGGGTCGAGCTGTTCGGTTCACTGTTACAGATTGGTTTCATCTAGCGGCACTCCAGCGTTCGGATTGCTCATCAGCCCCCCGAATCGTTGAAGTTCAGCCGTCGTTTCTATCTTATCCAATTGATCTACAGTACCAGACTAACAAAAACATGCATCTCATTGTGTGAGCTTGTGCTAGGTCCACACTTGTGCGTAGCCAAGTTCGTACTTCCCACGCCGCTATTTTCTTCGTGGGTGCATCTGTCTATCTGATAAGAGGCATTTCAGATTAATAACAACAGCGCTGCCGCTACAACTACTAACTGGGACGACGACGGCGCATCACCAGTAATCATTATTATTATTATACGGGGAGGAGTGTAGGGCAAAGGGAGGGATTCGCTGATTTGCCCGCCTTGCGACTGGCCTTCGTTTATACCTCTATACGTACGATCGACGCATGTAAATCGAGGCAAAGACCGGGCTTTACGGCTGTGACAACGGTGCTGGCGTCGTCTTGTTCCTCCGCATTCTTTTCTATTTATAATGACGTTGATGCAGGAACTCAGTCGAACCCGAACCAAACTGAAGGCAATGACGGTAAACGACCCTTTGCGCAAGGCTCAATGACAGTGAACGAACAGACGTCAAAGGACGAGAGGGTAGGACAATGAACCAACCAAGAATAGGACCGAGAAAAATGTATCATAGTGCAAATCATCACACTGACAAACACCAGTATAACTATCTTTGTTGCCATCTTTCTTGTAATTACTTGCACGTATGTAGCGCTAAGGGAGAGCGGTCATTTATTTGTTTGAAACGTAATTAGCTAAAGATTTTAAATATGTCCTCTCCTATCTATCTATCTATCTATCTATCTATCTATCTATCTAAATGTGCTCCCTCCCATCTCTTTCTTGCTCTGCCTGATCTGTCTCCTTTTCTACAGTCTCAATATAAACTGCCTGCCATATTACTTTTATATATTGTTATTATTATTTTACCGTCCCTTCTGTATATATAAAGTGATTTGTTTATTTAATGTTATAAACCTTAGATGATGCAAATAGTAATAACGATAAACAGCAACGATTATTGATATGAGATGCAGGATATTTCATGAGTGATTCTGGCGTAATTGTTACGCTATATAGTTGGTGCACAAGGATCTACTTATATAAATACATATATATGTATACGATTTCTCCTTAATTTATGAAAGAAATACATCTCACGTATACGCGTTATAATAGCGTATCGACGTCTATGATGATACACATATCCATTTATTTCTTGATCTAATTTATTGACCCATTCGGCGAAAGTCAACGATGAAACCGCGTAATATTCACGTTTTTTGTTGACTTAATAACTTAACGCCCCCAGGGTGGGTGATCCGAAACTCTGCGAACTTCTGAATATGCTCACTGCCTTTGAACCTGCTAACTACTATAGTAATGCCGTTATTATTTTTTCTATTACGAAGCGATATAATTGTTTTTACAGATGTCAAGTAGGTCATCCTGTAACAGCGCCCAGGAAAGGGCTACTTCAAATGATATATCTATTGAAGTCAACGAGCTCATATCCAAGTTGTGGCGGCATTTTTCTTATCTTTAATAGCCGTCGTTATTCTCAATGGTCGTTAATAAGTGTTTTTGCTCTTCGGTTTTCTGATGCTAGTAACAAAAAACAGCAACTGCTGTTTTTTTGTACTAGCATCAGTGCTGTAATTATTATTTGGGTTGCCGTGTGTGTTTTTTCGTAGTTTCTGTAATCTAACCGTGACCAGCGCTGAAGCCACTGCTATGGCTTACGTGCATTTGTAAGCTATTCACTTCACAAATAAATAAAATAAATAAATATTTATTTCTTTTCTATTTAATCCTAAAGCTCGAAGACTCTAAACGTTGCCGCCTGGGATCTATGTCTTAGCCACTCGCTCCGGATTTGGCCGTTTATTGTTTTGAACGGCTATTATCTGTTGAAAAATCAATGCGACAACGGTCCCGTATTCTGTCCCTTCGCTCTATTACTGGATACATTTTTTGTTGTACCTCCAAAAAACATTGCTTAGAAATTGTTGCTAGACAAATAGAAACAACAATTTCGTTTTCGTCCGCTCTTCGCTCACTCCTCTTTCGATTTATTTTAATTTTTTCTCTCCCTTCTTTCTTTCTCCTGTTTTCCCATTATCGTTGCATTTAGC
Source organism: Varroa destructor (assembly GCF_002443255.2). NCBI lineage: Eukaryota > Metazoa > Arthropoda > Arachnida > Mesostigmata > Varroidae > Varroa > Varroa destructor. The sequence goes on from NW_019211457.1 coordinate 33,555,808, forward strand.
GGCTATAATCTTGTAATTTTCGCTTGAAATTGGCAAGCCAGCGACGGCGCGCGGGTCCAACTAGCGATCGATTGTCCGGCAGCGGCGCACATTAGACAGCAGGCCTGCGCCCTGTTTTGCTGTTTGGTGGGCATCCAATCAACCAACCAGCCAGCAAAAAGACCCCCCATGAATATCAATTCGAGAACACCGGTTCGCTCGGGACTGGACGCTCCATAGCTGCTCTGTGTACTTGACGGGATGTCCGTTTTACTGTAGCTGGGGCTACTGCCACGAAGTCGAAGCACTGAAGAGCACTGATTTTACCGGAGTTGCTAGATAGGCCCGGGGGTCGAAAGCGTTTGATTGAAGCTGCGCTACGCCGTAAGGTAATAGCGTCGAACGCGTCAAGGCGTTAAGCTACTGCATTACTTCTATGTCTATGACACGTCGGCCTCCTGGAGAATCTGCGCGGTAAAGGCCGGCGACGACCGCCATGTGCCGTCAGGCCACCATGCAGCGCGGGTAGCGTGATTCTGTTTGAGCGCTTCCAATAGAGAAACGCTAAACGACGACTAGTGCTACTATTGGCGTCCAATACGCGTGATATTAATACGTAAAGCCTCACGATGTAGAAAATGTTTGCCTTACGTCTGTCGGTTATTCTGCAGCGAGCTTGCCAAAGAAAATAAAGCCAATGATAATGTATTCGATAACATCTCATCGTATCGTCTGCCCCCGCTCTCTGACGCTTTAGACTTGCATCTGTGGTTGTTTTTTTAATTTTTACTTTCCGTTCCCGATGTCTGACGTTGATCAGCGTCTTTATTTTAATATTTCTTTGCATATCGTATAAACGTGTCTTGTCTTTTTTATCGTCTGCCTCGTACTGAGTTACTCGGCTCTGCATGCCGCCTTCGGTGGCATGTATTTATTTGTCCAAAGAAATTCGTCTATCGTAACGATGTCAGGCCAGATTTGGTTGAATCCAAAGGGCAGATTTACCATAAGCTCCGGCTTTTGCTGCCAGTAGTGGTAGAATTCGTCCCTTCCCATTCCGTCCCTACGTCTCTACCTCCTCATTTATCCTTTGGATATCCGTTCCTGCCATTCTGACAGCCAGTAATGCTAATTACACAACCATCAACAGCAGCATGATAACCATCGATGGTGTCATCAACAGAAGACATAACAAATAGCGCTTTTTTCGTTCTCCTTAGAGCCGTTGACTCCTTTACTGTCATCGGCGGCAGCAGTAGCAGCGGCGGCCGCAGCGGAGACCACGGCGAGCAGAGATCGTTGTTGTTGATTGGATTATTGTTCCTGATTTCTTAATCGTGAAGAAATATTACAGCTGGCTGCTGTCGCGCCATCAGCATACGTTTCGACTTGGCAGGTTGATTCAACAACGAGTTGATTTCAACGCGCCGACAATAGACAGCCACAACAAACATAACAATGGCGTCAGATCATGGACGGCCTACAGCGTCATCGATGCTTGACTAGCGGCTCAACTAGCGTTGCCGCTAAAGACGAACGCTTGCCTCTCCGTTGCTGTAAGATCATTGAGTAGCGGTAACTCTCGAGTTGCGGGAAACTGCCCTGGTCAATTTTACCGTATCTTGCGCCAGCAACTAGCGATTTGTTAATAGCTATACATCTAATACAGACAGCGGCATTAGCAGCACAAAAAGGACCGCGCCATGGGTTTCCTCGACCATCCTCCGGGTCTCGCCTCGAAGTCTGCCATTCCCCATAGCGAATCACTACAATCAATTGGTCTCCGTCGCTCGCTGCATCAGCATGGACGTCGCACGTTGAACCGACCACCCTCAGATAGGCACTACTACCATGATAGCCAGTGCGCGTATGTGGATCACGGCGTCCACAAAATACTGTTGTACGTGCGTGCGTGCCTGGATATGTACTGTCATCCTATAAAATTGATAGATCCACGCGACAGTCACGGCAAGAGTAGAAGGACGCCGCGGCGATTTTGGCTGTGGTACGCACTACCCGAAGCAAACCAACTCGTTCGACTAACTGCCAGAGCACTTCGACTTCGTTGAATGCTGGCAGTCTCTGGCGGTGGTCTTCGTCGATGACCATCACCTGGGTGGTCGTCGGCTTCAGTGACGACGATTTTTCGTCAATTGGTTCGGCGATGATGTCTTTGTTTTTCGGACGAGAAGCGCCAAGCCGGCCAGAGGCGATCATCGCCGATGTCTGCTAGCCTTCAAATGTTCTTCGGATCCAATATTTATTGCGTATTTCTCGATGATTTTGTGCGCGTGTTCGTATACCACACGCTATTTTTGTTACCACTACTTGGGCGGCGGTGGCGGCGGCGGCAACTGATACTGCTACCGTTGCTACTAGATCTCATGGTTTGGCGTGCTGCTGCAAATTAATTGATTGCCTTTCTGCTTGTCGAATGACGAAAGGCAAAGGCCTTGACTAGGAGCCAGGATAGCAGCAACGCTATCTCACCGAACAGGCACCCCGTTCAATTCAGTTGGCTGGAATAGGGCGTTGTTTCTCATAGTGATGCGCATTTTTGCACAAACGAAGTCAGGAAAGCGGAAGAAGACATGGCGAGTGCACTAAGGTAAAAAAGCATGAAAGAGAAAGCGAGATTTCGAGAACAAGCGGCTGGAACAGCGGCGCTCGTCCCGTCAATAGCAAAATCAAGCATAACAATCTGCACAGCTATTTGCAGGCACACATGGTACACTAGTGCAGAGCCTAACATTGTCGTACACATGGAAAAGGAACTGTCGGTTTGGATGCGTGGCCAGTCGAAGTTCCAGATCAGTGCGATACCTTCAAAGGTCAGTAGGTTCTACCTAATGGTCATTCGCAGACCCGCTGTTTCATTTGCTACTAGCGGTGTTACCTTATGAGCGCTCGCTGCCGTTTGCAAAACGACGGCCTAGACGTCATTCTGCAACAGATTTATCCAGTCTGATTCTTCCGATTCAATCAAAATCAGAAGCATCTTCTCATTCTATTAGCGCATACATCCCGTTATGTCCGAACGACATTTATAGTAATCGCATTGAGTGGCGGATATGCTGGTAGACCATCATTCGAAGAAGGGCATCATCAACGCGACATGGCTACGGCTACAGAAAACGTTATCAACGAAACGACAACACCACCTGTTGCGACCGCGGAAAGCCAAGATGTCCGTTGTTTACATTCTGAATAGCGTTCTGCATCCGAGACAAGCTACAGATCAAAATCTACCCGCTTGTCGTCCAGATGATCGTTTCCGTGAACAATCGACCAAGAACTATCGGCCACTCAGTACAAGCTGCAAGTTTCTATATAAAATTCATTTCTATGCTCGTACAGAACGAAACATCTCATTGACGTCGCGTCTACAAGTACACATGCGTTATACCCATTTAATATAAGTTTATCTTTATACCACATCGCGTGTCGTGTCTGATCCGATCGCTAACGGTTGAAACTAGCAGCGCTTGCTAAAAGCAAATGGTCGGATATTTACATATATTGAATGCACGTGTAGCGTATTAAGAAATATGAGGGTACCGCGATAAATGCTCAACCATTGTTTTTTTTATACATAAGTAGATCTGTCTAACGCTAAAGGTCTAACGATAGCTGTGCTAACAGTAGCTGGTCTCTATCGCCATACTAAGCCGATGCCAGTTCGACGACGGACTAGTGCTCTTTCAACGGTTCAACCTGGTGGATTAGGCCAAAAGTTAGGTACGATTGACACGTATAGTTCGTCGCCTATAAATAGAACACACAAAAAATGGTCATCTCAGATATAGGCACATGTAGACCATATATGGCACTTTACCAAACACGATTATTCGTACGGAATTCCGCAACGTATTCCGGTCCTATAACATCGTGGACATGATATCGTGAGTACGTCTGATAGGAATCTTTGCCATTTTTAGCGTCACAGGCGTCGAGCAAAGGCAAAGGTAGTTTATTTTGAACCACTGTGGATTTGTCAAGCAAGTCAAGAGTCTGATTAATTTTGTTTTAAAAGCGAATACCCTTTAATAGACTTGCAGGTTTAGGTGTACGCGAAACACCATATCATTCATATGTTTATAAGCTTGTGGCGCAATCATTTAAACGCTGTAAAAACAACGACAGCATCAGCATTACCTGATTTCCCGTGATACCATTAGCGTCATCGACATCGCCACTATCATTAGAGCTTTCGTTAACTGTTTGTTTGTGAAAAGAGAAAAGGACGACGTTCTACAGAAGAAAAAGTACGACTTCGTATCGATGGGGCCTTTTTTTTTTTTTTTTTTTTTTTTTTTTTTTATATATCTATAGCAGTATCTCCTGTTGAAGGATGCAGTTATTCGTATGACAATCGACGCTGGTACCCGTGACGTGTGGATTTGTGCGTCTCGGATAATATCATATGGTACAGGAAGTGGATCGATCCTCTCCTGGCTAGCTAGTACGAAACCGTTCGCTCTGTCTCTTAAAAAGCTTGTCTTCTAGTTGTTGATATCTCATGCTAGACTTTATTGATGGTATTCGAGTGAAGGACGAGTACAGAACGTTGCCAATGGCCTACAGTACAGAATTGGTAACGGGAGCGGTCAACAACAATGATACACAACCCATAAAAATGTTAATTATAGGATCAAAAAAACTCGACAGTATCTTTTTCACGTTGTTGGATTTAGCCATAATATTGCCATTGGTACATCTACCATAGGCGTTTTAATTGCCGGTGTTTTTTGAATGAGATAGAAAAGCGAGTCGCTGACAAGAAAATCGATTAAAACTTTACGCGGCAATAATCCTATAAGCCGGTTTCGTTGTCATGGCGTAAGCGTTCGCAACTTGATATATTAAACAACAGCCCCTGATATATTAACCAGGGGCAAAGGCGCTTGTACGCTCGTAACCAGCAAGTGGGATCTCGATATATTCTATGGTTACCGAAATTAGCCCTTTGTATTTTTATTGTGGGGCCTCTGCTGAAAGATCAAATTGTGAATAGTGATGATACGATGAACGCATCAGCCATTTCACTGATATCATGTTCATCTAATTGCAAGTTCATTAGAACCAGGAGGTACGGGCTGATCCTTGTTCCCTTTGTCAAAAAACTCAGATTTACCCTCCTTCCTATAACGGTCGTAATAGTACCCTATGCCACTTAACGAAAACATCCACTTCTTAACCGATACGTTCTCTCTCTACGTCAACGCTATCTATAGAAATTGAACCGCATATTTTACTGTTAGCTATGTATCAATATTGATTTGACGTAGCGACAAAAAAGAAAATCACAACTTTATGATGTTACGATAAGTGAGATTTATTGTTTTCGGCAGGTTTTTTATTCGCGCTCCCCATACATATCGTCACTTTTTTGTTGGCTACCATTCTGATAGGTCGTATCTTCAGGGACCGAAAATCTTTTCTGGGTTCTGTTTCAAAGTGACGCTGACTCCAAAGCGACAAGTTGTCCGACACCAGCTAATGGCGCAAGCAGGCCGCATGGTGTTTCGGCGCCCGACGAGCAAGCAATACGACAGCAGAACCGCTCCGTCGTACCCTGCAAGCGGTTTACTGTCACATCGCTCGCAGGATGCAACAGAAATAACGGTAGCAGTGACGATTTCACTATCCGTTTCGAGTCGAAGCTGAAGCCGTCGCCGCTTTTGATAAGGTTAGGCGGGCTACTAGAGAGTGCACTGATGGTGATGGCTGGCACAACGGCAACATAGCACTTTCGGTAGCGCTGGTTGATTTTCCCTGTGTTGGGCTGTCTCATCTGTCCTATCGCACAATAATCCGTTGCTCAGCTACACGTTGAAGGAAATTTGTGTGCACATTTATGAACAGCACAAGTACATGCGTACACGTACACATGGACGCTGCTTGTACAGACAACAAGATTCATGTGCGGCCCGCACACGCTGACTTGACAACAATGATGATGAAAATAATAAGGGTAATGTGTTACTTTGCAGGCTGCGGGCGTATAATGTAGTCGTATCGTTTTGTACGTGCATGTCTTTCTGTACTAACGTACGCATATATATATATATATATATTACTTAAGCGGATTAAGAAGCAGACAAAAACGTCGAAGGTAGAACTGCCCTGGAGTTTCGCTGCCTCCTTATCTCCCTTTCAACGCGGCACACTGTCTAACTAATCTTTGCATTACGTATGAGTGGATGTGGCAGACGAGAATAACAATGTTTGCCTGCAGTTCATATTCAGAGTCATAATTGTGACACACACAAACGTTTTTAAACTTCGATATCTGGGCGGTGATCAGGAAAAGTGCACTAAGGTATTATCAGGCGCAGCGTTCACTGATGGTACCTTTATTGTATTTCTATTATACAATCTGTTCGTCTTCGCCCGTACGCACCACAGCGTCGACGTTGGTGCTCGCCTTTCGAGGTGATACCAGCATTCGATTGAGCCCGCTTTGATAATTTGTGACAAGTAGCCAAGAAAAACTGAAAAAATGTTTAACATTAGCACTCGCGGATTATCACGCGATTCTCCTGTTATTGTTGTTCCGACCGTTGCCAATGGAAACAACTAGATAAACGGACGTACATTTATATAAATGATATTTTTTCGTGCCGCGCAAGCCCTTTCTGAATTGTGGAAACCAGCTGGTGCCTAACCACGTGAACCGCTGGGTGGCCTTGGCACCACCGTACGTCGTCGTTATTGAATTAATACAATATAACATATTATTCGACACTAATATGAACAAGGTCGCCTCACAATGAAGCTTGTCGTACCCTTTTATCGGACCTGAAAAAGAAATTCGACTTCATCGATAGCTGTGGGGTAAATTGTCTTTGACGCATAGCTTCACCCTTTCCCCGTCACGTACCCCTGACGTCGCCAATCATCATAGTCTTATTTTCGTACCTACGGCAGGTTGCGTCACAGCAACCATGGCAAGTTCCAACTTTGAGCCGCGATCTCTGGCGCTGCTTTGAATGGCTGTGCACCCGCATCCTTAATTTCTAGACGATCCGTCACCGATCGCATTCGAAACTAATTATATTTAACTACCAGAATACTAGCTAATACTAGTGCTATCAGAATAAATCATAAATTATGCGAATTTTTTTATTAGTGAAGGACAACATTTCGGTGTTCGTCAGCGACACTGACGTAAACTCCCAGACTAGAAAAGACTGCCGCTAGCTAATACATATATATGAGCGGACTGGATACGTGGCGCGTATCTGCGCTGTATATAGGCAAATATGCATACATCTATATATATATATATATATATATGTATAGGGTTTGTTCACACAGAAATGCTTAGGGACGCAGACAAATACTCTAATGGGACGCCATTTCACGACGATTTTTTCACTGGCCGATTTCGTCTATCATATTATATATATATATATATATATATATATATATATATATATATATATATGTTAACTTTTAACTAACTGTGTTTTCCGTCCATATTTATGTATTTGTACGTTTTTTGTAGATCCGAGAAGTATATGATGGTAACGACCTGGGTATATTTTTGTTGTATTATGACCAAGACGATAATGGGCCGACGATTTATTATTCAAAGCTATTTCAGCTCGGAGTACGAGTTGTATGGTGCTTTTTTTAGCGTCTATGAATAAGGAATCGATTGCAATGTTTTCAAGTTAAAGTTACAATTAGGAATCAGTACGCGCTCTGTGGATCCGTTTTCACAATAGCAATATACAGCATATCTCATGTGAGGAGTATGCATTCATCGCTTAGGGGGTTCACATACGTCTACGAAGCAGCGCTTACCATCTAATGATTGACCGTTTATCGTTTCCATACGCCGTCGTATCGATCATTGCAGACTGACTATTAGTGAAGAATGCAAAAAAACTTATAAAATAGGGCACTCTAGTTTATTAACTCGTGTTCGATAAATGAGGAAATGGGTTTATGCTAAACTTTGAACTGATTTCATCTGTAACAATAGCTACCACCGTTGCCGCTAGCCGCATTATTGGCCTGAAGGAATACGAACACACAAACCAATCTGCTTGTTATGAATGAGAATAAAAATAAAACGTTATTACCAATCGTTTATTTACAGGTTGGCAGGGGGGGGGGGGGGGGGGGTATTGGCTCTCCGGCTGCTACTATCGTGTTTGCGTCTGATTTAAAATGACCAAAAGTATACCGCTAATGGCATCACGACCTTAACCACCATCAATGAAGTCAGGTAGCCTTGGAAAGAGTGGTCTGCTTGATTATGACAGTAGTGTTTTCTTCGTTGTTGTCTTCGTTAATGGCAGATACGGAACTTGTCGAGGCGCCTAGCAATCGTTGTCGTTGTTGTTGCAGACATGGGTGATTTATGGCTATTAGGAAACTGCTGGTTCTGCTCATAGATTGGCACGACTTTCGCATACAATGGATACTTGTGATAAGCGCTAGTCTGCACAAACGTACTTGTGATAGCACACAGTACATCTTAAAATATTTCTACAACATATATTATCATAATAATACAACCACTTTGTAATTACGTTTGCCCCTGTGTTGTTATTTTATCGTGTTGTTGTTATTGTCGTATTGAGGCTCATATCATCCTTCTATGATTGCTAACTGACACAAATCGAAGTTGCTGCTCTTTTGTCGAACTGTTGTACCGCCATCGGCTAGCGCTCCCCTATATGCCACTTTATTTATTAGTATCGTTGTTAACAATTACTAAGGATTGTTAAATTTGCAGTCTTTACGTTGAAATAACAATTTTTATTTGCCTTACGCCCATCGGTTCTAATTTTAAGCAATAGACATCATTGCCCACAATGCGTCACAACATATACTTAGCATTAAAGCCAAATGGAAAAACAATCAATCATCATAAAGGGTCCTTTTTCAGGAAGACCCAAAGCGGCCTATATCGTCATATACATTCTGATTTTATTTCGAAAGATCTTTTGGATCACTAGAAAACGATAGAAATAACTCGTTTTCAATTTTAGTTTTCTTTGAAAGTCGAGCAAGACATCGATTCATGAATACTAAACAGCCGGATTTCTTGGACCTTGGTTGTTTTATTGCTGATACATCGTCCTCCTATTTGTCTCATTTGACCTGAAATGCTGCCATCTCTCCTTTTTTTTTTTACTAGCATTCTACATAGACCTCCATCTTTCACAGCTACGCCGACAGGAGTCGGTCGATGTGACTCTATATCGAGCTATCGAACGACTAAACGCTGCTCCAACTAGAGCTGTTGCCATATGCACTACTTTCTACGTCGGCAGCTAACCCCACCACGTTCCATCGACCGTTGCCACTGCTAGAGTTGTTACTTCTTCCCTTTATTCTTTTTTCTTCGTCTATCAGAAGAGGCCGGCTCCTTCTACGGCCGCTGCTAATGACCTGACAAGCCTTTGAGAGTTAGATCCTGCCCCTCTTTTTGCCCCCCCCCCCTCTCTCTCTCTCTCTCTCTCTCTCTTATTTTTTCATTTCCGAGAAACAGGAACCAGTACTTTCCCTGTTTTTTACTCGGGTCTGTCGGCACCGTTCACTAGGTAGCAGTGCCTTTGTAGGGCTGCTGTCTCCATTTATGCACTACTAGTGCCACTTCTTTGGCGCCTTTTAGGCTGCTTACCATTCGTACCCATTCACTAGTCGCTATTCGTGTATCGAACGACTTCGATATTTTACCCAACGTTGCCTGTTCCTACGCCTCTGGGTCGTTCGCACTCTCTTGAATGAGCTTGATGCAGCGCTAAGAGCCAAAGACATCCAGCGAGCGGTCGCTGAAAGCTGCGACCACTATTTCCTGTCCTAGTCCGCTACTAGATATATTGGGAAGTATTTCCAATGGTGCTGTCCTAAAGGGTGCTTCCATCGCTGCTCCCACCTCCTCGGGGACTTTACCGTGATCAGATGAACTGAAGTGCGCTCCGGTAACGGCACTGGCGATGGCTACTCGGCGCTAGCGCGAAACTAAATCGATTCTGTGTGCAGCCAAAACGAGCATAAAGTCATCGAGGAGCCGATGGCAGGTTTTTTTGCCCCCGTCATCACTTCCCAATTCGTACAAGCATCACAATGAACAGACAAGAATAGCGACAAGGTAACACCGAGCGATGGGTGGAAGAAAACGTAACAACATTGTGGAATACTGATTTCTTCTTGTCAAAATATTAGCAGTGACGAAATCAAACGAGAAAAGGGGAGGACAGAACTGGATGGGTGAGGCTATGAGGTCGACCGTGCTCACCTTGCACCGTCCGTTCTAGTCGTGTCCAAAAAGACTTTAAAGCCGGAAGCTGTGAGGCACTCCAGGCTGACGGTCTTCTCTAAAAAAAAAAGGAAGCGGGAAAAATGCGGGTAGAATAGGGGGAAAATTTCGGCAGCGTCGAGACCAGGGACGAAAAAAAGGAGACTACAACGCGGAACGACAAAAAATAGGTAGCATATGATAAAAAAAATATCTTGCTGACAAGACTGCATCAGCTTTTTTGCCGTTGTCGTTTCGTCCATGGATAACGTACCATAATTTTGGTACCCGCTTCAAGCCACTAGACATTTTTGACACTCGACAAGTCTGATGGTGCAAAGCACGACAAATAATGAGTGATGGCACCCACACTGGTGCCAACAGAAACGTGTGGCAATTGGCACTCAGCTTAGCAGAGGAATCTTACACGTAGACAAATTACTACTGCAATTTAGAAGTTCAGCGCTCGTTGACATAATTACCAATCACTTGAAAGTGCGTCGATCTGCCTCGTGCGTAAAGAGGCTTTGAGTGAAGCTATTTTTTTGTTCTACGATTTGACAATCTCGACCAGGCATGGTTATCTATCGAGCGGCGGCGACAGCAGTAGCAAAGCGAAAAGCCACAACAACAGCTCAATCGGGTTAGTGTTGGTCCGTTTGAATTTTTCCCCTGATTTTGTCTTGCAAGTCATCTTAGTTGTGCGCTAACTTTGCTGGCTTTTTTCGGCTCCCTTGTTTCGAACAGCCATTCAGCGAATAAAAGACCCCGCGGAACAACACAGGCCCTGGTCGTTTTGTTCGAACACTTGAGTAGTAGTATCTAGGAAGAGGCGTCTTCTGATAGAGTTCAGAGCATTTTGTCCTTTTCTTGTCAGTATTTGGCCAGCCTGATGTGGTAGGCAGTTTCATTTGTTATTGTTGTTGTGGAGGGGCCAGTTTGCGTTCGTTGTCCCGCCTCTGTCTCCTTTCATAGTCGGAGTACGATCGGTATCTCTGCGCTGTCTTCCTTCAACCATATGGACGTTACTATGTCCATGCTTATGTGCGTCGGGTGACATTTTTTCCATTCACTATATCGTTGGTCATGCATGCTCGTATACCGAACGAGACGAAACTAGCGGGCGTTGTGTGAGTTACGCAAAGCAAACGAACGGCCATGCATCTATTGCGAGTCGTGGCAGCTCATATGACGTGTACACGGTGTACGCTTCTATGTGGCTATGGCAACGGCGACGGTCGAAGCGTAGCACCACTTCTCCATTACCGTCCATTTGTTAAAGGGAGGTGAAACAGGCCGAGTCCACGAGCGAGCTAAGGACTAAAAAGGCAGGTTGGTTGCACGAGTTTTTTCGTGTATGCACTCCTCACCACTGCCTTGCGCGTCCTTTGCGATTGCTAGCGTCCTTCCATTGCTCTTGCTGTTACAGTCGCGCCGCCCCTCCCTAGCTACAGCAGTTGCCCTTTCCAAAAGTTTCCTCTAGTGCTACGGCGTACCGGGTCGACATGGCCCGGACAAATTCATCGGCCCGTCTTGTGCTACGGGGTGCATTTGCCCCACGCATTGTTCTGACCGAAGTCCAGGACTGGCAAAGATGCTAGACTTGCTGACACAGAAGCATATCGTGACAGCCGAACGGGCCGGCATGACTCGGCGAGTAGTTCTAAGGTAGAAATGTAGGACAAGGATGGACGCATGTCTGCCTCCTACTTTTGTCTGTCTTCTCTCCTTTCCCCTCACGCTTTAAGAACTGAGTTGCTTTAATGCTTACATTTGGTCTATTGCGCGATATCGCGCAATGTTTGAAGTAAGTGCTCTGCCGCTTGGGTCGCTTCTGACGCTGATATTTGTCACAATAAAAGATCAAAGCAGCGGTGGCAACATAGAACGACATGGCCCACAAAATGGGGGCAAACTCGAAAAGGTTAAGCGGTATCGTCGAGTAATAGCGTCGGTTAGCAGCTCCTCTTAAGCCTCCTGCCTCCCCTGAAGCAGCCAGAGCGGCTTACTCGAGATTTGCAGGGACGTTATATATGGGATGCATCGATGTCGCATGCAGCCAGCCATGCAAACGGCACGGAAGTCCTGGCACTGCGAGGTGGCACGGGCAGACTCACGTAGTGATATTAGGCGGTAGTAACGCAACAACAGCGGATCAGGACTCGGACCATGAACAGGAATAGACTGCTATAGGGGTTCAACCGTTGCTGTGAACGCAGTAGGGTCGTCAGTAGGAGCTCGATTTTGAGGTCTGTGCTTTGAGAACCGAAATGTTCGTATAAAGGGCATCCATACGAGTCTACGATGTGAAGCAATACGTACGAATCAACTGCATGAAAATATTATTTTCAACGATAAAGTTCCGACGGACAGAGCAATCGTCCATAGAGAAAGTTTTGGTACGGCAGGACACTCAACAAAGAAGCATCATTGGATAGACATCATTTTCTGCTCATTGTGGAGAGCAAGTAGAGTTTTCTCGCAGCTTTCGCTAGGAGTTTCGTTGCGTGAAGATAAACCACAGGTTTTGAGTGAGTGCATCGGTTTCGGGACGCATGGCTACTAGGCCAAATTGTGATATAAGTGTACTATGTGCTTCTTCCCTTCCGTTTGTTACTGTAGACCTCTGCAAGGTACATTCCTAGACGTTAACCAACGTTCGTATTCGTCCCGCCGTAACAACGAAAGGCACAGAGGAGTTCACTTCACCGACGAGCTCACCGATGCCAACCAAACAATCTGTTGCTTTTCATCTCCATTGATTCGATTGAGCTATATATTTATTTATCAATTGTCGTCAATCTCATCATCCAGCCGGCCTGTTGTCGACGGCCAGTTGCTGCTGTTCAGCGTATATACAATTGATGTTGTAGTGGCTCGGCGCGATGCTGCCAACGCCGTTATGTATTCAGAAATCAATCAATAATAATACAGATCTGTTCCGACCCACCTGCATTCAGCATTGTCTCCGCCCCTCGCTGACGAATCGGGGCAACAAACGAAACCGGGCGTGGCTGTCGCCGCTGAAATACCATTGGAAACAAAGACTCAGACCAGTTGAAAAGATGCTGCTATCTGACGAATGCGACATGTAGACAGGGGGTGGGTCGACAGAAGGTTTTGTAGGTTAAGTGCAATTTCATAATTGACTCATTCATATTCTGAAATTTCTGCTCCTTCGAGGGTTGTTTTTGGAAATGATTTTCTAAAAGTAAAGCAGCTTAATGTTTCTAGCGATTGCCTCATGGGCCTTTCTTCGATTGCCGATCACAGCGTTGCCTCGGTGTTCTTAACGGTCCTGCGGTTGTTAGCGGCAACGATCGACGGTGTCTAAATCAAATGATACGTGCAGCTGAACCTCAGCAGCCGATCCAAGTAATTGCAGCAGAGTAATCCTATATAAACCTACATTAATTTACGCTATATACATATTACGTTAACACCATCGGTGAATAGCGACTAAAAGCGACTGTTAGTAAATGCTAAGGCTAGGAACACTAAAAATAACAGTTTAGATATTCAGGGGTTGTGTCTCTCACAGGACAGCGTTGCATGGGATTTATACCGAGCAGTGATCGTTATTTGCCACAAACAATAAACACTGGCCTTATAGTTGTTTCTGGTATGATCCGTGCCATTGCTGTTGAGACCGTTGAAATAGTGCCGAGCTGAGGGACCGATAGATGGATAGAGAGAATCGCAAAAAACAGTTGACTGGACCGTCTTGTAGTAATACGGCTTTGGCGAGTGTCGTCCGCTTAGCATCGGGTTATACTGACTGAATATATCCTTCTTTTGTCAGGTTCTAATGAGGAAGATTTTACAGTCTGCTCAGAGTGCGATGAAACAACGCCAATAGAAGGTTCATATTATCGAAAATATCGCTTCTACAACTGCAACTGCTTTTATCTAGTGACCGAGCAGAGGAAGCTTATCGATTTTCTATTTTCTAACAAGTCGCTGTTGTGTTCGTAGAAAATTTACTGCTAATATGCATGCACCAGTGCACCATAAGTAATGAACTAACTAACTAACGGCAGGAACCGAACGGGGCCAAGGTCTTCCTGGCCGCTATTATTGATGACAACAATCAACTTGTGAGGTAATGATGATGGTAACCCTTTATTCAAGAACGCCGACCGCTCACGTGGCCGAAAGCGTCCAAATTGCGTGAATAGCTAGCTTATTTACGTTCTCATAAACTTTCGTAAGTCGGATTGGAAGTAGGTCGAGCCGATTGTCGACAAGCCACTAGCGAAATAGAACAAGCTGATGACAACTATCTACACGAATTGCAATTGTTCTTAACCCCAAAATGCGGATTTGGACCCAGCAAGCGGTCTATGCAAAGGCAGGGAAAAGCGAAGACTCACGGGACGGGGGAAACGAAGTGTGTTATCATATCTATACGACATCTTTCTTCTGCGATCTGTTTAAAACGAGGAAACATATGCAACAATGTTCCTTTAAAATGGACGTACGCCGGCCAACTTCACGTCGGACGTGTCTTACGACAGAAAGGAGTTTGCACTTGGTGTACCGTTTGTTGATTGTGACGGGGTTCCTACCAAGCGGCAAAACAAAGGAAACAGTATCAAATGTGCTACGACTATAATATGCAATATGGTCTTGTGCTTTTCAGGTAAGCGATATCCAGATTCGTGTTAACCTTAATTGATGCATAGGGTTGCTACGGGATAAAGATCTGCCTCAGTGGCAGGACCAGAACGATGCTTCTTCAACCTCAGCATATCGAACCATATACATGGATGGGTAAGAGCCTCCTGTGTCCGAAGTAGTAGTTCAGCTTCAGCAGCGTATGACCTAAGCTACAAGGCAGTTTGATGGACGATCTGACAAGACTCAATCATTCGGTCACAGCTCGGCGCAATACAACGCTGTACTGATCGGAACGGACTCGTTTATTCATTTTTCTCCTGCTTTGCATAACTTATTCGTCATATTAGCAGTCTGAAGCCGTAGCAGGAACAGCAAGCGATCTAGGTAGTTATTTCTTTTAACGGAACTGCACCTGTCGAACCGTTCGAGGAACTGCCGTGTCGGTCTCGTCGGACGAAGGTAGCAGTGACAGCATTGACGCCGTAGCAGTATGGCACTGTGTCTATTAAAAGGTCGCTGAGTGGCGTTCGAAGCTAGAATCCACAACTCGCAGCGTTGCCGCTGCTTCAGTAACTAGGCTGGCGACCAGTCAACGTCGGGTGACGTTCAGTCAAGCGGCAAATCATTTAGGCCATCCTCACTTGCCGTTCCCTTCTTCTGCTCCATTTTTGCTTGATTCCGTTAGGAGTCATCGTCGACCCGTGCGATTACGGACAGTTCACACAGACAGCGTTTACGTAAAACATTTTTGTTCATTAAACAAAAAAAAATTACAGGGGTAGTCAAATGGGTATTGCCTAAACTCCTATCTATGTCCTACACTCTTTCTGTATAATTTAGTGACTGGCAATCAAACAGCCATGCTATATGCACGATATGATGCTAAGAGCAGATGTTTCTTTCATTGGACGCTGAGAGTTGCCGGCGTTTGGATTTCTTCACAGAAAAATGTCAACGGCAGATATAGTACCGCGTAAGCCTTCGCGATATATATATTGAATGTTATTATGAGTAGAGAATAGTGACCTGTGAATACGTTCAATGCAGTAGGGGATATTCTTCAGTGCTTATATGTATTTCATGCCGATTAAACAGTGTCTGTTTGCCCCTATTCAGGGGAACCGGTCTAAATTACCTTCTTTTTTTCTAAATGTTTTTGCCCGAAGAAACGGCCTATGTGCATAATCAAATATATCGCTTATTTTCGATGAAGACATTGGATTTGCAGTACGTGGATTACATAAAAAATTAAGCAATTCGTTTGAAGTAATGCAATATAAACAAATGTGGCCGTAAATTCTGTAGGTTAGATACCTCTGATTCTGAGGTAGATAAGATAGGTTTGATACATAAATACGAGCGCGCCGGCCGCCGCTCGGACTAAGTCCAATTGCTATGTAATTTTGAATGTAATTATCGTGCAGAGGTATGAAACGAAGGCCTATATTCGATGCGTTCTATGTACTGGTGATTCAGTCAGTCATGTGTTTTAGTTGAGTGGTAGCAGAAGATCTAAAATGGGAAGTATTTTCTGAGCTAGTACATGGTACGGGGACAAGGACCTAATGGAGAAAATAGAGTAATCAATTATTGTTCGTATGTCTCATACTGTACATTCACTTTTAAATATCACCACTTAATATCTTTCAATGATTCCCATTGGAAAGTGATGCCCTACGCATCTTAATAGTATGCGACGGTGGTTACTAGGCGTGTATAATTATACGTCGTCCTTGTTCACTGGATCTTTCTTTTTTTGTCTCGCAGTGTAATTGCTACTAGATGTTTCCGTTGCCGTTACCTCGATGCGCGCCGGCAAGACGAAGTACCTGTGGGTTAGGCGGTCGGATCGTCGGGCCATCACAAACGATGGGAGCAATAGAGCGAGAGGCAGACGAAGTCGGGTGACGAGAGTAAATCAACGCTTTGCGGACGGACCCTAGAGCTAGAGGGACTTCTTTAATTACGGAAACGACCTCCCGTTACTGGCCTTTCTGGCCCGGCTTTTACAGCAGGCCCGATCCTTTAGGCAGCCCGGTCCCTACCCTTTTCCGTCCCTCTTTAGACGACTGTTCCGTCGCTGGTTCTCATTCAGCGACCGAGCGCCCAGCAGCGGGTAGCTGACTGGAATAAAGGCGGACAGGGTCATCTGGGTCCGGCTAGGCCAGACACACGTAGCGACCCACACACGCTGGGCAGTATGCATCTCTTGCCCTGGTGCGATCGACAAAGAGAAGAGCACATGAGTTTTGACTAACGGTTCTTAGTGCACGGCATGCCGACGACAGGCAGAGGGCAGGCCGACGTACGTGGTTTCGTCCCTTCCCTCTCATGATAGTGATGATCGCGGCGATGGTAGCCGACGTGTGTACTACAATCATCACATAGTGGTCAGATCCACGAAGGCAGATATTACTACGGCTGCCACTGCGACTGACGGTAGCGGCATCGCTTGACGGTGGTGCAAATGGCGGGAGGTGGTTCGAAATGAAACAACGTCAAATCATCTTTGGGTTCTTCGAAATGGAATTAGAGACGGGAATCGGTAGAGGGAACGACGCAGCGTCACCACTTAGCTCGGGTGGACGGACTAATTCGGCTAGAAGCAACCGAGCATGTTTCTATCGCCTCATCCGTGGACTTGGGCTACGCCATATTAAATTTAAACGACCAAACATAGAGGGGGGTAGCGAGCAAGTTGTCCGCGATCTTAAAGCACTGCAATTATTTTAATGATTGTAATTATGTAGGGTGTTCTTTGAGCGTCCATGGATAGATGATGCTTGCATATAATTACTACGGTATTGAGTTTTCTTAGTTGTTTGTTTATGCGCCTATTGAACAACAGTGTCTCTGCGGGTCATGGTATTATTGTTATGACGGTTTTTTGGAGCGAACGGTATTCTGCTGTAGCAATCGACTTCAATGAGACTTCGATTGCAAAATTGTCCAGGTGCAATTTGATTTCATTGCAGTGCTGAAGCATGCATATCGTTCCCACTTTCTTCTTTCTAACGAGTTTTTATAATATACGATATAAACAAAGCGTCAGGTGACCCATTGCAAACGCTGTTAACGTGACCAGTTTTGATATCAGCCAGTATATATCACTGTAATCATTACCTTTACTGTTAGATCTTCTATATTATTGGTATTGTGCATCGTGACGAAATATCGGACGGCATTTGAGCCGGAACCGGTCGATTGCTGGGGGGCAAACACGTCGGGCGCTGTATTTCGTATTGTTTTGACTATTTGTAGCTATAACATTGTAATTGCACGGTAGCGTTATATCGTAATAACGTTTCCCGAGTTGATCGACAACCGTCACTTCGACTTGACTATTCTCAGCGTCGCATAGCTCGTACATCTATCCACCGCTGCTGTTTGCTCCGATAAAAGCCTTTTTATTGTTGTAGTATCAGTTCATAGTGCTGTTTACCGTTGCTGCCGCTGCTTTTCTGTTATTACAATACACTCTCGCAAAAGGAAAATACCATAAAGAATCGACAACAACGAGAAATATGACGACCAAACGATGGACCACTGACATCATGAAGCCGCGATAGTGATGGTCCTGCAGCATTTAAGAAAGGCTCACTCATCTCTCTCTATCTCTCCATACATGTATATATATATATATATATATATATATAGCTCCTGTTAACGTTGGCACTATCTGCTCTGCCTGGTCCCAGCCATTGGCTTAATTGTTAATAGTAGTAGTCGTCGCCGCGTACCTCCGAGCTGCTCATTCACTATGAGCAGGAGAATGGCAGAACAGAGGCAAAAGTGCGACAAGCTCTGAAGTTGCGTCGATGGATATCTAGGCGCTCGCTGGTGGATGTTCGCCATAAGCCAGTGGCGTTAGAGAAGAAGCGGGTACAGGAGAGCTCCGCCCAGTCGATTTCTTTCTTGCCTTCGAAACGACGTAAGGCAACGCACGGAAACGTAAATATGGGAAATTGCATGTGTTGGAGATCGCAGCAGCAGCGTCATGGCGAGGACGGCATCCGGTCGTGGCCCATCACTGCGAAGATCTCATCGTACCGAAGCCTCCCCGTGCCAGATTGTAGGTACGGCAATCACGCTGGTGAGACTTCAATTCAGCTCTAGCAAAGCATATCATTTTTATCATGAGTTTCTGGGCCGGCAAGAACAAATGCCTGTATGCACGCCCCTGCCCTCTTTCCCGCCCGTCGCACTCACATAATCTGATGACCGTATGGATATACTTGTGAAATACGGCAAACAAGAGATAGTCGTCGTTATTCGATACCTAGGCTCTAAACGCTGATATGATAATGATCAAGAAGCTAATTTTCTGTGGACGTTTCCCTGACGAAAAATCGTCAGCCGCATTGCAGTATAGCGATGACAATAATAGCAGGCAGCCCGGCCGCTAGCGGCCTGGGCTTGGGCTCTGAATCGGCCGACGGAGAATCAGGTATCGCGACGTATCATAGAATTGTTGAAATAGAAAATCATCAGAACCAATAAAATCTAGTTGCGTATACATAAACTCCGTAGCGCGTCTGCTGTGCATATGCTGTCTTTTTGCCCTCTTTCTTTTTTGTGCCTGCTGTCTGGCCGGTATCGCCTGTGCATCAACCGTGCCTATTTTTCCCCTATTTTCTCACCTACTTTTATATCGTTAGCAAGTTTTGAATCAATTCACCTCACTCGCCTGTTTATCTGACTTGTTTACTTGACCTGAGTTACATATCAGTTTGCGGCCGCTACGCAACACTCGTTGGCCGAGCTATTATGTCTAAGCAGATTCGCTGAACGCTCCTTGATCGCCTGCGTGCCGTCTACCATCATATGAGATGGATAACATCGAGCGACGCACTCTGAATGCGACCTCACCGGTGCTGTGAACAGCCAAGGTTGTGGGTTTGCACCGCGGCAATAGCAGCCCAGCGGTCGGCTTCAGCATTTCAGAATGCAACTCCTTTGGAAGTTGCCACTGATGCTGTTGCTGTTAGCAGAACAGGCTTAGTGATCGACAGGGTTTTTCAAGATTGGCATCACATCGAAGGAACATGTCGGTGCTTACCGCGCTATTGCCTGATTGCTCCTTCGGTAGCAATCGTCTTCGATGTTCGTCGATAGCTGCTTGATTGCCCGGCCGAGTAAGTATACGCCCCAAACTCAGCAGCATTCCGCTTTGATAGAAGAATGTCTTCGGTTAAGAAGTTACTGGCGACATCTCATTATCAGTAATCGAGGGTCGGCTAGTGATCACCGGGTTATGCGGGAACTCTGCATTGACGTGTTCGTGCGTGTGCTAGATGAGTACTAGTCAAGGCCGCTTTGTAGGCAAAGAAGGTGTCCGGTGGGTGCCATTGTGCTAATGAAGCAGAACGCCGTTAAACATCAATGGCGTAGCGCATCAACTTACCTTTCATCCTCATTTCGAGCGGTATATATAATACAAGACGGAGCGCTGCCTTCACTTGAGTCTCTGCCATAAAAACGACGAATTTGTTTGAGACGTCTATTTTTGCAAGAACTGCTCGTTTTTTTTTCGTTCAGGTTTTCAATTGGATGGCCTCTCCTTGCGGAGTGGTCCAACAGGTAAAACAGCAGTACAAATAAGCAATGCTGCCAATAGCGACATAACTCTCATTTTTACTGACATACCAACGCGTCGCGGCCGCCTGTGTAGTAAATGCTACATCATTTGGTAATTTTTTTTATGTTATCTCTCTCTTATGACACAGTGCTTATATTTAGTATATTCTTCCTCACAACAGAGTAAAAACGGTCTCAGTTAGTTATTTAATTGATATATAAATACCACATAAGGGAGCGTTTGATGCCTATCTGTAACACAGACATACTTGATTTACTGGAAAAGTGACCCCAAATGATACGGAGGAGCTGACTTTTTTTAGCAAGCATCTACGACAATTGAATGCCAGCCAGTTGGCCAGCACTATCGACTGTTGCATCTGTACAATTCCGTGATTACTATCCTATCTAGCGTCTTCAGCGTCGCGCTGTGTTGGCTTTTTTCTTTCAGAAATGAGTTATTGACATGTACAGAGCACCCGATCGAATGACTGTCGTCGAACCCATACTAACCGTCGTTTTCGCCAATGAGAGAGAACGACGATAGTGGCTGCTTGCTGCAGCGGTAACAGCGGCGTTTAAGATAAGTCAGCCATACTTTTATGAAGGTCGTCGTTCATGGCCTAGGCGCTAAACGAGGGCCATCACCTTGATGGTCGGCTTACTCGTCACCTCGACGGTCTATGTGACTTGGTCCTGTCACTAACCTTTATGTTAGTTGATTTGCCGTCGCTCGGCCTGTCGTTTTCGCACATGGCGCATCGAAATATCGGTAACTACCAAGGGTTAGCGCAGTAAGAGAATACTGACACCGTTGACCTAAATGGGTACAGGGGACGTGCTACGCGTCACAGGGGAACTAGCTGCTACTGTGGCGGCATCAGCACCGACAGGAACATCGGCGGTCAAAGCCAACAGAGCGAAAGGTTTTTTACGCTCAAATGCACACCACTGTATTCATCTTAGGCTGTTCCATGCTTTTCTACCTATCATTCTTCACCTATAGGGTTCCCCTCACCCGGCATCAGCCTGCTCTTCATATATATATTTTACATCCTTCAGTCTACCACCATTGCGCTGTCATTGGCGCGGGCAGGCGACCTTTGCGACGAAGCCTAGCAAGCGCGAATCAACTACTGGTTCAGTGTTTGACTCATTTGAGGCTCGATCCAATCTGGTCCGGATGGCGATGGTGGGCAAGAGCTACCGGACAGACTAGTCGGGTGACTGCTTGTCTTTCCATAGCTAACGGTGGTACGACACGCCGGCGCTCTATTAAGGGTCAGCTGCGGTAAGTAGCGGTGTCGGTCGCAGTGGTAGACGGCGCGCGGAACGTTGTAGCGGGCACATACCTCACTAGTGCCACTGTTATCGATGCTCTTTCCCCATTCTTCGGTTTTGCAATGCGAATCCATGTCCTTCTTCTTCTCTCGTCTATAATTTTAGAGATCAGTGAAGCGAAGAGGCTTTTTCTTCGCTGGACACTCAGCTACTCGGCGGTTACTGGACATAGCAGACTCTCGTCTTCACTACGGTCAACTCGACCAGGAACTCGTTTGATTCGGCTCGAAGTTCTACAGAATCGCATTTTTTCTGGTGGTGTCCTTTCTCCCTTTTAATCCTGTCTATGCGCCCAACCATCGTTCTGCTCATTGTTCATTATGAAGCCGGCTAATTGACAATCGTTCAAAAACCCTATCCGTGGAACCGAGCTTTAACGCAGGATTTCTTATTCACCTCTATAGTTACGATGACCAGCATCCATGCCTTATCCGTATTGCACGAGAACAGAATATCGGTCTATGTTGGACTGTTTAAAGTAGCCGTTCGATTGCTTTGACTGTTGGATTTTTTGAATTACAAATCAACTACCATCACTGGATACTGTTGAGTGGTCACGGTGATCAAGCCGCGCCGGTCACAACGGATGGTTGTGCAGCGGGCGCTAGTACGATTAATTGACAACCATAATGCCCTGTTGGTTTGAGGAAAATATGATGGCGCTGTGCTATGGACAAAGCATAGTACGTCGTATCCATCTTGTTATGGTCAGTTTTTGTTGTCGTGGGGTTGTCTCCCTCGCTATCAGCGAACGATAACATTGTAAGTCATGGTTATGATCACTACCAGCCTTTTCATATTTATAGTCCAAGAAGGAAAAGGAGGCCTGCTAACGAGAGACTAAGAAATTTTTGTAAGGCTTTGTTCCCAATGGCTGAACTACCTAAGGACATGCCAGCTGTCGGTGTTTGCATTTTGGTGCTTGCCCAGCTCCAAAATTGACTCCGACACAATACTGCGGCACCGACGACAATGCTGATAGTACTATGTGATAGTTTTTTTTTTTTTAGCTAAGGTCTCTATATTCGCCTTTAACAGTGCCCTGTAATAGCCCCTGGCCAAACTTACTTGACTCTTACGTTCACGATTGCTTTTTTCTTATGGCTTTCTTGGTTGATATGGCCTGACGATAAGGGATGACATGGGGGTACATTCCGGGAGGAGGTACCGCCCACAAAATGACGAACAGCGCCTTTTCTCATACTGATGAGTCACTACCTCCCATACTTATGCGGCACCGTTTTACTAGCCTCGGCGTTGTTATTCGGTTTGTTGGCTATAGGCCATCCAGTGCCGATTTCGGGGGCTTTCTCGTTGACTTTTCTTCGTCCGGCCTCGCGTTGTCGTCCCTTCCTACCCCGCGCCACCCCCAGTTTCCATTCATCCGCCTTCTGGTCTGTCTCGCTTGTTCGAAATCGTGTGTCCTCGTGCATTTCTTCTCAATTCATCCTGTCGCGGCTGTCGGTAGCTTTGTCGTCTGTTGTGTTTCGTTGGCAGGACAAAGCGAATAATAGGCCGATGACGCGGATTATGGATTGTCCTTCAATATTATTATTATTTCTCGCTGTCCACTAGGTGAATGTGTCACATTGTTGTACTTGTATATTTTGTTATGAGGATGACTGAGTTTTGCTGCTTATCTAAATCTCTATATAATTTTACCAAAGTTGCTGTGTTAGATAACAGTGAATCTTTAAAAGGATTCTGAACAACGTACGGAAAATTGGGGTAAATGAAGGCCGAACCCAACGGAGAGCTGAGTCTAGTCCTGAAAATAAACTGACAAAATTTAGAAACAGAAGTTTGCAAGCCAGTCGGAATTAGTAAGTCACAAGGTGCTGCCACATGACACTAACTCATGTTCTTATCACGACCTCAGAAATACAAGTCAAATGGGCGACAAACAGGTGGGTATTTATCTACAGCTTTTCGCAGCGAGTCTCTCCTGAAATTTATCCTCATTTGCATTTAACCTTCATTAACAGAATTTTTCTTTTAACCTACAATATTTTAAGCCAGAAAAAAGCCCAATTTTATAGCTCCTCGAGAAGGCCAAAATTGTCATACTTGTCAGGTTAGTTGGAGCTGTAGCTTTATGTAGTAGAGTAGACAAGGCAAAAAAGCTAGATTGTTCATAGCTATTACATTTTCCTCTCTTTCTATATATATATATATATATATATATATGAGAATTTTTTCTAACCCGCAATACGTTATTCTCAGCTGTCCTCTTGGAGAGCCTCCGTTCGCGCCACGTTTTCGTAACAATCAGCCAGCCTTCTGTCGGTGCCTCGTCCTTAATCTCCGGCCGGTGCACCGCTACGATAGTCGTTAATGGCTGACGCTCCGTTCCATCTTTAGCAACATCGTTTCGTTTTAGTGGTAGATTCCGACTTTTTCGTTGTTAGCTCGACACTGGCATGACATGCCGACCGAAGATATTGGGCTAGTGGAGATCGATTAGGCAGCAGCTGCTTCTGCGGGGGTCAACGCCGGTACTTGACTGGTGCTTTGCTGACGTTTGTCTGCAAAGCGCCGTATTCCACAAGGAGAATCAGTGGTATATGACCGAGGAACAGTATAGGAACGAAGACTAAAGTGACAGAAGATCTTAAAGATCTGGACTCAGGCTAGTACTAAAATGGGATTGTAGGAATCGGACAGGATAAGAAAGAAACGGGTACAGGGTGATGAAAAATGACAGCGTTGAAATTCTACTGGGAAGCTAAACCATCTTCTAAAAATACAATTCATAACTGAATATGCCTCTTCGATCCTACTTTTTAAGCTTGTGGTATTCAGGAAGGTGCTTAGTCGTTGCTTGTATGCCACGAATACTGCGGGGCTATTTGGTTTGAAGTGCGTTTTGTTTTTAGATTCAATTCCGTCTTGGATCCGTAATGTCTTCTAGTTTTTTTCTTTTTGTTACATTTTTAAGTTAGTAAAGTACATACGGGAAAAATTCGAAGCTTATTTACAAGCAGTTACACGCAGCGAGAAGACGGACTCCGCCCAACTAATCCGTACTGCTTGTAACATCAATTCAGAAGTCGTGCTAATATTCAGGTGGGATTACGATGACTAATTTAGAAGAGCGAAAATCTGGCCAGGAATCCAGAAAAAAACATGAGGATAAAGAATGCTTTTAAACAGTGCTTGATAGCTGGCGGCTGGATGTTAACGATGGGTGCGGAAGCTCACCGACGCCATTGAGATTTAGCGCGTTGCGTTTGCCGTCAACTGAGATGAAATCTATTGTCGATATGGTGGGCGAAGATGGACGGAAACCAAGTCAGCTGCTTAGTAAGTCTAGATGCGCAACATTGGCAGCGTACGGTTGTTGCTGTCTGATGAGACGTTATAGCGTGGAGGACGCAACAGGACAAAGTAGGAAGGACATTTGTTCATAACAAAATTAAACTGCCGCTGAGGAACAATTTCCGTTCTAAAACTGGATCACAAACAAATTTCGGAATCGTAGAACATGTTCGGTTAGATGAAAAGGGCTGACAAGGCCAAATAGACAATAGTGGAGCATTACACGAGACGAAAAGTTGCCCCTTTTGACGTTTCAGTAAGAGTAATATTTAGTACTCTCCAGTCGCCTCGAAAGAACAAGACGAAAACGGGTAATAACTCGGCAATAGAAAACTGGCTTAACTGTCCTATGGGTCCAACAGGCGGGAAGGGGCTCGATCTGTGCGAGGCAAAATATGACTAGGAAAGAGCAGAATACCTCGACAACAAACGTTAGGTAGCCGAATTGCCATGTTCCGCGAGTCATAACACCGCACGTGGTAAATAATCCCAAAGCTAAGCCCCATATCTCATCTCGTGGGGTTTATGACATATTGTAAACTTGACTGATTGGCTAGTTAGTGGAAAAACTTACCGCTTGAAATATGAGTCGATTCGCTGCATTTATGCTGTGAGAGTTTCTAATTGTTTGCGCCATGGGGAAATATATGCCAGTCTGATAATGCTGATTGTTGGTTATCGCTGTGCACAAATTGGGGGAGGAAGCAAAGATGCTCAATTGAGTAGAACAAGGCTTCGTAATCTATTTGATGTACGCCAAACGAATCAGATGTAACAAAACGATAATCGTGGTCAATCTCTAGTAATAACTAGTAGTCATAGCTCGTAATGTTCTAATACATACAAACATTCTAGCAAACATATCATCGCAAATATCCATAGGAATAGACCTCGTCCGGTCGAAAAGACCAACTAGGTCGGCAGACTTGCACATTTCGGTATCACCAGGTCTTAATCCGTCAATGACGAGAACAAAAAAAAGCCCGAGACAATCTCTCTGTAGCATAGCGACTTCCTGCCGCCAGCTGCTTTAATCGGCGCCTACGCAATGCTGCTAGTCGCTCGTTGCCATTTCGCTCGCTGTCTGTCTGATGAGGACCCATGCAAAGTTCGCATGATAGGCCAGCAATCATCATTGCCTCCCAGCTGATCATAAAAATGCAGATGATCAACGTATACGTAGAAAGACAGTTGAAGAGGGAGATGTAAAGGGCGATTTGGGGTAGACGGATGGATGGATGGATGGATGAACAGGATGTAACTTGAGCAGCATCCACACTCATATCCATCCATTCATAATAGGGGGCTAATAATCTCTATCGTTCATGGGTGTCAACGGTCTGGTCACTCTCGTGCCGCTGGTGGTTAATTCTAATTGGAAGAAATAAGCAAGCGGCTGCTTGGACCTCGGCCATTGAAGAAACTTTGTCTCCAAGGGCTCCTGTTCTGATTGGCACAATTGTAAAAAGCGTCCAGCGCAAAAAGCCGAGTTCGTACACAGTGACAATGGACCTGCGTGGCACCTTCGATAAACAATGGCGTATGGTTAAGCCTGACACGAACTGAGAGTTGATCGACAGCATTCTGCCGCTTCCGAACTTCATTGTTACGTTGCTCCATTTTGTCGTTGTTTTCCCTGCTATTGCAAGTATCACCACTAAGTACTGGTCGCGAACGATTATGTAATCAGTATACAAAAAAAAGGAAGTGTCAATAATATCTGCAGTAAAAGCCTGATGATTTTTCGGTAGCGTGATCACGCGCCTCTAACGAGACAGCTCGAACAGATCCAACGAACCCAACAGACCATAGCTTCGGCTATCTTACGGTGCGCAGCTGCAAAAGCTTCCGCCGCAAGAGCAAACGAACATTAATCTAAATTGACTCAGTCAGAAATCAGTCTAATCACTCCCTTTATCTGATTTTCCAGTGTTTTATTATCTCTCTATTTCTGTGCCTCTATTTCGCGACCCGTTGCGCGCGCATTCTCCTCTTTCGATCCCCTGGAGCCCATTGGATTCAAATGGGCATTTTTTAAAAGGCTTTCAATCAAATTTGATCCACTTATCTCTTCTAGCCCTCTTCTTTTCAAGCAACGGAGAACTTCTATGTGTCTTCTGGTCCCTACCCTATCTTCCGAACCCACGCTCCACCTTTCGAATCGCCATCCTTGTTCCGTTATTGTCATCGTGCTAATCACAACCGTACAATAGACCACGCCATTTCATTGACGCGTCAGCAACCAATGCTAAATCTATAAACTATAGGCAGAATATATTCTGCGCAAAGGTTACTGGTTAGCAAGTGTATTTAAGATCGACTTCCGATGAAGCTTTGATTTTGACTGAATATCAAGTCATGCTCTTCGAGTCACTGAAGTTTGCCGTACACGTCTTAATTATTCATTAAAAAACAACTACAACAACGAACAAAATAGAACCTCGTATATCAATTGCTGACTTTTCTCTTTTCAGCTGAATGTAAATATGAAATTATTCAAAATTTGACGTGGTTTCCTTATGCGATAGCTGCGCAGGCACGCGGCAGAGTCTAGAAATCATCTTCGTTAAATGCTTGAGGGGAAGCGAGAGACGATCGGAATTTATAAATATCCCATTGTTTTTCGTACAAATGTTATGTTTCGGCTCGTGCATATTTGCTCCGTGAAAATTTATGCCAGTCTGAGTCAAAAGACCGCCGGTCAAACCCACCGTCCGTTGGGCCAACACACGACGGTAACATCGAGCATAAATTCTCCTTCCTGCCCTTTTAATGATTTACTCTTCGGGCCTACATATGTTTGTTATATACCTCGACGTTATTGTATATAGATAGATTTACAACTTTGCTCATATACGTACGTGCGTCTTCTTCTGTATGCATGTTGATGTGGTTAACGTGGAACACGTGCAGACCTGTAAGCGGCAGATGTACAATACAGCATGAAAGCACGGTATCCCATAATAACGGGGGCCTGATATGGGGGCCTGTGTCAGCCGTGCGGCCGGCTACTGGCGTCGATATGCTATAGGTAAGGATGACGTAAAAGGCTTATCGTTTCGATGTTCTCCTGTTGTTTGTCGTATGTAATTCGGCCTGCTAAATGGTCGGTATCATGGTTTGTTTATTTGTTTGTTTACCAAGTGGAACAAAAAGGTTGGATGCCATTTAGCTGTCAATGTTTCGTTCGGTCCTACTTTTGCGGAGATCCACAATCGACGATCTACGATCAAATGTTCCGCCAAGTCGGTTGGAGGTCGCAAAAGTGGCTTGGTTGACGGACGCTACTTCTGCCCCCGCTGGTGTGCTCCTAGGCGCAGTCTCTTCGCGTCGATATATTCGTGGTACCTCGCGGTAGTTCATTTTTGTTGCCATTATGGTCGCGTACCACTAATCGGTACTAGTGATCTGAACAGCGGCCGTATCCCTTCGCTTGATCCGAATTCCCATCGTTAGTGTCAGTTGGTTCACGAACTGGCCGCCTGATGCATTTATTATGTGATCTTGTAGAAGAAGAGGCCGACGTGCCCTATCGGGCCGGATAGAGCTCGGCCACGACCAGCGACAAAACGCGCCGTCATCCGTCCATGGTTCGCTCTCTCTTGTTGGTTGGATCTCGCAGACGGCACTATAGCGTTATACGACATCGGCAATCACGAAACGAGCACAGCCGCGCTGAACGGACATGTTCGCCCTGGCAGCGGCGCCCGCCTCTATTGCCGGCATAGTATTTCTTTTTTGTGGATTATATATATACTGTAGGGCCGTAATACAACTGAGGAAAATTGAGATGCGGCGGTTAAGAATAGGAGCGGATTGAGAACGCGGACTAAGGGCAACGAAGGGACAATACTTGATTTACAATCGACGGCAGTGCGGGGACATCAGCAACATCAGAAATCTTGAGACGACAAGAAAATAATAGGGATCGTTCGGTGCGACCTAGCAAAACTAGTCAACGTAAAGAAACCCTAGATGATGCGCAGGAAAGTAGGGCGGTTCTTCATCTACTGCTTTTTTCCATTCTTCGAATCGCTCTTGGCTTGGAAGTAGCATTTTAGCAGGCACGTGGACCAGTTTGATTCGTCATACTGGCTTACTTCTATTTGTCCTGCTTGTGGAAACGTTTAAAAAAGAGGTGTTTTTATTTTGTATTTCTTACCTGGTCACATACTGTATCCCCGATGCACTGAGCAGGCCGGATGTTATTTTTCAATTAATCACAGTCATATATGTGCCATGCGAATGCACAGGGACTCATCTAAGGGCCACTCATTTCGGCGGTACCGGCTGCCCAAAGCAGACAACAAATTTGACTAACAATAAGGAAAAATAAGGTCAGTGAAGAAATTTTACAATCACCGCTATATTCTTCAGCGTCCACAGAGCGTTTGAGCTGTATTTGTACGTGGGTCTGCGAGACGTATACGGTGTCCTTCTATACTTGTATAGATTACTTTTTAAGTCGCAGCTTGCAATGCTTCTACGTACACGGTTATATTTGGTCCCTTGTCGTTGCTATAACAACGTCGGCGATGATTGTCGAGAGGTCTGCCCTCTGACAGTTGCCAGCCGTAGATAGTATAAATCCTATCGGGCTCTATGGAAGAGATCTGGTACGAAAAATATGCCACTAGCTATAGCCTGTGAGAACTTCATCACGTGCAAACGGTCAGGAACATAAGCCAAAGCGATACTCGGATCAAAACAATTCACAGCTAATACTGAACGACCGACTGCTGTAATGACGGCGACGATGATTATCGTAACGCCGATGCTATGTCTTCTTATCCGGCACCAGCAATGACCATTCGATCTATGACGACGGAATGAAAAGGACGGAAAGGAAGCTGCAGCAGCAGCAGCAAAATAACGAAGTAGTAGTTGAAGATACTGGTGGTAGTCAGAGCGGAGTTCTTGAAAACGGATATTACGGTGTTGCGGTCACAATAGACAGAGAGTCGCGGTAGCCCCGCCGCATCACAGCCCACAGGCCAAAGAACGAATGATCAAGAGAAAGAGTGATGATACGGAAAAAAACAGCAGCACCGAATCGCAAGCGTCTCGATTACTGCTCATTCTATCCGTAGCCCTCCGATGGTTGCAGTTGTGGTGGTAGTAGATAGTAGATCCCGCGCGCTTGCAGGTTTTGACGCCTGAATACGAGGCGACGGCATCAGATGTCGTCAGGCGATGCCGCCGCGTTTGGCATCTATGAAAGCGTCTACCTCTGCCACGGGATACAGCAGCTGAGTAATGAATGGGCTGTGCTGTGTGCTAGTGAATATGAGTACTAAGTATTGGATGAGTGAGTGCCGGCGAAGAAGCCGTCTTGGATTGAGTTGTCAAGAGGCAACACGACGTCTGTAACTAGTCATCGCGTTAGAGCACTAACAGCGGAGGCGGCAGTTCTAGCATTTGGTCTTATTTTAGCCTTTCCCCTCTCTGATTTTTCTTATATGCCTTTCTCTACCCGTCGCTCATATGTGACAACACTACAGAGAGAAGACGATTGTCTTTTTCTTTTCGTTTCGGTTCCGCCGGAGAGACGCGAACGGCTTTGGTTGGTTCTTTGAGTCTTCAGCAAGAACAACAGTACGGGAGGGAAATAGAAGAGGTCGTCGAGGGCCTTGTCCACCGTCGAGCAGCAGTCCAGTCAAGCGGCTGGCACCGGGGTGCTGGGTCGATTGGTCGACTCAATCGCCGCAGGGCGTAATGTATCCGCTCGCAAATAAACTGCTTGGTGGAGGCGGATGCGCGTTGTGATTAAATGCACTAATTTAATCATCAATAACAGAGGCGAGAAATAAATGGCCGTTGCTACCAGTGTGCGAATAGGAAGTTACGACCAAACTATACTGAGTGGATGACGACGAAGGCGCGGTTACGTTCGAAAAATCTTCGCATTTGCCTTGAGCTGGCTCGGTAAAGATGGCAGGTTCACGAACGGTGGCTGGATGTCCAGAATCTGGGCTCGCTGGACGCCCAGTGTAGAGATTACCGTCTGCTACAACTGACGTAACTGTCAATTGACGAAATCGATTGAGTAGCGCGTAACATCTCTAACATTCCGTGTGCGTGTCTTCTTTGCTTCTAATGCTCACAAGTGAACTATGGCTAAACGGACGAGCTACATAAATGCGACGGACGGTAAGAGCAAAACGAAAAAAAGTACATCGCCTCAACTGGCAGGGGGATGCGTGGAGCTGGATCAAAAGTAGCGGCTAGAGCGGTCAGGCGTGAAGTTTGCCATTACGCCGGGTATAAGCGGGCGCTGGCCTTCTTGTTATTGGAGCTTTCGTTATGGTTGCCACTGGTGGCGTGGCCGTATTTGCCGTCGCTGTTGCTGTTCGGATAACTATTTCAGGTTCAATAGTCGAGAATTCGCTGCTGGCACGACGCTATAGAAGCGTTAACGAAAGATCGGCATCGAGAATCTGCTAGGTTTTTTTTGTCACGAAAGAGCATACCGGAACGGACAATCGTAAGGTGTTCAGCTGCCCAATCATTACTAATGGTGGCCGGCACTTGAATAAGCTAAATATGTACACAAATATAATGCTTACATAGACGCTGGAGAGATAAGTATGCACGTGATTATTTTTACTTGGACACCAATGACCGCTTGATTGATTTGAAGCTTGATTTTGTCCGGTTCTTAAAAAAAAACTGGGCTTTTTTTTATAAGATGCTTGAAGCAAAGGTGTAATGTGAGAGAAACGACAGGGCATCTAGTAAGGCGGCAGTAGATCGCCTTACCTTCAATTGTCGGTTTCACGTTGATGTCTTTGTTGGTTGAGGCTTCTGTTTCTGACTTGTTGATTTTCGGCCACGTTTTGAGATACCACCAATAAGTGGGGCTGGTGAGGTAGTTCATCGAGATGTTTGTTACAGTTTTAGACATACTGGTACACAGGGATAAGTAAACAGGGCAAGAGCCTGTAGTGAACACAGTCAGATGATATTGCAAGCTCTGCGTATAATCTTTGCTTCTGACAGAATGGTAAGAATTCCCGTAGGACCGTATTCAATCTGATAAGTGAACAGACGAACCGATATTTACTCGGTGCCCGAATAAGTTACAGAGGATCGAAGCTACATGCAGCGTGCATACAAGCCGAAAAAGACTCCGTGGAGATCGGCGCGACTTGAACGAACACCCGCCATCATTTCTGATCTCAGACGCGGTCAAATTGTTTCTCCTGGCAACATTAGCAACAACAAAGATACAAGATAAGGGTGGCTTGGTGGTATCGACCACAATGCTACCTGGTACAGAGGCACGTTCTTGACAAAGCTAATCTCTCCCTGGTGTCATTAAGAAATTTGTGTGTAAATGTACAGATCTATCGTTTTCGCTTTGTGCCCTCTTAAAAGAAAGCGATACATAGATATGAAGCCAGGAAAGATCCACTTTCTGACACTGTTCTATAGTCAACGCAGCCTTTTACATTGTCGAACAACTTCTTTTCCGGACAGCCAGCTTACAGAGTAACGAAAATGTTTCAATAACAACAAAAACATTGCATGAACTATAGAGGGTCATACGATGATGGCCTAAGCGGCCCATTTTTAACGAAGCCGTTAGTGATACGGCGAACGTTGTATGCACGCATTTCGCGCGGGGTTAACGGGTTTACTTATTTTTTGTCGGATCTTTAATTCCTGCTTCTTGTGTATGTGTGTGTGTTTTTATGTGTCGTTTTCTTCTATTTCAAACGAATTTTCCATGTTTTTGAAATCTTGTCGTAATCCTTGTAATTATCATGTGTATTATGTATTACATTGAATGACTGCTGCTATTGCTGCTGTCGCCTAAATAACGAAAAGGCTTATATGCCTACTATTTAGAATGATTCTAATAGAAACAAACAGCTTCTAGATAAATTTTAGTCTTCAACTCAGTAGCGAACCACAGGGAAAATATTGAGAGGGAATAGATTCGTTTTATTGGATTGGATCAAGCGAATCCCACTGTATAGTAAAGTAGCAGCAGACAACATCGGCAATTAGCTCCTCTCTCGGCTCCTTTGCGAGATTATACGCCTTAAATTACCGTCCACAATGAGCACTTCAGTAACATCACTTACTGCAGCCTAAGACGTTAACAGGACGATCTTCTCGACGTTTTTTGTTTTGCAGACTGACCTTGGGTCTGTTGAACGTACGAACAGCGTCGATGGCCACAAGGGCTAGACATCAAGTTAAACGTCTTGCTCCGCGTTCCGCTGATTTGGTACTAACGGACTATTCCTGTCGTTCCAGTCTGCGTCGACCTATAGATCCAATGCGCTAGACCTCTGGTTCCAAATTATATATATATATTCCTCATCATTTATGTTCATTACAACTTATCGTCGTCATCGCCAGCTCTTCAGAAAGGGCAACAAAAAAGGGAAAAAAATATGCATATATGAGTACTATCACCGGATAGTTCCTGTTATGAGCCTGATCAGTTTCGTAACAACGGTATCTCCGAAAGAGCCAATGCTGGTTTCACTATTCGCAACGCCTGACTTCGACTAATCGCTTGCTGATCTACCGTAAAAGAAGTGTCTACGTATTTATTGTATGTATCGGCTAGGATAGTTATTGTTTGTCGTCGAGTGCCAAACTCGGGATGAATAGAACCGTTCGTGGACAGTTAACGATTGTGTCAGCATGTATTGTAGTGGTTATACACTGTGTATACGTGTATTTGTGCGTGGGGCGAATGGCCCTGGCGCTTTCTGTTAGCGTTTAGCACTGCTAGATACACAGTGGTGGTCAAAAATGAGGCCACTTCTTCCTGTTCATCGGCAATGTAGTGGCGGTGTCGAGGAGGAGAAGATGGCTATGTGGATGTGATAGAGGGAGATGCTTCAGCTGTAAGACTGAATCAGCAACAGCGATAGCTCCGTCGACGAAGATGGAGGTGGCTATCGGCCCTCTGGTGGCCCTGAGGTGTCGTCAATGACTCATGCTCGCGCGCATCTATAGAGACAATACAACAAACAGCCTTATGCTGCCTTGAAGCAAAGTATCTAGCCAGCCTGCAGCGGAAGCAGCAGCACTCTGTCAGCCAGCTACAGCTAGTTACTCCTCTATCTATCTCCCCTCGTTTGTTACCTCATACTGCTGAACCCTCTGTCCACATGCGATAATGTCCTATGGCGGCCGCGTCGCCGGCGATGAACCGTACTTGCTAGTTCACATATATGATTAGACAGGCAACAGAACGATCGACATAAGAACTGGCTGCGTACAGCCACCTAGATGGTTATACTTCCAAGCTATTGCTACGCTTCGTTTAGGCTAAAACTTCGAATCGTTCCCTTAGTTCTTATAATTGTTGTTATTGCTGCCGTTGCTATACTAGTAGACTATAACCAGCCATCTAGCTGATTTAGACACTACTCGTAGCCTTTTTAGGTTAGCCGTATCTCTTACTAGCAGTAGTTGCGCTGGTGCCAACAGTACGTAGTAGTCGATTGTGTAGTGTTGATCAGCTTGGATTCAACCCGGGCTTCGTTTCTAGGATTTCTCTCGTTTTCGCTCCAGCCCACTTTACTGGCGAAGCAGCCTGATGGTGGCGGCTGCTGCTACGATGCAGTGGGTATGCGACTACCTGTTGTCTTTTCCTTCGCTTGCAACAGCTGGCTGGGGGCGCGGCGGGCGGCGATAGAGGCGGCGGGCCTTTGTACGTCGTGTGTTATTGGTGGAGGATGGCTCCTTCACTGGATGGGAATAACTGGGTGGCCAGTTTGCGTAGTAAAATATTCGCTTCCATGGCGAAGGCACAAGCTTGGCCCCCGACTTTACTTTCCCCGATATGCGCGAGCCGCAACTCGCTGTATCTCCTTCGTGATCGTCGCTGTCTTCACCAACGCGTTTAGCCATGGCTATTCGGCAGCGCAACCAGGTCGATCACAATGTCCAGCTAACGCTTGCTCGCACACACAGACGCTTCTCTATCCTGTGCCTGTGCTTGAGTTGCCAAGGACTGTTAAAGTTGTGCGGCTGCTTGGTTGAATGACCACCAACAAGTTTATGATGATCAACATCTACAAGATGCAGTCTCCTCTTCTTTTGTAAGGCCAGGTCGGCTGTGGTCGTCTTCGGCCTGCTAGGTAGGCCTTACTCGACGAGCTTTGGGTCATGTCTAGTATGCGCTATATCAGTGAACGAACATGTAGAAAGAATGAGTTCGAGATACAGGAACAGTGTACGGCTTACCACCGGCTAACATCTCGTCTTTTTCTACCCGGCTATGAAATATTATACGCTTGATGTTCGCCGCTCAGAAACATTTGGTTAGTTTCTGTGTACGTTTTGTAAACTGCTATTTTTGTTGTGACAGAGTGTTAGATTCGCAATGGGCGATACTTTACGTGGGGATCAGAGGCAAGACGTCTTTTCGGTTTTGTTTAGCAGCTGATGTGATATTGCTTACTATATCATCCTTACCGCTGTTTTAGCACTGGACTAAACAATTGCATTGAACGCCAAATCAGTAAAGAGGACAAGAAGAGCGTGGCGTCCACGAGACAACTATCGTATTAAGAAGAAAGGCAGCTGTGGGGGAGCTTCCTCTATCTGATTTCCGGCTGCTGCTGCAGTATAGCTGTCCTATATTGGTGAACGGCACCTGTCGTTTGCTGGTGGCACGTCGCACAAGCTTAAATACCCTTCCTGTCAGGCTATCTATCAACTATATCTAGTAAGAGCTATTCCAGCTGAATGAAAGTCAATAAAAAGCGGACTCGACTCTAGCGAGTATAAAATATATAGGCTCGTTTATTAGCACAAATATAATCTGCTGCTGCCGCCGCCAAAATAGATCGAGACGAAATGTTAAAGGCGGTACAGAAGCTGCACCCCGCTAGTCACCGCTGACATCAACGGCAGGTCACCAGCGGCACTAGGAAGAAGCCACCACCAATTCCGGAAGTAGGAAAAAGGCGATTAGGTGGTGACTGGACAAACCTTTCATTCCCTCGAATGTCGCACACAACGCTACAACTGCTAGTTCCGTTAAGTGACTGAGATCTGGCGGCCTCCGTCTTTGGCGCTGAGCCGAACGCACCCTCGAAGTCGGGTGTCGAAACGTTTCATTCTCCCGACTCCCTTCCCAGCCTGTCCCCGTAGTTGTTCGTCAGACAAATATCCGAAAAGAAGGCCAGTCGTAAACCCCTTTTCATATACATTCCGCGGCTTGTATACACCTACCTTTCGATAAGATGTGCTGCTGCTGCTTTGGTATTGTGCTTCGAATGACAACAACAGCAACGTTGGCCGCCAAGTTATGGGGCATTGCCAAGTTGGCTGGCCGCCGTGCCTACCAATCATTTATGGCTGCGTGCTGATCGTTTCTTAGTTTGGTGGCTGTAAGCGTGATCTACACTCTCAAAAGGCATGGCGGAGTGCATTAGACGGCCACGAAGGCTGCTCATTGCCTCATCGTTGGTTCGGTTACGCGTGGATCGAGTAATCTCAATTGCAAATATCGCAACTGCATGCGTATAGAGCAGCAGGGATGCGGCCTCAAGCTTATCGAACGCACAGCAAAACGACCCAATCCAATCCAAGGAGCAGCGGCAGCTGCTCAGATATGGCAAGAGCCATGACGGCTGCGAGGGGGTCCCGTGAGAGATAAAGGCAACGGCAGCGGCTGCCAGAAAGGTCAGGCTACGTGCCTGTCCTAAACGTCCACAAATGCTAAATAGCGTAAACGTTAGTAGTGAAAGTAGTAGCAGCAGCGGTACATCTGAATCACTTTGTAGTGTCCCAATATACAGCAGCAGCAGCAGCAGTTGCAGTTGCAGTTGCGACCGCGCGGGTGTTTCTTTGCTATTGTAGGTGTAGTGGATTTGGTCGATTGGCCGATCCAGCTTTCGCGTCCATTTGTCAGTTTTCCAGTTTGAGCTATAGTCGCCCAAGGTCCAATGTTTGCTGCGGATTCTGACTGAGAAGCTCCGCGTTTTAGTATTGCTTAGCTGACACTTCTGACGGGGATAGATAGGATTAGACTGACTCAGAGTTACGGAGGTTCGCTGGGGCTGTAGCGACAATGCAGCTGCAGTAGGTGGCTATACACCTCTGTGTTGTTAGTGCTGCTTACATCAGACAACTCACATCTCATTCGCTTTACGTCAGACGATGGGTCAAATAGGGGTCGCCGCCGTCTGGCCCGCTAGCAGTCTTCTGGACCGATTGCACCACCGCCCGTCCCGTCGGTTGCCGGGCCGAATTTAGTGATCTTCAGAAGCCTTGCGAAAGCGGAACGGGAGGACGACAAGAGGATGAAGGCGGAATTGGAGGGTGCATTTCGACAAGAAGAGACTTTACTCGTCTATCTCGATCAACGCAGCAGCGGTGGCATCAGCAGCAGCGGTGAGCAGGAGCCAAGCCAACCGACGAGACGTCTTGGTGCCACAGGCAGGCAACAATGGCAGGCTTGCCACCCTAGACGCCCGCTTACAGCACAAGGCTGATCGGCGAGGTGGAAGCGCGGACGTACAGAGCAGCAACAGCAATCGCAGGTGGACCAGGAACAGCTGCAGCATAGACGTCAAATAAGTCGCCTTGCTGCTAACCTAGCAGTTAGGCAGTCGGCAGACAGACGATGGTAAGAGGCCAGCATGGAGCGACTTGTGGAGTTCGGGTCGGCGTTTTCTTCGACACCTGCCCTCGGATATCTGGTCATATCTCTCCACTGTACTGGCCGTATGCTTCTCCGCTGTTCGAATAAGAACGAACAGGCAGTGTCAGTGGCCGAATGACAGAACGGCTCATAGTGTAGCTGCTCTGAGCTGCTATTTCATCGGTAGAAGCGGCAAAAGGTATAGGGACAAGGGCTACGCATCGTCATGAGAAGAATCCTTTGATCGCTTCAGCATCCCCAGGAGGTCAGCGGCGCGGGCAGCGTTGTTTCTTCTAGGCTATCCGAACTCGTACAGGCAGTGCGGGCCCGCACCCCTATAGTGCATCTGGGGGCCTTCTATCAGAAGAAGGACGGTTCCTACTGACAATGCGGCTCTGACGCGACTTCATCTCTCTCTCAACCTATTATTTACCTCTTAGCAGCGCGCCGCTCAAACCAAGCCATCGGTTCCTTTCTGGCGCTGTTCTTCATTGGGTGTCGTCTTTATGCTTTTTTATTTGCCCTTTACAGAGTAAAAAAGGAGCTGCAAACGCATTGCAGACGGAAACCTCTTCATATTCGGCGTTCTGCCTATACATGGAAGCCTTCTATGCGAGCCTTTTTGATTGGATAAAAGGTGGATCATTTCCGAGATCCTCAAATACTCGAATAGTCGGCACGAGTGCCTTCCAGAAGCGCACCTCTTACAAGTTGTTGCAAGGTGAAAGCAACATGGCGCCGTTGGTCGGTTCCGCAGCGGCAGTCCACTTTTGATGCCGGCAATACTGTGCAGTATTTACGATTCACTATGCACTTCCCAGGGTGAGGGGAGAATTTCATAGAAGTAAGAGCTATCCCACGCAGCGTTGCGCCGCGCTACGAAGACCTCATGCAAAGGGAGACAAACTCATTGGAGCTAAACTGGTAGAAGGTGGATGCTGATGGCTGAAGACACGTGCGTGGGTTGCGAAGGGCGCTAACACAGAGAACAATAGATGGAAAATCTTTCGGCGGTATGGGAAGAAAAAGTGCCGTTCCGACAACGTGAGCTCTTCTTACAACTGCTTCTACTAAAGCAGGAAAGGCGGTGAAAAGAGAAAACTCGCTTCGGTCGACAATCCGCTTAGTTCGTTTGATGTTGTCCCATACCTAAAAACTATAGTCGGGCCGATATTGCGCGTAATGGTGATTCCAAGTCCTCTCTAGCCTTTTCTCGAACTCGGCTCCCTAATCGTTGTTGGCTTTCGTAATAGCCTTCATATAGAAGCAGTAGAAGGGTACGATGATGACCCCAGACAGAAAGCTTCCGCGTTTCCAACTTACAAAACAACGACGTTCTGTTGACGCCATCGGTAGGGTCGATAGAGAACGCGACAGCTGTTAACCCACGTAAGAGACGCGACGGACACGAAGCGACGGCTGAAAGCTAATGGGAGCTCGCGAGGGAAACTTGACGATTGATATTATCAGAGACATAGCTGGCACAAACATCGTAGCCAAGCATACTTGATCCGCTCATAGCAATATGGCGATGTTCGTGGGATAAGCCAATCATTTTTCGCTACGAATCAGTCTAAACAACCAACGTTAGGGCAAACGGTTCTAGTATTTTTTGACGCAAGAGAGAGGATATGCTAGGCATAACAGTCTGTTGCGATGACAACAGCGACTCTTATCAGCAATTGCTCACCAGTTAAAATAGTAAAAGCGGTAGGATAACTCTTTGAAAACATATTCCCATTCTAGCTAAAACAGCTTGACTCGGCGAGAAGAATTCGGGGTTTCCATCGCTGCATTGTCTTAGTCAATATATGTATAGGTCTGTTATTGTATTGGTATAGGACACCTGTCTCCCCTCTCATTTCCCTGGAGAATATTGACCTGATTGCCTTCCATAGCACGGGCGTAGCATGCTTTCCTTAGTTGGTTTTGTTCACTATAGTTAGAAGATTGCGGGCTATCTCAAATAGCTTTCAATTGTAGATAAGGACGGAGTGTCTTGCGGTGCGAAACGACTTGTCGCGTTAGCACTAGTCTGTCTGTTTGTCTGTCTATCGCTCTCTGTTCGCTTGTTTGTTTGTGTCTGGACTGTGGTGTCATGGCAGTTACATGTTTCCAAACGTAGAAGCAGCAGCGGCAGCACCGTAAAAAAGAGAAGACCACGCTGGTGATGACAACAGTCTGGCCCCCGGCGGTGTCCGGATTTACTTGAGAAGTCTATGAAGAAAAGAGAAAGTTGTGAAATAGGAGCGAGAATCGAAGATGTCTCGTCGAGATGCTGTCACATGGGTGACTTTTTGATTCATGTGCCTTCCGGCTTCTCACTGAGATTGCTAGCTTTGGTGAAGGTTTTAGGGACTTCAATTTCCCTATCCCTCTCTGTTTCCCGTCCATTCCTCGTCAGAGATCAGGGCCGAGCATCCCTTGAGTGGGAAGAGAGACGGTGAAAAAGAGGAAAAATCAAGACACGGCTACCAGCAGTAACTAGGAAAAACCGCCGCGATGATCTCGGCGATGGCGACTCTGACAAGGTACGATGAGTTAATAATACATAACGCAACGCGTAGAGATCTGGCGTCGTACGGAAACCAAAGACGCCAAAACCCGAAGAAACTCATCGGGACCGAAAAGGGCTCACGAAGAAGGCGACATTTTAAGGCGATAGGAAGGACAAATAGGGGAGCAATAGAGAGAAGAGTGGAAACGACTTTTATGCAATGGATGAGGCTGTAGGAAGAGAAAACAGATAGGGCGCTGGTCGGTTCCTTTCTCTTTCTTATTTTTTCTGCTATTTTCTCTCTTCGCCTGCCGTTGGCTTCCAAAGCGAGTTGTCAAGATTAATAATACATAGCGCACTTTGTCGGGTTTCACCATATATCATCCGTCATCGTCACTCTTGAACGGGGTGTCTCGGCCTGCTCTTGCTTACAAGCTGGCACACTGCGTTCTTTTTTCTGTTTCAGCTTCCTCATACGGCAGAAACGAGGTTTATTGCGGTGTCTGTGCGAACCGTCTTCTGCCACTGACCTGCTACTCGAACTACTTCTGCTGCCACTGTTACTACCATCGTTTTCACTGCGGGTGCTAGCCCTAGCCCTATTTATATAACTGTGGCCTACGGTCATTTCGTGCCTGCGCGTGTTCGTGTTTTTGCTTTTTGGGTTGGTGTGTGTGTCTGTAAGTCTACTGCTTTTTTCTCGACTGTCTGTCTGGCTGCCAGCCAACCAGCCAGCGCTCGGAAGGGTGGCGAGGTCCACAACCGATTCTGACTCTGTCCTTACTAACTCTGTAAGCAAGCGAGAGAATGGCCGACGCCTGCCAAAGAGGTGCTGGCGCTGCCTCCGGCGCCATGTGGATTTAGCGCAGACGTGCGTCGAATCTCGGGCCTCGGGGGACGAGTCGCAAAAGGCGTTTTTGGCATCCTCCGCGCCACCGCGGGCGAAGCCACCAACTCTGCTGGACAACGCAGGAGGCCATTTGAGGGGAAGCTTCTGCCGAACTGCGCTAAGCTCTATGAAGGCCAAAACGAGACGACGAAAGCAGAAGAAGAAAAAAAGAGGCGAAAGCCAAAAGACAGAATGAAAAGGGAACTGATTTTCATCACCAAAGCTACTCCAAATCCGTCCAGTTACCGATTGTCCTGGCTACAATGTCGATAAGTCTATTGGCTGCGGGGGGTATATAGTTGAGTGGTGAAAGTAGATGCGTGCTTTTATCTCTTACCAACACACACACGATTACCTTTTATTTGTCAACATTTTGTTGTTTCCATTGAGGATCCAATTGCGTTTCTTGCTAGATGTACTTTGTTAATTGATCAAGACTTTATGACAAATCCAAAGACAATACTATATAATAAGAAAACAGGTAAAACTGTTTCTATTTGTACACAATATCATATTCAATATTAGTTCACTCTTCGAGGTGTTTCAATTAACTACTGAAAAAATCAACAAAGCACGTGCTAAAATCAATTTTAATACATATGAGCGTGACGCAGATGTATCATCATACGTATCGCCGGCTAGATCTTGCAGCGGATAATACTGTTGTATTATGCGCCGTATTGTACTATAGCAACGTGTGGTTTTGCCCACGTAAGCGTAATCGCTGGGTTCGGGTAAACATCCAGTGAGTAGCAGCCGCATAATAAACCCGTATTGACGATGAAGTTATAGAACGTGCTTTTTCCATCTGGGGGGCAGACCAGAGGGATACTAATAATATGCCTTCTTCGAAACCTTGATTCTGCAGCCTAGCATATGCATTTGACCACGTATCATAACAACTGGGACTGTTATAGCTACGGCACGTGTTAAAGCTGCATTCAAATCATTCTTGCTGTACTTTCTCTCCCCGCATGGCTACCTGCAGTGCGGCGATTCACTACTAGCGACTATTGACGTTAGAGTTGCTGAGCAGTCTTTGCCGTAGTCAGCTTCCCGCATAGAGGAGCTGGTAGGCGCGAAACGGGGCTGCGCAGACGCCTTCTTTAAGTATGAGTGCGAAGTGAACTCGGCGTTGTGCTCTGCGGGTCGCATCATGGTGTGCGCGCTGTTTGTGGACTTAAGCCTCCGCCGGCAAACTCGTACGAGTCGGCTGACGTTCAACTGAGTCGAGTTCGCTAGACTCGACTAGACCAGGAGGCGTCCGTTCATTCGGCTCTTTGAAGGCAGTAGCAGCAGCAGCTCTAGGTCTTGCAATAGTAGCTATAGCCGCAGCTGCAACAACGATGCGGAGGCAGAAGCTGGTGAAAAAGGAAGACGAAAAGCCGTTTGCCTGCCACCCAGCCAGCCTGCCACTCCACTAGCCTTAGAAACTCTGCGCTACTGTGCGGCTTTGATAAAAAGCGCTATTTTTTAGGGAGACGACGACGACGATGACGGCTGCAGCGGCCGCTGCCGCAATGACGGCGCTACTGGCCACAGCCTACGCCTTCACAGCCACTGCCCCGACTGTTGCCACACGAACGGCAGGCGCAAGAGCTCTCCTTGCTCGGCGTGCCCTTAGCTCTTAGCTCGCACTGCCTGTGCTGGGGCATACTGGGTTTCGAGGCGTACTGGGCTTGGATTGGGGTCGGGTATCCTGTACGAGGAGGTACAGCAGAAGGCCCACCGGTTCAAGAGGAGGGGTGATGCTTCTTATGTTCGTTAACTTGATTCAGTGGCCGAGTTGCCAGTGTTAGCGCTTCTTTTTCTGTTGGCTGGGTTTTGCCTCCGCTTTTCATTCTGCGTCGCGCTACTTTACATTCCTCTATTGTCGAGAAGTAATCCTGCTTCAATCCACGATAGAGGATGAGCGGCCCGATGAGGCCCGTATAGATTGTATAGTAGCAGGATAGAGCTTCGTTATGCGGTAGTAGCAGC
The DNA here is from genome assembly GCF_002443255.2 of Varroa destructor. Lineage (NCBI taxonomy): Eukaryota > Metazoa > Arthropoda > Arachnida > Mesostigmata > Varroidae > Varroa > Varroa destructor. The sequence goes on from NW_019211457.1 coordinate 33,598,892, forward strand.
AGCAGCATCACCGTTCGCTGCACAACGCAGTGACCGTAGTCACAGAGAGGCAGCGTTCACGCTTGCGACAGCAGCACTGACCGCTGCCGGTAATAATACTGTACTGTGGTGATGGTTGCCACGAGGCTAAAGTGTGACGGAAGAGGAGACACCGTCGATTCGAGGCACCGTCCGCCCGCCTGCCTGTCTGCCTGCCTATCGGCCTGCGCGGTGCCTATCTCCTCTGTCTCCACCACTAAACGGGAAGCTTCCCCATCTTTCTTTCTCCAGTGAAAAGGACGAAAAGATCTCGTTTTACTCGTGCGCGAGCTTTCTGTTGGTCCTTTTTCCATCGGGCGTAGTGGTGGTATATATAGGGATATATACGTATTCTTATTAACTGACAGATGACTTCAGCGATGATGACGACGACGACAAAATTCCTTGCGGACCCGGTTATCTGAAACTGGTCGAGTGCAGGCCAGCACCGCTGCTGCTGTTGCATGCACAGACGACATATCCATACGCTACAGAGCTTCAGTTCTTATTCTGCCGCTCGTCGCTTTCAACTACAATCGCTGCTGGTGCCATCCCTATGGCTACTGATTCGTCGCTCCTAGAGGCGCTTATATAAAGAGTAGAATCAATTAAAAAAATATTGACTTTTTGTTTGATTTCTGCTGCATGCACTCGGGGTATATATCAACCCATAGAGTCTCCTTCTCTTCGTGTCTGCGATGCTCCGTCGAATCAGCGTGAATTTTCTCATGTATTTATCTATCTCTAGTTCTCTAGCGATTCGTTCGTTATAGCTCCCTTTATAAACGCGTGTCGCTGCCCTTAGCGCCAGAGCAGACGGCGCGACTAGCGAGATTTAATTTAGATCTTAGCGCCAGCGATTCGCTGCGCGAGCTTCGTCTTCATTTTATTGTATTATTATGGCAGCATGGTCGTCCGAGCGCATTCGTAGTCTCTTTATAATCTAACTCTTGTGCACTTCTCTGATTTGGCTGTCGCTGTCGCTGCAGCCCGATTAAACGAATCCATTCAAGTTTAGTCTGCGTTGCCGTGTCAAGTCCATGCGTTCATTATGCACGTCGGATATTACATTATGTAATAGGCACCGCTGTATGTGTATGTACGCACTCTATGATAATGTCCCATGTGCGTCCTTGCAAGCATCGTCGGGAAATTCACTTTATATATATATATATAAAACTATACGGGGGAAAACTTTCGAACAAACTGACTACTATATTACTTTTCGTATCGACGCATACGTGCTTCACCTTGCGTACACAACCGCGCAACGGGATCGAAGCTATAGAAACGGAGCGGTAACAGAGAACGTTCATTCAGTAGAATCAAGTTTACCCTTGGATTCTAATCCTCGGAAGCTCCTGTTGTGTTCGAGTTAAAAACACTTCGTTTCATTGCGTGTTTTTTATCGATGTTTTTATGGGTCTGTTTTGCAAATGCATGGAGTATGGTTAGCTTCCTTATTAAGTACTGTTGAAGATTGAACCAGCTAGCCATCGTAACAGCGTAAGGTTGGAAAAGTAAACCAGTGAAGACAAGATAAACATGTTTACTACTGTGTCTAGTTTAACGGTGGTCACATGGTATAACAAGCGTCATCCGCGTACCGGTAGGAGGAGCAGGTATGCAAGCGATATGGCGTAAATAGCATCGCTCGTGCAAGCAGAAGCCAAGTTATGTGAAATCAATAAAATATATATTTAATTAAGCACATACCCATACAGGCGTGCAGTTCTATGCAGGGGATGCAGCTATCTCGATACGACAGTAATGCATAAACCGTAGGCGGCTTTCGATGGTGACGAATTTTGGCATTGAGTCCGAATACTCCCACAATGGCTGCCGTCCTGCTAACCAAACAGAATCGGCCGCCTCCAGGAGTCATTTCAGAGATGGGGCTCGGGTCTTGCGTTCAGCCCTCAATGGATGTGGGACAGCCCAACGGTGCTGATGCCGACAAGTTAAGCGGCCGAGGCGGGCGAGCCGGCGTCAAACCAATGCGAGTACATAATGAATTCCAATGGGAGAAAGGGTGTGTCCCTGAGGGCTGCAGGTCCCGTATTCCAGGATTCTAGGCCTTGTGAGCGGGGGAGGGGGGGGGGGTCATCATAGATAAGGGTGTTAATGAAGGTCCAGCTAGCCATGTTGGGTGGTTGTGAGAGAAAGTAGCTGGATAACAGCTATTACTCAAGTCGACTTCGGCCATGGCGACTCGTGACGACCAACAAGTGGTTATTCTAGCCGAACGGCCTGCCACCAGCCCGCCAGCCCGTCCACTCACTCTCAACCCTTTGTTCGTTTCTGGAAACTTATGGGAGATAACGTGGGCCTGGCGAGAGCGTCGTTTCAGGCCACCAGCCTCGGCTTTTGGTTGAGCCGATATCTTCCTTTCTTAGTTGTAGTCAGAGCGCTCAACTGCTTAACGGCGTGACGTTCTGAGTACCTCTTAGCCACTCGTACAGTGCTTAATGAACACCATGTAGTACTCCATTCTCGAACGAGTATCCATGTTGCCTGCCTAGCCATATCATTATCGCTCGCCCTGTCCTTCGCTGGTTCGGCAGGTCAATATGCGAAATAAGTAACCATGGAGGCAACGGTTACGGCTTTTGCGGCATCGTTCTTGTCACCTTCATCCTGATGTAATCATATTTCTTCTTTAGCGTGGTGTCAGGACGACATGACGCAACATTGATGCGCAGGGGCAGGTTTGAAATCGCCTTCACACGTTCGCCAGAAACATTGAACCAGGCCCTATCGTCGCTGCTGCAGAGAAAATCTTCTTGAGTCATGCATACATGAAAGAAAAGACGGCAAAGTGAAACTTTGTTAAACGTTGGAAAAGTATTCGGAGCAGTAGCACAGAAGGATGATATGTTATCGTGCTTCGTTTTCCAATTCCGATCCCGAGAATCTTCGTTTTATCGTTGCGATTCGTTCTCGGTATCGATCGCCGGTACGTCGGCCGTCAAACTAGTGTCAATGGATTTCGGGACGTTGTGGCGTCGCACTGCTTGTAGCCGTAGCATTACGGCACACGTAACGAGCGGGGAATCTATGCTTTGGGCGGCTGACCTCATTTCCCAGAGAAACTCCTCTGGTCGATTCGACGACTTTATGGGCGGTTAAAGCTGCGTTCGCAAAGATAACTGCTTTTTGGAGGTACTGAGCAGCTGCAAGTAAGCTGACAAGTTCTTCATTGGCCGAACTACGGATCGTCACGAGTTTTAACAGATTTTTCTTTGCTTTGCCATCGCAGTTATTTACTTAGCTTCTAAGATGAGAAGCGAACTTCCTGCTGCTTGTTGTAGTAAGTTTTGACATGCGATTTCTTCTTCAGCCTCGAGTAAAGAGTTGTTGTGGGAGTTTGTCTGCCGAAACGGGAAGTCACATGGTAAAAATGTTTGGGTGGGGTGGTGCCGGTAAAAGCCAGCAGAGGGACGGCTTCGTTCGGTAGAACCGACTGAACATCGAATATGCTCTTACAAAACTCGCAGAAACTACTACACATGCTGTATGTACATTGGGCTTATGACGGTAAAATATTCTGAAGTTTAGTGCAAAGTTTCTTTGCTGCCCGGCCACCGCATTATAATCAGGGAATACCACTTCGTTCCCAGGCGCCAGACGCACTCTGCCCTGCAGTTAGCACTAGTACTACCGTCAGCGAAAGCTTTTTCCCTGTATGGCTTCATGAGGATTAGAAGCATAAGACCACTTTGTGGTGTGGAATGTACAGCTAGTAGGGAGGTGCACGCTCACAAGAGATCAGATGGAATTTATAATTGTCAGTCGTTCCCCTCTCTCTCTCTCTCTCTCTTTTCTCATTTTCCCCCTCTCTCTCTCATTGGCGAGCTCCCAATTATGAACTGCACTCCAAAGTCAAATGATTAGGGGTAAGCAGCCGACAACGAACCTCGAGCGTTCGGTACTTGGAATGTTCTCCATAGTCATCATCGCATAGTGTTATACATGCGACGCCACCGATGCTCGTGGTGGCATCAAGCCCCGTATTCTAACTATATATATGTTAATGCTTTGTCTCGATATCCGATTGTGTCATAATATCTCATCTACTTTAAAATTAGAGTCATCCAACGTGTGGGTATAATGGAATCAAGGGTTCGTGCAAATCGTTGATATGTGCATGCCGGCCTCAAGGAACACAGCGCTTTGCTGCTTCGTTCGTGCGAGACCCATAACCATAACGACCCGTGCAATTTTGCCGACTGCGCGTCTCGAAATCATCAGCTCTTTTTTTGCATTCCACCACGTTTTCTGTCAACGGTGTGTCGGGCTGTGTTGCCGGTCATCGCCTTTTAGCGGAGCTCAGTTGGAACGTCTTCCTTCTCCTCCTCTTTACTGACGTGGTAACGTCTTGGTTTCTGCTCTGGTTTTGCCACAGCTTCCGCCACCATGAGGAGCCGTTTGAATATAACCGCTGTCACCAATAGATGCTGAGCGCGCGGAGCATTTCTTCGTGCCCGAGTCGCGTCGGTCGCTTGTGACGCCGCTATCGCTTCTAGTTATTATCAAGTTACAGGATATTGAAAGCCGTAGCGCGCGGCATTCCCTGCAGTGAAGAAAGGGGTTATGTCTGCTTCCTTTGCTGTTGTTCGCTCGAGTTGTCGTTGTGTTGGGCCCACGGGGCAGGGGCAAGGGAGGAGGGTATTTGCGTGCTCGAGGGGTAATTCTTGAGGAAAGAGGGCGAACCTGCCAGAGTAAAGACTATTGAGGGTGAAAGAGAAATAAAGAGCGCAGGAAAAAGAGGACGACGTCACCCAGCGAATGGAAAATGTTTGAGACGACGCCGAAACAAACTTTTGAAAAGCGTCCTTGCACGCCTTCACCTCAAGTTAAGAGCTGAAGTCCAAGTCCATCATCCTGGGGTCGGTCATAAAGGGTGCATGCATATGGGTTTCGACAATCGCTTCCCCTACCCCCAAGTAACTCCTGATCCCTTGTCCATCTTTTAGAAGGCTTCTTTCTGCCTTAGTGTTGTGTGTTTCCCGCTCAAAGTGGAGTTCACTCGTCTGTCGGTCCTTAGCTCTATGGAGTTTTACGGAAGTCCTTAGCCAGCGTTTAGCAGCAGACTCTGTATATATGAGCGGATGTGTTGATGATGCGACGGCGATCGCTCACGGAAGTTCTAGAATTGCTATAGAGATGCGTCCGCTAGCGATCGTAGCTTGGGTGGTATTGTAATTAGAGTCTTGATTTCTGCTTATCTTCTTCCTTTGCTATCGCATCGTGGCTGTTATTGTGCAGTCAGTAAAAGAGAATGCTCGAAGGCACGCTTTGAAGGCCCATCTTTAGTCACTTGCGCTTGTCACTTTCATAGTTGTCATTGGCAGCAGTCGGAAGTGCGGGGCAAATGCAAGGGCTTTGCTTGCCTTCAACTCAGAGGACAAAAGCAAGCCGAAAGGCGTAAAAGAAGAAAGACTAAGAAAGAATTTGCTTTAAATGCCGCAACCAGTACTACAACGTTGCTTAGAGTAGTCATCTACTCCGTACCCCGACCTTCGTCGCTGTACTCTTTGCGTATAGTACATTGTACTGGTCTTCAAGGTAAACAGGAATAACGATTTGTAGCTCAGCAATTAACTGACCACATTTGCGCGTGATTAGCTCAACTGTCTGAGACAACGAATTGCCAGTAAAAAAATTCATACTTGCAGTACTCTGTGAACTTGTAGTTCTATGTTCTACACTCATTAAGTTTGTATCATTTGTTGAAGGAACGTGTATCGATATAAAGGTGGAAGCTATTTTATTTTGTCTATTTTCAGTGCAGCGGTACTTGACGCGGTTTTCCTGTTATTGCCTTATTTTACAATCGTTAATGAAACGAGTCAAATAACAGTCATAATTGTACACGTTAATAATATATACATATAATATTATGGATGTGTTACAAGTGGGCGCACGACATTTAACCAGTTTTTTTTCCTGCTACAGAAGCAGCAGCGTCAGGACAAACCCGCTTTCGGCCCCTTCTGCGTTTCGCATCAGTCTTCCTTCTGCTAGCTAGATAACCTGTTTCCCAATTTTCCGTTCCCCTTTCTTTCTCCCTGTTTCCTTTTCCTTCGTTCTTGCTAGGTCTGTCCGTCTGTCGCCCTCAACTTCTTTTGTTTCTCTATGCACACGGCCTGAGCAGCATAGCTTAGTGTGATTAAAATTTCAACAAATCCAGCCGAACGTATTCACTCCTCGCAAAAGTACAATATCCATGTCCTCGTTCCCTAAAACAGCGCGCAGGCAGCCTCAGCACCTGACATTCGGCCTGCTGTGGTTTCTTTCTTTGCAGGCCATGTCTGCTTCTTTCCATATCCTGATCCAACCCCCCTTTCATATTAATAACTGCAAATGCTACTCCATAGTACATCTACAATGAATATTGTGCGTAGATATATGGGATGGATATAGGGCCACCGGCAGGACACGATGTAAGTAATGTAGTCATAATGGTAGTAGAAATAGCAAGAGCATAGGCAGTAACAGTAATAATAGGATAGGCTCAGTCGGCGGATATCAAGGAAAACCCGTCGTTGTTTTTGTATCCTATTCGCTGCGGTGTCTCCGTAGTAGTAGCAGGCCAGAGATGGTCCCCTATAATCCCACCGTTTCGACCGACAAACCCTCCAAAGCCAGTCAGTATGTGTATCTGTGGCTCGGCGAGTCCTGAGAGTATGAGAAGATGACATATTTGAAAATCTCCTTTTCTTCTTTGTCTTTTTCTACTACAATCACCGGTAGCGCGGGCCCGCCGGCGCCTTCCTTTGTCGTGCGCTGCGCTATCCGTGTGCAGTGAGTGTGTGGTAGCAGAACCAACCACAGCGATGCCTGGCTCATTGGTCCGGTACGAGTTTCGTTTCGGGGACACGGCGATGTTTGGCTAAGAGATCGTGGATACGCCAATGTGTTGATCCAAGATCTTAGAACATCCGCTATTCGAACTCGACCGAACGTGCTATGCTAGTTCCCTTTTTCCATCCCTTTATCGGTCTGTCTCTCCGACCAAACTAAGTGGGTCCGAACAATGGCCCTACAACTGCTGGGGGAAGTATCGTTTCGACTGGGGCCGCCGGTGCTGCCATTTTCTACGACATATGACTATACCGATGGAGAGGACAGCGATGAGCTTCCGTTCGTGTCTTTTGCCAGAACTACCGAAAAGCTCCATAGATAGATAGCGGTCAAGAAGCGATTCTCAATGGCCTGATGGTGTGTGCTAGCGGTGCCTTACATCAATTACTAACCGCAATGAAAGAGCAATGACGCAACGTGGCAAACGTTCCGACTCTGTCGGTCACTGAACGCCGCGCTGTGTTAATGCTGCGCGGACATGTTAGCTTAACAAGCAGTCGTTGTGGTTGCTCCTTTGGCCTCCTCGTTTCGTAATAATCACAACCATGCATACGATGTAAAGAAAGAGGCCGACATGACACTCCTAGATGTTCCACATTGACGCTTCCGAATCTCATACACTGTTCGTAACTGTTGCAAACTGAGTGTACTTTGGAAATGTCAGCAGCGTTCCTATTTCCACATATAAACTATACCTAAAGACAGCAAGCTGCCAAGTCAGTGGCGACAATGATGCTATGCTAAGCTATGGCATGCCGGAGTTCAGCTAAACGAAGTTATCAGCGAAAGCTGAAATTTCGCTTAAGCTGGTCTCTTATTTACTACGGAACGCTCTTGATTTCTCTCTTATCCTGCTGTTTTTATTACTTTCTACGCACGTTCTATAAAGTTCTCATCGTCGTCGTCATCATCATCGTCGATCCTGATGTCGCGATGGCTCTCTTTGCTGTCGATTAAGCGGGAAGCAAACAGCCGCGCTGACACTACGATAGTTTTGTCAACTATTCTTCTGACCACCAAGGTCGTATCGGTCAAATCTTACCTAAAGATCTCTCAGTGAGGAGCTCCATTCTCATTGGTTCCCCAAGAAATTCCTATTTGGGCAGCAATAGTCGTCGTTGTTATCAGCAGCGATTAGCGCGATGTTGCTCCATGATCGGTACAGCCACTAGCGCCGTATCTTCCCTGTCAACCCCTACAGCCAGTGTTAACTAAATCTGTCCTGTGAAAATGAGAAGATCTTTCCTGCTATTATTCTTCTTTCTTGCGCATGATTTTCTCTTCGTCATCGGCCAAAGAAAGAAGGCTGATTTTGCTTCTGGAATGCCTAGCATCATGGCCATATAGGTTGTCGCGGTCCCGATACTACGGCCATTTTCTTGCCGTTATCACCACCGCCGATCGGGATATGCGCAAAGGATGTGCCAGATCTGCGACACCTCCAGTCAACGTACATCTCCCGTGTTTCAATATGTCCGCGTGCGTATGGTGCGATGTACTGGCTTGCCCGTGTATGTGAGAGTCCGGACCTGTTGTTAAACATGTTGTTGACAGACGTATTGAGACAGTTGTTGAACAAGCAGCGATAAATCGCAATTCGTTGAACGAAAGAAAACGCAAGAGACAGAGAAAGATTTTCTAGATCTCATGTCCCGTTTCGGATCATCAACCGCGGGTGCCTAAAGAATATAATCGAATAGCAACCTCTTTGCGGCTCCAGCCTTACCTTATTTCTTTCCTACATTTTCCCTCTTGTTCACGGATGCGCCTATATCACAACAACATATTTTGCCTTTATCCAATATGTTTTCTTAGTAATCGTGTCATCTTTAGTTTCGTTTTGATGTAGTAGAAGGTGTCATCACTTCGACCGGTGGTGACAATCTCATGAATACCAAAGCAATGCTAGCATCAACAATAGCTATAATATTCAGATACTCAATCCGATCCTGTCAGATCAGCCATTGGGTAGATTTGACATCGACGATGTGCTTCAATAGACTACGTTTGTTGCAGCCGCGCACAAAAAGGGAACACTGGGCAACGGCAATACCAGCAATACGGACAATAACAACAAACGTGTTTATTGACCTTCTGACTAGTCTTCCTGTGTTCGTCCATATGGTAACAATGAAGAACAGGTAACACAGCGTTAAAGTGGTGCCAAATTGTTTCGTATTCGAGTACCATTTAAGCCTACGGCAGAATTTGATGCCAGCTCTGGCATCACATCTGACCGAAAGCGCGAGCTGCTGTCAGCTCTTGCTGAGAACAAGCGGCGAGGAACCGCAATTTGTCGACCTATTGACTAAGGCCATCGTTTGCCAGTCGACGCATTGGGGTCGGATTAGAACAGCGTATAATTGCGTACTGATAATAATAGATATTTATTGTTTTGTAAGATAGCCTGGTTCTATGTCTTTACATCTTATATAATACTACAGGTAATGATTGACTGACCCGTAAAAAGGGTCTCGGCATTCGAGCCTCGAAACGAGTCTTGCTATGGCAGTCGCACTACGCGACGTGCGCTTCCATCGTTTTCACTTTCATTACATCTATATTTAGTGCAATGTTCACTGCCGGTTCACTGTTCTCCTGCACGATACGGGTAGTTTATCGTTGTTTGGACTTCCAACAAAAACATATGAAAACGAACAAGTACACAGGACAAAGCGGATGGACAACGAACGCTCGCCTAGGTTGCCGTTGATGCTGTCGCGGTATTTTAACGTTTTTTTTTCCTATTCTCTCCCTTGTTATTCGACATCGTTCGGCCTTCGCTGTTCTCTGCATCGTTCTTATCTCGACTGACACCGCGCGTTATTGATGTTTTGTCATCAACTATATTATTATTATAAGATAATAACGTTGATGATGTTGTTTTGATAGGATAGTGCGTGTGCGTGACTTTAGTCAGATCGCGTGCTCCGGTTTATTTAACTACCCGTCTATCATGTCTTGCGTCTTCTGTTCATCTCCACTCCCCTCAATATGCTGTATTTGATTGTTAATTAGATTATGACAGATGTAATCTGCCCAAAACGTCTATTGTTACCGAATTTTACAGCAAATCTGTTGGTAGCCGTTGGGGGGTTGTTAGCGGTCGTCGAAGCGGCTACTGTTACTGCTGAAGCAGAAATTCCCTATATACAACAGATTTTTCCGCGGCATTGGCAACGCTCGAGTTAGTTGTTGTCGTCGTTGTATTTAGTAGCGACTCCTTAGTGTTATGTGGATGGTGTATGCGATGCAACCCATCCAGAACAGGTGAGGCAGGAACTGTTCAGTTGCAAGCAAACGACATGTGCGGTATAGATGCTTGAGGGCAATGAAAACCGTCGAGAAGATACAGTGGCAAAAAAGAGTCAAGGGTACTTATCAGACTGCGAGCGATCACGACCTTAAATGTTGCTGAGGATACGCACGGCGTTGCTTCGTTATTCCTGGTAGTTCACCCCTGAGCAATGAATGGGCAATGTTACCTCTGTCAGAAGTCCGAGGTCGTAGATGGTCGGTAACACGAAGGCAAGCCTTGAACGTACTAAACACGCACTAAATTGTTTATCGGCGCCCAGTTTGGCCAAATTACTTGGTAGAGTTTAGCTAGCCAAGTCTAATTCGCAGAGAGCTACTAATGATGGCCCTTGAGAATGAGTATGGCCTAGCTTGTTAGGCTCGTTTACGTCCTGTGTAACCTAAATAAAGTAACAAAAAAACAGCTAATACACTACGTGATATATGACAAATAGGAAAAAAAATGATGTTACGTTGGAAAGTATTTATACGCAATTAACGGAAAATATCGTTCAATGCTATCTTTAAGGTTAACTGCGATTCTCGGCGATAGGTGGTCAATCCGTGGAAATTGAAGATGCTTTAAAATTCTAGGACCTCTTCAAAATATTTAACACCAAATATCTTTCTGCTGAAAAGGCGCTAAATTAAAAAAAAAATTGCAAGGTTCATTATCAGAACACTTATTATTGCGCAAATGAGAAAAAGAAATAGAATTCTAGTGTTGAAATGAAAGCCTCAGATAAGAAGGGAGAAAGGAAGTCGTAGGGAATGAGAGGAAAAGCTACGGGTGCCCTGCTAGCGATTTGGAATTAGGAAGCAATGGTTGGCAACGCTGCGGTAAGCTAGAGACCTTTGCTGTAGCAGCAAACACTAGCCAGCCGATCATTTGTGGTGTTTACAGCCTTGACAGTGCCTTTTGTCGTCTCTTCTCACTTCACACGAGACGCTGCTTTCGTTGAATGGGCGATTGGCTTTAGCCGACTTGAGCTTGAAATGGAAGTTAACTTTGCTAGCCTTTTGTAAAGAGTTGCTTTAAAGAAGCCGCAGCGCGCACACAACGGAGTCGAACATTGATCTTCCGTCGCCTTTGAACGCGGGTGACGATGGCACACTCTCGACTGAATGCCGTCTGTGTATGCCCCCTTCTGTTGTGGTGTCAACTCCAGACGTCTGATGGGTCATGCCCAACACGCTCCTTCCTTTGGTTTGATATGGCATGGAATCACGCTGTAGCCCTATACAGTATCACAGAGATCAACACAAACTGCCAATCGAGTCCAGACGGGCAGCGATGTGTGAACTGCGAGCCAACTAATACTCGATTTTCCATAGCAGACAATCAATGGTTCTGATCGACTTCAGATCTCGATTGGTCTCATCCTTCGTTCTGGCCATTGGTCTGTCTATCTTTTAGGACACACGCGAACCGTAAAGCGACACTTCCAATGTGTCTCTGACCGCACAGCTAGTGGAAGCGATGGCCAATCGATGCTCGGTTGAAATGCGGAACAGGAAGATGCCTTCAACTCAATTCTTCACGCTGCTTTCTTCCGTCGACCTTGGCTGAAAGATTTAGCTGATGTGCGCGCAGGCTGATGAGATTGAAAATACCTTGGTTTAATTTGGCACGATCATGTGTGTTTTGGCGACCATGAACGTGCGTACCCTTTCACTAGTTACGTATATAAAGCTATCGTCCGTACAACGGGCTACTACTATCTTATACCAACATTCCCAATAATTTGTTTCCAGAGAGTTAACCTTGAAGTGTTCCGTTCCTGACAAGCGTTTTTCTATACACGCTCCCGCTTCTCGTTGCAGGCATACTATCCATGTGTAGCATGCAAATCTATGCATGGTTGCCCGTACGAGTGGTGTCCGTATTTATTGTTTGAAAGTGATTGCCTCTTTTATAGTCAGGGATAGGAGGACGAGTATAATACAAGCGGCGGGAGCCGTTGTGCCAGTGATGGCGCTAGGAATTCTCCCGCTTTTAATCCCTTGAGAACAACAGCGGATCTGAGACTCAGGGGCTTCATTGTAAGTTCGTGTTAGACGAGCAGGCGGCCAAAGCAAGTACTGTCCTCATCTGACATACATGAGCTGCCATCGCTAGGACGACTAAAGAAGAAGGAAGAACAAGAAGACCTTGTTTAGCTTGTCGGACGTCAGACATCTTTGAGAAAGGGGGAAGAGTGCGTTCTTGAAGTGGTACGAGGGAACGGAGGGCAAGTCTTCGTTTTTGTGGACCAGTAGTCCCCCGCGACGTACTGTCGGTTTGGCTAACACTTTTAGAATTCGTTGTGCCTTCCACCATTCTATCGTATCTCGTCCAGTTCTTCCTCGTACTGCGCCCTGTACTATGTCTTCCTTGATTCCCACTGCCGACTTAGGAGCGCGTTTCCCTCTAGTTGTTGCGACCGCTATCTTAGCTTCATGTTTCTTCTTATGAACGCTTCTCCCAGTCGCCCGCGTTAGGCCAGTTTGACCGGTCTCTCTGTCAGATTCTTTGCCTGGGTAAGCCTAGGCTCCTTTTTGCTACTTCTGTGTGTCTTCTGTGTAACCACTGCTATTTACGTGGTGCTCCTATTTCCAAGCAAAGGGACTGGTTTGCTGTCTGCCTACTGCTTACTATTGCTGTCCGGTCGCCTGCTTCTTTGTGTTGTAGTTGAGTGAAGCATCCCAAGGGGCGAGGGGATCCGGTTTATTAGGAGTTGTTCATTCGGCGAGCTACTGATCACTACTCCTACTACCACTACAACTAGCAAGCGAATAAGGACAGTACGAATGGACAATGGTAAGAAGGGAGGCAGGGTTAGCCACGGTGGGGGCACGGCTATAGGAAAAGTGGGCGCAAGCCGGGTGTAAGAGCAAAAAAAGCGGGCGACAGAAGTCGAAGGCTAACACAAAGAATGACGGCGAATCGTGATGCAAGAAGCTGAGAAAGCGACAGCGGCAGTGGTGCAAAACGTAACATCGTAAATAATATTTGAAACATCTCAGCGGACTCGTTTTGCCCTCCGCAGCAACGGTGGCCCCACTATCAGGGGCCATATTGCTGGTGGCAACAGCAATAACGTCGATGGAAATATTGAAAGAGACCATGTGTGGTTGGTGTGACCAGTGGGCTCTCCTTCACTATTTGAGTTAGTTCGCGAATGCCTGTCAACCAGTCTGTCTGCGTGTTTGTGTATCTTGCGCCCCAGCGTGACTTGTTCACAAGGTGGCGCGGCCGTGCTGTTCTTGCTGGTGGGATTGGCGCTATTTCCGTTGATTGGGCTCGTCTATACTTGATTCCTCTTGGGTTATATATTATACCACAAGTCGGGAGCGGCAATAGCGGTGGCGGCGATGGTAAGCCCAAATGGAAGAGAGCACGAGGCAAAAAAGTAAGCAGACCCATGCGAACTGAACTAACGAAACCATCCCCTGGTTTGCCCGGTTTCTCTGTAGCAACAATAGCAAAGGTGCTGCTGCCCAAGGATGTAACTCTGTCAGCAAAAAAGAAGACGAAGTGGACGGCGAGGAAGGAAAGAAGCATGAAGTGGATGATGGGCATGCCGTAAACGAGTAGCATATACGCGGACAAAACACAGCGAGGAGCAAAGCTAAAGCTTCCTGGGAAATCAACACATCTTTAGTCCTCCACAAACGCCGGCCGCTGGCTTCGTCGTCTTCCCTTTCCTATTCGTTTCCTATCTCCCAAGAGCAACCTACGACTCCAGTCAGTTCTCAAACACGAAAAGCTCCCTCGATCCAGCATTGCCTAGTGCCTGGTGCACAAAATTCCCTCAAGCGTCCTGTCAGTCAGGACTAGCCGGTCCAAGCAGTCAAGGTTTTCCCTAGTGTGCTGAGTCGGTGGCGGAAGAGGCAGCGGCGATGTAGTTTAGGTGCTGCAGGCCTAAACTACGTGCAACGCCTGTGAGCAAAGAGACAGCCCGACAGACAGCAGACCAGCAGGCAGGCTTTGCAAATTTAATATCTCCATTTCAGGCTGCTCGCACCGAATAGCAGCTCCGCCCATACTTCCGCCTGCACTATCGTTGCCCGTTCTCCCTTGCCCCCTTCGCCTGCACACTTCGGTCGCCTTAGTGCTCACTTTACTTAGAACCTCCGTCACCATCTTTGTAGGCCGGTCCCCTTGGGATAGGTTGGTCACCACTGCGAGCAGCAGTAGTGGTTGTAAGAGCAAGAGAAAAAAGGACACTGCTTAAAACTCGTTGCAGCAGCGGCAGCCGTATCAGCAGCAGCAAACTTCTCAGGCCTCATAATACTGTCGCGTTCTGATGTGTACTTCGCTCTGGTCGCTTTACAGAAACCAAGTGGAACAGAGGGAGTACGGAAGAGAGAGGGAAGAAGGAAATAGAGGGGAATAAAAGGAGAGAATGGTGACACTCAGGCCCGACGCCCCCACAGCGCGAGGGTGGATGGGCCTTAGCTCGTTGCAAAAGCTGCACCAACCTGTGCCTCCTGACTCAGCAAAAATTCAAGCTGTATCCTGGTACGGGCGAATATCAGACGGCTTACCAGACTGCCTGATACGCAGTCTCATGATATGAGCCCATACTGTTTTCTAGCTATTTACCTAAAGTAGGAATTATGTCCAAATGGCGCGTAATGGTGAGTGGGAGCATACTGACGATATTGAAATAGCCGTCCGCTAACCCTGTTCGTTCCATCTTGGATGGGACAGAGAACCTAAACTATATTATCTGTGAATAATCTGTATGCGATTATAGTCACTCTGTAGGAAATAAGGCATGTTAGCACTTGTCAATGTTCATATATAATAATCTATCCTGTTTTCGTAAGACCCCGTGCATCGGTAAAACGTTTTGTATGCTTTAGAATAATTGTAAAAATTATACCTATAAAAAGGTTCGTTAAGATAATGGACCGCCAATATAGAGCTTACGAACTAAATCTTTTATCATCATAATAATAATAACAATAATAATACCCCCCCCCCCCCCCGGAATAAGATGTATCTTCACCAAGTTCCAAGCTTACGGTGTTTATGCCGTAAGAAAAGTAGTTCAAAATA
Organism: Varroa destructor; assembly: GCF_002443255.2. NCBI lineage: Eukaryota > Metazoa > Arthropoda > Arachnida > Mesostigmata > Varroidae > Varroa > Varroa destructor. The sequence goes on from NW_019211457.1 coordinate 33,614,121, forward strand.
CCCTAGCAACAACACCTGTGTATATGGCTGTTATCACTGCTGGGATCTCATAAGAAAATATGGCACTTGTCTGTTACATTGTGTTCTAGTAACAGCCCCAAGTAGGCATTATTATTTTGGCCCAAGGCCATATGAGGGCATGAAGGAGGCCGCGACTCACAACTTCACCAGCACGATTGCCTGGCAACTGTTATAACGGCAAGTACGATATATACCGCATGTGGTAACTTCTGCTCACCTACACCAGACGTTTGTCGGATCATGAACTAGCTGAGTTGGCCTCGTGACATTGGCGACCGTGGCTAACTTGCTTGGTATGTCGGGGGCCTATTGCGTATGTCGCCTTACGCTACGTTCTGCCTTGCGACGGATTCGACATTATCACGATATTTTTATAGTTTTTGCTAGCTAGGCAGGACCTTGTTATAGAAGTCGGCCTGCGCGCGCATGAACGACCGCTCTCGCACGACTAAGCGGCGCGATTATATGTTGCCTGATACAAAACAAGCCTTGGTTAACGGGTCAATCAATCTTAGGTCTTTTTTCTTTTGTAGCATGCTGTATGGTCGTGCACTTTGGAGCGTGCGGTTGCTCTACAGTACCTTCTATGCCGTTTTCCGCTGCAGTACAGTTCTATACTACAGTTAGCTGTCATTGGAGGTTAGATACGGGAAGCAAGAAAAGGCCCGACCGTCCATCGATGAGAATGTCCTCTTCGATGTCCCGCCGATGGCTGCACTAGTGCCTTGAACTCCTAGAGGTTCATGTCAGTTCTACGATCTTCGAAGAGATTTCTTGATAGTTAACTTGTACAGTCGTTGTCATCGCGTGTTTATCTCTTTTGGCACCGATTGCCAGCCGACCATTTCACTTACCAGCGAGATGCAGAGTTCCTATGTCATTCACAACTTGTCTGCCACCTATTACTGTAGGGCACAGGGCAGCTTCTGCCGTCGCAGTTGACTTACATGTGGGGCTGTCACGGCTCTCGATTGGCTTCCGTTGCTGCCACTGCTACTTCTGCTGTTGGCGTATACGATCCGTTACAGACGATTTGCCACCGGCTCTACCGTTGTTCGGTGCAAAATTGATATTGAGTTTTTCGGGTTAGCTGTGCCGCCTGACTATAGATCATCATGTACAGCAATAGGAATAAAGAGAGCACCACCTGTGGCAAACCGTGCGCTATCGTCCACCTCGTCATCCGCGCATCTTCTGCACTTGTATCGTTGACATTCGCTTGACAAGTCTCTAATGTGAGTGCTAATAACACAAGAGCGTTCTACGATAGCTAGGCGCTACGCAACGTGGAGAGAATATTGTGAATCCCTGAGCATCCGAAGCCATCAACGCTGTTATTAATGATAATAATGTTGTTTCCAAGGCTGATTTTGACTATGATGGCTGTGGCTATGGTGGCGCTGTTCATCTGACAAACTGTCTATCCTCTACGTAGACAGGTTTGAGAGAATGAGCAATGAACGTGCTTCGACTGAGCGATGGAAACAATCGACATATTACCGGTTTGCAAAAAACAAAAGACATGAAGCAAATGAGCCCAACAATGAGTCTACCGTCGGCGAAAAATGCTCAAACAGTATCGAACGCGGTCAAATGTTACCCCGCCGTTTTCGACTGATGGTAGCTGGCGAAAAACTCAATACAACAACAACAACAACAATAACAGCGACATCCGGCAGCTGTCTTGACTGGGCCAACTTAACTACTTAATGATGGACAAAGTCATTCCGTATGGCCTGTCATTGCTTTCATTATATATATATATATATTCGACAACATCAACGTCAACAGAACCAAGTTCTTCGTTCGCGTGAACTACATCTGAGAAGATAGGAGGCAAAGTGGCCTGATTGGTTGCTGACGACTAAAAAAAAGGCGGGCTCGAGTGCCTGAGACAGAGCGAAACGCAAGAAGGCAACTTTCTGCAATGCCCAGCAATTAGTGGATGTATTATACCAACTTCGCCTGATTGGACATACACATGGAAAATGTCGTTAGAGACAGGGAACTGGGTATGCGTGAGGCTATGATGTATGTATGGCAGATGCAATGAATACCGAATTCAGTATCTGGCTGTGATCGTGGATCGCATCATAAGTTGTGTCCATGTCACACTGGCACAAAATTTCAACGAAGGATCATCGTTTTTTTTTTTTTTTTTTCTATATCGCCTTAGCATCGTTGTGGTTCTGGAAGGGGTTCCTGTAATGTGTGAGTTCGACTTACGGCATCAGCATTCGAAGAGACGTGATCGTAAATCGATCGAATACCGGATTCAGCCGCTTATCCTGGCGGCTCGTCAGCGAGTTGTGCTATCTGATTAAAAACGTTCTCATTGTAGCGATTATTTCCATCTAAGAAAAAGCCCCCGACATGTCACGGATTACAGATCATTGATAAAATGACTTACCTGCTCTGACAGAATGCAAATCGGAGAAGGGGGGGGGGGGGTATCAATGAATCGTGGACTAAATTGGGAAGCAAAATTGTCATAAGGTGTCATCAAGATTCTAGCATACGTCTCGTCGTAAGCCTCTTTTATTTGCAAGCAAAAAATAAGACATTAAATGTCTCCCTTATATTAATACTATTTCATAGGGGCTAGTGACTGAATAGTTTGCTAAAGGCTGGTCATAGGGTGTGCAAGTTATAAACCTCTAAGAGTTTATCCCAGTTTTTCAACCCACACGATCTAGTTAGGGGCAATTAAGAGTAGTTAGCAATGTTGTTTCGTCATCGACGTAGGGTCTAATATAGGGAAATGTTGCACTCGCTAATATTCCTTTTGATCGTTTGCATACGAAGTTAAGCTAGACTAGGTTAGCGTAGTCTACAAACCTCTAATTAACGCTGTGAAAGCCAGTCCTGCTACGAGAAAATCTAAGGTAACCAAAAACGAATTTATGCTCATTGGCGCTTTGCCCTCTCTCGAGTGATTAAGTATCCCTCTGTTACTGCCACCACGCGTTACGCACCACGCTAACTAAACATGCTGTCTCTTCGTTTCCAGGTGAGTTTCTTAGCAACAAGCACTGCCTTCAACCTGTCGAACAGCTGCCTTTTAGGCTGAATCTTCCTCCCTTCTATCTTGCCTATTTCTGTTTCTGTGGATGCTCTACAAAAGCAGGCGCTTGCCTTCAACAATTATCGGCAGCTTAACCCGACATTTCAACAAGTTGAAATGGGCTGCTATCATGCAAGAATATCCCATGTGTGCATATCTATGTTTTAATTGGCGCCTTCCCGCCCTCTGTTCATTCTCGGTGGTTCCTACGTGTTGTCTCCTGAAATGGTTCCTTCTCATGCTTTGTCAAGCGATCTGCTGATGACTATTCGCCAAGCCATTCCAGGGCCACAGCCACTTACGGGTAGTTTTTCTGCCGCCTTTCTCCTTACTGTAGGCCCACGTACTCACATTATATCCTACTCGAAGCCCGTTCTCCCTCCTCGAGCCCCCACCACACAGTCTATTGACGCATCCTGTATTCCTGGTTCGTGTGGCTCGCATTCGTGCCTATGTAAGCATAAGAGACGAGTGTAACAAATTGCTTTAAAGTAACGTACACTCAGCTCAGCTAGAGCATATCTCCTGGGAAACAAGCAAGCTTCACTTTAGCAAGCCAAACCAGTAGCATTTACAGGGGTAAAGCCACGTCGGGCACAGCACAGGCTTCATCGTGCCCTTCTTATTGTCAGAACCACCCCAAGGTGGTTGCCAGGCTAAGCCAGTCAGGCGGGAAAGGAGTGCGTGTGGTGTGGTAGCTCCTTCGAAAAGGGAAAGTCCTACGCCGGTCTGATTCAGACGAAAGGCTCAGGTTGAGCCGGCCCTTTTGAGAATGGTGAGCGCGAAAAAGATGTGCCGCAATAGCCCCACAGCTGACCCTCATAGTCTAAGATGAAAGCTACGTTCAAGCATTGAATCTACATGTGAATGGAAGCTTTCCCACTAAATAGGCTGCGCTCATCGTTCATTCCGTTCAAGCGAGGTGAGGAAGTTGAGGATAGCCATTATATCCCGGTAGACACGTACCGATATATGCCAGAGGTACGGATCACTGTTGTCCATCCTTATCCCTCCTGCTTTCCCTCCTGGACAGCCTCAGTTGGATGACTTTGCGTGCCTTGCCTGAAGCCGTGGAATAAAGGATGGGTCATTTTAGTTTGTTGCTTCTCTTTGCTTCCTTTTCGTTAGCGTACTCTTCTATCCAGCCTAAGAGGTTCTGAGCTTTATGTTTAAGCTACGCCGGTCCGTGTATGAGCGGCGATGGCGTCGATTGACTTGTGTCGTAAAGTACGTGTTAGCGAACGCCGCAGCCATCGCCATATTAGGGGCTTGTGTTAAGGGCCGTGTTTATATCGTTATTAGTGTGCGACCCACTTCGCAATCGCCACCTTGGATGCGATGCTCTCAAGAGTGATGGCGCGGCGCAACGAAAGGCCAACGATGGTAAAAGGGGCGCTGATGTTTGCAACGCGTTTACTGCACCGGACGGTTGTGGCAGCGGTAGAGGAATGATTCAACGATAGCTGTTCAGTACCTAATTTCATAAAGGTGCAATTTACCTGCATAAGTGGTGTCTATCTGATATAAATGATGCTTGCAACGCGGGTCAACGTTCGCCAACAGTTACGGTAGATGGTAAGTTTTGTTATAATTTCTTCAAATAAACCTAGTTTTCGAATTGCCCTTTAAATGTGAATAGACTTTCTACATTGTTTAGATGTGATGAAGAAAGAGACGGAAGCAAAATCTAAGGTTTCATTTCGCTGGCATATCCCGAGGTACCTAGTACAAGCTTCAAGTGCTCCTGTAACTGTCAACGTCCAATACGGGACCTGTTGCCACTGCCATTTATGCTGAGAAGTGAAAACGTCACTACGAAATTGGTCTGCTATGAATATTGGCAAAATACATATCACAAATAAGTACCACACAATCATGGAAAATATATTTCTTATCCATAGCATATGGATATAATGCGCACATTCATCAACACTTCGACTGACTCCACCATCACCGTGCTCCTGACGAAAAACCCCCCAGAGAAAATAACATAAACAGCATAAGGTTACCTTTAGCGTTTTCGCGTTTTTGCTCGCGATCCTATTTTTTTTTTTGTATCATTCGCGCAGACTGTATTGTCACTGGATTCGCAAAGCAGCCGCAGTGGCAATGCACGGCAACCGGCCAGCCGTAGTGGGGTATTGCGCCGAGATGCGGGAATGCGCACAGAGGATAAATTCTCCAGGGAGTTTTTTCCCGTTGGTAAGAACGCCCTGACCGGTTCGCTTGGCGGCGACACATTTATCATATCGTCAAGGGCTCTTGTTCCCCAGGGGAAAACAGTGTATTTTCCCTACCCTTTCCTACTGCCGTCCCACGCTCCGCAGACCGCCCGGTTGCTCATAGGGAACCGAACTAGTACGGATGGATATCTTGCAAGCGAACAGAGACGGGACGAAATCCGTCCTTCGTGCCACGAAAAAGCATGGAGAACCACTAGTCTGTTTCGTGGTTTTAACGAAAATAACGATGCGACGCGAAGATGCTTCTGCTTTGGCTCTGTTTCTGTCCTGCGGTTTGCCTAGCGTCAATGTAGATGGTTTAGGCATTTCCATCTTTCATTTCCATCCTATTTTCTAAAATATAGTTTGCATCACATACTCTTGCTAGACCCGAACGAGCCATGGGGACGAGCTCGCATCTTTGTTTGAAGTTTGGGCAAGCAAACGAAAAAGCATTTTTATCTGGTTCAGACGTGTACGCTTACCAGGAAGTAATAGTATATTTGTTCCTAGCGATTCGAAATCTCTACATATATGAAACAGTTAATATGATAATGCTAGTCATGCAATTAAGAGGTTTTGATTAGTCGGACTGGCCTTGCCGCGACGGGATATGAGTGACGAGATGGGAATTCTGTGGCATGGTCTTTTACCTGTCTTTACATAGGAGGATAAAAAAGGAGACTTTCTTAAACAAGGCAATATTGCGTTACTTGGCACAGTTATTGTCATTTTCTTTTAATGCATTGGTACGATACAACGGGTGCTGGCGTCAGATAGAAAAGATTTCCGAAACTTAAGACAAATCCCATTTGAAGTCTGCTAGTCTATTATGCACGAATTCCCATTTCTAGCGTCATTGAAACTACGTATCTAGGTGCAATATTACTTCTCGTAGAGCCTATTGGACTCCGTGCTCATTGACGAGAAAGTTATGGCCGAAAAAAAATGGTTCAGTGAAACTAGGGAAAGTCGAGACCAAATTTCATTTACGTGAACCGCTTTAACTGTTTACGACGGTGACACATCTATCTTTTCAGGTACCGGAACCCTCAGGTTGATTGTTGTTACCGTAATTGAACAATTTTGTTGACCCTATCTGTCCATATCCTCCTATTTCGTGGAAATATCGGTCCTTCGGTTTGTAAATATCAGCGGTTCCTTGATTAAACAATCGTGGAGGGAAGCTAAACTTTTCACCGCTTACAATTTCATCGGTCCTTCTAAACGACTGCAGCCTATAGTAGTAGAAGAGGCCGATGACAGAACCGTGTCGGTGGCCAGCCGATCCGAAGATTGGCCACGAGAGGCAGCGAAAGAAACGTAGAGTTGGAAGAAAGGAAGAGTAATCACGAGACAGAGACCGGTAGCGACGGGAAAAGGAGGACGTTTAAGGACGACCCTAGGAAAAGAACGAGCTTAGTCTCTAATGAGCATTGGATGAGGTCAATGCACACGGACACCGAATACTACTACCGAAAGTAGTGGTAGTGCTCGAAACAGCGTCTAGGCAGCTGCAGGCACAGCTTTGGTGGGATATCCCCGGTTCAGGGGTCAGCAGCAGATACATCTAACAGCCCCCCTACAAAAAGATCACGACTGAAGGAGTTAAAGGGTCGCTATACTGGTGACCCTATTTCCTCTATGCGGACCATGATAGGACCTGCTTCTCCGAGAGGGCCGTAGTATCTAGACAGCATGCTACGATCCCGCGACCGCTACCCACCGCCCAACCTGATCAAGACGTTCCGCTCTCACGACACCCTTTCCAGACTACAGATATACTCGTACTAGTTAGAAAACTATATATATA
>NW_019211457.1:33621340-33946850 GCF_002443255.2 Varroa destructor
TATATATACATATCACACATACGAGGCTTTATGCCCGTGCCAAAAATCGCTGTTCAAACATTATCTACTGAAACTGGCATACAGCCAGTGAAGGTTGGCTGACACTGTAGTTAGATTGAAATCTTGTCGCTCGAATTTAAGCAAGGAGTAGCGCTTAGAGCTACACTCTACCAGGATTGCCAGATGAATTAGCTATTGGCAGCTCGTACGAGAGCTGCTTGAATCATGTTGGTGCGACAGTCCCGTGAACAATAGCCAAAACAGCAAGCGTTTTGCCCAGCTGTCTGCTTTCGAGCCCTTACTGAGTCCGGGAGTCGGGAGTACTATTTCTACTCTCACCATCGTCGGGATGGGAAATGTGTATAACAAGAAGGTTGAGGCGGCGACGACCTGCTCGTCACTAAGGAAAGGAGATAGAGCGGGGGGGAGAGAGGGTCGAGGCGAGAGTAACAGATTAGGAAGGCGAACGGGGTAGGATACGCTCACGTGATGAGGAAACACGATAAGGTTTTCCCTTCCACCTTAGCTTGGCTGATGGGGAAACTGCCACGGCTGCTACCCCGACCCGCGAATGTACCGCCCTCCAGCCGCACCCAACTGGTCCGTTTTACCCCTAACGTTCCTCTTTTTGAATACCTTTAGCGTCGCCGGGGAGGTCACTAACGAACTACTTTTTGAACTTGGCGACTAGCTTCTAACTCTGCTACTGCCTCGCACTGATACTGCTGCGGCCGTCCACAAACTCGGCTGTGGCAACTCTTCAAAGCCACGCAGAGACACCCTTGATGTCTGTCTTAGTTTGGCAGGCTGGCTGGCTGCCTTTGGCATGAGAGTCGTTTCTCCCTCTGTCTCTGTATTACCCCCTACTAACCTTGCTTGCCTCCTTTCTGTCGAGACCCGAGCAACCCCTTGATCTCTCGATCGCTCTGTTTCTCGTCCCCTCTGTTAGAACGAGGTGATAGGAAATAAAGGAGAGGGCGCAACCCCTTAGGACACCCCGAGACCCAAAAGCTGTTCCTGCTGCTGTGCTTCGCCAGCAGCAGCGACGCCGGCGGGTGGCGGCCGGGTCGCTACCGCTCGTGATGTCTTCACGGACTCACCGCCAGCCGAATGGCCGAACAACGTGGGTAGGACCGGCCGACGACCCTCGTTTCAACCCTTGAGAACTTAAACACCGAAGGCAAGAGCCAAAGACTGCAGAGGAGAAGGGCCACTGGACCTCACGACTTACAGTAATAGGATGGGAGGGTCAGGCTCATGCGTGTCTCCTTCCCCTCCAAAACTCTTCTCCACAGGAACATTGAGAATTAAAGTTATTGAGGGGCAACAGCGACAACCTGGCCTGTCTTTAGTGTGCTATGATAGATCCATGTACTGCTGGGTTTAAGGTATATTACTTGTTGCTAGGCCGTAGGCACCCACCAATGGGTGTTTGTGCTGGAGAACGTTCTTACCGATTGAGTTGCTGGCTACAGAATATTCGAAATGGAATTCCAAATGGGAAGAAAAGCTGGTCTTAGGTAACATTTATCATTTTCGAAACGTAGCAATGCGCCCTTATATTAGATATTCGTTCTTGGAGCGAAGGTTTCACATGTGTTCGAGCAAGTTAATTACGTACTACTAGTAGTGTGCAGCTCTTCGAAACTTCCGTTTTGTGAAAGTGGATTCATCGCTGACTAGTTATATATCACAGTCACGTCAACATTATTTTTCAAATACGACAATTGGCAGAAATGCACATTATTATTTCAGTCGGGACCTTGCCTCGCTTATAATTAATCATTTCAAGATCCCAAAAAGGGAAATAGCCTCTTACTTAATTTATTTCGTTTTTCGGTTATCGTTTTCACGTCACCCTTACGATTTTTTCCGTTTCAATTCCTGCCGTAGTCAGGCGGCACGGCACCCCTCTATAAAGTTGAGCCGATCTCTTCTACGTAGCACCGGGCTTTAATGAAGTATAATTAAGTAACAGGCGTCATTGATAGACATTATTTCATCAACTACAATCGGCCCACAACGCCCGCAGTCCCGGCTACCAGCATTATCGAGAAAAAGTAAATAAAACACATTTTGCAGGCAGACTGTAGCAAAAAACGGGCCCAAATTCCATGCAATTGAAGTTTATACCAGGATTACAGCCGTCTCCGCCATTGCCATCATCGTCAGCTCTAGCCTACAATCGCTCCATGGGATTTGTTAAGTAACAAATGTTTTCGTTTAACGCTTTGCAGCGTCGTCGTATCCATCACTACCGCTGCCCCTTGCTCTTGGTGCGTTAAGAAGATATAGCGCTACAGCGTGATTTGCCTTAGCACCAATTTGGAACTCTTGCCCTCTCTTCAGCCAGTAGCCTGCAGAGCCAGCGTTGCAAGCACGTTGAAATATAGTTTTGTCTTTTGGGGTTCCATTGGTGTGCACGAAGTTGCGTATACCTAGTACTAGTAGTAACGTTGTTTATATAAGGGAACCGCGTAAGGCGAGCTAAATGAATTACGTAGCATAGAACTACCGTTATTGAACTGTTTGTGGTACGTTTCAACAACAGCAAGAAGGACGTGAAATATGTAAAGCCCCTCACGTCCACCTCTTCTCTTCAACCCGATTTTAGCCCTAGACCGATCACTGATATTTGCGTTTGTCTTCCGATAGCAGCTGGACGCCGCGGTCGCTTCGTGCAGCTATGATATCGTTGCGTTTTCGCGCCGTATTAAGACAATGACTACCGCTGCTAAATTATTACCTCTTCTTATGCTGCTATTGGCATGGACGTTCTATCTACGTCCAATTCTGCCGTTGAAGCTGGCGCATTTAGGCGCTTATCATCGATTAGACAGCTAACGAACGGACAGAAGATAAGAGACCTCCGGTTGCTAATGGTGATGGTCTCATTGCTGTCGCTGTCGCAGTTACAGCCTTAGCTGGCACAAGAAAGTTTCGTCGCGGACGGAATCACACAGACGCGTCCTAACCAGAAGAAGGCCCTTACACGCTGGACGAGGCGGTCCGCCGATAACAAAAGGTGAACCAATCAATGCCACAAACGTCTCTTCCATCCTAATCCAGCCGCTGCTGGTTCTACTTGAAAATTTCATTTCAACCATACCGGTTATTGATAACAATAATGATAAAGCTAATTATGGTAATAATATCGAAGTGATATAGCTTGGTCGAAACGCGGCTCGCGATATGTCCAATGATGAGTATTATCATCGTTTATGCCATTGTAGATTGTAGACGAACGCAGCATTGTTCATAGCATGACGCACCGTAGAGCTACGAGGTTAGAGGTGCTATTCCTCTATTTAGAATAGTTTTTCAGTGCTCTTGTTCGCGTCGATTCGTTCTTCGGTCGTCGACGAACTCTGACCTGGTGAACTTCGCTACCCAAAGTGCTTTATCACGGAAAGTCATTAAAGCACAACAGCCACAGCAGTCGTAGTCGTACTTATAGTTCAATGCGAACCCTTATAGCGGCGCGTGTGACGGTAGACGGCCGCGTGCACTTGCTGATCGAGGCAATTTTTCCAGACGCGACCGCTACTCTGCGTACGTCTTATCTATATTATATTTATGTTCTTAAGAATGGATGTATATATATTACCTTTAGTATAAACTTTCTCCCTTTGTCGCTAAGCGCTGCTATCATTGTCGATTGTACAGTCGCCGTTCTATTATATAATAGATACGTTTGAGTAAATTGGTTCCCGTGGTATCGACAGAGACAGTGGAAGTGTTACGCTGTTTCTGTTCGGCCTTTGACGTCGCTTTCTGACTCTGTCTATTAGTTACAACCTCAAGTCTAGAAACAAAGAACAGCGATACTTCCCAAAGTTTCGTGGTCATCGTCGTCATCATCACCTACCTTGTGTGCTTCGTCGTATCTTTCCAAATGATAATAACACAAATAATAATTTTTTTTCTAACACAATCAATATATGAGCATCACATCGCTGATCGCGAATATTACATGACAGATAAAAGATCTCAAACACGCGTGCATACATACACACACATATATATATATATATGCACACAGATTCGCCCCACACATCGTATGTACGCAATACCCCGTTCTTTGTTTTAGACTAGAAAGCTAACAGTTTGTCTTTCGTACCAGTCACTATGTTAAACGGCCAAAAAAATAAATCCCCAGATTTTAACAGTACCTAAATATGCTAACGATAGAAGAAGCTTGAGCATTTGCGATGCTGCTGCTGCTGCTGCTGCTGCTGCTGCTGCTGCTGAAGTTTGTCGCGTTGGACTATGGCATTGTGCACAAGGCGAGATCTAGCAGTTGCCCAACGGACACCGCGTTTATGTTCTAGCCACTCGCTGGCGTGCGATCAAGCGAGCGGGTCAGCGTCACTTGCTGGCTTATTGAGTAAGCAGTGTTCCCCTCGCTTTTTTTCCAGTAATACAGGGTAATAATAGATAATGGATAGTGTTAAAGTAGTCGCTGATGCAGAAGCTGAAGAAATGACGAAAAAAAAAAACGCAACTAGCGTCGATGTTGGCAACAAGCCCTTCGGGAGATTAAGAAGCTAACAGAATCCTAAGATCTATAATTAAGCGTAAGCAAATGCTACAAGTGCGGTAACAGTTGTTATGGCGGTGTTTGCCAAAATGATAGTAGTAGTTGCAATTAGGTAGACAGTGAGTGATGTCAGGCAGATCCACAAGACTGTGATTTTTTTTCTGTTAACTTTCTGCTTGATACTACCGTACGTCCCGCATTGAATGCAGCGATATAGCGATACAACATTCGTCTCAAAGCAACAACGGAATGCCATATATTCCAGTTATTCATAAAAATGTATGTGCTTTCTCATGATGTTATTGTTACGGTAAAGCACAGATCCGAACATGTGTATGATTAAGCCCGGTATAGCTGCCTGTGCTTGCCTCAGAAACTGATAGGCATTTCGCGTATCAAATACTCTCTCTGTAGTTTTATTATTATGTTGCAGACGGTGCCTATTAGTAAGGTTTCGAGGCTAACTAGGCAAATGGGCGCGGTTTAAATATTAGGGGCCTTCGTTGGCTGCTATAGCCCAGCCCCCTGGGGATCCTGTACGAACAACACCGAACTGATTAGCGAATCAGTGCTGCAGCTTGGCACCAGAAGTAGCGCATAATCGTATGCCAGGACGAACACACTTACAAACATAAGCACACATTGGCACTGCACAGAGGGAACTTCTTTGCGTGGGGCGGGGGAGAGGTAAGATTGTAAAGACAGAAGACAAATGTTACGTTTGTTTTTTTTTTTTAGAAGCAACACGCCTTTCGCACATCATGATGTAAACAGCGTCGTATGCCAAAACACATTTAGTATCACAGAAGCAACAAGTACTAGGGATGAACAACCATAGCTGCTTGTTTTGGTTTGATTAGTCGATTGGGCTATAGGACTGTGCCCGGATCTTGTTTTCAGACAACCTCTCAAACTGGCATCACCCACCTTTCGAGTCGTAATCGTTAGATATACAAAAAGTTTATGTTGTTTTGCTCCGATTTCATCTTTCTGAATGATCCGATTCTGTTGGATCGGTTTCTAGTCGATCGCGGCGATTGTGGAATGCTTCTCCAATGAGGAATAATGTCGCTGGCCTGCAGCTGACGGCGACTGGTAGCATCGATCAGCGTTCTCAGCAAACTTTGGGTTCAGTGGACGCCCACTTGGTGCCCTTCTTTTTGTTTCACTTGTAGAAAAAAGCGTCGAGCATAAGCGTCGCGTCGGTTTTCACCCATGAAGATAATATTTACATCCGATATGTAAACGCAACGGTAACAGTTAAACACTGAACTCGCTTTGTCTTATTTTTTACGTCTGTGCCATAAAAACAGATGGTGCGTGTGATTTCATTTTTAACAACGATAAGTAATCAGCGAGTACCAGTCCATATGTTTGCCTGTAGAGCTCAATGAATAGACCTTCGAGCTTATTTTGTTTTTAGGTAGTGATAAACAAATGGAGAGTGGTGCATACTAGTCTAACCTTTGGATGACGATGAGGACAAACTCACTTAAGCTCATTTTTTGGCTGTCGTTTACGCGATAATTGGAAAACATCCTTCTTGCATATATATATGTACTATCGACATATGATGTTTTTTCCTTCCCTCTCTCTATAAACGTATACGATTATTTCGATACGAATCTTATGTTTGAATTACAGCAATAGTAACGGCAACGAGATGTCCATACAGATATAAACTCAGCTGCCGCTAACGTCTGTGGAACGCATTCGGCCCGCCATACACAATGACGCTTTTTTATCAGCAATTTGATAATTAGCAGCATTAGCTCGTTGGTAACGTTTGCCTGGACAAACGCTATCATTCTTTGGCGTCCGTTCGCCATCCACCCACCATACCGCCAAAGCATCTTGACCTGATATATCATTGAATAAACGGCTCTGTGTGACGGCTGGCAACACAAATGTTCTTAGGTTAGAATGGAACTCTAAGGTGGCTGGCTATTCAGTTGGGTAGAAATCGATAACAGCCATTTTGTGTTTCCCATATCTCCTCTTTCCTCAGAGTTGATTCTTGGAAGATGACGAGAAGGAGATGAGCTGTTCAGTTTTGACTAAGTGGCAGATCCGCCTGGTAGAACGGGGCAAAATATAGCTGGAGAAAGATAATGGGGAAAGCATCGACAGTGCAGCGGGCACCGCGACTTGACTACGCTTTTTCCAGGAACTGCTGCTTTCCTACAGGACTCTGTCAGGAGTGCAGAGAACAGGCAGACCAATAGGTCATCAAGCGTGTGCCGTTACGGCGGTTGCTGTGCTGGCGGCAGCCGTAACGGCACGCACTTGTCCTGCTTAGTGATCGGCCGTTCATCCCCGTAATGATCCTGGCATCAGGCGGTGGCCAGTTACTGTGCTATTGCTCATGGTCACACACGGAATCTGGTTCCTCGCGACTAGAATACTCTTTCCCGCAAGCTCATTGTGTTTCTCAAAGAAGTCGAAATCCCAGATCCGTTTGTAGCTCGTAGTGTCAATCAGCAGCATGGTCTCGAAGGGGCCAACCATTGGACTAAGAGCCATGTATTCAGTAGCAGGCCTGGTTTAGCTGCCGAAGTACAGTGGCGATATATGGTATAGCGGTTAGTATTATTTATGGCGATGTTGTCCGCACAAGCAGCCCTATAATTCCCTTGCTGCCAGTCTACCCATGATCTCTCTTTAGTAAGTTTGCTAATTGCTGCGCGCGACCATTCCTCTCCAAACAAAAGACGCACGCACACATTATCTATAGAATAACAGAAATAGTGGTATTAGCTGTTATGGTTGTTCATCGACCGGCACCCACAGTCGCGATACGGGCAACAGAAACTCAAGCAGAATCTTCTTGGTATTTATTCATTTAAATTGGTATGGCAGTTCTGGCGGCGTAATGAGACGGAGTAGGGCTAGCCAGCCTGCTAAAGTATCATATAATGGTTCCGATTAGTTGCAATGTGCTTGTAGATGAGGGGCCGTGGGGGCTTGTAATAAGGGGGTATGCAATGGAACCTCTGAGCGGCGCAATTCCCATGTAGGTTCGAAGGGGCGGTGCCCAACGCTTTTCAGTATTTTGCTGCCATCCTCCACTTACCGTGAATCTACGCAGACACCCACATACGCACATAATAATATCGACGCAAAAGTGGTTAAAAGTTTCAAAGTTCAAGAACAGCGGTGTGAGCTATTATTGTTGCAACTTCTGGTGCGCGTATTCTAACTGCCAGCTCGGTGCGGCCTCAAATTTTGTACAACTTCCATAGGTGCTTTTATGAGTTGGCCGAGAGTCTCATAAAATTATAGAATCTTTAACCCTTTTGGTACCGCTGAAGGACGGTAGCTGACGGCGTCGATATCGAGAAGACATTAAAATGCTACACCATTCACTTTAATGTTATCACAATATGGTGCAATACTTTGTAACAACTAGCCAGCCATACGCCTAATATTTCCGATATTCTGACGATTTTCAAAGACCGTATATCCAATAGCGAAATGTTTCACAATGCTGACGAGAGTTGAGATAGATTTCTCGAATTGGTAGCGACGGTGATAGGCGCGCGAGCGCTAGTTCACTTGAACCCCCGAGTACCAGGACTATGCAACGACGGATAACACAGCAGTGTTTGACGGCGGGGGGTGGTGGGGGGGATTTCACGAAATCGATTTCCTGATACCAACTTCGACCGTTTTCAACTAACTTACTTGAAAATATACTACATTTCTGCCGGATCCTGGCTCGCGTTTACCTTCTAACCACAGGACAAGTTCTTATACGGCTATAGTTGACGGTTTTTTTCGTTTAAGGAAATGAAAAATCGCTAGGGCATGATACTTGGCTGAACAATGTGTTATCGTTTTTGGTAATTTGTGTATAATCGTATGTCATTTCAACGACTTTCTACCAAACAGAAGCAGACATTAACGTTCGGTTGTTAGCGCTGAATCTCATCCCCTTTAGACTCGATGACCTCTGAAATCAAAGTGGAGCGTGAACGTTTAATTCATCAGGGAGCATTAGTACACAGTGCACCTCATATGATAATAGCATCACTAACGAGACAACAAGAGTAGTATCAGCAACAGTCGAAATTCTAGTAGTATTCGGCTTGAGGTTTTTGCAACACATGCGCTGCATGTGAAGCTTACTAGTAGCGTGGCCAGCGTACCCCTGTACGAAACTAGTTACCATGTAGTCGAACCATGTAGCCATCGTCGAGCGCACCAACCGCCAGCACGTGACGTATGCAGGCATCCTATCACAAGGGATCGAACCTTTTTGAGACAGCCGCACTGGCTGGTATTGCGGTATAGTATGGTACTGGGTTGATTGTTCCGCCCATCAGGGTAGGCATCCATACATTTTACATCCAGGGAGACAGACGATGATACCATATATTTGTCCCATCTCGCCTACCACTGTAGCTAAAGAGAACGAACGTCAGAGGGAAAGCGAAACAAAACAGAGAGGGAGAGGGAGAGAGAGATTGGGAAAAAAAGAACACGTCTCGTTCTATCAGACGAAGAAGTTACCATCTGCTAATCTATCTGTACAGAACTGCGACGAGTGACTGGGTGCCCGTACAACTGCTTAATTGGCGGCTTGAGTGACGCTGTCCAGCGGGCTGTGACTGAAGAGCTGGCAGAGTAATAGGTCAGCGAGATCCGAAACCGTTATCATGTTAGAGTCAGCTTGGCAGTAGCGGACGACGCTACAGTGAAGGCATGGCATTCGTCTAGTCATCAAGTAGTCCTTCATTCATCGCACTTTTGTCGCCATGATGGCCGAGAAACAGAGCGAATACATATCAGTAGGTGCCTCATCGGAATGACTACCCTCTCGGAGGAGATCACATTGAAGGATAAGGACAATGACAGTGGAGTCAAGACGCAGCTGAATTGAATCGATACTCGAACGAGTTAGACAGATCTGTTAGCGATCCGCGCTAACAGCAACAACGACAATTGGAGACAAAATGCGACATGTTTTCGAGAGGCGTGCAGGACTAACCGAGTGTTCCACCCCCTAACGAACCACCAATTTCGTCTGCAGCAGTTACCCCCAGTAACGCTATCACTCTCAGTGCGCATTGCCACAATCGACAGAACTACACGGTTAAGCGACTGACAGGGTGGCTGCTAGCATGGGGTTAAGCCTGAACATCTCTTCGTACTGAAATCAATCGGAGCGCTGCTCAGTGTCCGAACACAGTCCAATTCGATAAAGAAAGACACGGTGGGCCTATTCCTGCAGCACAAAGACGATAAGGTTGAGATGTCAACAATAATCTGGCCGTACTGCTGCCCTCCGCGTATGTTGAAACGAGCTTGTCGAACCGCACAGTAAGTTGAACAGCGAAGGAAGGTTCGGCGGCAGACAGAGAGTGTCGTGGGATGGTGGATTTAGTTGGACTGGGTTGGGTTTGAACAGACGGCGCTCGTTTGCCGTGGGACGCTCGCCTGTTCGCCATAGGCGTTTGGGGGCACAAATTGAGTGTAAAATGGAAGCTAAGACGACAAACCATGCCAAGGGGTGGAATCGACGAGTCGAGCGCCACTTGGACTTGAGAAGGTTAGCTTCCAACACGACGACAAAGAAGCGGCGCGAAGCGTAAACGAGGAGTGAAGGAGGGTTAGTCAGCAAGACGGGAAGACATTGGGAGAATGTCTAATTTTCAACTAGCGGCAGCAAAGGCAGCGCCTAGAGCAGCAGCAAACTCAGCCTAACGTATCTGTCCAACAAAACTCAAAAGTGTGTTTTCATTGTACTCTCGGGCAAACGTGTTTCACGAACACAAACCCACACATACTAATGTGCAGACTTCAGAAGCATAGACATACATACGAAAAACAAGATAACAGCAGCATCGAACGCACGTACGCATCCATACAACATGTTAGTTTTCTGCGAGCATCGGGCTCATTTGAAGACCTTATGGGGTATCAAAGGGGCCAGGCTATGGAGAAAGAAAGGAATTTGGTAGCTACTTTTTGATTTGGGGGGGAGGGGGGTAACCTTCGCCTCTCCTTCTCATTTCGTACTCTTTGTCCTTTTAAGTCGCTAGGCCTTTGGCCCTCGGATGGCCCTTGCCAAGATGTCGGGGCAAAGATTTGGAAAGGGGAGGAAAAAGGGCACGAGAAAAAGCGAGCCACTAACTCAATTCTAGACTTAAAGCCACTACCGGAGTTGTGGCCAGCCTAGAGGCGAGTTCTGTCGTCTGCCCTCTTACGCTGTGACAATGTTGCTATTGCAGGGTGAAAAGCGACAGTCGGGAGCGTAGAAACACAAGAGAAAAAAATCGGAGCAAGCTGATGAACTAAGCTTAAAAGCAGCGGAAAGTTCTTTATGTAGTTCGTTCCCTAGTCCCTTCTATTTCTCTGTCAAGTTTGCTGCTCCCTGCCGGCCTTTTTTTGCCGAAGCCGATGGCTTAAACCGAGAGGGAAACTCACTGGTGCTAGGCCTGCGCCTCTAAAGCATTCCGACTTTCTAAAGGAAGAATCTAAATGGTTGTAATCTCTTTGGGCTTTGCCGGCAGGCCACAGAGACGTGTGGACACACACGATTGGCCTGCGCCGACAGACAGCCTACACAGTCTGCGTTGCTGCTGCCTTCCACTGGCGTCGCAAACATCACTGTGCTTTACCTAGGGCACAACTTGTTCTTCTCGTTCCGGGCAACAAACTAGGGCCTGGCTGGTGTGTGTGCTTCGGTAGCTAGGTTAGCCTCCGCACTCGATTACTGAGACGTTATCGCTTACTGGCTGGCTAATATTGTGTGCATTGTCCGCAGCGTTATACAGACGCAGGTAAACCTTTTCCTCGGTTTACGTCGGGACGAGGTTAATGAAGAAATTCAATTATCGAGTAGATACCAGCACCGCAACCACTGCCGTAGGACGATGTTGGATAGAGGTTAAACGCAGTCGAGGTTATGCAGATTGCGGGTGCCAATGGCCGCTACAGCGACTTCGCAACGAGTGGCTAGCGGACAGATAGTGTCTATCGTGCGAGAGAAACAAGAAAGGAATGAGCAAATGGCTCAGTATAGAACAAAGGTTAGAGGAGTCGGTAGACTTAATGATAGTCGTGGCGTCAGAGGCTGCTGACGGTGGTGACGATGAAGTATTCCCAGAACGTCCTGGTTGGTTGGCTGGCCGGTTCGCTGTGAGTGGTAGTCTTTTGCATGCCTGTTAGCTGGAGGCTCGTCTGCGAACGTTCCCAAGGCAAAGGCTTGTCTAGGCTTCTTATCGGAGCGTCATGGCACTCGTGCTTAGCTAGTGAGACAACTATGGACGACTGACTCGCAAGCAGACCGTTGTTTGCTTGGCCCTCCCCGACCGCCTAACGGAATTCGGGACTTTGAAGTGGCATAAGAGACGATTATCGCCGCAGCACAACGCGCCATCCTACTAGTGACATCTCATCCCTCTTGGCCATTTCCAGTGCTTTGACGGCGAGAACAGTAAGGACTAAACGAGCTTTGCTTTTCATTTTATTTCGAACTTATCCGCAGGTTTTTCAATTTTCTAGCTTCGTTGCCACCGCTATCTTTCGTATCTCTGCCTCGTTCGGGCTTACTTCTTCGCCTTTTCGTTGCCGTCGTTCTAGGCTGTCTGGCTCCCTGAAGCCTTGCCAAAGAAACGACGTCCGACAAACCAACACAGAGAGAAAGACACCCGTGGCGATACTGTCTTAAGTGGTTGTTACATTGCATGGGAATATCACTAGCTTGAATAAGCTATCGCAGATTTTGCAGCAATCTCCAAGCCAGGCGCGCCCCCCACTGGGGAGGACGCCCCTTTAGTGTCCACCATAGGCAGACAGACAGACACACACTTGCATGCATACATGAGCGTATGCTCTGAGTATTCACTCATTTGTTTACTTCCGCACGTTGACGAGGTTCGCGAGCGAATAAAAATCCGACCTCACCCCATATACGCCACAAGGGGGATTGCTGAAGCCTCTAGTAATGTTACTATTTACAGACCACCCGACTTCCTTGCCTTGTTTGTTTCAAAAGTAGCAGCAGCGGCTTGAAACAAACGTCACTCGTGGAGCTAGTAACGTACTATTACCATCGAAAATGGATGTTACAAAATGTTTTTGTTGACGCAGAAAACCCAACGTTGACTCGCAACTTAGCTATTCAGTTGACCAGCCGGTCGCAAGCAGTCACTTACGGCGCGCACTATAGTAACTTCCTTGCCTGGCACATAGCACATATTCTCATATAACAAGTTCCAGCTTTCGGATGGTTTCGTTTTCGTTTCGTTGCCATTGGGGTGCCACAGTTTGGCGACTTTATGTAGGCGTCTCCATACAAGAAATATATACTACAGCTAGAAATAGCTAAATTAAAGCAGATCGTGCCGATTATAAATGATATGTCTAGCGTTAAACTAGTAAGCTAGCACAACTCTATACGTCAGCCCATAGGCATCTGTGAGAGGAGTACTACCGACAGACGGCTGTCCTTCTAACGTCACGCGTTCATGATTTAATGTCGTATGCACGGTTTGGCTGGAGTCGGTCGTCATCCATCGACCTGCCGACGAGTTCGACCATAGTAACCGTGCACGAGTGAACGAACGGATTGATAAGCCAGCCTGCCTCGCTTCTGCCGGTTCCAGAGTGTCCATAGCACTTCAGCACTTTCCAAGCAAACGAAAGCTCTAGCTCTGACGGGGGCAGTGAATAAGTTCGCCTCCGTATCGAGCTGACGATAGCCAGATGGACAAATTGGAACGTTTAGCATAATTGCCATTATGTCGTCGTCAAGCCATAGTCGAAAGAGTACTTTCAACAGACTAAACGTCAGGGCGACAAAGTCAAGCATGAACGAATCTTTGTTTTCTTGCCACTGCTGCTACTGCCGCGGTTGTATTCTGCATTTTGCAGTATCCTAATCACTGCGATTTTACGATCGTAGTGTAATAGAGCGTTCACTGGCGATTCTATTGACTCGTTACCTCATAGCAGTTTGTTCGCTAGATAATATGTAAATTCGATGGGTCGCCTGATCGGCGTCTGATTATTGAAACACCAAGAGCTTGAACCAGTAGTAGGGCTGATGCTAGGGGTACGAATCCTACCGATGGTTTGTTAAACAGGACTGTTGAAATGAGCTTTTCATGGTAACTTCGTTCCAGCTTGTTTCTCTAGCTCTTGCTCCGTTTCGGTACGAACCTTCTTGGCCAGAATATACCGTATTTGGATTTTGAGCGTTTTCAGTTGAGCCGCTACTCGTGTTGCTATTGCCTCGATGATTATCGCGTGGCTGTATGGGCACAACGTTGTCCGCAGTTCCCTTTGCGGCCATAGAATCGCCGCTCGCCATGGCGCCGTCTTCAACGTCATCTGTTGCGGTCACCACTTATCGGTTTATAGGTGCCCGAATTAACAGCACTAATAGCACTACTGACGATGTTATGTACTAACTGATATTATCACTTCACTGATAGTGTAATGATGCTAATTCTTTGGCGCGACAATCAGAACAAACAAGATGGCCGCTGACCACCTATCTATCCTCTTGTGCGAATTAATACGCCGCACTTGATGCTGGTAAACAAAAACGACAACAACAGCACCAGCGGCGGTAGAAGGGTCTGCCGCACCGCATCGAACGAGATCGCACCTTTAGCTTGACCAACCTATGCCAGACGCGTGTCACTGATACGTTAGAACACTCTCTATTTAAACGTCATCATCCAGTTTACGTATCTAGCTAGCTTTCTGTTAGTGCGCATACGTAATGCGCGCCGCTGAATAGCAGGCATCTCATTACCAATTCATTGAGGGAAACGCGTCTGTTTGTAGCGGGAATGGCAACGCTAGCAGCAGCGGCTATTGCCACAGTGACGACCCGATGCAGCACTTCGGCGTACGCCCAGCAACGTCGGACGAACAAGGTCGCGCGTAAGCACCAGTAAGAAGTGGGTAATGATAAACAGCTGATGTCGATTGTCAATAACGAACTTCGCTTGTGAATATGTCAGCGCACGCATATTAACATATATAGACCCAAGTTAGCGACGTTCGGGTGTTGTCAAGGGGCGCCGGTTCAGGGGCAGCGTCGCTTCTGACTTTGTCGAAGTAATCAGACAGTAAGTTAGCGTATTTAACAAAAGCTTATCCAAGGCGGATCGCAACTATGTACCATTCCGCGCTAGAGTACTGCTGGCCAACGGTTTACTATAACGATAAGGAGTCAAGGTTAGGTAAATAAACGTCCGTGATATCGTGATAATATTAATACGATTATGATTAAGTTAATGATATAGCCGCTATATCAATAATCATTGTAGCGTTAAGACAACACTGAAGTTACGTGAACTAAGTTATCTCGGGCCACTCGATGACTGAGATCGCTACTGCTTGTGCCGCTATTTGTGCAGTCGGCGTTTGTGACAATAATATCAAATGCTGGCCAATAAGTTTCCAATTAGTTTACGCCAGGTCAGTATGCTGTCGCAAACACTATCTCTACAAAAGGCTACGGTAGTGATATCAGCGGCCGTGGCAGATTGTGCGGCTGTTAGCCAGGCGTGCGCCTAGGTAGCTGTAAGGGTCCACTGTTTTGAGGGAGCTCCCAGATGGAACGGCCGTAGTCGCCGTGAGCACCACGTCGACACGCACACCGATGCGGCCGCAACAATCGAGCAGGAATCGTTTGAGATGAATGCTGTCCCAGATGCGGATGTGGTGTGAGCGAAAGCCACACCATTGGGGCACTGCTGGCAGCAAGCAGAATAGTGGAGTTAGGAAAGCGAAAAGAAACATTGCGGCCACGAAGACAGCAACGACAATTCCGGGACTTATACGCGGTCCGGCCCATCCGTGCCTGGGAACCTAATATATCGCACAACGCAAGACTGATCTTAAAGCTGGAATCAGGTTTGGGGCCGCTGTGCCTTGCGTTTTTCTGTCTTGTTATTGCTGCTGTTAAGGAACGACGTTGCCAATGCGTATATAGGCTCCATGTTTTGAGCCTGAGTGTGAGTCGCTGGCATAATAGTGACGGACTAAGTAATGTGCAACAGCGTACGACAACCAGACTGTGCAGCTGCTTACCATGCCGCCTCTGCCACCGCTTACCCCACCGGTTCCCGTCAGCCATACGAGAACGCTATTCCCTTAGCGCAAGACAGAGGCAAGTAAGGAAAGAGAGAAAAAGACAGGCAGATATGGCAGGAGCGAGAAGGAGAAGAGTTCCTACCGAGGCTGGGGTACCCAGGGTTCTGGCTCGTTCTTCCCCACGACCGTAACAGTTTTGCAAAATCAGCTCTCATTTATCTAACAGGATGCGTAGCTTGACTGGGTTAGGAGGAGATTCGGGAGCCACGAAGTCCGAGGGAAGACAGCTGTGAAAACGCTCAGAGCGAACGAGTTACACAACAAGCGGTGTAAGCTATACGGATGAATGGCTTGCAGACGATGACACTATTATCCTTAGAGCAAACGACAACAACAATAGCAGCAGCAGCAGCAGCAGTAGCAGGACAGATATCAACAACAAAAATGGCAATTACATTAATAACAATACACAACGCAACGATCAGCAGTGATGAGGTAGGTTGCGAACAGAGGGGCAGAGAAAAAGTGGTCGGACGAAACTACGGGCAATACAGGCAGCAGTCATGGCCGGTAGCGGTGACATCCATAACGGCGTAACAGTTTACAGCTAAAAGCGGCCACTTGTACAATAGGCTCGACTGTAACCCTTTTAGCGCCTTGTAGGCGATCTCTGTAATAAGCGTACGAACAGGCTGTCTCAGTAGCTTCATGTGTTACAGTTTTGTTCCTGGCGCCAACGAGTGATCACAGCGAAATGACACTGTTTTCGCCCATGCTGGCTTGTTACAGCAGCCCTGAATAGCTGGACTAAAACGGTGCAATTATTACAAACTGCTTGCTGCATCCAAGCCATCCTCTAACGGCGCTAACAATGAACAGCGTCAAATGGATGGTTGTACGTTGAGCTATAGAGCCTTAACCAGTCTAGCTAGATGGCAACACATAGAAGCGCGACGATGTTGCGAACAATATGCGAGTGCAGTGGTTGACATTGCATTACAGCAGGGTCCGTAGGACAAAAGGTTCGTGATTTTAGCTCATTCCTTTCGTCCTAGGCCATCAGCACGGCTTGCTTTCCTCCCAGACATAACCACAGATGTAATTTCTCGCGCTACGTATGAGTGCCCTCCACCGAACGAGCGAGCTTCGCGGCCTGTGTTTGTGTTTTGCTTTTGTGTCGTTGTCTTTGTTGCTGTTCTACACAATAGGGGGGTTGAAAAAGGTTGCTTATGGACTCGCTACTTCAGGTCTCCCTAGTACTGAAGGTGGCGGTCTTGATGGCTCGCCTGCTCGGCGAAATGACGCTGCCTGGCGACGAAGATGAAAAGGACGACGCTTCAGTGATGAGGAGTTCTTTTGTACAACAATGACGGTGCTGCGTGCAGCCGGCTACCCCAGCTCCGTTACAATGTTTAGCGGCTTTATCCTCCCGTCGCTATTATTACTGGCCGTACTGCAACGGGCCGCTGTAGGCCGATTTGTTCCCCTTGTCTGTCCTGAGCTATTTTCCCCTGCTCAGGAGGCCACAGCAGACTGAAAGTAAATCAGCAAGCCACACCAGTGCCTTTCCAGCTTCTTACCGGCTGCTACCCTGTTATTGCCACCGCTGGCTTGATAGTCTACAGCGAAAAAGCCACGTTACTGTTCTATCCATAGCGGGGGAGAGCAAGAGAGCTTGAGAAACGTGTGCTCGGTTTGGGGGGCACGGGAATGTTACCCTTAACACAAGCGGGGGTAACAGCCACCGTCCGTCCCTCCATTCGGTAGAACTGGTCGGCCACAGGTGCCCGGCCCATGATCATAGTATGTAGTGGAAAACAAAACGTGACAATTGTCGGCTCGTAGTCAATTGTTTGTTACCTGTACATTTTCATTCTTTGGTTCGCATCTAGCTCTCAAGATCTCTTTGCCGTTTTCGTTGAAGGAGCGTAACATCGCAGACGTATGAAGCGCTTTGCATCCTCGTCAGGCAACAAACAAATAGACCACATTGCTTGGCCTTACAGGCAGCGACTTACACAGGTCTCGTTGGTTGACAGGCCCTCCGTTAAACAATAGATGATGATATGAGGCACTTTTTTTTACTGGCATTAGATGGGCAGTGAAAGTATCTCATAAGATTCTGACTAACGAAATTACACGCATATGCGCTAAACCAGTTACTGCGTAGCGCAGGCTGATTTCACCTGGGCTCAAAGTATATGCCAGTATTTTCAAAGTATTCTCAAAAGCGTCAAACATGTCCCAGTATGGGTATATGAACGCCGACTTAAAACGTAAATCTCGAAAGATGTGAAAATATAGTTCTAAAGAAAATGATTAAATATCACCGAATTTAAGTATTTTCTTTAACACTAAATAGTACGTTGTGTGGCCCTGAACTTTTCTTGTATAGAGAAAAACTGGGAAAGACTTAAAAAGGAAAGCTTGTACTATCTCACGTTTAAAAGTCTTCAACGTTTTGCAGCCTAAGTTACCTCACATCGTTTCAGTTTTTGCCAGATCCTAATTAGAGTCTAGTCTAACTGCCAACCAGCAGCTCGCTGACTTCAGCTTTAAGTGCGGCTCAACGGTACCAAGGCCGTTTGCGCCAGAAACAATAGGAGTTAGACAGCATCAGCAAACTATATATCCGTTTTCGGTCGAGTGTTGCGACAACTGTAGCAGCTCGGTGGACATCTGCACAATCGTCCGGAGCTTGAACGGGAGAGCTTGTTGGCAGACGCTGCTCGAGTTGGCGCTACTGCTAGTCCGCTTCCGTGATAACTTCCTGTTTAGTCCTGTCCGCCCTGTGTCGTCATCAGTTCAATACTAGCAACAGTACTGATGCCCCTGGTGACCCGCTACCAAAATAAGGGGTTACTTCGGTGAGGCATCGAGGGTGGAGGGGACAAAGCCGGACCGTTGGGGTGGTAGAAGAGAATCGAAGCGGTAGATTGGGAAGTCAAAAGGAAGCGCGAATTAGTCGCCTGTAGCCTGCAACTACCGGTGTTACAGGCCCATTCGAAACATTAGCCATCCAGCTGCGGCTCTAGCATGGTAGAAAAACTGGCCCAGGTCTGCGCTTCGCCCCAGCGACCGTTCCAGTCTGGCCCTGCTGTCTCTATGGTGCGGGGTAGAAAGTAGCTGGTGGCTAAGTAGAGCACTGAGATACGGCCAATGGCAGTAGTTGTGATGGCAACATTGACTCGACAGCTCAACTGATTCTGGGTTCCTCACTGCCACCCGGGTATTTGGATGACATCGCATTTGGGAGAGAGAGAGAGAGAGAGAGAGAGAGAGAGAGAGAACGAATAAGATTGTAGGAAGAATGGAGGCAAATGGAGAAGAAAGAAACGAGGTGAGCAGAATGAGGAATCCGGAAACTCGACGAAGGCTCTACTCAGGATTATATAAATGGCGTCACTGTGCCAGCGTTATCGGATGTGCTTCCAACTCCCCGCTATGGAGTGGCAAACAGTGACTATTAGAAAGGGGGTTTACAAAGACAGGGTTGATGGGAACGGTGGAAATTGGGGCGGGGATGGTTGCAAAAGGCGGCACAGCTCTCGCTAGGCATCACGAATCAGAAGGCAGCCGGTAATTGGCTTCCGTTCGGGTAACGGTCGATATTGAGAATACAGCCATTTCCATGCTCCCATGCAC
Source organism: Varroa destructor (assembly GCF_002443255.2). NCBI lineage: Eukaryota > Metazoa > Arthropoda > Arachnida > Mesostigmata > Varroidae > Varroa > Varroa destructor. Next base: position 33,640,584 of record NW_019211457.1, read on the forward strand.
ACCCTCCTCTTCGAAGGCATAGCGGGCCCCAAACGGGACTGCCAGGCCCTCTGCTGGCTTTCACCCATGCCCAGGCGGGTTTCACTGACGGGTGTGACCCTCTGCCCATTACGTTGCAATGGTTCGTGTCGTTGTCGTCGCACCTGATAGCGACGGATCGAATGCCAGTGGATACACCACGCTCGTATAGGGATTAAGCAGAGAAAAAAGCTGTGTTCTTCTTTGCTCAAGAATTATAATATTGCTACCTAACAAAATTATTTCTAACAAAGCACCGTACAGCTTTAACTAAAGTAGTTTCGGACAGGGATCATCAACTGACCTAGATTAATAAATGAGTATTATTAATAATACTAATATATATATATATATATATATATATAATGGTATAGTCTTGCAAAGATCGTGGGCATAAACGATGCTGGCAAAGTCATATACGTACATAACGGTCATCAAAGCATTCGCCCAATATATTTGGACCCAAAGGTTACTTCCCTTTCCCTCTGCAGATTACTGCATTAGACAAGTGCAAATGACTATATACAACAAATGATAACTAAGCTAACATTTCTCAAAATTCATCATTGACCGCGTACGACTTTAAAACAGGATTGCGGGCTTATTAACGTTAAACTGCCAGATATTCTGTGTACAGACATGGACTTCAGAATGGGCCCAAAACGTCAATTACATGTTCTTCACGTAGCGGCTCTAAGCTACGATAGCTAGAAGCCTCTAAAAACTTTCGTACGCGGCGCGGTGGTTTGGCTGGTTGCTTGGGATGAGGGTTTCTCGTCACCCGACATTATCGCACGTTAGCTCAATCAGCCTCTCTTTTGAGCAACAGACTATGACGTCATCGTCGAATTCAAAAGACGAGTGTATCTCTTTTTTTTGGAACAAGATCGCTAAAGCGTTAGTCCCTCGTTCTCTGCCTCTAGAAACAGCCGTTGAGTGAGCCACTAAAGGCACAGCGCATTTCGTGAGTGCCGTTCATCGTCGATGTCGCTTTTCACAGGTGAATCGCCGTCTTCCACCAGCTCGGCTCCCGATTCTTCACTTAGCCCGGCTGCTACCGACCGCACCGGCAGCGCTGCTGCTCTTTGACGAAGGCACGAGCGCCCCACCGGTGTCCTCGCCTTCGGCCCTCGTCTCAAAAAGGTTTTCTTCTCTGAGCGGTCCTCAGGAAAGAGAAACGTTGTCCTCGTTTCCGACAACGAGGACAATGTTTTTTTCTTCAGACTTTACCGCCTCTGTGCCCGTCGATTTTTTGTCGCTACGATGCAACTCTCCCGACAACCGCTTAAACTAGCTGAGGTAGATACCCCTAGTTACTACAGTGGGGGGCCTCGAACTGAACAAGTACTGGTGAAAGCGCCGAGAACCAGAATGAGTAGCGGACCCGTTGGCAAAGGCATCAAGCCAAGTGGCAGTGAGCGCACCGTCCGCCTAAGAACGAGTAGAAATGAACGAAAAGGCAGCTGAAGGGAATTGTAAAAAGAGGTTACTGTTGTCATCCCGTTTTCCAGTCGGTCCCGCTGCTGCTGCTGCTGCTGCTTACATCTACCCTAGTGGGCTTCACAGAATTATACAGGTGCTGGTAACGGGAGGGGGGGGGGTAGTCGGTTCAGAAAAGTCCATTGGAGTGGGCAGTGGAAAGGGTAGCGGTAATACAACTGCCGCCTTTCGGATCCATTTGATCTAATTGTTTCCTATTCTTGTTTGTTCCAGGTGAGTGCGCCAATTCGGAAGCCGTCTGCCTCTGCCGTTGTTGCTTGTTCACAAGTGGAAGAAGTAAAGAGCTAACCGACTGATGATTGCTGACTAGATTCCCGTATTCTCAAACCCTTCTCGTGAATCTCATTCATTTGAACGGCTGCCACTACCGCCACTGCTCTTGGCTGGCGACCGCTCCGAGTGCCTGAAAACGTGTTGTTGACGTTGTTAAGCTTCTAAGCTTGGAGAAACTGGATGACCACGCTCCGAGCTAGCAGCCGTTGTCTAGCGGGCAACATCCCAAGCATGAACAGTACCGGTTCACGAATAGCGGAGGGTTAATAAGCCACACGGGACCTAAGATATGTTTAAAGAATAACTGCTCTTAAACATGTCAAAAGTTTTTTTCTTGTATTAACTACGTTTCTAACTCAGGTCAAGCATATTTGATTCTGGCAGTTGAGATCGTACGTTAGAAACTGATACTCCTAGATCAACCTTTACGATCTTAAGAACTGTGCTAGCGTCAATTGCGGTAGGGTCCCAAGCCACAAAGGTACAAAATGAGTGGTTGCAAATTTTAGTAGTAATTATCTTGAAGGTCACAGTCAGGATGATCGTAGCAATTTCACGGCACGCAAGCCTGCTTGGGGTCTACGACGACCAAGTAAACATTAACGACAAAACATAATTCTGCTATAGTCATTTTTCAGTTATATAATATGACTAAGTTCTCGCCGAATGACATTTCCTTTGGCACGCCCAGATGGGCAACTTCCCCAGTTGGTCGGGTGCTACTCTGCAGAGCGTTAATACCAGCGGACTAAACGCTTTGAAAACGCGTCCACCCGCTCATAAACACGGCCGCTCACAGTTGCAAGAGCAGCCGTACCAAACCCCGAGTGGCACAATTACGTGCATGGTCGTAGCGAACACAATCCGTATTTCCATGGCTTCATTCGCTAGGAGGCAAATCGTCGAAGAATAGCTATCAGTTTCGGGCAAGAGATGCACTGTTGTATACGTCAAGGGTGTCGTGATGGCCGTCATCGCCAACACTATCGTTGTCACAAGCAGTATTATATTAATGAAATATCATTTCTCCCTCATGAAAACCTTATGTGTGATGTGGTGTGCTGTTCGTCCATTAAAAGGTAGTCAGTCAGTCAGTCAGTCAGTCAGTCAGTCAATCAATCAATCAATCACCAATGATCATGGACCAATATGCACAGCAAAAAGCAGGTAGGCTACAAGCAATAGATGCGTCATTAATGTTAATGTACGGGACAACTGTAACATTTATTGCGGTCGCTGATATTTGGAAGACTGTGTTCGATTTGCGGCTGGGAGATAATTGCCGATCATTTTTGATGATCGTCCCTTGTACTATGATGATGCCGAAATTGAAAAGAATCAATTAAGTTAGCTTAAAAGAAGCTATTTATCTTCACGAAATATATGTGGCTGCCGAGACTGAAAGAAGTATGGACATAATCATGCCATATTTATTTTTATAGCCACAAGTAGATCTGCTGAAGGTACAGGATTTGTTTTCTAGACCTATGTACAATAGCCTCTAATGGACTTGTACTGACGCATATTTTTTTTACATTTGTCGAAAAACATCTATTGGTCGGCCGTTGTAGGTGAATATTCTTTGTGTTACAAGACTAAAAACAGTAGAACAACTTTTCAGTGGAGAAATTTCTCATCTAGCGAAATTGGTAGAACTTGTCGACGACTAACATATCAGGTAAGCTCGCAATGTTCTGAAGCATGTGGACAGATCACGCGCGAAGATGTATAGTGGAGCCGAATCTACTTATCTACGTCAGTGAATGGCCTCGATCTTACCTTTTCAGTAAACATTCAATCGATAGATGGTGATTTGATGAACCATACAAGCGAGAGGGAAACTTATCGGTCACCTGTTTCTTCTTCTCTTCAATTTTCTTTTCAATTAAAAGCTAATTTAACGTTCATCCATTATAATTGCCGCGCGTTTCTAGCAGATTGTATCAAGGGTTTCTTGCGTAGGCCAACGTAATCTTCGAATTTCGATCCAGCTAGGTTTTCTCTAACTGGCAACCAACAATAGGCTGCATAATTCAAATTAAGCAGAGCTAATGTAATTTAGACACCCACCTCGTTGGCCTGTTTTTTCAAGACCTCGTAACTTTTAAGACTCTTTAGCTATTTCTCTGCTAGGAGCTTGTTAGAAGAGCCGTACGACTGCCACCGTCGTAGCATCAAAACGTGTCTAAGCGAAGCTTTCGTGGGAATCAGCTCAGTCTTATTTCGCTACTAACCCTTTTCCGCTGTCGCCAACCCTAACGTGACTGGTGTTAATAAAAGCGTCCCCGTGACAGTACCGATGTTACGGCCACTGTTGGCTGTACGGTTCCACTGACGAAAATTTCCGTACCCCAAGAAAGAACGGATGGAACATGTTCGAATGACGACTACGGACGCTACATTGAAGAAACCAGCCTAAGTCGCCTGTTACCAGCACACTACAGATCTAAGCGTTTGCGCTATCCCGTGTTTCTCTCTACCATCTTTACGAATTGCACTTATTTCACGCCTGATAATCTACCCCAGCTGATAGCAGTGATAACGGAATAGCCCGTAGGGTGATTTTCCAAGGAGCGGCTGCCTCACCGCCGCTGATTGCAGCAGTAAATTTTCTTGTGGCGACAACAGCAGACGCAGAAAAAACTGTAGAACCCGCTTGATGGTGAGAACTCGACTGATTGACAACATAGAAAGCAGCGGTAACCGCTAGGCGAGATCACAACAGTAGTAAACAACAATTATATCTATATAAGGCTGGCCTAGTTTAACAAAATAGAATTGCGTAGACCGTACGGCACTTAGTGTGTTAGGCCCGGATGACCAGCGTAACGCGTTTCAAAGAAATAGTGATTAAGGTAGATGGGGAGACCGAGAGACTGAATATAAGAAAGAGTAGTGTCTCTATATATGAAACATACAAGGAGAACTTTACGCCACTACGACTATTGAGCTGGCCGCGAAGCTGTCAATACTCGGGAGGTGCTACTACCAGCAGCGACGCTTTGAGACATCCCCAAGAGTTAAGAATGAAGAGAGAAGGCGTGAGAGTAAAACGGGCCTCGCCGATTGACGTCGCTGACGCCACGTCGAGCCAAAGAAATTGGCGGACAGACTAAGGGTAAAAAGGTCCTGCTTGCCAGTTTTTCTACCCCTCCCCCCTGATTGCATTGATAGGCTACTAGTGCTGCCTCTCCTACCACCGTATCGCTCCCTGGGGAGCCGTAGCAACGAACCCCACAGATATAGACGCTTTCGCGTCAACCGATAGCCCACAAGGCCAGAGAAGAGTCTAAGTGTAAATTTTAATTATTATACTAGCCAGAGAGTATCTGCGCTGTTCTATATACCATGAGAAAGAGGGCGGGCGAAGCCGGAGAATAGGAGTACGAAAGGGCCAATGATGCTGTGTTCTTTGCTTGTGCTCAGTAGACGCTCCGACTGAAAATAAACCAATAGCGATTGTAATAGTAACAGTAGTTAGGAAATGCCGAATGTGCGAAGGCTGTGGCAGCATATATATATATAGCTATAATGGCCAATCTTCTGTTTTGGGTCCTGTTGACTAGACCGTACGCGTTTGACATGGTTCTGGCATATGTTTAATAGTATTATGGAAGTGGTAAATTTTTCTGTTGACGACCGTTTCATAAACGGAAGAATGTTTAGAAAAGTGGCATTTTTCGTCGTGTGTTTGTCCGTATCAAAATAACCTCCTACTTAACATAGAATTAAATTAGCAACTGGCAATGAATCCACCAGTTCTTTTTCATCAAAGTTCCGTTGAGAAGTTGCACAGCTTTGTCGCCAGATGGAATAGGCCATATTGGCATGGCCGTTATTGTGGCCTCCTTTCGTATTGCAAACACAATCGACATATTACACAGTCGAATAGCCTGTACCGAAATAGGTAAGCGGCGCGAAGTTGAACGTCAATTGAAATGTAGTGGAGGTAATAACTAAGATTCTATGCGCCCCCTATGATGAACGCCTTCATTCGAGAACATTTCCTGTGTGCGCTTGTCTCTGATTGTACGATTGGTCTAGTAATTTGGCATTTGCATGCTGACTCTTTGCTAAATCTCGTTTACCACGGTGAGTCATCGCCCCTCCTGCGTTTTTCAACGTGTTTCCGTCCTTCCCTATCTTCAACATTTCTTCGTGCCTCTGAAACCCATCCCATCTGCTTGCACAGGCACTGCGTTCATGGTAAATAATCATTTAATGCATAATAATAATATATATATATATATATATATCTTATGAAGGTATTACACTAATAATAATAACGGTAGCAGGTAAAGGAGCTGTTACCAGCGCTCTTTCTGGAAAACTGGATAATATTCTGCTGCCCCTTGAGGCTGGAATATTTTTAACAACAAATTTAAAAGAAATAATAACGCCCACTGTAGCCATGTTATATGCTTTCTATAAGGCCTGCCTAATAATAAGTGGCAGCTTCAAATAGAATTTCAAAACGACGACAATGGCCGAGCTGTCACACAATGCCCGCACCATCAACGGCAGCGGCAGCGCCTACGCCGATAATGCCGTGGAGGTAAGAATGGTTCGGCAATCTCATATATTCGTCGGTCGTCTATTTTAAAACTATAATCGAAAGTCGTCGGCTCATCCTGTTAAATCGTGCGATGCGCTATTCGTGTGCGTGTGATATGGTGGCCAAAAAAGGCCCGCTGAAGTGGCAATGGTAACGTTCATCGTCGTAGTTCGCCCCCTATCGGACCCATCTGAATCGTAAGAGTCTGCATGTATATGTGTGTGCATGTGAGTATATTAATATATTATTAAAATGGGTGGGGGGTAAGGAGGGCGGGGGGCGGGGTCAACTCGAGTTAAATCGGCCCATTGATAGTGGTGATTCGTCGTCGAACCGTCTGGCGACGACGCCGACAATGACTTTTCCGTCCAAAGTGAGAATATTTACGGTGATTGTAGCGGATGACATTAGCACAACAGGTTGATGTTGGGTAGTAGCCGCTTTGTGTAACTTAGCTGTAGTTCCGCAGTTGGTAAGATGGTTTTTTCATCTTGCGTTCCAGCTATTCAGCCGCAAAGAATGCCTCTACCTTAATGGTTTTTCTCTAACCGGCAGACCCCCGCTTTTCCTTCAGTGCCGTGGTTCATATGCGCGGTATCGTGTCATCGCTAGTAATAACTGATGCCGACTGAATGTGTGCGTGTATAATATATATGAATGTGTGGGGACACGCGTGCACTGCACAAAAAAATACTCGTAACCGGTCAAGAGACTTCTCTCGGCTTCATTGCTAACGTCGAACGCCGCTGCTACAACTAACTGACAAGCAAACCTTTGCCACCTCCAGGAAGTGAATGGCAGCTGAGCAATCGTAGAGCCAATAACTGAGACGGCGCTACTTACAACGACCTTCGAGGCAAGGACAGAGGGCCTTGATGGGTGCGTTCTAGTTAGACGTAGAGCGAGCATCCTTTTGATGGGTACTGGGTATGAAAAACCCTGTCCGGTCACCACAAAACGTAATCCGGAATCGCTAGCTGTACGACAACTAACTATGTTAAATGATATATCTGCGTGGATGATAATGGACGGGTTCACTAACAAACACACAGATGAGTGCTAACCAGAATAAAAAAACGTATGCTTATTTACATTTTTTTACATCGCCTCTGACCACGTAAAATACGCAAATGCGCACAAAAAAATAGGTACAGTGCACAAAAGTGGTATCCAACATTGGATCCCAATATACACATAGGACTTCAGGACGTTATTTTCACTCTGCCCCATAGATTGCCAGATAATGATGATAAGCTAGATAGGTAGAAAGGTAGGTAAAAAATAATGAAGAATACATGTAGGTCATCTATAATAGTTTCTATGTAAGTGTGTTTAACCATGGACACAACGTTTCTATCATAGGATAGCCTTTTCTTCGATTTATCTTTTAGAACAAGGACTTCTTTCTTGACCGGCTAGGAATGTCGCGCGAATAAAACAGCTATATTTGATCCTACAGTGTGATATATATATGTATATATCATTGCCAATATGATGCTATATTTCATTTTTTTACACTGTGTACTTCTCTGCACTCCGCATATCAGCGCCGTCGTGTTAATAAATCCGTATACAAAGCAAACGTCCGTCTCGCTAGCGGAATACGCATTACAGTACGCTATGTGTATCTGTGCTGCTATGTCAAGCGACTGAAGTCGTTTCCGTACCTTAGAACTGGCCTGTCTGTGTCCATCTTTCGTTTACTTCGCCACCTTTATGCGGTGCCTTTAGCTGTGTTGGTATTTGACTGGCTACGTGCAGTAGTTCCCTACCAGCCTAATAATATCCACATCTTCTTTACTCATAGCCTGCGTGCGTGCGTGCGTGCGTGAGGCCGTATTTGCGCAGCAACAACAGAAGGAAGACACATGTGACAGCAGCAGTAACGACGATGCCGACGAATTTTGCATAGACATCCTCTCGACAGCGTCGTAAACTTACACTTCGAAAAAGACAATAGTTTGTGCGTGGGTGTGAAGACAAGGGAAGCAAGAGAGAGAGAGAGAGAGAGAGAGAGAAACGACCAAAAAAGGGGCGAGATGGGAGCGAGACGACGCGCGATATGTTACGTGCATTACAACTAGCGACGGCGGCACTAAGTGTGGCGTATGTCAATGTATGCGATAGGCTTACTGGCCTATCATTCCACATATCGCTCAGCCCTTCCCTCCGCCCGCCTGGTGTTTCACGTTTATTCAATGGCTGACTGCTGTGGATGTGACACGACGTTGGCTGTCGACCGAGACAAGTTGAGAAAAAAGAGAAACACTATAAATAATGCATCCATTTCTGATTGTGAATGGCAACTGGGAGCTAGCGACTGAGTGTAATAGGACAGATTTAGTAGCAGATGTCGTTGCAGTCGAAGGGATTTACCCTATCGACTTAGCGGATGCTACCGTTTTCTATTGGCTTAGGTAGTGGGCGACAGGAACAGTTGCGTTGTTTTTGTTATTACTGTCGTTGTTGTCTGCTGCCTCTTAGGAAGGGCTTTTGTACATTCTACCAGTACGATCGACAATGAACCGGGAGCATTTTCGAAACCTGCAACTGACGCAGTTTGTACACGCGAAGTGTCCCGGCTAGAAGCTAGGCGCGTCGTTGCGTGTCATAATATGTGGCCAGCTCCTCATCGCAAGGAGGAAACGAGGTAAAAAAGACAGGACGGTATCTTTATTGGCAATTTACTAGCATTTCTGTCTGGACGGCGGCGAAAGCGACAAAATCGTGTAACGCTTTCCGAAAGCAAGGAACTATCACTCAGATCGCCTATACATTATCCGCCCCGATGGCAGCTTCGATACAAAGATTAAAGCGCTCGCATGTTATTTCAGAATACTTACTGAGAAGTACTTTCTAATAATAACGGTGAGTGCAGCGATATTGGTGCGTTTGGACTCTGTCCAATACAGACTGAATATGGTCAACAGGCGCAACGCGTTGAAAAACCGCTAACCATTTTAGCTAAAAATACGATATAATAAAATATTAATAATCTTCTTATAAAATCGGCCTCTAGTATTTGTAGGAATCATCGGGAATATCGTTTTGTGCTTTTTTTGCTCAAGCTCTTAGCAGTTTCAACTGGCATATGGCAATCTTCATGGATCCTTCCTTGGCTGCTGTGATGAGCATTGCCATTTGGTTCTAGGACGAATTAAATTTCTGGTACTAAGGACAGCAAACGCTATTCGAAGAATCAACCTGCCCCTACGTGGCAGGACTGATATTTCCCATATAAATTTGGATACTTCGGTTTCAAGGTGCCTCAATTTCTTTAGATTGCCATGCGTAGGTCCATATCTAATCTACATATGTAGGAGGGTACAGTTGGATGTTGCTGTTACATACGTTTTTTTTCTCTCAAACCGACTGGACGTTGAACGGATTCAGAAAAAGACAAAATAAAAGAAAAAAAAAAATCATTGTGAACAAATATCATGTTATGCGAGGAAATAGCCAGACGCAGTGACAGGTAGAGCTGCTGTTCGATCATATGTTGAACGATTTCTATTGTTGTTAGCGATTGCCTATAATGTTATGGGCATAATGTTGTTAGCTTGTTCTATGGTTACATGTAACGAATAGAGTTTTTTTTTTTTACTATTCTGTTATTTTCAGTGTACTTTTGCTGACAGCCTATTGCATTTATGTTTCAAGCTGCCATTTAAATTAGGGCGCTGGCTGGGCATTTTTCTATTGTTGTCATCGTCCTTGTTATTTCTTTTGAAGCCACCATCTTTCTTCACTAATCCTGCCTTTTCGTAATCTTTCTTTACATTAATGCTACGGATAGCTGAAGCAGCAACAGTGTCAACTTCAGAGCCGCTGTAATCGGCGTTAGTGGGCCTATTTCACTGAAAACTTTAATATTGGCTTGGTAGCCCTCGCCCACTAGGCCAAACGGTCCTGCATCATCCTTCCGAGGATGCCGGCAGCCTCAAGCGGCGAACGGCCGGCCAGCCAGCCAGCCAACCAGCCAACCAACCAAGAACTTATTATTGCGACAACGGAGGCTCCTTTTCGCTTAGCAGAAAAGAGGATAGCAAATGCCGTGGCCTGCCTGCTTGTCCTGACAAAAGAGAAAAAAAGAGGCGGCTCCTACGCGAACGAGACGCTGAACCTCAGCAAGACGAAGTAACCAAATGATCGGTGTCGTCGTTGTCCATAGCGAATCTTCTAAGTGAATTCCGCTGGGCAGTGCAAAGGAGTAGCTCGCTGGCGTTCATAAACGGGGTGCATAGCAGTTTTAGCGATGGCTGCAGCACTATTAGACTCAATAACGGCCTCGGTCTTAGTTTAGCTGGCGATAGATCGCAATGGAGACTCCGAGCAAGCGAGCCTTACCTTATGAGCAGTTTGAAATTCTCTCATCTTTTCAAAGACGACCAGTTCCGGCATCGAAGTCTACACTGTTATAGTTATTTTTCTCCCGCAGCCATTTTGTTGTCCTTGACCTCCCACAGGCGGCGTAAACAGGTTTCGAACAGCTCGTGCAACTTTCGACTAGAGCTTTTGGTTAACTGCTATTGGCGCTCTTAGTTGTGACCGCTTTTCTTAGCCCTTCTTTTTTGCTCTTGTGTTGTTATTATTAAGTTCATCCGTCTTTTTGACTCCTGCTGTTTTTCGGATCTTTGAGTCCATGGCTTGGATGGTGATTTGCTTCGTTTTGTGCCGTTGCGAGCACCTTGTTCCTTGCCTTTTGGAAGATAGCTCTAAAGAGAACCGAAGCAGAGGAACTCTTGCCGGGGAGAGATGCTCGTGGGGATCGGGTGGTACGCTGACGCAGATAAGCATAGCAGGATCTCTCTTTCAAGATCTGCAAAAGACGGTCTGGACGGTGGCTGTTACCCTAAACGAACAACGCTATACCCCAGGCAATAAAGAAGCCAACGGGCAAATACCTATCTCCTCTAAAGGGTGTTTCCACTAGACCACGGTAGCTGTTTTTCCCGAGCTGTCTCCCCATATTAGACAGCTATGTTTGCGACAGGCGCTCTGATGTTTCGACTGGTAAATCTACGGCATGGGACACTTGAGAGCTAGCCACACGTGCACCAGGGTTAGGGCCTTTGTAGAAAACTGGCTAGGATCTTTGTCTTGTTGGTATGCTTGTCCTTCCGTGAACAGATGAACGAGCCTGGCTGGACAGAGTTAAAACAGCTAAATGCTGCGGGCCACCCAGCTACTTCGCATACTCCACCAAACCACCGATGTCGTCCTTGTTGGTCCTCTTTTTCGGACTTTTCGAGCGTGCCAACGTGGCTACAAAGTACGGATGGTATCGGATATTCTTAAACTACTAATACAAGAAGGCTGGTAAATGAGCGAAGCCGAGAAAGGCTACTAACGACGAAGCAGCCAGCAAACACAACGTTTTCTTCCTGCTGCTATTGCACGGTGGTGGATGTCCTAAGTTTTCTTGCGGCTGGTGGTACTTGCGTTGCCGCCAGCTTCGTCGTCTTCGTCCCGGCGCAGTTAAAACACTTAACGACAAATTCGAAGAATGCCTCGGAGTAGATTAAATTTAGCAGCGGCGGCGGCGGCGGCGGCTGCTGCTGCTGCTGCTGGCGGCCTCTCTGATGTTAGCTGGCTATGGCCGTGCCCACCACAACGGCCACAACGACGCTAATGCATCTCGTGTCACGCCGTTGCCTAGCGCTTACATTACCCCACGACTGCCCTGTATAGCACATACTAACACTGTGCTTGCGCTCCTGAACGATATGTAGCGTCGAAGCGACCGGCGTTGAACATTGGAAGCCACGCCCGACATGTGTCTGCTTTACCGACCGACCCATCGTCTGTCCGCCCACGGTCGAAACTTGCAGTGTTTCTTTGTCCCTTCAAACATTAGTGGCCAGTGCCATTGCGGTGATAAATACTAACGTTTTCCTCCGCTGCTGTTTCCACCGCCTTATCACTTTTTAAGCGGACTTCGTACATCAAGCCAAGAAACAAGAAACACCCAAGAAAGAAGCAGACGGATGGCGACGAGGATGGACCAGAATAATAAGAAAAAAAAAGGGTCGATTAAATACCTTTCCTCATTTGTCAACTAGCTCTATTTTACGTAGACAGCTTCCGTCGTGTTGGTTGCATGAGTTAAGTCTCTCATCCCTGCTGCGCTACACCACGTCATGCTTATATCATTGTATTATTGCCGTATATGGAGATGTTGGCGTCTATAGCATTACACTGCTGGTTACGTCTGATACGGTGATCTTGCTTGTTAGCCTCAACGGAAGCAGAATCTAGCCTGAAACTATCAGTCCAAGGAAAATTGTTGTTTGGTAGCTGGCCCTGGCCGGTACACCGATATATAGAGACCAGTGCGACAGACCAAGTACGAACACACACAGCATTTCATGGCCGTCACTTAGTGCGCAGGCGGTAAACGCTGATGCTGCCGTCTACAAATTATCTCTGGCCGCCGCGAATAGTGCGAATTAGCCTTATCTGTGGTGCGATGTGGTTTGTCGAATGCTGTTGCTTGTAGAGGTAGACAGCAGCCAATGGTTTCATCTCGGCCCTGGCCGTTCTCTGCAGTTGCGTGGCCGGCCCTTTTTTCTAATATGAGCGTGAGATGAACATTTGTTTTTAATCGATTATGGTGTTGTCTTTCGTATGTATGAACGCCGACGTAGGGTAGATATGACAGTATTTGTACGGATACGAAACGATAGAAACTCGAGTACGTTCACGTTTGGACATTGTCGACCTGTATACGTACGAATCTAATTAAGGTGTGGTATGGCAACTACCGTTGCTCTGGCCATTTCGGTTGTTGTCGTTGCTGCTTCTCGTACGGCCTCGCATCTTTTATTGCTCCTATTGTTGTTAAGCAACAGTGAGACCATGAACGCAACGCGTGCATGGTTAGTTGGCTAGTGCCCACACCGGATGGCTGCTGATCGTTGATAATGGTTGATGTATCAATGGTAGCGACAATCAAGACGACGTCAAACGCGTGATTTCTGCGCCTGGCAGCGAAACTCAACGGGTCTTTAACGACGCCAGAGAAAAAGGTATTTGTGATTAATTCGATACGCTTTTCGATATTCCTCGCCGTCAATGATATCTCAGACGGCAGATCATTCGGCACGGCCTAAGCTATGTGAATTCGTGCAGGTTTTAGGTTGCTATATATATATATATTAGTATACCTGCATGTACATGTCGGTTTATGGGTCTGAATAGTCGTGCCAAACATCGAAGCTAATTACAGAGAATTCCTTACTTACGGATTGGACGCTCGGGTTGACTTTAGATAACCTGTCATAGCCCACATGTTCTATTAGGTTGTCCCTGACCATTTCATCTTTTCATCATTTTGAAGCAAGTTGTATTCACAATTAAGCTTACTGCCTTTCTCTCAGAGAGAGCTCACGCAGTCTTCAGAGATTGGGACCCGTGTGCGCATATACGTGTGAAGTGTATATATGAAGTTTGCTATACTGAACGAGTTGAAGCTGGTCTGCACGAACGTGTGCTGTGACTCGAGCTTCGTCCTTATTTCCCGAAGGACTTATTTACCAATACTAGTAGGAATACGACTACCCTCAGTAGGAGTCTGAATGGGAAAACTTCTGCAACGCGCATCAGCAACGAGTGTTAGATGTTTTGAGCAGGCCGACTACAAGTTTGATTCTGCCTCTTATTGGTAACAGGTGCGATTGGAATAGAGAAGCGTTGTTGCTGTGAGCTACGAAAGTTTACTGGCAGTATCATAGCATACCATAGAGATCTATAAAATTTTATATTTTCTCTCTGTATATCTATATATATATCTCCAGGGTATTCATTGGTACACGGTAGCGTGTATTCAAAGAATTATCGTTGACGCACAAATACGAGATGCCAAATCGTGACTTGTCCATTTGGCCCGAAAAAGGCTTCTTATTAATTCATTTCGACTATTCTTTTTCTATTTTTCACGTTTCTTCGTCTCCAAAGATATAAAGACGCTGTTTCCCCGTTTTCACCACTTGAACGGGTTTGATACGGGCTAATGAAAAGGTAGGCTGACTTCTCGGAATTGGCAGACTCGTCAGAACCGTCTTTCAGATATTTGCAGCAGCTTGTCAGGGAAAGCTGTCGTTGTTGCTTGTGACAACGATAAGAAAAACTAGGCTGTTTGACCTCACCAGGATACTTCATATGATGCTTGTTGTATGTCATTCGGTACTACGAATGAATGCTGAGGTATCCGCTAGATCCGCTATAGATGTAAATATAACTTTGAAAGACAGCGAAATATATGCATAATCACGCGGTTAGAGGATTTCCAATGTTGGTTGTTGTTTCAACAAATGAACAGGGCAAAAAGGTGACTAGAAGAAATTGCCCTATACGATATGGCAAGTTAGCGCCGAACGAAGCCTAGTACGTGCTTATTTATTAGATATGCCATGGCATAAGGGATACCAAAATGGTCGTTTTATACCGAAATTAAATAGCTACAGTGTGGTTAATTTCGTAGCGAAAAGTAACCGTCAATGAAGGTCACCGTTTATGAACTTTGCTTGTGCAGTAAGTTGGAAAAACCCCAATAATGATAGGACAGACATAGACAAACCAGAAAGAAGAGTAAATAACGTGCCGTTTTTGGGCGAACTCGCTAAACGTGGTTCATCTGTAATCAAGGTAATATATTTTTAAAGTTTTGTGTCTTTTTCAAATTACCTTTTTTTATTTTTTACCTTACAAATTAACCTTAGTTATCGAGGAGAAAGCTATATATTAAATGGTAATTAATCAAAGATGGCACAATCATAATCCGAAATGCATTGCCTTGCTGTGAGAAATTAGAAAAAAAAAAAAAAAAAAAAAAAAAAAGCTGTGAATAAAGACGTGCCGCCGGAAATTTGATTTGCTGTGGTTTTCTCCTTTGGGACTGTATATTATAGTAAGGCGATGCCCGGGGCTTAATTCAGTCCAAGCAAAAAAAGAGAAGAAGAGCATCAGCGCAAAGGAGACGAGCAGCTAATGGCTGATGGCCATATCAATGAAATTAAATGAAGGCTAGCGTTAGATAAGATTATACCCATTAGATAATAATTGCCCTTTGTGTTTAATTTACGACAGCTTTTGGTGCTTTTCTTCTTGCTATTTGCTTGGATGGCGTCAGCCATTGATGCCGGCCATATTATAACTGCTACAATAAAAGTCCTACATTATTATGTTAATGTTAAAATCAATAATAATTGTTATTATTACTGTTATGACGAAATCGAAATTGAAGATCGAAGATCTCGTCGAAATTGAAGATCAATGGTTGAACGGGAATTTGCTTTGTCTATGTACGTTGTGCTCCAGTGTCGACACCTCCTATATAATAGTAATAACAACGACTTCGAAACGCGTTACGTGCTATGTGTGAAGGTCTATCTAATAGCAGCGAAAAAAGTACCAAAAATTAGCACTGATGCAGCGAGCGAGGATAAGAAAAGCAAGAAAAAGCCTAAATAAAGGACGGAAGGAGCCGGGAAGATCGTTTTCCCAATATTTCGACAAACCACAACGAAAATGATTCGATAACAATATGTTACATAACAATTGCCATGATCATATATACGTCTAGTGATCAGGAACACCGAGCATGGAGGGCAATAGAGAAGCGTTGTGCCAGCTCGATGCCTTTGAAGGCGATGGGAAGAGCGAGAGACAGAGAGAAGTCTCAGAGAGTAAGTGATACGTGTTCTGAACGATTCGTGTTTGTTTTAAAGGCCAGCCACGGCGGCATCATACCACACCATACAATACCGCTTGCCATGATAGCGCGCGAAATCTAAATAAATAAACAGGTGTACTTTGTTGTTGTTATGATCTAAGATGTAAACGTTTCGACTTCGGTCCGGCATCGCCGTTTAGCATTTCATCAGACGGCTAGCTCCTAGCAAAAAACGAAACGTGTCTATGTCTGATTCTAGGCCATCGCGTGTTTCTAACGTTAGCAGACAAATATATGTTACCCACTGAGCTCTCACGGAAACTTGTTGTCGTGGTCTTTACCGACTCAAACGAAAACTACGCTTACAGCCTATTGTATAAATCTGATTTGTATGTTTTTCAATTAGTTTTTACGACATAAATTAATTTTTACATTTTTATCAGCTTTGTTCTTATTTTATCGTCATAATCTTCGATGTCAGTCAAGCAATATGTAAAACCTCAGAGCACCATCTAGCGTCTTCATACGTGTGGCCGACAGTTCGATGAATATCATAGAAAAAGAGTCTAGTTCACCGGTAAGGATACTACCAGTATGCTAATTTCGTGTACATTCTGCTAGTATGACGTGTGAATCCGCTGATGTTATTGACCCTAACGTTGCCAACGGTTGATTGTGAGCCGTCATAGCCACCTTTCTAGCCATCCTGTTTTTCTTTTTCACGAACAGGGGCCTGCGTAACCCACCGCTCTTGCAGGAGCGGTGTCGCAATGTAACGAGCTTTAAATCGTAGCAATCCAGACAATGGCAGCAATGAAAATATTAGCAAACAAAATAAAGGCATTAGGACGATCTCAGTGCCGTCTGCCGTCAACTGTTTGCCATTATGTTTTATGGAGCTCAATTCGCGCACGAAATTGACGAACCAACTGGCGGTTGTTGTAGTCAGACGGACCCGTCTAGACCCAATGACGCATCAGGCAACCGGCTACGTAAACGATTCAGCGTTGCAGTTAGCTCGAAACAAGTGTTCTTCGTGCCTGCTTTTTTTGTCCTAATGCCCACAAAAGCATCAGGGGGCAAAAGGCAGGTTTGACCGTAAAGGCGAGAAAGGAAAAGGCTGTCTGCGTATAATTCTGCTGATCCGGTAGTAACAATGGAGTGCGGTGGCTTGGCCTAACCGAAAATTACTTCTGTTGCTTAGACAAGTAGCATCAACGTACACAGACGGCCAAGCATGTGTAGTTCCGGCTGAGTTATTGGCTAACAGGTTATTTTTCTATTGAGGGGTGGTGTGGAATCATGGTAATAGTTGTATCAGTAATGGGGATAGACGATGCTGGACAAGTGTCTCGTGAGCAGGGTGACAAAACGTTACCAACTTAGATGGGAAAACAGCCGAATGAAAGGGAGACTGTTCTAGATAGCTAAGGGGTGCAATATAGAAATGCGGAGGTGGATTACACCGGTGGCCATGACCAGGCAGCCAATTAAAGCTAGTCTGTCCATGTGACCGGGTAATATACCGTTGCCAAATTTACTCTGAACGCCCCAGTCAGTGCCAAACGAAGAGTCGTTGACAAGGATGCGACCGCTCCTGCATTCGTTTTACCCTTATTTCCATCTAAGTGTATAGTACGGTTTTACAGGGTCATAGTGTATGTGGATAAAACCTGCTGTGAACGCCACTGTGTTTAGAGTTGTTTTTAACTTGCCAATACCGATTGATTTCATTAGATTAGAAATTGTCGGTAACTCTGTTATCTTAGAATCTACCTACCTGTCTAGATGTATGACGTTTTTTCCGCTTGTGTCAGACTTACGAACTACGAAACACGGAAACAAGTGTCGTTCGTTCCTTTCATTGATTATTGGCCCCCCACTGAGGTATGACATTGAACAATAGAAAATATACAATTGTCTGCAATAATGTAAACACCTTAAGATATGGCTACCTGAATCAGGCAGCGGTATAGAGCCACTAAACTATATCAATGTAGATATATTGCGCCAGCTGTCAATGAATCGCGTGCCAATACCACGAAAACAATATACTACAGTGACGCTTCAATGTATTCGGATAGAATTGACGCCGTTCGTGTACGCGACCGCGCGAGGTAATTGTTGTTCTGCTGCTGTTTTTGATAGCCTTGGATTTAAACCCAATTCTCCTTGTTATTAGTATTATTATTAGCCCATATTTACCGCGGTTCCTGCCTCACAGCCTTAAACACTACTATAGCACTGTGCGTCGTGCGTTGAATTGGGAACATTGAATTGTTAATTACTATGACTATACCATAATCAGCGAACCTGAACGATGTATTACTGCAAATATTCTATCATGTATACATTGTTTCACTACTGGCCGTAACCTGCACGATGTGATTTTATAGTGTGGTTAATCATATAGCTTTCGCCGCATATTTTTGCCGTCATTATCTAGGTAGAAGCGACGTGAAACGTTATATTGAATATAGGCACAGCTGGCTTTGTGCGAACGAGCACTAACGTTCCTCTGCTAAAGAAGTAAGAGATCTTGTAATAGCATACACAATAATTGATGACACTGTGAAAATATCGTACTCTCGCGGCAGAACAAAAAGGACGACCTTGTTTCTTTTTTGAAGCTACCACCATAGCACGCATAGATGTGAAGTAATGTCCCGAGCATGACGGCTTAGCGGGACTCATCTGTAGTAGGGTCGCCCCTGTCATGAACCCCATCCTGCTTCCTGCCTCAGTGAGATGACAAAACAGCGCAAGAAATTAAAAACACACAACGAGAGAGAGAGAGAGCGAAGAAGAAGGACCAAGTCGTTTGCAAATGAACGACGTGGACGACGATTCGTCGCTGTTGTCGCCGGGACAGACGCCCACTGCCACCCGTGCGTACCGTTACCATTTGGTTGTTAATGTAGTTCCGTCACTGCCACTCCCCGCACAGATTCTCCTGTAGCATCCGCTCGATCCCCTCTTTTCTGCCACCTCTTGGGTCACCATCTTACAGGTCCTTCACCTCTGCCTGCAATCGCAGCTCTGAGCAGTGCCATTTCCGCCATCTACTTGGAGCTCCTGGCTGAGGCTAGCTTAAACTATTCCGTTGTGATTTCGGTGGTTCCAACTTCGCTGTATTCGTTTTTCCCCGTGTCCCATTTCATCTCGTCGTAGCGAAGTGACGACAGGCGGCCACGAGCGAGTGAAACGGAGACAGTTTCCTCCCCACTAAACCGGTGTACGCCAACTAGATTCTACATAACTTTTTAACTGCATTTACGTAACAACGCATTAAATCTTGGCTCGGAGATGCTGCCGCCGGTTAGTGGAACCGCGGCGAACGAACTGCAAGTATCTACTGCTGTTTGCATTGTTTTAGCCGATGTTGATTATGCCGATTATTGATAATGACAAAAAGGAAACGAGAAGACTCCCAAAAGCGACAACGGCGCAGTAATCGACCGTACCGTCAGGGGGCTGCGGCTCTAACGTGTCCTCTCTGTTTCATTGTTATGCGACGACGCCCTAGCGGTACTACGGTCTTGTGGTGGTGTTGAATTAACGTGACTTTATACGCGAACCGCCGTCGTAAGCGCAGGTCGAGGATCTGCTGTCGATAGGTATATATATATAACTTTTTACATAACCAACTAGAACGAACCAATGAATAAAACCAAATTATGACAACAACAGTTGGATAGCAGCTACGGATAACCTTAAAATGGAAAATATTTATATACTAGCCTTTGTTGTCACTAGGATACGTGGAGTACTACGTACATAGAAATTTTTGGGTCCTTCTACCTGTACGAAATGAACAATTATAATCTATAGGCGAACGCTTATAGGCTATAATATATAGGCGAAGCAATATATGAAATTTCTATATATCTAACTTTACTGTGTAATATGCGCATAGGCGAATATTTGTTTTTACGCTAGTGTAACTAAGTTATCGTGGTATTTTGATGATTTTTG
Organism: Varroa destructor; assembly: GCF_002443255.2. Taxonomy (NCBI): domain Eukaryota; kingdom Metazoa; phylum Arthropoda; class Arachnida; order Mesostigmata; family Varroidae; genus Varroa; species Varroa destructor. The sequence goes on from NW_019211457.1 coordinate 33,660,578, forward strand.
AATTATACGAAACGATACTATCAGCCACTACCGTGTGGGCACCCGTCGTGAGTTTACTTAATAATCTATGTCAACTGTTGACGATTATCGATAAGAAGGAAACTTAAAAGCAATTTATATTTAGTTTGCTCAACATTTATATTGTATACTTTTCTTTGTTGCTTGCCACCAGCTCGCTATTTGCTCGTCATACGTTGGGCGCTGGGGCCCAACGCCGATTGGCTGAGCGGTGGTAGAGTGATCGAAACTCGGTTCATCAATCACTCACTTCTACGCCGTTAGTTTTATTTTGTTAGTATTATGCCTATAATGATTCCAGCAAGGGGTGAAGTTCCTCTAATACAACGCTATTGAACGTCCATTAGCGGCAAGCACGCGATATATTTGCATCGTCGTTGGACATACGAGAACACACACTAAAAATGCGAACGCTCTTCGTTTATGAAACGTTCTTCAGCAAACAGTCTTCAGTTTTTGTTACCCATTTGTCCGTAGTACATGAACGCTGTCTAGGAGGCGTTCAGGCGTTATGAGCAATGCGTACAACGGATCGCTCGTTTGGTTTAAAATAAGATCAGCTAAAAAAGAAACAGGCATCTACAATTGACAAATAGAAACGCAAGAAGCATGGTAGACCGATGTCCCTTCATATCGCGTCGCTTTACTCACGCGACGTATTTTTCATTATTTGAACTGGTACACGTTTTACGTTTTGACGTCGCCGGTTACCAGTGGTTCAGTTGTCATTCTTCTGGCGGTGTTGCCCATCAGCCGCGCCGGCTATCGTGCGCAAACATCACAAAATGAAAATTTCCACTGGCTAACCATTGCTGCCGGCTGTAGACCCGGTAGGTTCACTGGATTCTGCTGTTGCACCCGATGCTTGTTCTTGGTTTGCAGTCAGTTTAGAGTATTTCTACCGCCATCGAATCGTAAATAATTCATATAACGAGCGGAACGATTAGTTATACGGGCAACGTCAACGAGGAAGCGGTTCATCCGTCCGTTTGCTTGTCGCTCAACCATATATTACGGTGCCTTTCATCAGATAGATAGCCGAATATTCATCCACCTTGTGAGAAAGGCGCGACCGGCCATTGTTGGCCGCTAGGCCGAAGCGATTGGTCGAATTACCCGATAATTGTTAATGGTGGCGACGCTCGATTGATTTGGTGCCAATGAGCCATTTGTCGCGCGCGACGTGTCCGCCTGGCTAGCGGATGAAAACGCAGACCGAGCTGAACTAGTTAGAATTGGTTCAGTGTTTCACCGACCCACGCATGCGCTCGTTATCAACTATTTTCGATTGAATAACGACAACAGACGACGCTAGAAGCAGCGGCACGAAAAATGACAGTTGTTGACAACAATGAATCTATCGAGCAGCGTAACCGCAATATAGCTAGCTAGCTTTACGCAAACCATACGATCGACCCAACAACGACGTCCCTCGCCTGCGTCCTATTAGAGCGTCCGATTAAATGTTACCTTTCCTCCATCGTTCTTCTATTGCGCTGAACAGTCTGCTATGGGCAGAGCTTCACCAATATCATCTTTGTTGTCATTACCATACTATCATGCTAGCACAGTTGAAGGGTAAGCTGAACGACTCGCTCTTTCCTTTTCGACGTCGGCTGCTGACACACTGAACGTTTAGTTTGCAATGTACTTGTAGCAACATCGGCGTCATGAATGACAACATTGCTATCGTCTCCCCTATGTAACATCAACAACCGAATAGCAAAAATCAGTCGTACGTCTATTGGCTCCTGATAATGCTGGTTGAAACATTACGGCTACCGCCGTAGCCGCGGCGGCTATCGATGTACAGATATATGCCTGTCGATGTTGGCACTCTTGGATATTCGCTCGAGGTCTTCCCATTTTTACTGTTTCTTCAAGGTGCGGGACGGTGAAGTAGTAACATTGCCTCTCCTGTCTCGTCGGCTTTGACCGCTCGCACATTCAAAAAGCAGTATTACTCTGGCCGTTTGGCTTTCCCATGACCGGCATTTATGGTGCTGCCTCTTGAAAAAGAAGGGGACAGGTGCAAGAAGAACAGGTTCGTAACTATTGTTTCTATGACTATGAATGCTAACTGATGACGACCGCTGAGAAAGGCTGTATTTAGTCGTATATAGTATACGATATAACTGGGAAAATACATGCCGCTTGTTTGAATCGCCGATCCGGCGTCAGCGATTATGATCGACAGCAAACTGAGAACGACTTCCATCAGGAGCATTGACGACAATAGCAAACACCTGATCTGATCGTGCTACCGGCGAACAATCGAAGCTGTACAATGTGAAAATAGCGAAAGAAGACGGTGGCGGATTTTCAATACACATGTAGCTCTGCAACGAACGCAGTGCTCGGGGTGTCGACTCTCTAAATAAACAGCCAATAGACTCCCGGAACACCGAGAAAACAATACTTCTGCGCATTGCCGACTTTTTACGCTTGACAATTGTAAATAATGGTGGCTCCCGTTAGGGGTAGGTTAGGTCAATAATGGTCAACTTAACCAAATAGCTATGGTCTTGGTGCCTTCAATGTAAATACGTACGTATATGCCAGCTATGTATTGGCTTCAAGCTAAAGCTGAGGCAACTGCTAACCTTTTTTTTTGTACAGTCTAAACTACGTGGTAGTACCAGGATCCCATCATTGAACACCTTCTAGGTGAACTTTTGTGAGAAATGATCGTCACATTTTTCTATTATTGTTTATTCGACTATTAATACACAGAGGCCGATTACAGGCCGATAATGGTACAAGATAAAGCTTATACGGCGGACACGTTGTTTCAATCTTCGCCCGTTACGTAAAGATCTATGTAGTTTCGTGTTATGGCGCTGGAAGAGCAGTTATCTAATTTACACTAGTTTCGATCAGTGTTTTTCAATGGCTTGCTGTCATCCTGTTAGTTGACGCGACAGTAGCTCATACTGCACGATTCTTTTCCAGTCCCTTCAGATACGTAGGACCAAATTCTGTCTGTGGTGTCAGTGTGCCTGTTGTCTCTCGAGCTCATACTTTTATCTGCACATTAATGTCTTATGTGATCCGTATGTGATCACTCGTGTGCAACCGCTTTAGCGATGCCTCAATTTCCCTTACATCTCTAAAGGGTGTTGCAGATGGAAATAGGATCAAGAAAACTGGTTTTCGGCCATTCTGTGTGGCGTTCAAACATTGAGCTTTGCCTTCAAATCAAAGATATATATAGTTTCTTGGCGGTATCATGACTACTCACGGTCGGTCCCGGTCAACTATCGCGATAATTTTCGTCAACCTTTTTTTTTTGTTTTTTTTTTTTTTCGTAATCGGTAAAGCACTGCGCGAAGGATTTCTCACGTTAATATTTTCGGAACAAAAACGACTTGTAGCGCAAATACTATTGTCAAATCTGAGATTTCAAACGACATTAGCGCCGACTAGCTGCGAGAGATAATACTTGAGACATGTGACTTTAGGCCATATAGCTAGAAAAAGGGGAATACTTTTTTTCGACAATTCAATATAATATATACGGGGTTTGGGGGGCGACAATTGACGAATTAGAACTATTTCATATTCACTGCTGGCGTCACTTTTGTCTATTGTGCAGTTTTGATGATGGCAACGATCGATGCGGCTGCACGCGCGTCTTGCGCTAGAGGTCTCTGGTTGGGCGCATGCTCTGTAAAAGAACATTGGTCCTACGCATATGCTGGGTGCATTGTTACAGCTGTTCGTAAAACTGATCATCGGCCGACGACCCTTGCTAGCGTCTGCTAACTACGTTGATCGCCGCTGTTTTGTCACACATCAATCTATGAAGGTGCATCTTCTTTTTTTCTTTATCGTTCTCGCTCATTCGCCGCCGCGGCCGGCAGGTTGGCCATCGGCGTTTCTAGTTATGATAACCATACATCGAATACGTTAAAATTATAGTTGCCTATGCAAAAAAAACTCCGACAGTTCAGCTCACAGTGTTTACCGTGGACGACGGAGACGAAATCAACGTCCGCAGATGTCTGTTGTTGATAGATGAGCAAACAAAAAGTTATTGGGCCCACATCGCGCTGGCATGTACGTATTGATGTAAGCGTCGGCTCCATGAACCAGCGATAATTTGGAACGGCAATTTTAAACGGCGGTGGGTTCGAGATCGGAAGACGGGAATTCGTTGCAGACGGAGTCGCAGATGACTGAAAGGACGCTATCTTGCCGTGGCTGACCCTGTCCTCCAATTATATTCAGTCTTTAATATCGCACCGCGGCACTAAAAGCACCATTCATGAGTGCTCTCATACTGTTCGTATGTTTTAGGACTATAGTGCATCAGGGTGCTTTACAAGTGTAGCACAATGGTCAGTCCGTAAGATTTCAAGAGGGCTTCTTCGATTCAACGATAAATCTAGACACAGCCTGAGAAGTTACTATTACAGTTGTGAGTAATTGGCTGAGGCTAAATAGAGAAGGCTGTGCCCCAAATCGGACAGCGTTTTTGCCTGGCAGGATGTGGTCGATGTTAAAGTCGCACATTTCTCTGTTTTTGGCTATCGTATTTTCTTGCATCCACATTGACACACACGCGTAGAGTTACACAAGTTAAAGTACGCGCCGGCCCCAGCAATTCCGTGACCTAATATGACTGTAATTATTATTACTCTTGTTATTATTGCTGGTATCATCGTGTTGTAAAGCGTTTTCTGTTTCGGCCATTCGGCTAGGCCTGCTTCGATCCGTTTTGCTCAGCTGTCTCCCGCGACCGACATTGATCATAGGTTTTTCTAAATGATACAACACAAACGAATGCGCGCGCGGCCAGAATTAATAGATACTATGCCCTGGGAAACCCCAGCGTGGAATTGTTTACGGCCCGCTCACTAATATGAACGTTACTATTATTGCATGCCATTTGGCCAGGTCGATGCTCGAGTCGAACGTTCCTATGGGTGATGCCTTCAGGCCGGAGGGCCAGTGAATTTCCAAACGTTCGGTGTCCTTCGCGCGCCTATGACTTGCGTGACTTGAAACGATAAGACTAATTGTCGCTGCTACTGATGGATAATCATTTTGTAGTAGTCTCATTCGTGGCGCTTAATTTTTCCATTTCAAGTTCCCTTCAATCCTACTGCTTTATGTCTCATGCTACTATATTGTTTCCAGCATTAGATTAGACGACCGTAACAGGGATAACGAAAAGTTGCTCTTCATTTTGGATACATTGGGCGATCGACGAGGGCCTATTATGCGGTGACTGAACAAAGATCCACTAAAACACCGGACTAACAATGGAAAGCGAGAATAGGTAAAATAGGAGTAATAGCTTGCAGGGCGTTCCAAATACGTGTCGCTTTAACAAACATAAAACTGGTATCGATACAAATAACCCCACAGGTCACCACTGGAAAATAGCAACGTCACGAGCTCAGAATCTAGAGTAGCACGAGTTGTGTCTGCAAGCGAGTTCTTAGCATTGTCTTGCGCCGTGAACGCTTTACCATTACCTTGCGTAACGTGCCGTTACCCTGTCCTTGCGCTTTTCTGCTAGTTCCTTGGTATTTATATTGAAAATAGCTGAGTAGCCAGTTGGAATTAGTGACCAGGCTCATCGACTGCGATAATTCAACTAGGCTCATCTTCTACATACATGTTCCGCGGTCCTGCTGCTGTTAAATATCGAGACATTCTTTATTTGCGCGATTTTTGCCGTCTCTTTTTCGAGTAGTTTCGGTCGAAAGGTAATTTTCATATTTTGAAGTCTGTGGTATTCGTTCTTTTTACTCACGTATGTGTCTGTCGTTAGGTGTATCCTGAGACGTCTCCATACGGCCTATCCGATCAGGTCAATGTACTGCAAGCCTGTTGGCGCTGGAAAAAACAAAAACACGAACTTTCTTTTTCCTATTGTCAGCTGCTTCGTCTGTGATCGGGCCGTTCCAGCTGCGATAGCCGCAACACTGGCAGCACCATGATTTGTCAAAGATTAAAGACAACCCTGTCGCGTCGGATTTCGGGTTCTTAACCGCTCGTAGACAGCTTACTGTCGCTTTCGTTCCCTCCCAGACATGAAGCGTTGCCCGATCTAGCCATCACTCCGGCGGAAATAATCCGTGCGATGATTAAGTAGAAGAGGTTCATTGGTTCGAAAATCGACGGCGTTCTATTTAACGCTAGACTAAAGAAATATCTCGGCTCACCATCCAGCTTTAAGATGTACTCCATGATCCGAGTACGTTGGTCCCTTCTTCCTTTTCTGGCTGCTTGTCGACCTACCCTTTTCAGTGGTCAAGACTGTTAAGGGTGGTAGAACTTGTGGCGGTAACATGGGCAGCAGTTGCCACCAACAACGAAACATATTTTAAATGAGACTTCTCCTTACTCTAGAAACGATCGAGTCAACGGGACTAAAAAGCCCACTTTTATTACTCTAAGCTAGATCCGCACAGGATTTTTCTCGTCTTGATTGCTTTTCTATGGATAACTGCCTGTTATATCGAACCTAATGTCTACCAAAGCAATCACACCAACCATCATAGCTATTTTAGTGCTAAAAACAAGATAAGCACCAACAACGATAAACACAACAACGACAAAACGACGGCGAACCAGTAGCATCCTCTAATATCATCAACAAGAACCATTGCTGCTGGATATATAATAGTGACATTGGGTCACAAGAGCTTCTAGAAAGCTTAGCTATGAATTGATCTAGTTACTTGTCGACCACTGTTCTTTGACCGCATCTGTGCAGATCTATCGATGTAGCTCAGTGTTAGCTTACACGCCCTCTCTTCCCGCAGTGCTCGTTGGCCTTGTTGCCTATCCCTGTGATGACGCCGATTCATAAGTTTTTGTAGGACAAAAAAAAACCACACGACGACAAAGGGGGAAGAACCGAGATGAAATCTGATCTTACAAACGTCTCGATGCCATCTGTGAGACCGTAAGTTTGCCTCTATCGACCTTCCTTCGTTTGTCTGCCGATCCGGTTTCCGCCCGCCAAGAAGATGGAGGCGTATCGAAAGGTCGTCCAATCGTCGCTAGTATTTCCCCCTTGCTTGCAGTTATTGTTAGGATTGTTATAGATGCCGTTGTCGACGCTGTCGTTGTAATTAGCGTTGTCATTCAAACGCGAGACGCAGTTGTTGAGGCACGAAAGGAACGATACAATAGGAGTAGAGATGATACATGCTAACGGCGCGTGACGCAATAACAAAGTGAAAAGAGATAGAACGGCTCTAGGCTAGGTAGTAAAAGTAAAGACGTCCAAAGGCAGTTAGGTAGACCGTAGGCTGGCTTGCCCCCTTGCAGAAAACAAAAGCAGCTTTTGTCTATACTTCTTCTGTTCACGCTTTCTTCCCATTCTACACGTGACCAGCGTGATGTACTCACTCGGCGAGTAGGTTCATTGGCGTAGCGCGCACGCATTTGTAGTTTTCTCGCAAAGACAGTCAGCATCTGCGGGCGGTCCAGATGCCTGCGCTTTCGCTAGCGTTCTCCGTCGTCAGCCCTGCTTGACCGGTTTTTTTCGTGCAGTAGCGTCTCCGCAGTGCATGTGATTGTGATAGATAGAGTTCTGCACACTCAAAAGGGTTTTCCTATGAAATTCACTGATGGTAGTAACAGTGATAACCGTAGGAATACTACATATTGTAACGACTGCCGATCTCTTCCGAAATGATTCGATCCTGTTTGCTGCCGTCTACAATCGTCGTCTGTCGATGCGTAATGTGTTTTTCTTGCGTCCGTATTTCTCTTCCTCTGGATTTCTTTTGGTGTTCATTCCGCCCGGCGTTTTCGTTTGAATCAATCAATCAATCAATTTTTAGAGCGAGTTCTTGCTTTGAACAATGGGATTGCTAGAGACTAGCACAGTTAGTGACTGATCCTTGTAACGGGCACTTCACTAATATGACAACCGCTATATGTGCATGAGGCTGTCGTGCCCTTCTTCCTGCACGATTCCTTAGTCTGCTCCATATGTACTGCGGTATATTAGAATGGGGTTTGCGAACGGTGACGCTAAGAACGGGCTTTGTATTGCTTTGATTGCATTATCAATGTGTGGGCGATGGGCTTTCAAATCATGATGGTGTAGACAATTGATACCGATCGCTAGCGGCTCAAGTTCCACATAATAAATTCTATTCATTTTAGTTAACGACTAACATCTCATCTGGGTATAAATAGAGAATAGTCAGGCGCTATCAGGAAGACTTTTGGCGAAGCTACTTTCGAGCGTAACCTTTTCGGCTGCTGTTTGTAGCCTTTTTTTTTTAACATCGGTATTTTACATCTAGTATTATTACTACATTATTTTATTTAACATCGATATGTTCAATGTTATTGTGTACGCTTCGATTCGAACGACAATATGCATACTTCACAAAACAAGCCCGTTCATGAGATCGTTTGCCAAGCTTGCTTAATGGGCAGGTCTTAAACAATTGAATCGATGAAAGTTTCACAGGGAACCTATGTACATTCACTGCACACTGGCGTTGCTGAACCGGCAACATGTCCAGACGTACCATCGATCGCTAGTGGCGTTCCGTGACGAATATGAGTTAGCTCTTCCGGCCCCTGATTACATGTAGCATTCTCGGGCACTCAATATAATTTTCTTCCTACTTATTGCCTTATTGAGCGTCTACTGTTTTCCTGCATATCCAATGTACTACAAAAGAAAAAATAATACTAAAATTCATTTTTGCTTTTGTTGTTGTATATATTGACGTGAAGATGGTCGTTGTCATCGTGACAGCGAGTTTTCTTGAGTTTTCTCTATGCGTGGGCTTGTATTTCACGTTACTGCGTGAGTTTTGTTGGGTCGCACTCATCCTGTCAGGAGTAAGTCACCGTTCCGTCGTACGTGGACTTTTTCTTCAACTGTCGCTGTTTCCTTTCCAGCGCGAGTCGTCGAGCAACGCTAGTTATCCCATTTCGTTTGGCCCGTTCACCCGCTACCAGAGACTCGCGACACGAATACGTTCTTGCGCCGATCTCTTCTCGTCGAGAACGTCCTCTCTAGCAGCAGAGGCGACGAGAGTGGCTTTGTGAACGGCATCTATGTGATATGCGATCTAGGCCGTTTTCATGCTGCTACTGTGAGCGTCTTTCCTCTCAACCCCAAACCCTAAGTCGGTTGGTTGTGCTTTGCTGTACCGCATCCTTCTTCCATATCCCTTTGCCCCTTCGCTCTCTATCGTGCTATGGTGGTCGTTGTTGTCGACGCCTCCGCTTTTCTGAGTTCTTATTCAGCCTGTAGGGCATCCATCGGTCGTTGCAAGACGAAATGCTGCTGGAAGCGAGAAGTTGATACTTCCTGCCCCACGGATCCTAACCCCGTGCCAACACCGGCATCGACGACGCAGAGGTGAAACTGGACTATTCTTTTATGAGCTCTTTCATGAATGGAAAAACGTGAAATCTACTTCACGCCACTGTGGCCAACGTTCGCCGAATTCTATCCATCTCGGGTAGCTCGTCTACTGGTCCACTAGAGATGCTGGCATGAAGAAGACGCCAGAAAGCGCATGTGAACGCAGGAAGCGGAGTCGGCCTGCCCTGTTTGCCTCTCCGTCTCAGTTTAAAAAAAAAACAGAGAACTAGGAAGCTGTTTGCTTGTGATGGAAAACGCAAGACGAGAAGTAAACGAACGAAGGCAACAAACAACTTCACAAATTCGCGTTTTGGAAGGAACAGTGGAAATATCAATGAAATTCTTAAAATCCAGAGCCCGATATGCTGTAGTCTACCAGAAAACTCTAAAAAAGGACAAACCGACAAACTCACAAACGTGTAACTGATCGACAACGAAGTCTGAAATGACATTCGCTGGACAGCATCTTACAATGAATCCTATATGGGACACTAAGATGGGCCGAGAGAGACAGAGAAAAGGGAGCTTGTGTACGCGCGGGAAATTTAAACTCGCCGAATGGACGCTTCAGCACGTGCTACGACTGGCGTCGACCCAGTGCAACGTGGGTGCCTGAACGTTTTTTTTCTTATCCATTGTTTTCCTTCAGCGGCCTCTTTTTGTATAATAGTCATCAGCTTTGTAAATGACGAATGTGTTTCCATGTTCATAGATTAAAACACATTTACAAGTACGGGCATAAACAGTCAACAATGTCCGTTGCGTGTGCACGGATAGACGTAGCAGACAACGTATCTGCTCGTGTGTATGCATCCATTTATTTCGCTATAGCTAACCGAACAAAAGCGCGAACTTTTGTGGATGTCCTAGTTGTCCCTTTTTTTTTTTTGATGACGAGGTTCGGCAACTGTGATCCTGTATGGCTAGCTGTCTGCTTGCTGCCTGGTGATACTGATACTACTGATGTCCTGTCTAGTTTTACCCCTACCGTAATAATAAGGCCGTTGTTTAAACAAGAAAATTTTCTATATTAAATTTAGCTGCTGGCACATGTTCGTACGTCTGTCCGCTTTTAGTAGCTCAAAAAATTGATATTTATAAGTAGGTATTGACCGAAGTTAATCGTCTATCGCCTGTATGGAGCAAGCGATTACGGCTTCCTGATGAGTACGTCTGGCTAGCCTACAATGGAAATATGGATAGCAATTATCTTACATACAAGCAGCAGCAGTTGTGACATGATACAACGTTCTAGTTACAGGGTATTAAGAGGAAAACAATTAAACATTAAGGGGGGCAACAACATCAACAACAATAGCTGCAACATCAATTGCTACTAATGGTACGCTCTCTACAAGGGCAATATACGATCCGCAGTAAAAGGCTCTTAGCTATAATAATGAGGGAACCGCAGAAAAACCGTCAGCGATATCCTGCTACGCAATCGTTAATGTTTCAGATAGCCCCAAAGCTCAACGCTAGGGCCAGTATTACTAATTCTTAGTCAATAATCTTGTTGTTGCTCTAATAGTAGATGCATGTACGTTGTGTTATGGAAGTCAAGCACCCTTTTTACCTATAACATCTATGCAGCACTGACAATGTGTATCAATATGTCGAAGATGAGTTTTATTTGTTAGGGCTCGAGGATAATGCAATTAGTTGGAAACTGCCGAACGTTATACAATACAAACATGTTATTATTCAGCACACACATGTTTATGTATTATATATATATAACCTTAATTTGTTGGGGAATATGGGAACAGACGCCGACTAAGAGGTTCCAAGAGATGGGCGGCTACCTCCTTCTGCTATTTGTGTAATGTACGTTGAGGTGTCGTCATCGACGATGATACCCATGTCTTGCTATAGGCATCCTTGCTGGTTTGTTCGCATAGCGAGTATATTGGAGAATTTGAATGTGGCCCTTTAACTGTGAATACGGAAACCGTTCGGTCTCCCTGTTTTGTCTCCTTTGTTACTTATTGGTGTTAGGTTTGTTGTTTGTTTATGCTGTTGCGGCTTCTTTCAGTCAATGTCGACGTGCGTGTATATGTCGCCGCTGCACTTATACGAAAAACGTGTTTCTGTCTCATAACATTGTAACACTGGCAGATAAAGCTATAATGGCATAACATGGGGAAATGGCGCCACGAGTATTTGCCAGGAATCAAGATCTCGTGTTGAGTATGCGATCGGGCACAATGAATTGTTCCGCTTCTCGCATAGCGTACGTAATACCTTACTATCGCGTCATCAACTTGTCGAAATCCGCCGCTGTCACTCCTGTTGCCACAAGCTACCCAGACTAACGTACCACCAGCGGAACTACAAATATGTAACCAGTGTGTGTGTGCGTGCGTGCGCGCAAATCTTTGTAGAGGTTCTTGCGGTGGGTTTTCGTCTCGTCGATGCCGGTGCTCCGACGAAAGCCTTTGGAAGAAAAGAGGTGAAGAATAGGGAAAGGTATGGAAGAGTAGTGTTGAGTCTGTTGGGAATCAGACAGCCGGCAATTTTAGGTCCCTTCGTCTAGCAACGACAACAACGAAAAGTGGGTTTAATGGTGATGGAGACAAAAGAGGCTTTAACGGCACTGAGCCTACTAGCAAGATCAATGTTGTCAGCAACAGAAGCGTAATAGCGGTAACGAAAGTAGCAGTACCAGCTGCAGTTTAGGAACTGATGGGCTCACTACCGGTGAGCCAAATCTAAAATAACCTGTATTTAAACAAGCTGTGTATTGTGTGTGTGTGTGTGTGTGTGTGTGTAAGTAGCGAAACAAGAGGAAACAAAAGAGGTCTTATGAAGGTAGCAACAGCAGTGCGAGCACAGTAGGAATAAGCGAAGAAAAGCGAGAAAAAGATAGAAAATAAGAAATGACACGGGAGCGAGAAATGCGAATACGCGCCCGTGGAAAACGGCCTGACGGCTCCAAATCCATTCGGTCCTGTCGCTCCGTCTGACTCAGCCAACGCGTTCTGGGGCTCGGAACCCTTCACACAAGCAGGGCTACATGCTCTAGTATCGTGCACCAGGGCAGCAAACGAGACAAATGCACGCGCCGAAATGAAGGATTTGTGTTGGCAGCGACTCCAACAACTTCAACTTCGCTTCCTTAGCTACAGCAGGTGAAGGGGGGGGAGGAGGGGAGGGGGATTGAAGAGGCTTCTCTGAGAGCACTCTTTTTCGAAAGACAAAGGAGAAGGTCTAGTGGAGGGGAACAAAGAGGGGCAGACCTAAAGAAGCAAAAAGACACGGACGGAGGCAGAAAGCAGAAAGCTCGTGCGTTCGCAAGGCCCTGCCAAGCGACTTGCCTAACGCCCCAAGCTTCTCCGAGCGATGTGGATTATTAACGACACAATTTGCCCAGGTGGAATGGTACGCTGTTTTGTGCTGCTCGCTTTCCGTTGCTCTCCGCTTTCCACCCAGCCCTTACCACGTCGTCTTTTCGACGCGACGAGACGCGACGGGTGTCCTGCTTTTCCTCCTCGATCTTTGTCCCCCGTTGCTATAGTAAGCACTGCCGTTCGCGTTCTCTTCCTTAGACCCTTTGGTGCCTCTATTCGCGGGCCAGTAGCAGCAGATTCTACTTGGGAATCGTAAAATGGACCACTCCAATCTACAAGCGGGAATAGCGCAAGTACGACGACGCAACAAAAGAATTGGAGCGTAAGCTCGAACGAGTAACGTTCTCAGATACATTAAAGACAACACCATCATCGACGGCGCCGGTGAGAAAAACTGAGCTCCGATATAGCAAAACTACCCCGACCTGGAGCTCGTTTCCATGGTGTTTACGTTATTCTACTGAAATTTTCTAGTGCTACTGCCGCTGCCACTGTAAAGTTCTGGCAGGCCAAATTAAGCCGGAGGCCCTAAGTCAACAGTATCCAGTAAAAAGGCCGCGATAGCCGATTAGAGCCGTGGAGACAGGACAAGCGTCGTGCTTAGCGAAGCTGTGTGCGTAAGATTCTTTACCGTTACACGTCGTATTCACAAGCAGCTATGCGCTTTGTTAAAAGGCCTCGGGTTTGTTGCTGCTGCTGTCATAGTGGGTGCTTTTACCCGAAAGGGACTTCTGCTTCTATGTGAATTCTATTGCAGGCCGTGTCCTGTGGCCGTGAAAGGGCACAGGGTACGAATGGAGTACGTTCGGAATGACAACGTACGTACATATTAGCTATGCGATAGCGACCACGTTTAATGACAAGCAAAACGAGAGCCAGGTATAGATTAGATTGGGCAGAAAATGGGACACAGACAATATGGCAGAGTGGATCACAAACAACTTATTCTAAACTAGGTTGAGTTGATTCGCTTGGTTTTTTCAAATAAAATGTAGATCCGCTCCATTATGTTAATGACTGTAAATCAAATGGGACTGTTTGTGGACAGTGAAAAAGACGTCCTTTCAACTACATGCGGTTCTTGTTCTTGTTTTTTTATTAGGAAGCTGATACAGGGTAAATGGTAAACCGAGCCCGGTTTGCTCAGTACGTATTAGTGCGCCTACTAGCTAGGCGATAATGATGAAATTTTTGATACATTATATTAATATCTGTGCTTTTTTCCTCTGCGGTCACAAACTGCCAACTATGTCGTACCGCTTACTGCCTCGACCGCTGCTGTTACAACAGCTAGAATAGGAGCGACGACAGTACCGTTGAAATTATTGGACGTGCTCTATATCCGGAACCATGTTGCTAGGACAATCCTGCTTGATTGTCCATTCGTTTGTACATAACAAATAGAAATGGGAACGTCAGCCATCATGTGTTTTGCCGATACTGCCGTAGTTGGTCGGTATCAGCGGACGTGAGATCTCTGTTGTCGAGTAGCAGGGAGGCATCCCATCATCAAAACGTGCCTTGTCGGACTCCTATACCCCTCTATTTTTCATTTCTTTTTTAAATTTTTGTTGGCCTCTCGAAGATCTTTACCCTTCTTCTTTTCTTCATCATGTTGACTTAATCTTTTCACTCGTTTTGCTTCGTCTCCTTCGTCGTACCCGCTGGCCGTTGCTGCTCGTTCGCACGATCCCCTTTTTTTTCGTTGATCTTAGCTTTTTTCTCATTTCTTGATTTTCAAATTGATGAGCACGTGTCTTAATTATCTCTTTTCACTCAAAGAATGTCAGAAGCAGACGAGCGCGTGCTTCGCAAGGAACAACAACGGCATCAGCAGCAACGGCGGCGCGAAGCAATTCTTTGATGGCCGTAGCTGTCTGTGGCCGGCGGCAGAGTTCATTCGACGATTTCTCTCCTCTTTGCCTATTTCGCTGATTGGCCAACATTTTCAGCCAGCTAGTTTAATCGTGAAAGCACGATGTGCTTCTACTCACGTTGTTGATGATGGTACCGAGGGCTGTGAAGTTGATGATGCCAGAGGGAACCGACGTTGTGAACAAATAGCTTGCTTATCTATGGTGGTATCAACGATGAGGTTGGTACAGCGGAAGCTTACGACGGCATCGTTCATTCTTATCGGCCCACATTCGATATAGGTACCGATAGGTTGGCCGATTCAGTTTTTTTTATGTGATTAAGAAATGGCTTGTCTATCGGTGTGAGTACGCGTGTTTATACGTTATGCCTAGAATAGCACACGGCTTACAATGTGGTGTGCGTGCAGGCAGACGTATCTATAGTGAATTTATTAGTATCATCCGAACATGCGGAAGGTCAGATAGGCTTGTAGCGTAGGCGAAGGCAAAGGCCTAGATTCGACTGATGTGACAATGAGTCAATTTTCTAACAATTTCCGCTTTTTCGGTGCTATTTCAGGTGAGCTCTCGAGGACGATACTAGCAAGCGGCATGTTCGAGTATATCGGCCGCTGCTAATCAAACGAAGGGTGTTGAACTAATATGTATTTTCTTTTACCACGTTGATATTATTTCGATACTAGAAACCTGTAATCAAAGTATTCAGTAATCGAAATCGTCTTACAGATGACAATCATAATATAACGATAAACTCTATTACGCCTTCATTCGGATGATGTTTACCCTGATCTAACTGCATTATTGATCATAGGCAAAACAATACAATTGTCAGGAGATAATTAGAGCATTACATTGATGACTGTTCCTGTCGCCGAACGAACACAATGCTGTTATTGTCATAACGATCAGTAAAGACAGCACTGGACAGCCAGCAATCCGTATACAGACGTCAACGAAATATGTGATATCATGTTAAAACGCGGAAGAGCACGGCCCCCCTAGAGAGCGCACGTTTCTGCTAATAGATCAGCGGCTCAACTCGTCCTCCCTGTTCCCCGGGATCGGTGGTGAGGAAACTACCCTCTACGGAAAAATTGGACAAAGGAACTGCATTGTTGGCATCAAAATTAGCGACGTCGGGCGGAGTGCGTTACGGCAATGGAAAATGTCAATTATGATCTAACGCCAATTCGTCCAAAATATTCGACAGTTCGTTATAGCCACATAGAAAATCTTCCCTACGATCGTTACTACGTAGTTACGCCTAGCTACTTCCGGGCCAGCTAGTGACTGGGAAAACGGGCGCGGTTGACGTGCACTTCACCAAACAGCCAAAATCGACTATTGATGGAGTCAAAATCTAGTGTTGCGTGGCATAGCTACGAGATGGTTAACCGAGTAGTTGCTAGCAGCATTCGAAACGCGCACTGAAGCAACGCTCGGTTCCTCAGTCAGTGTTGTCCAGGTACCCGGTGCCAAACAGATGGTACGTGGTGTCCACTCGGCAACATTCTGTCTGGGCTGGGGACACGCGCGGGCCAAGGGGAGAGGGATTTGGTCAAAAGCACTCCACGAAATGATGTTTGAATTGTCCCCTCCAACAGTTGCCCCTGTTTGACCCCTGCTCGTTGATCCAGCGACAGTCTCTGTGGGGGTTGAGTGCTCTGGAGGGTGTGGATTCCTGTAAAGTTATAACGTTGCAGTGGTTGCGAGCACGAATATTGCCCACCCTACCTACCCACATCTCCAGTTCCCTTTAGAGCATTGAATTGGATGGTACGGTCCGGTCTCCCGAAACGAACCGAGCATAGCTTTAGGTACGCACGGTTCGTCACCAAACCAATTAAATGCCTAGCAAGAATAATTCCGTAAAACAGGAATATATTAGAAAAGCGGGTCCTTTGGATACCATTTCCTTGTTCGTATTTGTTTGCATCAAAGGAGTGCTTTAAGGAATAAAGCATTTCTTTTTGGTAAGTTCTATCTTTCCTATCGACGAACTGAGTGATTATCCCATCGTAAACATTCTGGCAGCGTAAAAAACTCGTTCGAATTGTAGGAAAATATATAGGCTAAAGGAAAAGACAGGGCCTTTTGGGAATTCTCCAGATCTCGTGAGTATTAAAAGAAAAAGACTGAAGGGCGATATCGTACCGCACGAATATTACTTTCTTTTTTTCTGTCCGTTTCTTCCGATAGACTTCTATCTGGGACAGTATGTATTGTACGTTTCACAGTCTATCCTATCTGCAGCCCCCTTTCCAACCCCTTTACTAGCGCTCCCGTCTTTTTTCTACTAGTGGTCATCGTAAGTTTTTTCTGTCCTGGTCTAGTGCTACTTACAAGCTTTCACTGTACTAGCCCACTGGCCAGCTCTGAGCTTCCTGTCACAGCCCACCTCATACGATTGCCATTGGCTCAGTGCCGTTTGTTTCGCTATCGTTATTTTGCTACTGATGTTGTGTTCCCGGTCCGTGCGGTCTTTCATGAGCTCGCTACCAACCGCAGTCTGCCACACGTATTATATTATGACAGCAGAGGCAGGCAAAGCGTCGCGCGGGTCATGAATGCCCGGTCACTTAATACAGAAGAGTAAGGGCAAAGTTTAGAGATCGTAAAGAAAGTATATTTTTCCCTCTTTTGTCCCTCTCTATTCGCCCAGATAAGAATATAGTGGAACTGGAAGAAGCTACGAGCAATAGTAGCTGCGATCCAGTGACCAGTTTCTGCGCTGCGCGCCGTCCCCTGGCGCAATGTCGCTTAGAATATAGAATAGAACGAATATATACTCCCACCGCGTCCCGTCCATGAGGACGTATTCGTCCAGAGACGTTGTGGATCAAATGCGGCATTTCTACCGTTCGGTTCCACTATTTCAGCGTCTATTCCACTGTTTCTGTGTGCAAAAACGTAGTAGCTATGACGTGGCTTAGGCAAAGAAACAACACCGCCACTCAAGGAGACCAGCGGAATTGACGAAGATCGGCCGAAGCAGGACTCCTTTTCAGCCTCGATCGTTGACTCGCTTCTAAGTTCGTAAAGAAAATCGATCCCCGTTTACTTCGGTGGATCCGGCCGAACTAGTCGCCAATGGCCGCAGTGTGGGTCGGAACGAGCGTCATCTCGTTTCCATCTATGGCGGTCACGGACTGACTCTTCATTATATTTTCTAATATCTCCTGGTATGTGTTACAACCACCCACAATAGAAGCGGTTTGAAATGCGGTACTAGCGATGTCCACGACCGGCTGGCGTACAGCAGGAAAGCTAGGAAAAAAGGAACGAAAAAACTAAGCGACAGAACCGGGCGCAGAATGAATTACCAATGAATATATTGACAGCTGCATTCCTTCTGTAACATTCCGCTCGATTGGGCTGCTGGGGGGTTAGCTTTATCAGGCTTTCTTTTTGTCTTACCTCATCGGTATTAGCAACGATTTTCCAGGTTACTATTTGCACAAGACTAGTACTAGAATACATAACGAACTTGCTGAAAATTTACGTTTACAAATATAAGGACGCGTGTCCTGCGCGAACATTTTGGACCTGTTTCGAGCTGACTAACTCAAATAGCCTATTTTCGTACGTTTTTTGGTCAATTATTGAGTCCGTGAGTAAGCCACTGTTACTTCTGTTAAGAACCGTATTACGACTATAGATTTGCCTTCGGATCGACTTTTACTTCTCGTCGGTATTCCGCTACCTACCTACCTACGAAGAAGCTTGAGTACAAGTTATAGCAGTTGCACTCAAAACAGTAGTCAATACAGATATTCTCGGCACAAACTCCCGTAACACACCTAATGAAAGGGTTTTCATTTGAGTTTTGATTAATTTCCTCCTCTTCACTGGCCTGCAGGCCGTCTCGTCCGCCGGACGCCACGAATGTAATATGGGCCCCCCCGTTAGTTCGTATGTCCGCCCCCTTTTTTCGACGATGAGAACTGAAACAGCCCGAGGGAAGAGTTTGTAGCGTGGATAGTAGCAACGGTAAAAATACGTTCTGCGTCGATGTGTTGGAGTCGAAATCGGCTGAAATACAGCAAAGGCCTAGAGTGAGTCAGTTAGCTACATCGAAGCCGAAACGCTACGTTCGCCGGAACGGTGCTCGGTTCACCAGCTGCCGGTGGGTGAATTATTGGAGCTGCGGGAGTTGAGAACTCAATCGGAAAGGTCTGCCACTGCTACTGCCGTTACGGTAAAGTAAGTTATCAAATCAGGCAGCGGACGAGCAGACGGTGGTAGGATACGACCAACAGACGACGATGTGTTTCAATCTTGGACCACTAGCCCAGACGATTATTATACTTTTGATACCTATTCCTGCCCGCACGGCCCCCGTCAAAAATCCAAAGGTTGTGTATCAGTACTACCTGCTCGTAGTGCCAGTATCTGAACTGGTGATTGGATTGTGAAGCCATTGCTCATCGTTAATTAGAAGCTGGCCACTAAGCGAACAAGAGATGATCGATCAGTATGGCGTACTTACCGAACGAATACTCGAGAAGGATTGAACCGGAGCCGAATCAGTCGGAAGCTCCTTCACAGACTCGTCGGATCTCTTGCATGGTGTGTCAGAGTATATATAGAGTATAGTGTAAAAGTCGGCTTTGGTTCGTAACTGATGCTCTTTTTGTTTACAAAACGTCGTGTAACTCTGCTTGGATGCTACTTGTATGATGAGCCTGTACAGAGGTAACAAACTACATGTAGTACAGTGTAAATATAGAATACGGTATTTTTCCTGCCTTCGTTAGTGACGCCGACCATTTTGAATACGCCATAGATCAAAGTAGTAACTGTTACGTGTGTGATGGCCAAGAAGTATACAGTGTTATTCAACCCGGTCATTCTCAACGTATCCGCTGCCATCGACCACCGCCACCCCTTGACGGTCGATGTCTGTCGACTAGGAAAGGTTCGCATTTTCTCTGTTTTATGCCCCCTTCTTGCCACTGTCGTTTCGTATTACTGTAGTGAGATGTTTCTCTCAAGTATAGTCTATGCTGTTGTTACACAATTTCTAGGATGTTGTCATCACCACGTCGAACAAACGCTTACCACGTCAGCCACTCGTCCCAGCGGTGCTAAGCCGCTTAGGCAAGGCACTGCTGATGTCGCTGGTGTTGCTGCAGGAATTAAAGCAAAAACAGTATAGACTTGTCCTGCTGGCCCACTTGCTTCGCAGTTGTCGATCTCTATTGCTTCTTTTCGGTAGGATCTTTGTCCGTTGCATGCTTTGGTTACATCTCGTATCTTTCCTCTCTCACTTTCCTATTTCTGTCCGTTGTCGAAAGGGCAATGTTTTCCGGTGCCGCTGGTGGACCCTGGCGGGTGATCCTTTTTTGTTTTCTGTTTTGTCCTGGTCGGTATCATCGGCTGTTGCAAAATGGCTAGTTCAACTCGGATGTTAACTGCAGAGACCAAACGACAAATGGGTTAAACGGGCATAAATGGAGGTGGGCCGCAACACGAAAACCGAACAGCCAATGGCAAGACCGACGGGTGACTATTGTGCGAGGACCGCTGAGTCAGCAGGTCACAAACAAATAATTGTGCGACAATTGATTCCCACACAATTAACGCTCTAACTGATGCTAGCAACGATGCTAGCTGGCAGTTATGCCTTGCATCAAGCCAACCGTTCATGGATGGTTAAGTTTGATCCCTCATTCGGTGTGTTTAATAATAAATCATCTCAGAAGTGGTTCAGTTCTAGTTCAAACTGTCTAGATAAATTTTATATTCGTTACGTTGCCTTTGTTAGATGCTTGCCTGGCGCTGGTCTGCGTAAGCTATTGCACCCTATCATGCCCTTGTACTACCGACACTTATAACTATTCGCTACTGCTACTGCTGCTGCTTCTGCTGGTGCACCTAAGAAGTTTTCTGTCCCGCGATGGCGGGGTTGCTGCTAACATTGCGTTCTTTTACCACAGCCGCGGATTGCAGTTAACTTCTGACAGATCACCCCTTCACCGCCCTCATTCCTTCATTTGCCTCTGCGCTGCGCGTCTTCTGCTCGTATCGCGTGACTCATACCCACTACTATCCCTGAACCAGCTGCCTACCAGCCTTTCCTCCGGATAGACAGCTTAATATTGGCTTCACTGCTATTTTTCGCGTTCTTGGGGATGCTGTTGCTTTTTTGTTTTCTCCTGTGACCCCGATAAAGACAAAGCTGAAAGCGCTGTGCAGAGCAGCATAAACGGCAAAGATCAGACTGTCAGTCTGGCAGCCAGTAGCGGTTGTACCCACCCTATTCGTCTGTTGGGTTGTAGTTTCTTTCTCTATTTCGCCGCTCTTCCGTCCACTCTGCTCCGTAATCAATAGTCCGCCTCAGGAGGCGGGCTCTGCCAGCTCGCTGATCTTTTCTGATATACTTTAGACGTATCTCTGTGAACTTCCGTAGTTGTCGCGCATTGGGGTATATAAAAGAACTGCAGAGATTGCATTTCTGCCATCTTATCCTATAGCAAACATTAGCGAGTTATTGCTTTTACTCGTTTTTAGGAGGTCAAGCGAATTGACGATTGCAAATAGTAGCCGCGTAAATTCGTAATATAACCAGTGAAGTACGGCTGTATAATAGTATCATTATCATTAGACCGTTTTTTACCGTTACTGCGTAGGTCAGCAGGAATATTCATAACGGTCTCCGTGACATCGACTCAAAACAAACGTCGTAGCGTTTGAGAATCAGAATGTGCCTAGAGAACGGGGACTGTAGCTGGCCTGGCTTGGTTGTCAGCCTCTCTGTCCTCAGATTCTTCTGATCCTCGGTTTGCGACACAGCCTTAATCGGTAACAAAGCAAGAAATTGCGCGTACTTCAGAAAACTGACTTCATATTCTTCTTATGTTGTTCATCATATACCTATGATTTTATCACATGCTAGAAGAAAGAGCATGAAGTTACCACCGCTGAGTCTGCTCTTCCGCCACTGTCAATACTACTAATCATCGTAATAATAATGATAAATACTCTTTACCGGTATTTACTATTTGGAAGCCCCGACTGCTACACCCATTGCTCTCAACCACCTGCTGCTACACCTCAGAGACAACGCTATTGATTTTTCTTCAGTGGTGCCGGCCAGACCCAGGGGACAATATACCGTTCGCTTGTTATTTTGTTGCACGGTTGTTTTCTTCTCTTCTAGTTGCTTGCTATATCCTGGATCTTTCGTTGTTATTATCCATGTACGTAGGCATCACAGTAAACTGGGTGATCACTCTGTTAGATGGACAGAAGAAAAGCTTCGCGACCAGCCGCGGGCGGTCAATGCAACCGGTTACTTATCTCAGCAGCTGTTAATTCTGTTCCGCCGCTCACTACCATACTCCTATTTAGAAACTCCTGCAAGATAAAAAGGCGCAGTTCGAGCAAGAAAAGATAATGTAATAAATAAATAATTAATAATAGAGATAGACAAGTACAAGAGGCGCAGTCAAAATAAGCGTTGCATTAGATATGCATCAAAGGAAAGTAACGAAGGGAAATGATGAAAAGGAAACCAACGGGATCAGCTAGAGGTCCGAAAGTCTAGCGGTACTCGAACAATCGACCACCGTCTATAGTCTCTAGCGGTACATATATTGGTAGACTCATCTGATCAGCTTCTGGCCGAAAAAATAAACTGATTGATCATAGAGAAGTAGAATAAAAAGACTGCAGAAAACCAGAGGGACCGCTGACCGAAGAATTAACGGAACGATCGCAAATAAGATAGTGAGATGATAAACAGCGAAGAGTCAAATGCCTGCAACGTTCACGAACCGATAACGTCAGAGCGATTTCGGAACGTACCCCTACGCCAATGCAGCGTCAAGAAACCTCGTATATCAGTCAGAACATATAGATGAGATATCATCGGATCTAAAATTGGAAACAAATTAGAGAAGCAGTCGAGCGCGTAAAAAAGGCGGATAAATATATATCGAGTAAGAAAAAGATTAATAAGCGAGAAAAGAGAAGCATATGGTATCAGTTTTGTTATTTTATCGATAGATACGGAATTTGATCTTGTATTGAGGTGTATCAAAACGGCGGTAGATTTAACAGGCTACTCGGTACGGTGCCAATGGGACCCTTTGGTGATATGCGATAGAAGCAGCTGATCTATTCGGTCAGATTTATAGTTCGCATCTTACGCAGTCATTTAAAGTATGTATGTTGATACACGTTTGTCTTATATAAATGGTTGTGTCATATATACGAAGAGCTTTTTAAATGTGGCTGGTGCGTGGTCCCTGCAGTGGATCGGATGACGTCTATCGGCTCATGCGTCTTCTCCAGTTTGTGCTGGCTCAATTGCGTTCCTCGGAATATGAGCCTTCAGAGATTCATACGCGAACGTACCGTTTGCCCAGTGGTTCAGTAGTTAGCTTGGCGTGACGCTAGAGACGTTAAGAGATACATAATAGTACTACTGTTTGTTCATCGACACTGGCAGTATCCTTCTCTAGCTCCCTCATTGAATGAGTCAAAGAACTGGAAATGATTGAACTCATAGACTGACCGTGCTTGCTCGGCGCTATTCGACAATAACAAACGGGCGACATGGCGTAATAAACAAGGAAGGGCTACACGCCACGTTCTGCCGGCCACTCCTTTGGTGCTTATCCTATAAGCATAGGGTGATAGCACAGCATGTGCGCTTTGTAACAATCGCTCTATCGCGAGGTATCGTACGCCGAATATACAGACGCGCAGTAGAGCTCGGAGACTCACGCAAAGTCCACGACGCTGCCTGCGTCAACTGCCTGTAAGAGTCAAGTAATGGCTGACTGGCGCGTTTACGGCGCGCACGCACCGATCCTGCCGACATGCATCGGTGTGGCCGCTTTATTGTGTGCCATTCTTCTATTTCTGGCCAGCTAGCAGATCACCAGGCGGATGCTCCTCATGACAGTGACAGGGGACCCTGCCTTCCTTCCTTCCTTCCTTCCTTTGCTCATCTTCATTGGGTAAACCGCTAATAATCAATGATAATAATGATGATGGTAATGTATGTTTCGTTCATCTGCGTAGTCTTCGTCGACGAGATGAAAGGCCTCAAAGAATCTTAAAGGTAGCGAACTAAGGCCACTGGCAGTTCTCGGGGCGGACGGACAGGCAGGCGACCGGTTACACCGTTTTCACTGTTTAACGTCTACGTAGGTTGTCTACGGCTGCAGCTCAAGATGTACAGTTCTTGTTCGGTGTGTTGGTTTTACCTTTGCTGGCCTAGTTGCACAAAGGACGCTGAAGAAAATCGCTTAAATATCATTGGTTTTTTCGTATTTATCATTTCGTTGTTATCCCGCTTCTTTTCTCTATTAGCATGTCCACCAGAATACGGCGACCCGGGTGGGTCGCAGTGCTTTCCGCAGAAGAGCGCTCGAGCAACTCAAAAGCGTCCAGTGCTGACGGACTTACTTAACTCGATGATTTGATGTTCACTTGCGCACATTGACGCTAGTAAATAACGCCACCATCGTTTACCAGGAGAAAAGCAAGTACTAAATTAGTCATTTACATGATTGTCATGAGGGGTAGCAGCAGCGACCCCAGGAACAAAGATAGCCACAGTTGCCTCGTGAAATCTATCCACGTTGGACGGGATGCTGCCAACCACTTGCTTGAGCGTCTTTTTTTAGTATCGAATCATTATTATACCGAAAAGCTAAGTTCGAAGTCGGCCCTACCGTTGCCAGCACTGTCCTCCACTGACATTGCTCAGCCAGCTAATGTTGGTACGTAAAAGCTACAATAGAGTTGGGCTAAACGTTGGCCGACCATGTTGTCTGGTGGTTTCTTCACTGCGTTTCATACCCGCCGCCGCCGCCGCCGCATCAATTCGAAGACCGGCCAAAGAAATAATAGTAAGAGTAGCGGCGACGAGAATTCGAGCGCGATGCGTAACGCCCTTTACAAGCTCGACTCCCACGTCAACGGCGATACCGAACATCGCTGCGAGGCAAGCCACGGATGCACATTGAGACTATAACTATTTCTATTTTACCTCTATACGTATAGGTTTACGTATGGTTGCCTTTCGAACATTGCCGCCCGTACGTGATCGGTAATCAATCGTGCCAGGTTTGTTGCAAGGGTTAAAAACAGTCAGACACAAACCGCTGGCCGAACAGAAGTTCGAAACTCGCCATGTAAAAAGCAAAGAAAGAAAAACATACGCAGCGACACATTACGAAGCTCGTTTTAGAAGCTAGGCAATGTATCATGTAGCAGCATTGTCGAGAGGCGCACAACGGATGACAACAGTCAAAGCGGATAGCCAGCTTAAATAAGTGCGGCAAAGATTGAAATATTTATGAGAAGTCTACCATGATCCCGACCGGCACTGCGGTTCCTGTGAATGTCACAAATACTGAACCAGACGTCGGACCCGTATCTCATGGCTCTGACTGGCGGTGGCACAATGACAGGCACTTATCCACTCACTGCTACTATAGTTTATAATAGCTTTGGGCGGGACTAGTATGCGGTGGGCGATACCGTGTAGAAGCAACTCATTTTGTATTAAACAATTCCCATGAATCGGCTGTGTGCGGGAAGTGCTGTGTGCGGTACCACCCTTAAAACAATGGTGCGCTTTAGGAGGGTTAAGAGATCATGATAGCGGAACCTGGCGGGAGAATTGATTAAATCAGAACGCAGCTCGCGGACGCGAAGGGCAGCATCATTACGCAAGTAATGGCAAACATGACTGGATAGAAAGAAACGAGAAAAACCTGGGAATCGGAAGCGAAAGCCTCTAACGACGTCTACAACATACTATGTTGTTTACTACTGTAGAAATGAAAATTCAAGTAAATCACAACGAAGACGAAGTGACCAAATGGGACGGTGTATGCCCCAACTGTTTGGGTCAAGCGTATGTCACAACCGTCGCGGCGGATTAGACGAGAGCGAGAAAAGCCCTTATCAGTTGGTATCATGATTTGTCAAAGCAATAGTGACTGTGTAGCTACGAGGCGACGCAAGATATTGTTTACGGCAGTGAACAAAATTACGTCGATTAAAACAGCCGCTGAAGTAACATGGTTCGTTCGGAACGAAGTGGTCTCCTTAGCCATTCATTGTAAAAACTCAATAAATATAGCCATTTCAAGACAAGCTGTGTGTAATCAGTGGAAGCAGATGAGTCCGTCCGATCCGGATGGCTCAGACAACTAGCTGGTCAATGAATTAATTACCAGTCCCATTAAATAGAAACGAAGAGCGAACGAGACTAGGCGCCGGCACGCATCCGTACTGACCAGTGTCAAAAAATGTCTGCTATAGTCAAGACGATTAAAGCGAATGAGACAGACGCACGCAGAACACGACGAAGCCGCAACAGGACTATCCTATTGTGATCAAGTAGCCAAATAAACAAGCATGTACTCCCTTGAAATTTTAATTCACTGTTTTATTTCGGCTGATCGTTGTTGGCATATGGGTAGATTTTGGCGGAAGTTTATCTGTCCGGGGCAAATCCAGCGGAAGCGCGTGTTCACAGACGTTCGCTCACTATACCAGTGGTGATTTTGGCAGCGATTTCGCTGGCGATCGTTTGCCAACGATGAGTATAAGCTAATGATCGAGAGGACGTCGGCGGACCAATTAATGAAAGCAGAAATCCGGCAGTCAAGTGAGTTTTAAACAACAACCCCTATTTCGTAAAATTGCGAAAAGCGTCCTATTCAAGTATCATTCGATTTAGAGCGGCAACGTTCGGAACGGGGAGCTGGGTTTCGATCAGAGTTGACAGTCGAAAGAAAAAGCTAAAAAATCAAGGTAAAGGTGGGCGCCTGGTGCATCTGTTAGTATCATGATAACATGGGTGGCTGCCGACCATCTCACAGATTTTCGTCGACGATGCTGACTGCTCTCTGGCACCTTTTTATGCTTTTAATTGGTAATTATATACGATGCAAATAGCTAAAGCTGTTCGGTACGTCTGCTCGTCGGACAGGCCTGAACCCAAAAGAGAAGACTGATATTTATGCGTTACACACTCCTCAACGGGGCTGGACGCGTTTCAGTCAAAATCTACTTCATTATTAGTGATTTTTTTAACAGCATTACACTCGAACTTCGATTTCGAAGTGTTTCACCTCTCTTCATCTGATCTGAACATGAAATCTAAACGTCGCATGCTTGTCACTTCAGCTAAGGATCAGAGCACTATGGGTGTCTACTCGAGTTCAGACTTTCCGATTGTCGAAGTCGAAGCTGTCGATCGTCTTCGATACCCATAAGCTGCTCGATGGTCAGCTGAAGTCTGATTTCCGTGTCGTTGCTGGACCGGTGCAAAGCTCCCGCCCGAGCAAAGCATTAAGGTTTCAATGTTTATTGTTGCTTGCTCTCGTTGATGACAACAAATTTGCTCATCATTGTCGCTTGTTGGAAGTAAACGGAATAACAACGAAGTGGCTGGATAAGCCGCTGCCAGCTTTTACTGGCTGGCCGCTTTTGCTGGTGACGCTTTTCAGTGGTAGCACCAGCAGCGTATTTTTACATACGCAGTAGTCATAGGGCGCAATTGTTCCAATGCAGATCACAGCGGTCGCGGCTACTCAGTGACTCAAAAATAAATGGTAGATTGACGCGTTCTATTATTTCCAATTCCATTTTTGAAGCACGAATTAAATGTCCTTAAACGACGCCACTCGTTGTCGCTTACGTTACGTAATGCTAAAACTAAAATTCGGTCGTGAAAAAAAAACAATCATCATTAATATTATATTCTGACATTTAAGCCTTTCATATATATGGATATATTTTGATAGAGCTTTGGTCGACTACGTAGCTTTATTCCACGTTTTTCTTATGAGATTTTTTCTATTAGCCTCAAATTTTTGTGCTCTAGCAGATCTACCGAATCACCCAGTAGCCTTAGTCAGAGGATTCTCCTGGTTTGAGCGCATATCTGGGTCGAGCTACTGCTCAAGCACATCAGCCCAACTTGGTTCAGTGTCAGCCCTTCTTCCGTGCTTTTGGGAGAGCCCGATCTGTCACTTTATTACTCTGCGCTTCCTCGTATTCTACACCCTCCGTATAGGAAATATGGCAACTCTGTCCCCGTTTTTCATTTAAGACATCCCCGAAAGTTTGTCTGCTCTCCGCGTCAGCCGACACTTGAAACATTTGAGCGGGCGATGCCCGCAGCGGGAACGGGTGCTGCGAATCTGGCAGAACCGCTGCATACATTCGTACTTACATCGTGTGGAAAAAAAGTGATACCAAAACCAATATCAATATACTTCTACCGGCTGTGCTCTCAGGAGCACCAGCCCGTTTTCGACCACCAGAACAAGAGTCGTAGTGGCGAAGTGCCGTTGTTTTCGATGAGCTTTTGAGGAAGGGCACTCGATTCGATCCCACTGCCGATCGGTAAAGCCGACGTACTTTGGCATTCTCTCTCTCTCTCTCTCTCTCTCTCTCTCTCTCTCTCTCTCTCTTAGACACTTCATCGCTCCTGTCGTATTGCTCGCTCCCCCTTTTTCGTTTCAAGTACGCAAAACAAGAACAGTTAGGGTTTGCGGTGGGCTCTAAGAAAGTTGGCAGGCAGATGGGGTGACTCGCAGTGAAAGGAGGTGCACATGCATGGCCGTTACCTCGCATGGTAGCGCTCAAACTCACGTATGCAGGATACAATTCGACCGGCGGATGGCAAATTGCAACTGTGAACGCATGATGTGACGACGACGACGACAACGACGACGACGACGACGAGCATAACGAGGTTCGGCAAGCTAAAACAGGAATACTTACGTAATAGTGCCCGGGTTATAGAAGCGCGCGGTTTCTCGCAAGCGGCAGATGGCGGCGTGTATAAAGACGGCTGTGCAGATAAGTGCTATAGCCGAAACGTGTCATTGTTGTGGCGGCTGTCTGGGTCGGATAAATATAGGATAAAGTTATTTATTTAGACCAATTCAGGGATAAAGCGTATCCGTACTAGAGTAGTGTCAATGTTTTGTTGTCTCTAATGAAAATAATTCATGCAGCTAGCCTATATTGCCGCCTTATACGTATTCAATTGTGACCGTTAAGCGGCTTGCCATAATATCGCATACAGAAGTGCCTATAAGCCCGGAAGTTCTATTGAAAGCAAAGTATTATCATTTTGTAATAAATTAAGTGCTTCATCCATGCTGCTAGTCCATGTGACAAGCGTTTGATCACGAAAGGTGCGTTTGATGTTAAGCAAGTCTTGTAGCACTGCAAGAATGGGCCGTGTCCTGGCAACAATCATTTTTTATGTTATACAACTAGTGTTACTCACCCAGATCCATCCATCCCAAGACCTATCCCCTTTGTTCCGACCTCGCCCGTCAGCGGAAATAACAGGGTGAACATGCTGAAAAACGATATAGAAATTTCATAAGAGGTATGGTCAGTCAATCTCCTAGATACCCGTAACCCTGGAGCAAGACACTTTCCTTGCATTCACTCGCGACTGCCTGTCTTGTCCCGTCCGTATTCTCAGCACTTGGTTGCCGACCGAACGGTCACAGATTTTAGAAGTGGCGAACTGGTCGTATTCTTGTTGAGTCATCTGATAAAAAGGAGGAAGATACTCAACTTGACCCGAAAGGTCGACCCGGGTCTTGCACCCTACTCGAGCCGAGAGAATGCCTCTGATTACTACTATTGAAGCCTCAGTCACCAGGCTGCCCTTCGTCTCTCGTTGTATCGCCTGCTTAATTGAAGCCCTCCTTATCTCCTTTATCAAGGGTAACTCCTCCAGGCAAAGTCTTTCACCACAGAATGTGTTCACAGCCGTCCACGCCGACGCTGCGAGCTCTCTTTCGGCAGTTCGTAGAACGCGAAGGTTGGGCATCGAAATTGACGGCGACTATGCAACTTTTAACTACGAGCCGTTTGCGTTGGAGCAGGACGACTGAGCCTCTATTTTATCTGGCCGGTTCCCTGATACAGAGGTTTGGCAAAAGACCTGAGTATTATTGTATTGTGTACATAGTGTCAAGTATTTGGTAGGTCGGTAGACTAAGAAGAGGCAACAATACCTGGGGTGGCAGCTGCGATAGTTGCAGCGATTCGGTAGACGTTCTCTGGGAAGCTGACAAATGCCACAGATACCGTCACAGTGGTCGGACGGTCGTCCGACGAGCTTTAGCAGGTTTACCCAACAGCACGATCCGCTGAGCCACTACAATTCCGAAACCATACTCTACTCTATTGGAATACTGTTTAAACTGTGATGACTGTACTGCCGCTATTCGGTGACTAGCTTCACTTCTAATGATGTGAAATGGCGAATTGGTTTTGGTCGTCCCCAACGCTCCAAACTCTTTATCCCACCTTAGCACGCTGCGTCCTGCTCTGCGAACCTGTCGACTCATTCTATAGACAGTAGTTGCGGTAGGCAGTCCGCTTAACTCAGCTTCGCCACTTCCTCCCACCAGCCAGACGTCCAGCGACCTGCCGGTAATTAGGCTCCGTGACGGAAGCTTTCGCAGTGTGCTCAGCGTCTCCTTAACATTCCCTATCCCCCACGATAAGGGTCCCTTCGGACGCACGCTACTAGCCAGCGGCCAGTGACCAACTATCAGCCTTATGGTGCCCTTCTAAAATCCCGCTTCCTCCCCCTCAACAGATTGTCAGAGTCGTCGTCGTATCTACGGCCTCACGCGTTTATGTTGGGCCCCCATCTAATTTGTAATATCTCACGGAAACTGATAAGTACTCGCTGGTAGGCTTCACGGACGGACAGCGGCAAGGCCAACCAGGAGTAAATGCGGTGATAGAAATGCGGAATAGCCCCGTAGGAGGATTCATGGGGGTCTTTATATGTAAAAGGATTGAACTCCATATGTTCGTTTGCCTAACGGCTCTCGCCACGTGTCCCTTTTGTTATATTATAATATAACGTAGAACTGATCGTGACTACCGATAGAGTTTAGTTCACAAATCAGTGTTATCAAGTTTAGCTATTACTGAACTGCCTTTATAATTCTTATTGTTGTCGTTGGTTTTTGTATTTGCTCACACAGGATGGAAAATATCGGACTAACTATATATATCCCTTTTGAAACCGGCAGCGAGATCTCCGATACGGGTTAGACCTGCTATCATTACGCTGCTGTTGACTTTGGCCTGTTAAAATGACGAACAATTTATATGAGCTACAGGTAAATTTAGCAAGCTTGAACCGCTCAATACGACTGCACGAAAATCAGTAGCATCTAGCTATTGTTACGGTTATAGTTCACAGCTATGGATCTCAAAATAATATGGCGTATGATGTACGACCTAGATAATCGTGTACACTGAAATGCATACAAGTACATTGTTCTTTTTTCTAATATCCAAGCGCGTATAGTTGGAAATATCCATGGATCGAATACATTTGCCGTATCGATGGCGATCTATGCTGTTGTATTCGTCTATTCAGTCGACTTGTCTTTTTTTGTCAGTCTCACGACTAATATAAGAGACAAAAAAAAAGGTTTGGCTCGGTTCATTTGAGGCGATACCATCTTTCAGACGGGAGAGCACTTGGGAAAAGAGAGAAAAAGCGAAAATGGGGAAAAACGGGGTGTCTAACTTTTGGTAGCGCCCGCCCTGCTTCGAGTCAACAAACGTTCATCTCGGATCCCGTTCCAACTAAACGTTGCCGTCGGGAACGGCTGAATAGTTCTAGCCAGCTTTCACAACGATGATACAAGTTAGCCAGCTCTTTCTTTTTCTTGCTTACATTATAGTACTCGGATTGTGCTTTTGTACTAAAAGAGGACTGTGTACCAGTATGTTGGGGTTTGTCAAAGACCCGAAGCTGCCTGCCCCTACCCCTCGTCGGTCTCGTGTTGGCCGCTAGCTTGCGGGATGCTCGGTCTTGGCTAGTTTCTATGGCTTTTTGGCTCCAACGGGTACTGTGCAGGATCCAAGCTTTGAACTCCGACTTTCTTCACTACGGCGTATAACTGATCTGTGTGCCGCCTAATTGGGTCGGTAACATGGAGGTCGTCGTTACCGTTCTCATTGTTCGTTCGTCCTAGGGAGGTCTCCGTCTGTTCGATCAAACGTTGCAGCGATAGTGGTACCACTGTCCGTGGCTAGTCTCATTCCGTGTTTCCAACTGCTTTTTTTGCTACTCTTATCGTTGCGTAGAGAGCAGTTTGTGTTCTGCTTTCTCTGAAGTCACCCAGTTGCCTTTCGTTGCTACACGTTTCTTAAATAAAAAAGCATGTGGTCCCATCCAGTATATAATACATACAACAGAAACCGCGAACCGGGGCCTGCTCCGAATTTCGAGCCCGGACTCTTGGCTTCGCTTTCCAGGTGCACGTCAGTCCTCGCGAGTTGCAAATCAGGATTTTCAAATAAATACTAAACTCGAGCATGACCGTAATGACTTCAAAGAGATGGGGGCGATAGCGGTAGCGTGAACAATAGAGACGCGGAGGATATACCTTTGAGGGGCTAGTTCCGTTGTTAATTATGGGATCAGGAGCAGAGGGAGAAAATCATATGAGTCGTTATTTGCTAACTCGGTAGTCAATCGTTGATTGTTGCCATCCTTTGTTCAGAACTGGGTCAACATGGAAGAAGATTCCATCTCCAGGCAGTCAAGGCTTTAAGCCAAATCAGCCCAAACGGGCTTAACTTCAAAGGTTCCGCGTTGGGCGCGTTCGACAGGATAGGGTTGTGCGTTGAGGTTAGTTGAGTGAGGCAGCTCACCAACGACTTCAGAGTTGCAGAGTTGTTTTTTCCGATGTTGGCAGAGGAACAGAAAGTCATTCTTGCTACTGAAGGCCAACAACGAAACGTCAATAACGTGGTGGCAATAGGTGGCCGGGGGGAAGGGGACGACGTGATGTCGATGAAGTAGCGGGAACCGATGGTTTCGAAAAGGAATCGTGTCGAAGAAGAAAAAGCTACTTGTGTCAAATCGACTACAGCAGACGCAGTAGTAACAGCGGCGATAGCGAGCGAAGCAATAGTGAGATCACCAGCCGCGCTTCTAGAGCCACTGTACTATACCGTGCACCTCGTGTACAACTGTGACGCCGCGCCGCACTACAGACAAACGCCAATTCCCTGGGGGTCAACGAAAGCAGCGAGAATGTCAACCGGCGGGAGGTCGACGTAAAGAAAACTACTAACTCCATGAGGAATAGAAAATCTAGGACTACATTCCGGTCTGACTTCCTGCCGATTCGATCTCTGCTTTTTTCGCTAACTTCTTAACCCCTTGTATACAAGTTTGGTGCCTTATTCCTATGACACTTGCTTTCCTTAAATTTACTCACCATTTGTTGTCTGGCCCTTTTCACTGTATGGCCTTTTTGCCAGCGTTGTTACACCAAAATAGACTGACAATATTGTCTCATTCTTTGATACGTAAAACAGTTGTTGCGAAGCAGGAGAAAATTCTATTTGGCAAAGCTCAGCTGCCTCAAAAGTTAAACCTCTGCGTCGATGTCGTCAATTTCAGTACTTCGATTTCTTCCTTGTTGTTGACGAGGACAATAGGCAACTGCAGCAAATGATTCTCGCAACGGCGTGCGGCAACAGATCTGAGTGCAGCTGCAAACTTGTGCGAGGTTGTAGCACACAGCGTCTGTTGGTGCTTCGCGAATATATATATATATATATATATATATATATATATATATATATATATGTGTAAATCCAACAAATAAATAGATTTAAAATGAAGAGCCAAGCCGTGTTGACATCGCCGACAACATTTAATTTGCTCCGTTAATCGGATGGCGGTGTTTTTTTTGGCTTTCGCGCAAAATCTTCGATATCACGTGCATGCATGACTATGATTTGTTCCGAATCGTAAGAACCTCACTGGTCATCGTCGCAGTGTTGCGCGTAAGTTGAGATAGATTTTCTATAATCATGACCGGCTGACACTAAGAATAATGTCTATAAGAATATAGGTATCAATACGCTACAGAATGCTATAACGTCGTGCCGGTCCGTAGGTTAGGTCGATCGATGATTAAAGGCTCACATACATAGGGCACTTACTCAGTATTAAATCTGTATTGAATCGCGAAGAAGTCGAACAATCCGTCTCCGATAGAATAACATATTGAAGTATATCTCCAATCGACGACTCTGTGGTATTATGACGGCATACGGACTCGTCGACAAACACGAGCAGACATGGCCATCGGCAATGCGTTACTGTTCTGCCATTATCATCTTCCTTGTCCATATTACTATACGATACAATTATCGTCAGCAATAGCCGATCTCTCTCAGATTAATTTATTGACCGCTGCTGTCACTGCTGCAGCTACGAACTGTGTGCGCGCGCAGCATTGCACAGCACAGTATCAATCTCGTATTATTGGTTTTTAAATAGGAGGCAGCAGCAGCAGCAGCAGCAGCAGCAGCAGATGCTGTGGTTGAGCAATAACAGTGGCAGATTGGGAAATTACTAAGAGGTTATTTGGTCTAGACGTATGCGTCATTCTGTGTTGGTCGGTTTGTATGTGGCAACCTACCGCCTACGAAGTGTTTGACGATTCTACGAGTGCGTATTCACGAGCGTGCGAGGTAGAATTTGAACTCCAACGTAAGTCGCAGCTTGAGTAGTATGTCGGAATTGAAAGGGCGGTGGCCCCACTAAATGTAGGTGTGCAGTGGAGCCCGCATCGACCATTGCCGCAAGCGTCTGTGACATCGGCAGCATTTTTTGGTAATTCTGAAGACTTCGGGCTGATGACGCGACGATATGTCGTCAGCGGCTCAAAGCGATTTGTTTTTAGTTGGTTTCTTTCACGTCGTTTGCCTCTGCGACCGCCTCGCGCCACCGCTGTAGCTCGTGTGGCGTCATTGTCGCACTAAGAATCGTGGCAAGCCCAAGCCGCCATTGATTATTTACTTTAGTCGGTAACATCTTACGGGCAGAACTATTAGCGGTGCTGGCGGCGCGGCCATTAACCGCGGAACGAAGCTCGGTCGAGGTTCTCCACCACCGTGTCGTTTACATTAAACTGGAAATTCAAATTCTTTTGTCAACAACGATTGGCTATCCATATTGTGTGACTTGATTATCATGTTCCCATTGAACGAATGGGTTGATTGACGTAGCCAGTCAGCACTACCTACTCTCCAACAATATATATGAGAAGTTTCAGCAGCTGATTCGTTGCTTCATCAAAAGCTTTTGATATTTCTGGGCTACATAGTATGGATGACGGCGGGGGCTGGCGACGACGACGATGCAACATCAATAGATAAACGTGCAAGGAGCTGTACATTTTCTTTGTGGCTGCGGACTGCCGAAACGACTACAGCCAGCGGCCGGTGTCAAACTTGAAACGGCGGCGTTTCTGTGACTATGTCCGCGAATCGACGGGTGATTCGCTCATTTTTGGGCGGTAACGAGTTTAATAGCGGGCGGTCTCAGCAATCAGTTGTCAACACTACAAGCGCTTGTGGTGTGACCGTGCCGGAATGGAGGTAGCGTTGGTAGTGGCAGTAGCAGTCGAAGAACAATCGAGTTTCTCTCGTAGATCAGATAACGAGAATGACTAAATCCACTTAGAATATTTCTCTGTCAAGTGGCCTCCTGTAGCCACATTCGTTTATCTATTGCGTGTTCTCGAACGACGAACGTTTCCTGCTGACTTCTGCTATTGTCGGACCAAGATGCAGAGCTCGTCGTACGGCTTCTACCTTGTTTTTTTTTTGACAAATCGTCTTCAGCGTAGTAAAATGACTCTCTGTTTGTTGATGCGATTGCAACTCTTCTGGTTGATTTGTTACTGTACCATCCAGTAGATCTCTATCAAATAATCCTTGCTGTCTATTCGAGACACAGACCGCTGCAAGAAATAGCAGAATTTCGAATCGTATCAGCAACAGTAACAATAGCGAAAAAAAAAACGAGACGAAGTTTTCTGCTCCAGCTTTCCTCTTTTTAAGTGAATTTCTCCCGGTTAACGCCATGATGATAATAATAACACAGTTCTGGCGGCAGTGATGATGGTAACGACCGACCACGCGTGTTTATACAAATACGAAAATGATGCTAATGATCCCGATAGTAAAAAAGCAACGACGGAATTTACGTGCGGAAAACTATCAAGCTTGAACTGCGCGTGTAAATAGTTTTTGAACCACCGGTACACTATCGTTTTCTACCGGACATAAAGGATTTACTAGATTTTGCTAACGAACCAAGATTCAATTAACTGGCACATGGGTAATACGCAAATTTTCCTTTCCCAAATTCGCAAAGACCCATAACTCTGCTTGCAAAACCTCTGCAGAAAATATTGTCGTCCATATTATTTTCTGCCGTGTTTTAGCTGTTGGACATCGACAGCTATTGCCACCGCAAGTGCTTTCCCAAAGCCTAGATTTCGATCCGTTGACCTAGTGCTCTCCCGTTACCCTATAGGTACACGAACGTTTGTATCATGCAAAAATACAAATAACCAAAAGCCACTGAGATCTCCACAGGAAAGTCACATCGTAGTAGGCGGGCTAACCAAGTTAGGCCGTTTGATACAAACAAAACAAGCTGTAAAAAGTAACTTCATTGTTGACAACAGCTGTGGAAAACCCGTATGTAAACTTGTTTTTTTTCCCGTCCAAGCACTCTGCCTCCATCAGTCCGAGACGTGAGGTATTATTATACACTTTCTCACCATTTAGACTGTTGCTGATGCTGGTGATCCTATAGCTGTTCCCTTGCAGCTGGTGAGTGCAGGTTGAGATCAGAATTGCTTCAATTCACATTCTGAGAATAGCCGCTATTGAATAGGTACGTTCAAAGCGTAAAGCGGGGGCGAAAAGATCTTCATTAGGTTTGCTAAAGCTACAATCGGCGTAACCTTATAGGGGCAGCACGACGGCCGGTTATACACAGCGCTTATGAGAAAGTAGTAAACAATCTGAATAAGCAAAAACCGAAAATTTGAGATACATGATGCCTCCGTCGCCGTCATTGTTACTATTTTACTTTACGCACAGGATATCCTTTCCCTCAAACGGTTAGTGTTTTCTCATTAAGTTACGTGATTGGGAAGCCGTTCAAGTTACGAAAGCAACACAAGGAGCAACTGCTTTCGAAACAATCAGCGGAACAACTTGCGCTAACTAACAACCGGTTGCGTTAATAAGAAAAGAGCCGACTTGACGTTATCCTGATGCTGGCGACAATAAACAAGAAGCAAGAAAAGCCGAAACGTGACCCCTCTTTGCTGTGGCCCAGTTGGGGGTGCTGAAGCGTCTGTGTGCCACTGGTTGCTGTTACAGGTGCCTGCAATCCATGTGATAGCGCATTTAACTGCTAAACACGTCAAAAACCCAGATCAATACCTGTCCCTTAGGGAGCACGTGTTGATCTGGATTCGAGTCTAAACGAAGACACGCTTCATTTCGTGCTGGAACTTGGTGTATGCTGGAATGCTCAGTGGCCGTAGCGGGCGCAAAATTCTAAATATGTATGCTTAAATAAATAGGAAAAATCTGTTTGCTATGGTAGCGGTGAGCATCAATAACGACAGTGACGGCAACTTGACGGAAGTTCACTTCGCACGCCCGTCATGTGTCCACTTCCAGCCGGATGAGCCAAGCGAGCTCGGAAGCCGATGCGTTGTCGTGGCGTTTGTTGGTAGTTTGTGTCTGCCCATCGGCCGCCAAGTTATTCCACGTTAGAACTAGTACTAGAAACGCTAGAACTAGAATAATTACACATCATGTTTTTTCGTTGTTGTTACTGTTTCTTCGTACTAGGTCGCTAGCTTTCTTTTCCCTAACTGTTTCTCCAACAGATTAGCGTTCTCGTTATTATTTGCGGCCGCTTCTGTTGGTACGCCGTAGTCGATGCAGATTCTTCGTTTCAAACAGTTTCCACCAGCAGTAGTACTACAGTTTTCTCTTGGAAGTCGCGATTTTCACTCAGAGTAGAAGCTGTTTTTGTTTTCTGTGGGATCTATTGGCACTGCCACTGCTTTTGCCTCCCTCAGTGCCGCCATTCGCTTGCCCGGCTCTAAGGGTGTGGCCCGCCGCAGCGCCTATCCCGCTGGGACGGGCGCTTTCGTGCGCTATCGGTTGCACATACCATCCAGCTAACTGGGCAAAACTCGTATTGAAGACGTAATACCTTTTTGGCTATGATCAGTTGACAGTGACGTAAAGTGTATTGCGCCGCGTCGAACAACAACAAGAGCCATATTTACTATTCGATATACTTTTTGTCACCTACGTGGCATGCTAAATATAACGAATGCTCACTATTGCGTTCAAGTCTCGTTGATTGGATGGATATAGTAAAGGTATACTAATTAAAGCCGACTGGGAAAACTACAGCTTAGGTCCCTTGGAAAGAGCTCAATCGTCAAAGTAGGCCTCAAAGCGTGTTCAATCATCTATGCGTCTATGCCACTTGAGAACAGGTATTTTAGACGGACAACTGACGTGATTGTTCAAGTTACTGATCAGAAACAGTGTACCGCGGCATTATTCAATGCTAGACAATTACCGATGCTAGTAAAAGCATTGAATGTTGACATTTCGGTGATAGTCGTCTGATCGAATGTCTGTGGTGGTATGCGGGGTTGACTACGAACGTTGTCGATTAGGGACGTTGTTACTTAGGGATTATGAGCGAACGAAACGCCATCAACAACATGCGTCAGGATGCAGTAGAAACAGAAACGCCAATCAAAACTTAGATGCCCGCAGTCCTTAACACGCTGATAGAAAGAGGGCAACTGTGCATGAACGCAGACTTTCCTTTTTTTTTTTCCTTTTGATCCCTTTTGACTCTATGCAGCGTCGGCGCTATTTCTCGTCATCATTTGATGACAGCACGTTTGTTTGTTCGTGTAATTCCCGCACCGGTTACGGTGACGAATCCATATTACAGTGTTGTTTTTGTCTTTCGACTTGTTCTTTTCTACTATGTCCGAAAAGCTCACTCTTCGTAGAATTTCTGAATAGTGTTATTTTACAATTGCTATCAGTCGGATTTTTTTTTTACCTTTCTCCTCTCTGCGCGATCTCCGTTATCTTTCTATCACTCGTGTGGCCAATGCGCGGGTATTCGTTGCCTTAAATAAACCGATATATCTAGGGAGTGTAAAAGGGGTAATGGTCTTTGTGTCGACACATGTGCCGATTAAAAGGGTCATCAGTGCTATCCCAGTATGGGATTCCAAAAAGCAAGGAAGAAAGAACGTTTCGGCTGACAAACCTATAGGAAGATCTTCGTAGCAGGAAAGGTACAGTGTACAGGAGCAATAATAACACTATTGTGGGTGAGTCCACTGCATCCATGAACTAACGATGACTCCATATGAGTTCGTTTGCCCGTCGCCAATCGTGATGGCTAACGCCGGTAGCAACGGCAGCGGTGGCGACTCATCTATTGGACACCACAACTGCCACTAGTGGCACTGCCGATATGTTTTACCATATAAATACCAGTATCCAACATAGGGTTCTGGTTCACAAACCCCATTTCATGATGGACACCCTATTCATCCCCGCATACCGGCCTCCGTATCCCAGTCTTCCCGTAGCGTCCACAGCCCGTTATGTTCCCTCTGGCAACCAGTTGAAAACCACCAAACAACGAATAACACAAACCGACGGCGGCCTTAAATTCGTCGTAGACGATGTACGGAGTCGACGTCCTTTCTTTGTATTGGCTCGGTTCTGCCAATAGACTAGAGTTGGGGTAATGACGGCAGCGGCAGGACCCGCGGCCGTAGTAGCCAAGAGAGAAACCAACCCTTTTACAGCTTTCCGGAAGGGCAGGTGTTTCTTGACCCGCAATGACTCCTTAGCCACGTAACCAGTACGAAATTGGCACTACAACGACCGTCAGCACTGTTACTATGCCTTTCCATGTTCTTAGGCTGAGCCTGCGCTGCCGAGGTCTGGCTTAGGGGATCCATAGGTTACGAAAGCAAAACGAAATCGAAACGCGATCGGGCAGATCGGGTTGAAAGTGGAATAAGTGAGATAGTTCAACGGCATCAGTACTGGAAGGTGATGTTTTTTGTTAGCTGAAACCGCGTAGCCGTGTGCGGACGGAGGAAATAAGCGACAAGAGTGAGTCGGCGAACGGACAACACGCAAAGGACAAAACGTTTAGGACTGCCATTTAGCGGTTATGCAGCAATAGTGAAAGACTACGAGTATGGCTAGATGCGGGTGTCGTATTTTTCTTCGGCCAAATAGTGCACCCTGTAGACGGCGCCAAGATTGGTAGGAGCGATAACCTCGAATCAAACAAACCTAAATAAGGCTTCGGGAAACAGCGTGTCAGCAGCGTTGAAATTAGGAATCGAATTCATTGAAAGATTGACCTCTGAACAGATATGTATTCGAACAATTGCATTAATACATTATTATTTTTGCCCGTCCAAGAATTAAGGACGCTTGTTATCGATTATTTAGAAATAGAGTAATTATTTCGTGCAGTATATTATAACTCGGAGGACTTTAGCATATCGACGCCGGCCTTAGCTGCCATTGCCACTATCTGCCCTCTTTTTAAGCACCACGGCATACAATTAAAGATTTATGATCGTATCGCCGACTAATTTAGCACAACATTAGATTCACCGGACGCCATAATTAAATATAAATAGGATCTTATCGTATTCCTCAATCGGTGAATACTGCTTTGAACGTATCGTGAAACGAATAGGCCCTCGTAGAATAATGCGAAGTTCTCGTTACTACATTTTACTCGGTCATTACCGGCAACAACTTCCAATTTTATTAACTTTATTGAACATGATTCGTTTACGTTGCAACTATCTGTCTATCCACCGATGTGAGGGCGCTACAGGTTGAGTAAGTTTTACTTGATTATTGCTTTGTGTGCGTCTTAATCATCACATCTATTTATTATGTAGGGAAATATATACAGAACTTGACGGGCGAACGATCTGCTCATGACGTTAGATTGTTGTCTGGACGATCGAACCTTCTTTTGCGACCGGATTTTTCGTTATACACTAAATGCTGTTTTAAATAGCGCACCGTTCGTGTCCACTCGATATGACGATACAATGTATCGTTCAAGCTGACCTGAACTTCATTAAACCTAATCCCAGTGTAGAATTATAAAAATGAAAATTTATGTCCGTGCGTTGTTTGTCGCAGATCGGCGCCATGACCGAAGCTGGAGCCTTCTGCGCGCAAGCGACTTTCAATTGCATACAATATCGGCAGAAGGTATGAGACTTGGATGACTGTTCGAACGGCCTTTAAGTCGTGACTATTTCCTCCCAGCAATGTGCTGCCTGTCTGGATAGCTCTAGATCACCCCTTTTTCTACCAGTCCTCATTTTGCCCTGATTGTTTTATCAAACTGCGCCATCTTGAGCCACTTGGACTTCTTTCTGTTCGTTAGACACTCACCGACTATTCGCTAGCGCCGCTGCTTATGTCGACACCGAAATTGTTGTCAAGTAATATTTATTGTTAGAGGAACTTTTAAGAATACAGGTTATCGAATTATTCGGTTAGGTTCTTTTATTTTTATATACACATATATATATATATATATATAAATCAGTGTTTCTTAGCATATCTTCTAGGCGAATAGGTAAGCCCGATAAGCAGACGCCGGTAGCATATCAGAAAACATTATGGCTCTCGTTTTTCGTCTTTTTTCTTTTTGTTTCTTTATAAATTTTATTTGCTTTCCGGCTTTTCTAGCCCAAAAATATGCTTTAGTAAACAGTATACTTCTGTCGTTATGTTTCTCGCTTCGATTTCAGTTCCTAACCCGCCAGTTACTCCTTCTCCCCGGAATCGAGGTAAACTATCATTTCTTATGTCGCTGTATTGTTACTATTAATACTGCCTCAACTAACTTTGCGTTTCAATAGATATATATGATCGCTGACTCACAATCGACTAACATTACTGATTACTATACAGTGAGACTAACGAACGGTTAAAATATAGATTTCCTGTCATTTTCGATTGAGCAGGTGTTAAGCCATAAGTTTCAGTTAGTTATTTGACAAAACTGTCCAGAGATTATCGTAGTACCATTTTTTTAGACAGTTGGCAATTCTATTAGATTTTGATTGATCTTTTTGTATTTCGTCACTTGCGATGATTAAGTTAAGGATTACGCGGCTACATGATAGCTGAAAATAAATCGAATGACGCTAACCATGGTTCTGATAATGCATTAGCGTCTAATGGGAGCTGTCTCAAGCGCGACTTCTCTTCGGGTTGAGGCGAGTTTCATCATGATCTTTTCTTATTCGGTTGTTCTCTACTAGCAATGGGCTAGCCAGTCTTATCGTCTCAATCTTGTACCATAGATAATCCGCAGCTTTTTTCCAAGCGAACTGCTGCTGCTGCTGCTGCTGTTGGCGGCTTACCCCCTAGACGTGCATAGACGCGCAACCTCCTGTCTAACTTCTAACCCAGTTTCCCCTGCTGTTCAAGCTCAACGCCCGGAGGCTCCTTTCTTTTCTGGAACCCTGTCAAGGGTATTCCTAAACCCTACATCCTTCTCCTTTACCATGCAGTTTAAAAAAAAACTGTAATACATTGCGGTGTAGGGCGGGGGAGTGGGGGGTACAGTACGCCTAGTGGTGGTGGAAGGCTACCAGATGGGGTAAGATGAGGGGCTGTTTTTATATGTAAATTGCGTCTTTGTAAGTTTAAAAAGCGTAAGTAGGCTCGCTATTGCTGCTGCTATTGCTGTCGCTATGGCGCTCAGGGTACGGTAAATGGGGTTCGAGCTAAGGGCAAGCAGAAGAGCAGACAGACAGGAAAGAAACGAAGGAGCAGTGGAGCAAGTTTTAAGACTGCGTCGGGCCTGTTCCACTTCCTCCATAGGCGTCGGGAGCGTGGAGGCCGCCGGTTGCTCTTTCGGTCTGCCGAAGACGGCAGGGGGCATCGGCAGGCTTGTCGATGCCCGGCGCTTTTCACGAAGCTGAAAAATGCGGACCGAGTGATCGTGGTGGCTCCCGGAGACTGAAAGATGGGTATAGTTGAACGGGTATAGAGGCGTCCAAAGAGAGTGGAATACAGCGTTGGCTGCGGGGGATTGGCGTAACAGGGGAAGGAAGATCTGATGCAATAGTGTGCAATTGTATGCAAATCCGTGCTAGCCTCAACAGCGACAATCCTCCTTGTACTTACCCATTCCGTTCGTTTTTTCGAGCGTCTCGCGACCCCCAATCCGTTGCTGAATGGCACACGGCTGCTTTTACTGTTGGTGTCTCCACTATCTTGGTCGCTGAACTAGCTCCAGTTCTCTTTGTCTCGTTTCCTCCTAATCGCATCTCCGCCTAAGGCTGCCGCCTAGAACCTGGGCGGCGTGGCCATTCCAAGATATGCCTTAACAGTGCCCGCAAGGGGGTTGCAGCACCAACAGGTTTCTCGAGGGCCACCAGTATTAGCGACACCAGTACCGGTGCTACCATCATCACCGCAAGCGCTACTCGCGCGTAACCATCAGTATGGCAGCCAACCAGCCAGCCAGTCCGTTTCACCTCTTGCGTGAGTCTGCAGATGGTAAAAGCGGGTGGCACAGAAGGTAATACCCCAATTGGTGAGGGCTGTTTGTGCTGTGCCGGAGAAATGTGTGCGATTTGGTGGGCTCCCATAGGTTAGCGTCTGTTCAAGCCTGTGCTATAAGAATAGTGCGAGGTGTAGGGATGAAGCAGCAGAGCGAACAGGCATGTAGCAGAGAGAAGGAAAATGCATGACCGAGACTCGATACCTGGATTTTTCTGCTGCATCAGGCGAAGACTTGATGCGTCCGTCTTCGCCTTCGCCAAATACGTAGCGAGCAAACTGTATGCAATATGTATGGTTGATGTTGTGAAAGGGCGATGTCAAGTCATAATCAATTTGTGTTGACTGCACCTAATTCGAGCATATAGATGCATGTTTTTGTAAAGAAAATAGTAGCACTGGAATTTAAATTTAGTGTGTGTTCCTTTTAGGAGTTCTACGGTCTATCATCATGTTTCTCAAACATTTCTGATACATAAGTATAGGTCAAGGAGTGTCTTAGCTAGCATTTTATCTTATCCGATTTCAATTATCTTTCTCGTTCATCCCCATATACCGATCCTATTTGCAGTAAATATTCTACTGCTACACGCACAACTTCGGCAACCAGCGATAGTCTTAACGGGAACAGACGGTTCCCTGCTGCGAGAAATCGACACCATGCAGGAAACTCTCCGTAGATCCTTAACGGGCGATCAGCTTTTTGGATTATGACGTGCGTCTTCCGACTACTAGCATGGCGCTCTTTCTCTTTATCAGGCCTTTATTGTGGTAATCTCGATGGTCTCTCCTTCTACGGTCACCTTCTAAGTTTTCCGAACCTCTAGTTTTTTCTGGGTCGGTCTCCGATCGATGAAGTACATATACTAGGGAGACACGCTGTCTTTTCTAATAAATTTGTTCTGAGCTTGTGCATTCGGGCTCGGCTCTAGGAGGTTTGGTGATTTCAACCAGCCGTAGGGGCTACACATGGGGCTTTGGTCTCGACATGGAGAGTAGGTATATTACGACAAAGTAGCGTCGTGCCGTGCCCTATGACCGTGGAAAGTGCCTTCGACTTTCTTGGAAAACTCTCAATCGTTATGTTAATACGGAGTCGACGCCCTGAATGCAGCTTCCTGTTTTTGGTATGTCCACAGCATACACAGACATTAGCATGAATAGTTGTTTTTCTGTGCTGGCGGCAGCCAGCCGGTTTAGATGTTGTCGAGGGGTCATCCTTCATATCGCTGGTAATAGACGGGTATATAACGGAAAAGGTGACAACCAACGCTTAACTAAGCCGGCCACCGGCAACTCTCGAATCTTCCATGGGAGGAGCAGGGGGCGCAGGGTTTATTCAAGTAGGAAAAACATTTGGTTTCACATCCTATAGCCTCTCTTTGCTTGTCGCGGTCGCTTGTCTTCTGAACGTGTTTCTTCTGCTTTCTACAGCAGCTCAGAAGCTTAGGATCGCACTGCGCTGAATACGACAACTGCACCTTGGCGCCCACGTACAGTGACTGTGTGAAGCAATGCATTATTTCCTTAGAAATATGGCTTTTGAATCTTCCGAATAGATGCGAGGAATATACTGCCTGGGTGGCTGTTCGCTCAGCTGGTCGGATGCTTCTATACACCTAGTCACGTGACATTGAATGTTGCTGATGTTTTGTACGCACGACTCGTTTCACTCATAGATGCCGTGTGGCAGTTCGCAGATGGGGTTCACAGGGGCAGACACACTTTGGACGAAGACACTGACGCCAACGACAAGACGTAACGGTGCCGTCTGGTTGCCTGGTTGACGTCTACTTGACATCCCGCACGTCTTATTGCCAGAGGGTAGAAAGCTGCTATTCCTTACTG
This sequence comes from Varroa destructor, assembly GCF_002443255.2. Taxonomy (NCBI): domain Eukaryota; kingdom Metazoa; phylum Arthropoda; class Arachnida; order Mesostigmata; family Varroidae; genus Varroa; species Varroa destructor. The sequence continues at coordinate 33,705,532 of NW_019211457.1, forward strand.
CTAGGGATGCTATTGCGGCTGCTACCGCTGCCGCTGCCAAGATGAAAGAATGCTGTCCAAAATGAGTTTGGTGGCTCTTCTTCCGTCGTGTCTTCGACTACCTACCTTACCGGCATTGGCGCTAGGCCCTAAAACTACCAAACGTTGTAACGTCTTTACGCTCTACGTAGATAGGGGGAGGGGTTGCTGCTTTTGTTTTCATTTGCATGTTATGAGAGTTACGGAAGCACCGCGTTACGGCGCCGACCAAGTAGCCATGCAGCCAGCAAAGGAACGATCCTTTCGGGGAATCCGACGACTCCACTATTTGTCAATTTCTAGGACCCATTGGGAGCGGTGCGCCATTTTTCTGCTGACGCTGACTTCCTGACTAAATACAGCCTACCAACTTACGTGCTTGTACACTACATTGCGCTGCAATTTCATCCGGGAATTGTATAGCGAAATGACCATGCAACGAATTAGGGTAGAACGGGTCACTGGAATGAAAGCAGACGCCACCGCGAATTCGTTGGGTCTGAACCCAATGAGTAGTGGCATTAATTGTAGGTTGTGCATCTTTAGGCTGGAAGAGACAGCAGAGGATCAAAGGAAGGCATTGGCAAATATCATGTACCTGAATGTATTCATTATCAAAATAATATTTGACATGCCTCTGGCTTTTCAAGACAAACAAAGGCGTTCTTAGCACTAGGAGCCAGAGAGTGGGCGTAGCTGTGAAGAACGAGCAACGAGGAAAACGGTATAAAGCATCCACAAACCAATGTGCAGTCCGAAGTGTCTAGTAGCATTAAAATAAAATAGGGACATAGCGTTTGTCTGCGTAGCCGTGGATTATCTAAATCCAATGTAATGCAATGCTCTATTTAGGGACGACGGAACGCGACCAATGAGAGCTTCTTTCCATCTTTCTCCCTTTCTCCCTCTCTCTCTCTCTCTCTCTCCTTTTTAAGAATTAAGTTAAATTCTTCTTGGTTGGCAGCATTCGCTTTGAACGCGATTTCCATGTGGTGGGTTCTGTGGAATGCTTCACTCCAACGTCAGCGTTTCCACACCTGTCTCATTTACGAACACAGTCATGCCAATAGCGACTGTAGCAATAGCGGCAGCGTAAGAATAGGGTAGAATCAACATAGTCGTAGCATTTATCCGTCTGGACTCTGTTTGTACCGTCTGGGGAAACGACATGAGATGGCATGAGCTCCCAGGGAGCGTCTGACCCACTACTTTGTAGCTCTTGCCTGCTCGTTTGACAAGTCTTCGCAGCAAGCGACTAAGAACAAACCAACAAAGAGACAGAAAGAGTATGTTAGGTACATGGTAAGTAAGACAAATCCAATACTGTATCGGAGCAGTGTCTTCACTGTAGGCACCCAGCAAGACGGCTGGGACGACGGCAGGCGCGCTAGTGTTAATATCGAGCAAGAGTTAATATTGCCGACGATACAAAGCTGTGCTATACACAGATAATAATACCATACAATCAACAGTGCAGCCACGAAGACAGGAGACTCGATTAAGCTAACTCCACAATCCTCGGTCTTCACAACAGTAGTACGAACGGGAGCAAACGGTTCGCTATAAGCTTTACCCAGAAGGAAACTGGCTAGCAAGGCAGTCTTCTATTTTCGAACTCGGTGTTCAGCTTCTCACGTCGTTTCATCACCAACCGACGCTCGCTTGCTTGGCTTAAAGAAGTGGTAGACACCGAAATGAAACCTGCGACAGGTGGATGGCAATATCATGTCACGGTGACATTTTGTTCCAGCAGGAACACTCCTAACCTCTTCCAACCTCGTCTCGCTAAGTTCAGCCCTCCGAAAGGAAGATTCACTGGGTATTGGAATGAAGAGCAGATATGAAATGCTTCAGCCGTGCTTTGCCCAACATAAGCACGTGATCGACACCGTCTACTTCAAAAATGTTCAGATTATTAAAGTCGAAATTCGTGGAAATCTGTATATTCAGGTATCATTTTCTTTCGAGTGTTCTGCACGGCTTACGAAGAGCCGCTGTATCAATTTGCTGAATGAATTCCAGCCAGCTTTGTTTCAAAGTACGCGGATGCTACGAGATTTTAACATTATTTTGGCTCATTATTCTTTTACGCACAATTTTCTTTATTATCGCTATCGTGACTTGTTTCTTTAAAACGTTATAGTTTTCCCTCGGTTGATCATACTTTGTTATTGCTATCCGCCTGATATGATCTTACTGATACCGCCTGAGCGGTACGACCCTAACCTATTTTGTTTCGCTTCGATCCTGCCAACTAAATACTATAGACACACCTCAGACAGTTACCATCGCACTAAACCTATGTTTTTCTTTTTACTTTTCCTCTTTGTGCCGCTTGCCTACCGATTCTTGATATGCTTCAGACCGGATCCAATACAAGACAGAGTACGCGTGTGAGGGCGGGACTCTCAACATATCCTGCAAGGACAACTATAACATCCATTTGGTGCGCGCTAACTACGGCCGGTTAAGCGTCAGCATTTGCAATCCGCTGGCTAAAATAGACATGTCTGTCAACTGCATGTCGTGGAAATCGCACCTCATCATGGAGAAAAAGTAAGTTGTCAGTTGTTTTTCCCTTTGCTTTATTTAATCTATAATGGATTACTCCAAGACGGACATACTATCAAGCAAGTCTAATGAAGAGCACATCTACTTAGATTACTTATGCATATCTATCATATTATTATTTTGTAATCTATTGAAGTATAATGTGAATGTAGACTTGTCTAGATGGGTCGAATGCCGGCAGCCGATCTTGTATTGTCATCTACAGGTCTTGTTATCCGTATTGTCTACCTAGATCGTCCAAAGGATAAGCCCAACGATAGCAATGAATTACCCATAGCAAAAAAAAAACACATACACATGATATAACGCTGTTGGTCTGGTACGATAGCATCGGAGCGATCGTCACGTATTCGTAGTTTTCGTAGCAACAGCGAGCACACTGACGGATGCGGGCTTTTGCTCGTTGTCCTGGTTGCGCTTCCCCGTCTATTCCGTAAATGCTGCACTACTGAGCCCCCTTTGCGTCACCGTTGTCCTCATCGTCGAAATAGGCTAAACTAATTTATGATTCACATACAGAAACTAATGTGAGCGAAATATGGAGGTTTGACTTCGGGCCGATATCGGTGCGCGCTGCTTCGTTGTATGAGGCGCTCGTGAATAATCTCGTTATATTTTTTCTATCGGATCGCTCACATTCCGATTCAGTTTGTAGAATAGTTTATCCACGGTCTAGCTACCTGAAGATGGCGTATGTTTTCGGCCGCCTTTTCCAGCTCCGTCTGGCAACGTTGCGGGCCCGAAACTGAACGTGTGACAATTCATAGACCAGTCATTGTTTCCGATATGAGTGCCATTATCCTGTGCGCTAAAGGTGTCTTACTGATGTGATGAAGTGTGATGTAAAAGGAAAACAATATACATATTGACGTTGTATTGCTGCTAATCGTGATACTTTGCAATGAGCCGGTCTGTGTACTATGCGTGCAGCTCGTCGTTACTGCTGTTCTCATTTATGGTTCTTATTGTTGAGTTTCATAGCTATTGGTAGACGTTTGCTTGGCTATGCTCCAGGCACGAAGTCACCTCCGCCGCGACGAATCAATTTTGTCAAAGCTTTGACTTTGAAGAGGATCACCTGTTTCTCAGAAGAGTTGCCGCACGCACGTTCCTTCGGCCACCGAAGATCCTGTGCCGTTTTCAATTTCCACTCGACACTCGAATAGCTGATAGCTAATGCATTGTTTCCGGTAACTCACTTCTCTATCTATGAGCCCATATCAGGCTGGTTCAGTGTGTTGAAAGCTTTCTTGCTTTCGGTCGACTTCTGGCTCGGGGTTACTGTTGTGTTAAAAAGTTTGTTTAGCAGAAAAATAGTTCATCGAATTCATGTCAGTATCACACGGACCCTATCCATCGCCCGCATGTTTTTTTGGCCAGATTATCCCTTTGGCAGTTCGCCGGTGGCAACGTAACTCGATAGAAGAGACCAAGTTGCGTTGGCTGCCGGTTTCCTCCGTGGACCTCCTTCGCCAATATGCCCAAGAAGTCCAAGTAGCGGTCGGTTATGGCGCTGTGTATTCCGCATACAACGTTACCTCTACTACTGCTAGAGCTTTCAGACGTAGAAACATAGGAACGAGACCCACTTTGCTTGTCGAATCTTCATAGCCGCTACACCGGTATCTCTCTCTCTCTCTCTCTCTCTCTCTCTCTCTCTATATATATATATATATATATATATATATATATATGGACTAAAAACGGACAGGTTTGGTCGGCGGCGACAAATTGCCAATGTAGAACATTATTCAATTTACGGCTCTTTCCTCCTGCTCTTTTCTGTTTACCGTATCGATGCGAGGCGGTTCCATTGTGATAACGACGTGCCAAACTCGTCGGCGAAATTCCTCTGCTAAATGATTTTAACGTGTCGAAGTTCTTCTACGGAAGCCCTTTAAATCTCGTCATCTTCACCGTTTCATCGACTACGTCGTATCGTTTGCGTTTTCGCTGTGTGTAGGGTCCAAGGCGCTTTGCTTTCTCACTGTCCAGACGCCGAAACGAAAGACAGATCCTAATTCGATATCCATTACATTTTTCCTTTTGCGTTTGCTTAAGTCCGTAAGATTCTATCGCGTTTCTCAATACAAAGAGTAAGCCAACCAACCGGCGTTCAAAGGGAAGAGGTGAAACGGTGCTACTCTTTTTCCTTGTTTCGTATTAGCTTTTCGATAAGGTGCTTTTGCGTTCGGATCGTAACGCTTCTATTTTTATGTTTTTGTTCGTATGTTCTAATCCGCTGTCAGCGCTCGAATCCAGCCGACAGGTTGAAGGGGGTCTCCGTTCGAGTACGGACACCAAGTTTTCTATCCTTTCTGCTTATTTCCATTTCGATCTTGTGTCGCCTTTGATCTGCGTCTGCGCGCGTTAATATCTGCGAATATATCAGGGGCGCGCTTGTCATGTAAAATAATGCCATTGGATTATATCGATTCACACATCCATACGGAGATGTACGTCTACAGTTGAGTGTCGTCCCGTGCTATACAAAAACTGCTCATATAAGGAAAAACTTGGTGTTGGAGAACAATAGTAGATTAACGATGCCCCACCATTTTATGATTAAAGCACCCATTAACCTCATTATGATTTAAGTTACTAACTCTGTCTGTGTTGCAGGTGCATGAATAAGCAATCATGCAGTGTGCAGGTGTCCGCAAAGAACTTTGATGATCCTTGCCCCGGAACTATCAAGTACCTGGAAGTCCAGTACAACTGTACCCTTGGTAAGTTTCGTTCACGTTTTTATTAAAGCAAAACGCTGTACCGTAAGCGCTGCCTTGCCAATTATTTATTACTTGACAACCTGGGTGTTTAAATGAGACTTTTCCTCCCTTGCATTTGTGTCGGCGGTGGGCATCATTTAGGATTTAAGCCCAATTGCGAGAAGCTACTTGTTCTCATCTACGATCTTTAGTCAATGCAGCCAGGTAGATTAAGACACGAGTAAGAACGATGAGAAGAGAAAAAGTAAGGAGTTTGACGTGCTCAGCAGTTCCCTGGCAATATTTTAGGGATACGTAGGCCAAGAGTACTATAGCTTGATGTTCAAATTGACAAAAATATCTATGCCTCAATCCTCCCGCTGTGTAGACTAGCAAAAAATGACCAGTTTACGAGCAGTCTTATGAAATCGTTACTCGTGCAAGTTAGTCGACAACGACTCACGGATTAAGAATGCTAAATAAGTGCAGCGAATGGTGCCGTTTGCCACTGCTGCTTCAAGTCAATGAGTCTCACTGAAGATACAGTTAACTCAAATATTCGTAGCTTTATCAGTCTCAGCTCTCTTCAGACGGCCAACCAATTGCCTTATGTATGTCATATGGGTAGCCTTTTGTTCCCTTATGGCGCGCTTTGCTCGACTATATGAACACCTCGACTCCTCCAGCAGTTTCCATTCCACTTGGTCTGCTCTCGCCGCGGACGCCCTATGCCGAGGTAAAAAGTCGATTCAACGCGTGGGAGTGGGTGGCTGTGGATGAAAAGTTTTTAATATCTTACACCGCGGTGCCTGCCATCTACACAAGAACCTATGAGAACTCTACATTCAACCTCGATTTCTTTCTCAACGAAACCGAATAAACAGCTAAGGTAGTAGAAAGGACGACAGAAAAGTATTAATATGGTGACTAACAGTGAAGCTTTGACATGATCCCGCTTCGACGTCTAACAAGGCGTTGCTTTTCAGGTAGAAAGAGGCTAGAAATAAAAAAAAAAAAAAGAAAAAAGAAAAAAACGTTACTCGAAGCGTTTCGTATGTAGTCAGCAACATGTTTTTTTTCCCGCACGATTGTGTGTAATGCGTTTAACTTCTCTTGCTTTTCAAGTAAAACTAACAGAAATAAGTTAATAGCGTTGCGCATAATCAAATTAGCTCGGCAGACATAACGTGGTCCCGAGAAAAGTTCGTGTGATATAACAAGCTCAGCCGTGACAATGGCCGCTCTACCTTCCTCTCTATTGACATGCTGGGAGTTAATATGATGTTTCTGCGTAGCGGTATTTGATTTCTGATGCTATCCGATTATTCAGCATGCCATTGTCCCCCATCCGCGGTGATTCATATACAGTCTATCACTAAGACGGGAATCGGATGGGACGAAACCGCTTTTGCTAAGCGGAACGAGTCATGTCGCCATCAGCCAAGCGGTGGCGCTCGTGTTGTTGACGACGGACAGCAGAGACAATTGAGTAATTGTATTAAAACCACATACTCGCCGGTCAAGGAGCACATGCTAAAGCCCGTATGGCCTTAAATGCGTAGATTCTTAGAGAACGAAATCACACGGTCCATTGTAGAGAATCGTTTATGCACTGGAAGTAATGAAGAAACAGCCAGAGTCAGTGATCGACGACGAGAACGACTGAGGTAGGAAAATATGTTATCGCACGTGCGGTATCCAATTCTTTCTAAACGGTCTCTTTGATGGCGCCGTCGAAGTGCAGCAGCGGCATTTCCTTTCTCCCTTGGCCCTTACTCCCTGTCCAACTTGCCCGCCATTCACTTCATCCGATTTGCGGTGCCCCCACGTGGGCTAAGACGACTCCTTTTTCGTTAAACATCGCCACGGCACCAACGACAGTTACTATAACGCCATGCTGACCCGTTGATCTATGAGTGGCACACGCTTTGAACTCGGCCAGCTAAAAGATGACAGCAGCAGCGGCGGCGCGAAGCCACTTGGACGAAGAGGGCTCCGTTTGAAGGCCTTGCACAGTTTAGCTTGCTTTGCTTTAGCCTGGTCGACTGGCAGATATTTAAAAATTGAAATTTCCCGCTGAGCTGTTTGCGTTTGCCACTGTAGTTGCTGCTGCACGCCGGTATGTGAGGCTGCCTGCCAGAGAGAGGTTTGTTATCCAGCCAGTCAACCAACCAGCATAAGTAGCATTGAACGATTCTTTTCCCGGTGATTTTTTTCGCCCCCATAATATCTCAGTATTCGCGAAGGGCCGCGATCCTTAGCCATGGCTACGGCTGCTACTGTCGTTTGGCGGTCTGCCGTCTTTTCGCCAGCGCCTTTTGCAGAAATTTCTTCGTCCTCTTCTTTGCCGTGCTTCAATTGCAGAGGTAGCCACCGTCGCTATTGCAGTGGCTACTTCTCTCAAACAGCGGGACCTTAGGCTATAACCGCCTAGGCGGAAAGCTTAAGTCCCCTGCTACAAGCAGACAACTCAGCCAGCGACTGAGCAATCATGATGGCAAGCTGCGTGGGCAAGACACGTCACTGCTTAAATATTTATAACATATCTGTATGGCGCGCCAGCTTTCTCGTATGAGTTGTCGGTGTGGGATAACCGCGATAGCGTTCTACGGAGTCCTCAGTCCTTGAACGAGAGCATTATGCTCGAAAGAGAGTGAAAGAAGGACAGTTAGCGACTGGTATCCATTGGATTCAGTTGTTGTTGGCTGACTGCCCGGCCGAGACTGGAGTAGCGACCTACCTTCTCCAGCTCAGAGGAACTTGAACATCTTTGTCTCAACAAAGCAGCCTCCGCCCGCTGCCCAGTCGCCCAGAAGTGGCAAAGATGGCCACAGCTACTAAATATAGTTACTGGTCTCATGCATTCGCAAGTCGTTGGCTTGTCCCTAGTGGAGTACAACGCGCCATCGCCTAACAATCTTATTGAGGGAAACAGACGGCGAAAGGGAATGGTAAAACCTTGAAGCATACACATGTATATCGATATCATTTCTAGAAGCTGTATAAAACAACACGAAGTATATCTTGCCGTGTCGAATCTGTTTTTCGCCTCATAGGTAGGCAGATTTCCTGCTATACCTTGTTTTTTGACCGTCCACTGATACCATAAGCACCTTGAATGGTAAGCGCCTGAAGAGTGGAAGACAGTGGCGGCGGTAGGGTCTGATTTGCAAAAAGATATATCTGCAGCAAGAGGCTTCCGTTCTGAATTACACAGAAGGCGCTGTACGCGTACCGCACGGTCACTTTCTTCACTGAATCATTGATGAAAATGACATTTTTCTATGTATTCACGGCCAAAGTATCTTGCACGTCGTTGCACGCTGCTCTTATATATTTAAAAACGTGTCGTGTCCGTACTTATAACATCAATTACAGTGTATTATTTAGCTCTATCTTCACGTCTTGGTGAGTACGTCTGTGTCAATCACCTCGTGCCTGAGTTGGCCTGTTAGGCATTACAAGTCAAGGGGACCTAACTGTGCAAATCGACAGAGGGCCACATTCTCTACACGTACAATGGCCTAGCTCATTTTGTGTCTCACCTGAAGCTACTTCGGAAAATTGCTGTCAAATTTAAATATCCTGGTGATGGCTTCTCTGCGGAGAAGGACTTCGAATCTAACGCAGTTTTTCTATCGGCCAGTATGAATTCTCTCATACGCGGAGTCCCCACGAGCAATACCAACAGAACGTCGCCAGCATTGGTCTTGGTTGTGTGTCGATATACCTATGCTGTGGTAACTCGAGACCCGTGTCTGAATATTGTACTTTTATGTAGCACGCGCGTTCACGCTTCGGAGAATGCACATTGCCTCAGCAGCTATATCAACTCACCGCCGAGTGCATAGGCCTTGCCATCACTAGAGACCGGAGGATCTCTTTTTACTTCATGTTGTTGTAACTGGTGGCGGCATCGCATTGCTGAGTTCGTTCTGGTTCGCCAGCAGCCGTCAACAAGCTGGAAGTAGAGAGCGGAAACGCCAGTTTCGGGAAGCCTTGGACACCTGCTCAGGCCTGCTTATTTGCCTCAAGATATTCAAATTGCAGTACTCTAGTACAGCTTCTGTAGCACTAGGAGAGGACAAGGTTTAGTCGAGTAGGATAGCAAGCAAGGCAATAGTTGCAATAAAGGCGAGTGTGCCATCGCCGGCAGGCCGGCCGTCCGGCTTGTGGGCAAGTCTCAACCGTAGAGGCAGCTGCTTGCCAAGACTGGCAGTCAGTTGCAAAAACAAAGCAGACAAACAGACAGAGAGAGATAAAGATAGAGAAAGCAAAAAAAAAGAGTTAGAGAGAGCGAAAGAGATGTCAAAAACTTGTTTATTTGCCAAGTATTATTATACAGATGGGGCGAACTGAGATGGAGGAGGGCGAAAAAGGTGGCAGTGCAGTATAAAGTGAACACCAAAGCATCAACAAAATGACAGATACACAGAAACGCACATACGCAACAATGAACACGCTGAGCTCAGTCGCTGATAGAGCTGCAAAATAAACTTTACTTTGCATTGAGGGGCTGAGTAAGCTTGCTCGAGCCTGGCGCTACAACCATCGCCGATACACCGATTGTTCAACCCTACTAACAAACAAGCAGACAGTCGAAAGGGGTTGATTTAGTGTTTCGTTTATATACGCAGCTGTAGTAGCAATAACAGCTATGTCGAAATGAAGCGTTCCCGGTTGTCGAATAACGTTACTCACGTGCAACCTATTCCACTTGTCAATTTGTCTTAGACATCATCAAATCGTAGGTATCATAAAGATATATGTGCACACACACATGCGCGGACGTACTTCTCAAGCAGTAGCAGCAGCTTTTTTAAATCGTACGCGTATCGGCGATTGCCGTACTATGACATCGTACTCTGTTCTCACTAGAGTCAGAACGTAACATCTGCGCCATAGCTCATTCTCATGCACATCGATACCGGCGAACAGCTAACTAGTGCTATCGGTTCTTAAATTTGCCCGAACAGGATATTATTGAAACAATGTGCGCTTCGGTAGAGACGTCTGTCTCTTCTCGAGTTCTTTATGGATTAATGCCGTTTCATCATTGTTTACTCTCTGCCCATAATGCAGCTCGCGCGTGCAGTTGCTCTGTAATACTTTCTGTCTTAACGAACTGTAAGTGAGACAAACCCGTCAGATCCATCTAAACTACCTCTGTCCTGCAGGCCCGCTTCCCCGAACCTGAATCGGCTTACTTGATATGCGCGAACATGTTTGAACGTGCCCGCCATCTGCTTCTGTACAAGCGTGTCCTGCTTGTACGACAATGAACCGCCGGTAGCGACAGACATGGTTTCCGAATGCGGGAGTCTGCGCTTGTGACTTCATGCTCCCAGCGTAAAGGCGCTTTTTTTTTGTTAGCGTCGTCGTCGTCGTTTCTGCCCTCTTTAATTTTATCATCCCATGGAGCCGCTGGTGTCTTCATTGGCGTTGCTCCTATCTGCTTGATAGATGCTTCCTCTGCTAGAAATTCGAATGTTTTCAGCGGTTCTAGGACCGTCTTGTCGGCGTCTGATTTCCTCTGGGCCTCTTGTCGGCGTGTTGTTGCCTCGTCATTTCGATGTTGCTGTTGTTGCCATTGCTGTTACTACCTATCTTACTGCTGTTTGAAGTTGATTTTAAATAGCAATGTTGTTCGTCATTGCTTTTGCGTAACGGAGGTAGAATAGGGAAGGTCGTCGATGTCCGTTTGTTCATTGTGTATGAAATGGTATGGAGGCATAGCAATGGGTGTGCAGAGGCAAGGGAGTTAACCATGTGCGGCAATGTAATGGGGCAGCTTGTCGAGATATTTGACTGTTGGTCGACAATGACACTGAATGAGACGAAGAAGCCAGGAGCAGCGGTGGGAATGTCGAGAAGGATAAAAGCTACGAAAACGACACACAGTAGCGATCTTATAGCGACGGAAAACGCTCGCTGGCCAGGCTAGAGAGTTGGCACAAGCGGCAGGAAATAAATTCATATTTAAGCCGACGCTCTGCCCCCGCTAGCTCGGTTGGCTCACTTTGTCATTAGTGCGTACGTCGTCGTACTTCTTCTTTGTAGTTGCCGTCGACGTTAAAGGTTGCATTGACTCCCCGTCGCTGTCCTGTTTCGACCCATTGGGACCTAACGATAAAGGTATGTGCTTCTGAGCGCATGGATGTTCCATCCACGTATTCGACATCGAGAGCGACAGAGACTGAGACGACAGAAAACAGATGCAGAATTCAGCTAACTCTGCAGCAGACCAACAATGCGCATATGTACGTGCCTTAATTTAACCCATCCTCGTAGCGATTCTTGAAGGATAGTCTGGGTCCTATCTATGGAAATTACTTTTGACATTGTCATGGAGATCGATTCGAGTCGATCGCTCGGTAAACATGTGTCTGGCAAAAGGTGCCTTAGATGTATTAATCGCTCACAAACACACGTATATATATATATATTCTACACGACTTGACAATGACAATTACCAAAAACGCGAACGACGATCTACTATTTACGACTGACTGTTTCGCGATCGCTCGCAATCAACGACTTATACAATATAACTAATGTTGCATCGCCTTCGGATTCATAGAAATTAGTATTAACCGTAATAGTAACTGTAGCAGTGGTAGCCAAGAGGGACTACGTAGACAAATTTGCAGGGGCACCTCTAATTGCATCACGAAGACAAACATGAAGATGACGGTCATACCCGACCCCACAACTCGACGTGACCGCATTGCCTAAAATCACATACCGCGCAGGCACATCAAATAAAAAGCCTTGCCCAACTTAGATAAGGGATGTCGAACACCAAGGAGACTGCCTGACGAGCTTCGTATTGATGCGGGCGCCGCTCAACCAAGCCCTCCTGGTGACGCCAAGACGAATGGCCGACCATCCTGATTAAGCTGCTTTAATAGATTTGCACTAATGTAGTTTGACCGTATTTCTACGCTGTGCTATCGTATGTCGCGTCTTTGATTTCATGAAATGAACGCCTTTCCATAACGGTAGGCGATTTCTCCCCACCGATTTAGGGCAATTGCCAGCGTATCTCTTCATATACTACTATGGAAAGGTGCCTTTATGTGCGAATCTGTAACCAGTTGGGGATTCACTCGCTGCTTCGTTTCTCTCCTTAGTTTTCGCTCGTAGGAGCCGGGTGCTTCAAGTGTTCTTTGTTTTTCTCTCGCTGACTGGAACGAGAGTGAAATTGGCTTAATCAAATTAGCCAAGCAAATATCCGGCCCGATCTATTTCGCGGCCGTCTATCGTTAATCAAATGATTGACCACCGTACCGCCGTAATCTGAGATGAATATTATCGCCGAACGTCTTTAGCACTCATGGTACCTCCACCGTCCTTCTCACCGTTTCGGCTTACTTTCGCGCGATCCATTTGGAAATCGATCCACATACTCGAAAACCATCTTCAGAGACAACAATATAACTGCAAGAAGCATTGACGGAACTGCTGTGACGAATAAGAGTGTCTCCCTGCTGGTCTCTCGCACCCAAAACTTCGATTCGCAAACAACTATATGCTGTTATATATGATATTATATCAAACTAAAAAAATAGCCTTAACAGGTCCTTCTACGAGCTTCGTTCGTGCGGTGCCCAGTTTTTTTTTGGGTTCGACAGAGTGGTGTTTCGTATCCGCTCCAAACCGATCTACCGATGATGTTTGGGACGATCGGCTGAGACGTAACTGTGATGGGCTATCGTGCTTGACGCAGAAGGGGCCAAATATCTCGATATGCATGAAAGCGAAACATTGGCTGCGCGGGCCATTGGCGCGCGTGTGTGTGTGTATGTGCATGGGTGCACCTCTGGACATCGAAGGTCTGCTGCCATGTTTACGGAGTCTGCTACCACCACGTCCAGCTAGACGAAGTGCCAATAATTTCGGGGGAGCTCTAAAGAAGGAAAAAGGGCTGTGCTTTTAGACCGAGTAGGGGGTAATAGAGGGGCACTGTTAGACGGTACGGTAACAGGACTATGGCGGAAGTTCCTAAGCGATGAAACTGCCCAGTGCATGAGCTGTAGTAATTTTGCCGAACTCCTATGCGTTATACCCTGTACAGCGTAGGTGACGGGTCCGGTGACATTATCTTGACGCTGCAGCAAGCTGGTCTTCGGCCTCCTACACCATACTCAATCTAATGAACAAGGAAGCGTACTTCGACACGCCTCTTCGTATATGACTTTCTGATTATGGTGAGCTGAAGGCACAGCAACTGTGCCTATTATTCTGCGTTAAAGGGCTATGAACAGATGCTGCTTGCGTCGGTTGGCTGCCGCTGGTGTTGCTGCAATGGGGTTGTGACAGCACGGTAAAGAGCAGCAAATTCACACTACGTTCACACACCGCTTGAGAGTCAACGCAAGCATTTGGCCAAGCTCGATAGAACGAACACTTCGCACCGTAACTGCTTTTTGCCCCCACCTCTTGCGTGCCGCTGCCGCCCATTTCGTGCACCAGTAGCGAGCGTTTTCTCTTTTTTTTCTTCGCACAACTTCGTACCCCACAGCACGTTCCGTAGACTTAATAGCATTCACTGGCCAACACGGCCACGACTCGATCAATCGCAGCGGCAAAGTCACTCGACGTTAGACTCAAACCGAACTGATCGAGGACATTAGACGCAGCGGCCGCCGCGGATGCGCGCGAGAAGATGACAATAAATAGTGTGTGGAAATAGCAGGAGCGACGGCTATGGAGCGGTTACGACGAGGTCAGGAAACGTTGGTTTCAGAGTTTGACATAGTCGTTGACATCGAGGCGTCTTGCCGCAGTTTTGTTACCCCGCATGGAACTTTGCCACCGCATCGCTAGCCGAAGGCAAGGTTGTTGTCGTCGTCGTGGCAGTTGTCTGCTCACCGAACGTCTAGTTGGTGCGTGGGGTTTTGTATGTCTCCTTGCAGCTCGTTAACTTTGTCGATTGTTCGGTTACGAACGAAGTGAACGTCGATCCGGATCAAAACGACAAGAAAAGTGACTTCAGAGAGGAGAAAATGGCAGTCCCGAAAGTTGTTTCTCGACTGCGCCGACCGCGACGGAATTCGACTATGTTCCACATTGGCTTCCGTCGATAGGAATAACGGTGCCCGTGTTACAGGCAATCCGTATCGATTTCTTTTTCTTTCAACCATTTTATATTGTAAATGGCAAAGACAAGAAGAAAGAGATGCAAGATCTGAGGGACAACCCGTTATGACCGCCAGCATTGTTCGATCTATATATTCTGGCGATCGAAATATGGGCGTGGGCTGACAGCTTGTGTTCGGGTTTGACCAAATTCAGTAATTTTTGCACCGCCCATAGTGTTCGTTAAACATTGCGTATACACAAATGACCAGTGCCAGTGCTGCGATATATATGCTACCGCCTGCTTCGCTGGTTGACAGGTCTAGATTGAGACAGATCAACTGCGACGGATATCGTCATACGGATATTATCATACCGTAACGATCATAACGAACCTGTTTAGAGTTTCCTCTTTAACTACTTATCAGTGCTTATGTATAGCTCTAGTTAGATGTCTGTATGATACTTCTGATGATAGCTCAGGAGGTGGCGTGTTTTCCTGGCAACACGTGGTGGTCTAAGTTTGAAATTGGGCATAAACACAAAGCAGGAGCTAGCAACCTAAGGTAATGCCTAAGCAAAACACAAAAAAAATTAGCTGAACGCAACCAATAAATCAGTGAGCGAAGATTGAAAACAGACGTCGTGTTGTTGAAATTATTAATAACACATGTGTTGCGCAGTGATTGGTTCAATCTATCGGCCATCCCTCTCACGCGGTGATTCGCGCCGTCTCCCATTTGCAGTTGGTTGAAGAATAAACCTTGCTTGCAGAGGTGCTAAATCTGCAAAATATGATCTCGACATTTATCTAGCAGGGGCGCAGTCACCCAAATAGATTTTGTCAAGACTCGCGAAACTGGGCTCGGCGCAACTACTGGTTGGTATCGACTAGGAACGGTGGTAATAGACAGTGGCGGACGAAGTCTGTACCATTTACCCCACTTCTGGTAGTCAACATAGGAGCGGGTGTGGGCTGCCACTAATTCTTTCATTGGACCCAAGCCATTTACGGGCGGCAGGCCACAGGTAGGTGTTGGTTGAAAACTCCGACTACAACGATTATGACGACGATGACAGAATGCTTCGAAAAGCGAAGGGGACTCACTACGCCTTTTCCGAAACAGCCAACAACGACGCGACTAATCTCAACTAGCCCCGCTCCTGTACTCGACTAACCTGGTCGAGTTTATAGTACGGTTGAAGGATACGAGCTCTGCCAGGCATAAACCGGTCCACATGACGGGTGGCCTGATCTTCTTTCGTCCCCAATCATACTTCCTGCTAACTTCCGACATCCCATTTTTACTCTACGCAAATTCGCGCAGGTACATCTCAGTACAGTTGCACAGACATATAACGAAGTCAAAAGTAGCCTCGCTCGTATCCTGGCTAGCATGGGTTTCAAAATTTAAGTTGTAGTAGTCTGCGTTGTTTTCTGCCCGATAAAGACCCGGCGGTGCTATTTATTAGTCATTGTCTAGGGTTGGTTTTCCCGTAGTCCCAAAGGTAGCAATGGCAAGTCAGATACCTGCATGCTGCCTGCCAGGGGCCATCTGGGGGGATGCTTTGTCAAAAATTGCTAATTGAATGGCTCTCATACAGACATGGACTCGGACCCCAGATCTATGTTCTGAGAATCGAACCGGCGACTGCTTAAGGCATTTCGCAATCGCAGAGCCTCCTGGGTAGTCTAGCCGAAAGTTTGAAAGCTACTCATCCAGAAAGTGTAGTGTAAGGCAAACGGGAAGATGTGGCTTTGCAGAGTTGGGCCTCAATAGGATGAGTCTGTTGTTTCTGGTGAGCTTAGTTAGCAGTTACGCACCGCCCGAGGCATAGAGCGCATGGCTTCTTGTATGGTATTATTTTATGAGGTTATACTAGCTATTTTGCCGCTGACGATTAAGTTCATTTAATTGCTGTAGAAAATTGACGTATTTAGCTATTTCTTTTCTCATCCAGCTGCATTAGCTGGGTTTGTAAATTACCTGCTTATTCATAATTAAAACGACAATTGGATATTTCTAGATTTTCGTGACTCCTTTATCTTTGTATATTGCAGCAAGCCGCTCACGTTCTAAGGCGTCACGCACAGTCGTTATAGCGACCGCCTTCTTGAAGAGAAATTTTGAATTGAACTAGGTGTACCAGTGCGTTTGTAACTACCCTCCAAATAAAATATACTTGAGCTGCTTGCGTCTCTCTTTAGCTGGCTTCTTTTCTTCTTGTAATATTTTATCACTTTTTCCTTTTCTACGTAACTGCTTCTCGCTGTATTTGCTGTATTGGTGTTTCCCGGTGCATGATGCCCATGGTAAGAGTCAGGCAGGCAGGCAGGTGGGCGGGTGGGCGAGCGGGCGGCAAGCCTCCTGACTCAGCAGAAAACTCGACCTAATCTCAGTGGACTGTGACTTCATTGCATCCATACACCGTCTCCTATCCAGTTCTTCTTGAAGCCAAGCGAATGCTGCTACTACTTTTAGCTATCAGCTACCTGCCGCTGCCAGCAATGCTTAAGCTGATCTTCAAATATTCATTCATTTAATGTGGACCGACTACGGCGACGAGAAGAAAGTAGCGATGAGCAGGCAATGACGCCCACCATGCGACCGCGCGATGGCCGCAGTAAGAAAGGCGACGGCAATGGCGACGGCAACTTACCCCACCTACCCCTTGCTTATCCCAGCAGAGCAGGCGGGCGTTCAACCTCATATCCGTCTGCCTACTGCTTTCGTGCTCCAGGGAACCGAGGAACCGTTCGTTGAGAAATCGGCCGAAGTTCTATGTGTGCCTCTGCCCTTCTGAGAAAAGCAGGTACGCAAGTTGAGAACAAGCTCTTTGAAGAGCTAAGCTTATCGCAGAAGGCGGAGGAGCACGAGGATGGGAGTTATACTAGACGGGTTTAGAGACATCAACAGGCTAAGAAAAACCCCCTTGCGACCTGCAAGATGATGCTGACAGCGTTGGTAGGGATACGAAAACCTGCTCAGCGTACACAGGTTGCGCTTTCTATTTACGCATCCAACGGCGCAAGCTGGTGTCTGCCTACCAACAAACCAGGCAGCAAACGAAGACTGCGTTGACTCCGCTACCATTCCCTCTCTCGTCGACACTGGCAAAGAGCGGATTCATCGAATCTAATCTAAAGGGCATGCGAAACCGAGAAAAAAGAAAGAGAGATGGTATGTGTTTTCGAAAGATCCAAGTACATGAGAGCCAGCCTGATCCGTTGATTCTGCACCTTGTCAGAGCTATTCCAGCAGCGGCAGCAGCCACAGCAGAAAGACCGCTTCACTGTCGTACAGCATCTCATCGCTTCTATCGTTGCTGTTGTAAACAGGTTCTTGCCGCATCCCTGTACGGCGCACGCTGGCTCAGCATTCGGTTGCGTCCTTTTCGGCGTCCGTATATAGTTGGACCTAGACTTCGATCTCGTCGTTATGCCAGTATCGCTACCACCGCTATCTGGCTATCTTAGCAATGAATAGGTGCTGACATACCCGCTTACCACAAATAAACAGCAGCATGGGTATATACATGTTTTCCATGTGTCTCGTCCCAGTTTTATTGACAAAATCCAAAATGTTTTTTTTTTTGCTACGATATGACAATTTACACGCACGCGCACGGCCCTACCTACTGATTGTTAGGCAGTCTGCCCTATGGGCTAACTAGCAGAAAAATGTACGCGGTGCATGGAAAACTATAGTTGTGTAGAGAAAAGGAAACTGGAAGGTTTTGAGGGACATCGGGGCAACCAACTAAGTTTTGCAGGGCCGTCCAATGTAGTAAATCACCTGAGGCACCCGTAAAATGTTATCTCTCATTGACGACGTCGTGAGCCTTTTCGATTAGACGAAGCCGAAATAAACCAAATAAAGGGGTATATACTTATTTACATATGTGCGTATGCTGACACACACAACACTTGACGATGTGAGTGCCTCAGCAGGAATTAAATAGTATCAAAGTAAAGGCTTTAAGCAGCGTTATTGAGAAACAGCTTTTCTACAGTATGAGTGTCTACAGGCTAGTGACGATACAAATAAACTTAACGACGATGAAATACCAACTTAACAAGACTGATTTTGTTTCATGTGACGAGACACTTCACTAGAGTCTCTCATTATCATGCATAAGATAACTGTGCATGTGCTAATGTGTTGCAGTAAAGATAATGTTACTCTTATATAATGAATTGGTGGCTCTTAAACTTAAATAATGCGCTGCTGTCTTAGACAAGCTTAGGGGGTATTTAGTAGTCTAGGGATTGTTCAGCAATCTATAGAGATGCTGATAGTAGTATATTTCAAAACTCACAAGCTGCATTTCGTTCTCTATGTTCCAGTCTGACTATCAATAGCTAATCAGTTCGTACAATCTTTCATTTTTCCCCATCAGCGTCATTGGCGGTCCCGTCCACGACAACGCCGTTACCCACTTTGCGGAACACGACTGCTGCCTCTGCTGAGGAGGACTCCGCTTCCACGAGTTCGACAACAACCACAGTTGCTCCGGTTAGTTCTACGACAAGAGTGGCTCCTTCAGCGAGCACTGCGCCACCTGAGCCTGCGGCGACGCAATTTGAGAATGAGGCAATCGCACCGGAACCTCCGAAGTCCTGTAAGTACATCGCAGTTCTGGTTCTGGGCCTTGACCTAAAAATATTGGACATACAATAAGCGTTGCTTATAACCACCATGTCTCTTCATGTGGACTGGTTAAATATAGATAGATCCATCGATTGGCGATAAGATAACGAAGCTATTTTGTATGCATATATATTATTACGGTTACTCAGTGTTGCCTTAGGCAGAATAGGCAAGCAGACGTATGGGCGATCGTCACATTTCGTAGACCTTCGAGTTTCTAAGTTGTAGAGGTAATCGCTAGCGAAAGAAAAGGGAAATGAATCTGGTAACTGAACCGGATTTGGCAAAAGATATTTCACAGGTATTACGCATTGTACACGGTAGAACGGTTACTGACACACCAATGCGATCTCTCGTTAAAGAGCAAGTTGCGTCTTTTTTGTGTAATGTAATGTAAGAATATAATTCCTATGTCGCTTATTGCACTTCCTTTGGTGCTCTGCGAAAAACTGTATAAAAAAAGCAGAAATTCGTGCTTCAAAAACTGCGTTTCTCCAACTTGATACTAGTCACATATGCATTTTTTTTTGGCTTTTGTTAAGTGGTGAGTAAAATTCTACAGCAGTACATCTCTGTTGTTATATCTAAAATTGTTAGACGTCGAATTAACCTCTCGTTTGTTCTACTCTCGATCGTAAGCAACATAAGTACTTGGGTTTGCCTCTTTTTAATGGCACAAACCCCGTAGGAGGATTTCTGTCTCCAAGACGCTTTTTCGTCCTTCTTCTTCTTGGTGCTTACCCGTCGTAGTTCTGCTGATTGACAGTTTTGTCAGGTTTTCTGTCCTATAGATCGCCAGTGACCCGCAGGCCTTTTGATGCTCGGCTCCGCAATGCATGTGGCAGCGCACAATCCAATTGGATGCCTCGTGCAATGTACCTACCGGTAAAAGGAAGGAACTAGAAGGTTGAACATTCGCTAGCTGTAGTAGTGATGGTGCGTGTTGATTTTCATGATGGATTGCTGCGAGGTGGAGAGCATTTCACATAGACTCAACCCGGTCCTAGTCGGGGGGCAAACCGACGGTCCGTCCAATCGCAGTACACTGGCGTGCCGACGTTCCGGATGGGCCAGTTCCGATAAAAGGCTCTTCCGCTATCGGTTTGCTAGGGCCAGGGCCAAATGTGTAGCGACTATGGTACGTCTAGTGTGCATTATGTTTCGTTAGCATAACATGATTTAGGCACTGCTTTGGAAGTAGAACTCCTTGTTCAACGTTTGTTGAAGTGTTTGAACGGTCTCTGGCGCAGATTTGCGTTAATATCTTCATGCCGATGCAAGGAAGAACGTAAAGGATGCTCGTGTATGAACTCGAATCCACTGAATTGAGGCACAATGTTTTTGAGCCTCAACCTCGGACACTTTTAATTAGGATAACTCAAAAGAATCAATGGACTTGCTCGACGATAAATTTCACGTCACTCAATCAACTTCCCTCTTTTGTCGAGGCTTGTGTGTGTCTGAATCCATTAAAACGTTTAAAAAGCAAGCTCCTAGCGCTTTTTTTTCATGCTAAAAGACGGTCAATTTGAACGCTTTGCAAATACATTTTGATATCACGTTTCATTTGCCACCAACTAAGCAGCTAGTCAGCCAGCCGGCCTAGTTTTCGAGACGGAAAAAAGGAAAGACATTTGAATAAGCACAACAATAAGGGTATGTCGGCGATAGTAATCTTCATCGCTCCTGATAATATTTTTACGCCACAGAAGAGTTCGTTCTACGATGATAGTCGGTTGCATCATCAGATACCCATCCAGCAAAGGGAGCAGGCGCTATGCAGCGGACCCGGTCTCCAGGCAGCTAACACCCAGCAGATCGCGTAGACGATGGCTACGTGCAGATGGGCCTGGCTATCAGCCATCCTGTATGTATACTAGGCAGAGACGTGCCGATGAGTCCAGCATTCGACGCGTACACCTCGATGAAATATATGGGGAGAGTGGGGGCGGGAGAAGGCACGCCACAGCCACACAAGAGCGTCGTCATGTCAGAAGTAGCTCCGATGTACGGCCGACAGTACAAGTATAGCTGTGGCCCTGTAGTAGGCAGCACATACATACAGAAGCGAGGCATGCACATACACCATGCATATTTCATTGCGTAATATGTACGGCCATAATTGCGGAATTATTTCGACATTGGTGATACCCACCACAGCGGTCTTGGCGGCTGTGGCGCTACCGGCTGCTGTGAGGTGGAGTGGAATAGCAAAGGAGTCTTGCTACAGCTGCAGGGGACAGCGACTCTGGTGCACAAACCCTTTAAGCATGGTCATGCATGCGGCGTTCAGCTAATGTTGGGACAGCAGACGATCTGCCGCTGTTGCCGGCATCGATAGTACTAGCATCGCCGATAGACTCGCAGGTCGTTCAGCTATCATTTTAGTTCTTACCTCCTAGCGCAGACATTCGGCTGCGGTGAATGACGTCAGTTGCAAGCGAGTAATAGATAACACTCACTCTTACTTCTAGCGATGATTTCGTTGCAACGTCGGCGCGGCCCGCTCGCTTCGCTATGATAACCCAACCCCACTCTGCTACCTGGTAGCTTTTTCGTCGGAGAGTGAGCGAGCACTTTTCAGGGATCGTAGGGCGGAAGAGGAACGCATAGCTTCGTAGAAAGTGTAATTGAAATACCTTTTGGTCAAAGCTGGCAAGCTACGGCGGCGGCCATAGTCGCCAGCGCAGGGAAAAATGACCAACAGTAGGAGCAAATGCCATAGTATCCTGTTGTGAAGTGCTGCCATTTCATTCGTGATGTGCTACGAACAGCCTCGACAGACTCAACAAAGTAGACTTTCTTCCACAACTTTCAGACTGGTACTCCCCGCGGCGTCGTGGGTCAAAGTAATAGAAGGTAGATGTAGGTCACTAGTCTTCATTGTTTTGTAGACGTTTTGCTAGTTCAGAGTATAATTTGAGGGTGGTTTAGAGTTGGTAAGGAGACCGCCGCATGTCTATCGTACCCGCCTGCTCGGACGTAGCTGCAGTGTGTGCTCATTGTAACAAAAAGGCACTGTTTGTTGGGACGGCGATGTTAGTAGGGGTCGAAATTGTAGCACTGCTTCACTGTGGTAAATCGAAGCCTTACGAGCAGGAGGACGGCTAAGATCACCCTCCAAGCGGGCTTCGGTGGCTCCAGTTGGACTGAGTGAATACTCGCCGGAGTAACAACACTTAGCAATCGGAATAACGATGTTGTTTATGCTGATGATATGACGGTAGTGTCGTTCGTGGTGAGTCGGACGATCATGATGATGCTTGTTCGTATGTGATGAGCCTTTTCAGTACCTTTAACTATCTTCAAGCTTGCTCGCCGTCCTGAAATTCCCTTTGTGAACGAAGTCACACTAATTAAACATGATGCCCATCAGTGGTGGCGGTAACTGTAGCAACAGAGGATAGATTTGCAAAAGCATCACTGCACAGGAATATCTAGATTGCACCCTTACTAAAAGCTAGCCACTTCCACGTGGATGTATTCGAAGAAGCGCCGCTGGCAGTATTATACCCAGTTTTCGCCCAGCAGGTGAGTCGGAAAACTTAACACTAAGTTTTAAGTACCAGTGTGCCTAAGTGGCCTAGGATAATTGTGTGTTTTGCTTTGCTGTTTTTACCTTCTCTATTTCCAGTCCCGACAGAGGAGTCGGCTGATCCAGTAGACTATGACGGTACCGGCACCGGTGGCAATCAGCCTACGGGCAAAATGCTGTATTGTGAACCGAGAACATCGCGTGGCCTCCATTGGAACTGGACGCGGGCCGGCAATGTGCACGTACAAAAGTGCCCCGGTGGAGCAACAGGTAAGTGCTTAACCCTTATGATACCTTATGATACTTCACTGCTTAAATAGCGCCCTCCTTCAAGATCTTCGTCACGAACGGTCCAGGAGAGCTCAAGACAGCCCGGTTCAACACATTCACATAGCCGTCTGGTCACACAACTAACAACACACCCAGACAGACCGACTAGCTTGGCAATGAGGCCATCGTAGTGGTCTCGAACTCTCTATCTCCCGAGAAGGACCATCCGACAGTGGCTCGTCTAGCCGTCATGTCGGTATAAGGCAAGACGCATTTTCTGCCTATAATTTGCCATTGCGACATCAGCTTCCATAGTTAGCGTGGGCTAGTGAACAACGCAGAAGGCCTCGACCAACGTGGTGCTTCCGGCAAGTAGGGGTTGCCACTGCTCTTATGTTCAACGGCTCCCAGATGACCAACGGACGGTGGACGATGGCCCGCGTAAGGTCTTCAGTCCACGGCTTACGACCGTAAGGACAAGATTGCTACACACGGTACGCTTAAGTTAAGCCTCTAGGCCAGAAAAGGCGAGTTAGCCAGGATACGGGAATGGGCTATTATCAAATGATGAGCAGAGACAGTGGCGGGCACAGACGAAATGGGTGAGCCGTCGGAGTCTCTGATAGCCTGCCCACAAAGCAACTCGATGATCATCGTCATCATCGTATGTCAGAGTTGCGCGTCCATTGCTCTCGTTTCCACTTTCTCCTTTCTCTGTTCCTTTTTTCGTTGGCCATTTTCTTTTCCAGGTGTCCGACCCGCCACTGACCCGTTTTTAGATCCACTGCTCATTGTCCACGCCCCGATCTCCTTTCTCCGAAGGTTTAAATCCTTGTGGATTTAGGCGGGTAGCTGAGAACGAAAAAGTGTTTTGCGTACTTTTCGCTTCGTTTTTCTCTTCTCGGAAGGAAAAACGGATTTTCGTCACGATACCACTCTGCTCCTTTAGACTCGCCTTTAGCAGCAACAGCATTAGCGAATGAAGGCACTATTAGGGCTACTCATGAGGCAAAAGGCTCACGGGACCCGTGTGGCCAGCGTTTGTTTCCCAACATATCAGCTTCTAGACGCCTTAATAATACAGACGAACTTACATACATACAGAAAAACAGAGACGACCGCAGCAGAAGGCACTACTGAGGAATATATACATAGACAGCGTAAAACTCTAACAGAAATGGCTGACAGCCAGCGGACGTGTTGTTATAGCAAAACTATGGAGTAGAGAAGAAACGGACGGCGGTGGATGACAGAATGCAAATAAGCGCTGCTATTGCCACTGTAGGCGGCTTTAGTGGAGATGGTATAGTGCTGTATAGGATCCGGCCCCATTCTTAAGGATTGCTGATGTACTAGAGAGACATGCCTAAGAAGCCGCAGTCCAACTAGAGACATACGGACACATTTAGATATTAGGCCCATCGCATCTTCCTGTTCCTTGCCAAGTACCTTTTTTCCTGAAGTCGGTTTCCTTGTTTTGTTCATTCCTTTTCTTGGCGTTCTCCGCCGACAATAGTTGAGCCTGCTTTCTCGTATCGCTTGTTTTTCCGTATCTCGTTTGCTTCACCTTTCTATTTTGCTTCTTCGATAACTCCACCGGTAAGCTCCGCGTCTGTAGTTCTCAGTTCCGCGAGGAGTTATGCCGTAAACCCGCGTCGTCGCCCCCTGCGTCGCGTCGTTCAAAGACTTAGGCCCATTTGCCTTCTTTCTCTTCCTCTTTTTTGTCTTCCTTCGCTCGGTGTTATACTCTTCACGGCCGATGGGTGCCGATGCTCCTATCGGCATCGAACAAAATCGATGTGAGTATGGGTGTGTGTATATTTCAGCTCCAACGACTTCTGTTGCGAAGCTCACTAGTATTAGTAGTTCTCTGCTATTTAAATTTGAACATGCAGGCGTATTACGATCTGCTATTCTGTTCCAGGTGGATAGGTTTTAATTAGAACTTGCGTTCTCTTCTGTGTTCTTTGCCGCAAATGGCACAGAACAACTGTAGAAATTAGCTGCCTGTAAAGTTTCCCGAACGCGAGATAAAAATCGTGTATATTGCGTACTAAGAATCGCAACTTTAATGTACGACGCGAAGCTAAGCATAACTACAGCACAAAGTGGCGTTCGCGTATTGTCTGCAATTTCCGCGAAATATCTGCAAATATTCGAAGCTCTACGGTTTCGCTTATCTAATTTTAGAAATACTATATTTGACTTCAAGACATATAGCAAAATCTGTCCACTATTTAGATAAAGAGGCAGAGGGGTATTATGTAGCTGGCAGATCGAACAAATTTGCCTCTAAGATACAGAACTATAATACACGTCTGAAGTTGCACACAGATCTTCGTCAATGTCGGAGTCCGAAGCCTCCGCGTCGATCGCAGTTGATAAACCTGGTGAGCTGTCCGTCCAGCGCGATAGACAGCCAAACGCGCAAACACAACAAGCCGCTTGGGGGTTTTTACTAAATGATGAGGCGGCCCGCCAACCATATTGACGTCAGCCTCCAGGCAACCACCATCTCTTCGCATGCTAACAAACTATCTCCCCAAGCAAAAATGGGCTTTACTGGGCAACTGGTCGAAACCGACAAAATCCGTCAACAAAATCTATACCCAACCACCCCACCAGCCGAGAGAATCTTGCCACCCATCACTCGAATGTACCCTTATACCTTCCTAAAGCCAATAGTATGCCTTTCGCCAACCTCCAGTTTGGCAAAAAAAAAGCTATTTCGTTTTGAGGGGCTGTAGAAGCTGAAGGCACACCCACTTTTTAGTTGTTTCGTTCCATTTGTAAAGAGTGGATATGAGAAACCTGATCGATAAATTCGCCTGGACGTGTCCGACGCCTTTTCTATACGGCTTCCGCGACACACTACTCGACTGCTAGGCTGAGCCCAGCTAGCATATATATAAGCAGTCCTTCTTGTTGAACTTTACTACATGTCAGCGACACACGATAAGCTGATTTTCTCAAGTCCCTTCATTTTCGTTAGTGAATAATTAGATTATATAATATAATTTTTAGCTAAATTGTTTTGAAACTCGCAATTGCAACATGAAAAGATTTAATGAAGCCCACCGTCAAATGGGGCGTTTTGGCTATCTTGTAGCATTCTTTTGATGAAGGATGATCATGATTGCTGGTATTCGAATGAGCGATATTCATAGTTGCATAAACTAGCTTAAAATCCGT
This sequence comes from Varroa destructor, assembly GCF_002443255.2. Taxonomy (NCBI): domain Eukaryota; kingdom Metazoa; phylum Arthropoda; class Arachnida; order Mesostigmata; family Varroidae; genus Varroa; species Varroa destructor. Next base: position 33,731,559 of record NW_019211457.1, read on the forward strand.
CTTTACTACTGCTAAAAGAATGACCGTAGTTGTTTACGTTAGGAATCGCCAGTTGGCTTTCCGTTTATCGAACATTACCTGTTTTGGTCTTCAGCTGCTTCACTAAATCGTATCAATCCCCACTTCGAACTCAGAGCTCTTGCATTTTTTCGACTTAGCTATTTGATACAGAAATACAGAACAGGAAACCATCGATCGTCCGCCAACACCAGCGCAGTTCCGTTCGATCATCAGCAGCCTTTCCTGTCCTTCACTCTCATCTACTTCCCTAGGCGTTTTTCCAAACGAAACTTTTGCATGACAAACCTTCGTCTTGTCCCATATCCCTTTCTCTATACAGCAGCAAGGAACGCATACGGCGGACTGGATAGAATAGTTTGAGCGTTTTGATGGTTCGCTTCGCGGTTTTCATTATCGAAGCAACCAGTTCCGACCAACCGTCAGCCCGGGCCGCCCTTTTCGCTACCGACTCACCAGTGATCTTTCCGTCTGTCAACAAGCTTTTTGAGCATCTCCTCTTCTGTTCCCTTTGGGCTACAAACTTCTCCTTCTCTTTCGCTTGAAAGATGTACGAGAGTCAAGCAGCGAAAAGCATCAGCATTACACCAGGACCGGTAAGACAATGATAGATTTGTGCTTCTTTATTCGATCCCCACATATGATGATACTCATGTGCTGTAGCTATTTTGCGATTTCTTCCTAAAGGCCTCTAAAAGTCTCTGTGGTATATCCTAGTCTCGTCTTCGTTCGTACCCCTCGCCGCTCGTTTTTGTGGGATTTTCTACCCTCCGTCCCACCTGAGACAAGTGTGTAGGGGCGTTTATTATGAAGGTTGCTCCATGTGTAGCGACAGAAACAGCAGGAGCAGGCCTCTGTCTCATCTTTAGTCCGGCTCTCCTATCCTGGCTGCCTGCCTCCCCGCCTAGTGCCTGGCTGACCGATCAACCCGTAAAGAATGTGTTGCCCGTCACTTCATGTAGCAGAATTTAATGATTAATGTGCGATATTGTTCCATTCGATACGCTTCTTACCATATCGCCGAGGCCACCTTTTAAGAGCCCGCGGGGTAGGTCGGGGGATCCTTGCTAGCTGAGTCGAGGTGGCCTATATATCGCCTACTAACCCACCCTCGGAGAAGCACAGCAACAGTCGAGCAGCAGCAGCAGCAGCAGCTGAAGAGCGCGACCCACGGGTGCTGAGCTAGCGTGATGTCTCAATACAGCCACCTACTCCGCTCTTTCGGTTGAGGTATTTGAACGCTGGCAAATGGTTGATGGCATTCGACGAGAAAAAGAAGGTCTTAGTCGGCTATATTTCTCTATTTTCCTTAGTGCCGCCTGCCGAGCCATGTCAGCAGTGTTAACTGTTGTTTTTCTACGAGAGGAGAGGCGGACATAGGTCTATGATATAGGCGCGATGCGGCGAAACGTTCGTTGCTTTCACTTCTGTGCCACTCTTGCTTTTAGCACGCTCTATCAATGTTGCCTGGCTAAGCTTGTAGTCGAAGGAACGCAATCTACAGTGATTTCTATTATGTATTACCCATATATTTAGGTAACGGTGCCTTCGTTACGTTCACTACTTGATGTATGTAGCCTGGGTAATAGATCAACATGATTTAACATATCTAAATAGCCTGTATTGCCATTACTATGCTCGAATCTGCCGTTAGCTTTTCTTACATAAACTCTGCTGCAGCGTCATATAGTAGGTGTCGAATAGGGCCTCTACTACTGTGGACGTTGTAAACGATTCGGCTGATTTTCGAAGTAACTCTATCATTTTATTTCCTATTTCTCCTTCTTATTACTCTGTCCCGAAGGCGACCACTGGTGTTACCTCGTTTGGGACCTTCTAATTCATATTTACTGCTCAGTTGTCAAAGACACAACACCCTTTTTGGAGACATAGAGCTAATACGTCTAATGACAAAAGTTTATCTTTGCTAGCGTTGTTGTTGCGATGTGTTCGTGGCCATGGCCTCTTCTTGCTGGTCGGCCGTTGGGGCGTTTGTCTCAGCTGAGTACACTAGCAGAGCGGCACCCACCGTTAAGGCCGAATCATCTGACACACAGGTGAGCAACGAAGCAACACCCGTCAACAAAAGTGTGTACCGCTCTATTAAAGTAACTCGATTTGCTTATGCTATTGCTCGGCTATCGGTAATCACCGATAATGCGTTAGTGACAAGCGGAGCTCAAAGGGTTATCCGGTCTCCGGGATAGGCTGGTAAGCGTACAATGTTAAGAGAGTTTTACTGTTCACGCAGCGCCACAAGCCTTGCTGATCTGGCGTCGTTACTCAATGTTGCTATTTACCTTATATTGACTAGGATTATAGGCGCCCCTTTGCTATTTCTTTCGATGCTTCTTGTGGACTCTATGGACGCTGCTTTCTGCTCGTCTACCAGGCCTTTTGCATCCTCCATAATCTTAAACCCTTTGACCTCTATACCACCCGTCTCTTTAGGTTTTCTCGAATAGAGAGACAATAGTAGTTTAATTATCGGTTACTTCGTAACGACTTTATCAGAGGAACAGTCAAGCAAACACAAGACGTGAATATAAAAGTACATTTACCTTCCTCTGCCTTCTCGTAAGACCCCTTTCTATATACATAATATTACTGGTATGCTTTAACCGCCTCTGCAAGTTACCCCACGTAACAGAACGCATAAATGGATTTCTTGCCGTCGCCACTAGGTAACTAATTGCCATCAGAATCCAGGCCGCGAAGCCTTCAGCCTAACTTAGGCCAAGCGTGACTACTGGGTTAGGACCAGTCGGCCAGCAAATTATCTGTCATCCTTTGCTATTTCCTTACTGCGGAGGGGTATGTCTAAGCATTTCAGTTACGCTATGGCTTTAGACTTCGATTGCGGGCAACCGGCAGTCCTAGTTGATAGCGGTAGTTGATGCATATCTTAAAAGAGTGCTGCTGCAGTTGCCGCTAGCGGTCTTTTGCGGCGATATACGTGTGATGGAACTGTTCTTTGGTTGGTAAAGTGGCCTGCCGCACGCAAGTACAGACAAGCCAGCGTGCTCCCTCGAATTATAAACTGGACGGTGCACCATTGAGTGTCTGCTTGCCCAAAAGCCGGTTCTGTAGGGAGCCTTTGAATGCCTTGCTTTCGAGTCAAGAACGATGGCGCCGACACACGAAATCATAGGACAGGAACTACGTAGAGGAACAACCGACGAGGGCAGGCTTTAATGTGTCACTTGAAACCGAGGAGAAATCGCTCATCTTGAAGATGAAGGTGATAAGCTATGGACTGTCTTTGTTCGAAGCCAAATGGGAAAGCACAGCCTCTACCTCGCTAGTTAGTTCTGGCTTTCTATGTCCGCCCGTAGGCTAATTTCGTCAAAGCATGCAATCTGCCCTGGCGCTTCACCCTCACCAATGGGGCAGCGATGTCTGAGGTTCACGTGTGACGTTTTTACAAAATATGAACGTTATTCATATTAGATCGTACTACACAGTATTTACAAATTCTTAGAGGCATACAAATTGATTCGAAAGACAATTGACGTAATTTATTGCGATAATAATGTTTCATGCGTGACCGCAAAACAACATAGCGTTTGTACTGGCAGATTATATATAGACTCAACAGTACCCAGTGGAAAACGTTAGTTACTCCTGATGAAAATGTTTTGCTAAATTGAGCCCGATCGGGCTCGCTTTTAAACGAATCTATGATGTTTGCTCTGCAGTCTATATACCTCTGTGCGTATGACGTCAGATTGTCAATACCAGTATGAGTATTACGTACGCTCACTTGGCGCACAGGAAACAGTAAGTATTTAGCTGCGTCTTCTTTCAATTCCGAAGTTTTCTTCATGAAAATGGCGGACGCTACCGATTGGGAATGTTCACCCCATGACAATGGGGCAGGTTTCAATAAAATAGTGATACCCGTTAGGAAAACAGATCGTACTCGACAAGAACAGCGGAAAGAAGGCCTGCTTTAAAAGATGACCGAGCGATCAGTTTACACTCCTTGCAACGTAAGCAGCAGGCAGTTGCAAATTCGAGAGATCTTTGTCGGACTCTTACACTGAAAAGGAGACACCGGAGCACTCATCTTCCGGTCTGCTCCTTTCATAGGCTTGCTATTGCTCATTTTGTCTTCTTTTTCTTTTTAGGGAGATGAAAAAAGGAGAGAAAAGTGTCTAATTATCATAAAAAATAACTTTCCTTTTCTCTCGTTTCTTTCTACGGCCTGACGCTAGTCGCCACACTGTTCCCGTTACAGCCTCCCCTGTTTCCATTACTTTTTCAGTGTTCGACCCTCTTAAGTCGACTGTTTCTTCTTAGCAGTTCTTGCGCTATATTCATAATTCATTCGTTTTTATTCCCGTTGCACGCTTTCCATGACACGCAGTCAGCGCCTGTCCCGGTTCCCTCTTCATAGAGGCTCTTTTTTTGCCGTCTCCTTATGCTGTCGTTTTCGGGTCACTTCGCACTGTTACCATTCCGAGTGGATCTAACTGCTCGCCTTTCGAAGTTCCCCCTGATTCGCTTTAGCTAGAACCCTCACTTCACAAATTATAAACTTTGATAGGGGCTGTAACGTCCTATGTGTACGGATCTATCTATTTCTGTGTAATTGTAGCGGAGTTTTTTTCGTTGCGCATTGCTATACGTACATTTTTTTTGGTTACTGGATGAGTAGTCGACATTTCCACTTTTCCACTGTCAGTGTCGCTAGTTTAGATTTCTCTGACTCCTTTTGCCTCGGCCCCATACCCCCTCCAAACCCGTTTTAACCCTTCCAACCCATTTTAGTAAGTGTAGTTTTTTGTTCTCTAGTCTTGGTAGCGACAATTCGATATGGTTCAATTATTCGCGAAGGAGCCTAAATAATAGATAGGTAGAAAACTAGATAGATGATACAAAAAAGACTGATGATATATTTGAGAACTCAGACAAATCGAGCTAATGGTGACACAAGAAGTAAGTTCGTGATTTCAAGTTCATAAAACAACTCTTGCCAAATGCCGCTCCTTGAAAGCGATGATTTATCGTTGTATGGTTACTTATTCGTTCCTGGTCATCACTTTTATATTTAATTGTGCATTTAGTTCAAATGGTGCAATGGACACGAACGTTCCCCAATGCGTTCTCGGTTATTATACTTCCCAGAGCTACTAGATCTCAATTGGCAATCCGTGTTACTGCTACGAGATAAACCTGATCGTCCATTCGATATAAATTTATAGATTTATTGCTTGACCGTCTCCAAGTTAATAACATTTACTCTCAGTCCAGCTGTCCTCGCAATAGCCACTACAATGTGTTTTATAACGATATTTCGTTTCGATCGGGCTACTGCTAAAGTTGTGAAAACCATTGAACGCGAACGACCGCCAATCGGTTGGCCCATTTCAACGTTTTCCTGTGGCTGATTCTCTAGTTCCTACATTTAAATAGATCAGGCCACCAGGATTACAGAACTAGAGCACGCAGTGTTTGGTTTCGCAGTCGTTCGTCATTCCATACCTTTTCCTTTTTCTTTGATGCAAAATCGAAAAATGAAAGATGTACCACCCATTTTTACCCTATCGCTTCAATTTCTCTCTGTCCGCCACGACCGCCCACTCTTTCTTGAACCCGAATCACTCGGCTCGTGCATCCATCCCATCCCTTCATTGTGCGGACTAGATGCACATAGAGCTCGAGTAGCTTGAAAGCCGGCCCATTGAGGAAAGAGTGGCAGAAGGACGCCTGCGAAAGAAACGGCGGCGCCCAGGATGTACAGCGAGAGCAGACGAGAGAGCTAAAATCAGAATGAGAGAAAAGAAAAGAAGGCAAGTTATACTGAATGCTGGATTTTTGTGTTCTGAAACGTTGGACGCGAAGCTTGGTCCTACAGCAAAGGACCTGCTGGCCAGCTCGCTTGGGTCCAGTTGGCCTGGGATAGCTAGCGGGCCGATCAATCTGTAGAAAGCCTACCATAGCTGCCAGATCGGCATTCAGAGAGAGGTAGACGCTGTATGCGAAAGAGAGCGGGAATCAGAAAGAAGTTAGCTAAGCTGCGCCTCGATCGAACGAAGGGACGACATACGGCAAAGAAAAGATAGCCGAAAGCAAGAAGGAAACGAGCAGAAAGCAGAAGAAAAGCAAAGATCAAACAGACGAGATCAGATGAAAACGAAGAGCTTTCGCCACTCACTTGAAGCGGACTTGAAGGGTCCGTGGTCCGCGATGCTACTAGCCGTAGTCATCTTTGCTGTTCTAACAAAAGTCCCCTGATATCAACGCGAGTTCTTTTGGACGGACCGGCCTCTGCCGGTGAAGGGCAGTGCCTCAACCGAGCGCGGCGGTGGGCCCCGAGGCGTCATGCCGCACACTTGCCTCTCCTCTACGTTCGGTTCTTTTCACTCACTATGGTTCATCTTTTGCTTGTTTCTTGTGCTACTCCTCTATCTTCGCCTTCGTCACCACTACCTCCCTCTATGTACAAATATATTCCCTTTAAATCCCCAGTCTTCCTTTAGCCGGCGATCCAGCGGACAATCTTTTCGTTTTTGGGACATAGTGTAATTCAGTGGTATGTTGCAACATTTAACGCCACATTTTCGGGCCAGTCGCTCTTAGGTGTTGGTGCATGTCTTGTATCTATTTGGTGATGTGTAAGGTGAGAGAGGGGACGAGCTTAAGGGAGTGTGCAACCTGGAATGGCTTTCAATGGTCACCATTACGAAAACACCCATTTCTCAAGCTAGTGGACACGTGGTCGCGGTAAGAAGCATGTACTGCTATAGCTGAGCTTTCTGCTGGACTAAATTTGCTAACACCATAATACAGCAGTGTTAACCGTTAATTTCGACTGGGGCGTCGCTTGAAAGGAACACGATTATTGTTCAGCACTGCTTAATCTTCACTGATTCGCTTACTGCATCAGCAAAACTGAAAGCTTGTATAGGCAAGCGATCGAAGGAACGGAACACAAAGAGAACAATGTTACTGAAAACTTCTTAGCCAGTAACATTCCCGTTAGTATTTGGGCTATGCAAGGGCTGTGGCAAGAGAAGCTCTGTCGGTGCATTGGACATTGGCGCGAACGCATGTCCAGTGTGAGAAGGCGTGAACCGGAAGCGACCATAGAGAAGGGCCTCGAGGGCCATGACTCAGCATTTCCGCAGACACTAGAATAACCAAAGCTAGTCGGTAGCACCAAGGTTTTAACACTTAGCTACCAGAAGCTCTTTCTCGCATTCTCTTCGCTGAAATTGTGACCACTTCCGAAATGGCAGTGGCAATAGCGAGCAGTGCTTCACCACATTCGCCGCAGTACATATGCGGCAGAACGGCCGCCGAAGCGGTTATTACTGAAGGACTCATTGAAACGTTGACGGCAACCCTATGCTGCTATCCGCACACTTTTATACGCATAGTCGCTTACGGATCGTTTGCCGTGCTGCTGCTCCTAGAATAAGAAACTGTTGGCCGGAATTGGTACGATGGCAGGGTGCGGTCAAGGTGGCAGTCTTCGCCAAGAAACTGGACGAAACACGCATTAGGCCTGCCCCTCTGCGTCTAGCTGCTCTGCTTAGAAGGTTAATATATCTGTGCTTAAGGAGTTAGTGGCCACGGGTGCAAGTGACCTGCAGGACCCAGATTTCGCAATGGTTTCAAATATATAAGTGCATAAAGATATGGTACATTCATGAACTTCCCTCGCCCTCGAACGGCAGTAAGCCGGATATCCCTGTAAATAGCGACTTTCTTTCATATATGTTACACACACACACACACACACACAACATGAACCTGCACACACGTACACGCATCCACACACAATCACGCACCCACACCCACAACACACACTCATATACGCGCCGACACTCACACGTTCACCCACACATATTCGCAACCACACGCCCACACACACTCACGCACCCACACCTATTCGCAACCACACACCCACACACACTCACGCACCCACACATCTTCGCAACCACACGCCCACACACACACACACTCACGCACCCACACACACTTGCCCACATTCACTCACACCCAAACAGATACTCACACCCAAACAGACACGCACCCCCCAGACAGCATGCACCCAGACAAACATGCACTCAGAGACACACGCACCCACACACGCACACCCACACACACTCACGCACCCACACATCTTCGCAACCACACGCCCACACACACACACACTCACGCACCCACACACACTTGCCCACATTCACTCACACCCAAACAGATACTCACACCCAAACAGACACGCACCCCCCAGACAGCATGCACCCACACACTCACACATACACACGCACCCACACACGCACACTTACACAGGCACACGCACCCACACACTCACACATACACACGCACCCACACACGCACGCACAGGCACCCACACATGCACACTTACACAGGCACACGCACCCACACACGCACACATACACACGCACCCACACACGCACGTAAACGCGCCTACACACACACACACACAAGTGCGCCTACACACACACGCAAGTGCCCCTACACACACACGCAAATGCGCCCATATACACACGCAAATGCGCCCATATATACACGCAAACGTGCCTACGCACACCCACACGCGCCTACACACATATCCTTGTTTTACATGACGGGATCCAACTCAGTGAAGCGTATGGCCATCGTACATTTTGATACACCATCAACAGCCGTTTTTCTTCTCACGCATGCGGGCAAACACCAAAATATATTATTGCACATATACATACGTGTGGGTGAGCGTGGATTTTGAAAAGTGCCCGTTTGCTTGCTCCGCCGTAGAACGAGCCATGGAGCTCGTCATGCTCAGAGGTTACCAGGGCTATCACATGTCCCCACTCAGCCGATGATTCAAAGTAGGCGACGGTGGTGGCGGAAGCGGGGGTGCAGCTGTTCAGATGACCTCCCCCTCACTAAGAATAAGTGAAGCATTTGAGGAGACTGTGTTTGCCTCAGCTTGTTTCTGACTAACCGCTCGGCTCAAAAAGAAACGCAGAAAAATCTAAATCCAGCTGAGCTAATGCATCTCCTCATGGGACTACATAGAGCCGTAGCAGCAGCATATTTGTTCCCGTCTCTCGAGGTCTCTTCCTTCTTCTACCTATTTCTACCTCATTCAAGTTTGACTGTCCTCCATTGCCGTCCATTTCCCTGTCCGGCGTCTTCATTCAACTCGGTCCGATCAGCTCTCTACTTGTTATCCCTCCATCTATGCGTAGACGCATGTTTGTTCAGCGAGCAAGAGTGCGTGAACGAAGAAGATCGAGCGTTAGGGTGATGGAGTCAGCGGTAGCACGCGTGCATTAAAGCGGATCTCGTGCAGCTGGTCGGGATTATCTCACGAGGCTGAATAGCAGCGACAAGTAAAACAGGGGAAGATCGAAGTACGGGGGCTGACCGTTGCCTCGATCAGGACGAGGAGACGCTTAACTCCCCTAGGAAACGGCAATGGTGGCGGCGTCGGCGCGCAACACATTAACTATGTACATACTCGATTCGCTTGTAGAAGTGCCTACGTGCATACAAACCTAGACGCACACCTTCCTTAGATGAACGTGAGAAGAGAACAGGCCGTTTATCTTGGTCCACAAATCACCGCTTAAGTATATTGAAAGGTTGGGACGCGGGACGGAATGTTAGGCAGCAACAAAGAATTGACTATAGTAATACTACGATAAAAATAGGCGGTAATAAATTTGTGAGTATGAGGTAAAATATCCCTTGATATTATGTTCTTTTCTGGTACCTACTTGTTGTCCATTGCATCCACTAACCCCCACCACTTTTTTCAAATGTCTCTTACGCTGCAGGATATGCCCGTTGGCATTGCGATGCACTGGAGGGTCACTGGTACCCGTCGAAACCGGATCTGAAACAGTGCAAGTCGCTATGGGTCGAAAGTCTGATGGATCGGGTAAGTACATCTACATGCCTCTTCAATTAGACGCCATTGATTCAACGTTGAAACGCGACTTTTATGATATCGCTTTTACTGGTAGATCCATTCAAGCAAGGACTCTCAGAAAAATTGAAGGGGGTGAACAAGGGGCTGAGGCAAACGAGTAGAAAATATTTGAAGTGAAAAGATTCCATGCTGTTACTTTTCGTCATTATATTTATATGCAATGCATACTTATGTTTTCTGTATGTAGTAGATTCGATAGATATAATGTGAGATGATCTAGAAGGATTAAAAAACTTCCTTTTCTTTTTCGTTGAAAACGAAAGTAACCAAACGTTATTTTCGTTATAATATATCCTCCCCTGTTTGTTGTGTTAGATATTGAATTGCTGATACGCTGTTCCGATACTAGACGCACAATTGCTATCATCTACACATATTCGTGAAAAAGAACATTTTAAGTTACTATGAAGGGGAAAGCTTGTGAGACAATAATTATCTACCAAAATATCCATAAACATTCGTGTTATTACGCATAGTTCGGGTATCCAATTTTATCCTTTTCCTCACGAAATCTTCATACTCTTGTGAGTTGTAGTGGGATTATGGAAAGACCTTATGATAAAACAACGGATTCCAATAACCCTTAGAAGAAAAATTGTTAAGTGGTCGGAATATCCAAGTGGGCAGTTGGCGTTGCGGCTATCAGGCAAAACATCAAACAAATCGCTACAAAAAGACTGGTTTGTGATAATATTCCAGCTGTGCCAAAGGGCAACAAAGCCCGGGCACGCTGTGTCCAACAGGATTCTACAAGTCCTGTGTAATTGAACATGTTGAATACCTGGGCAAAGCTGTAACCTTTATCAATGGCACCGAAAACCTGCATGTTGTCAACGGAATAGTGAAAACAAAAAAAAAACACAATAAATTCAGGCGAAAAATGTTGCTCTAGGTGCGAGAACGATTCCCAAATGGATTCGGTGGTCATGCGTGTCAAACCGCTATGTCATGTACCTCTGAGGCGTTTATCACTAACAGCTTTAAAGTCTTGCTATGACCTGGGAATTCACCCGCCTTGAATCCGATTGAAAACGTGTCGCAAAGGACGAGTCACCTCATAACTCAAAAGGTACGGTATTCAGTGTGGGTCTAAAAGCCACATTTTGACTGTGTGTGGTAAGATAATGCATTCGGGTCATGCCAAACTGACTTGCAGAAGTGATAGTAGCCAAAGGTGGGGAAACCTACAACAGTTAAAAATGCCTTTCCAACGAGAGTGTGTTCAATCTCTAGAAAGTAGTCTTTACTTAAAAAAAAAAAAGACTGCATATAGATATTTAATTCCGACGATGAACTCGACGATATGTGAAAGTGTTGGGTGGCCTCATTTGATTGGACAATGGCTATATATAAATCTATATATATATACAGCAGAATTATTAACGAGGTGGTGGTAATAATGATGAATGTAATATTGCTAGGCGTTTGCACAGCCTAAGTCTAATAGTTAGTGGGAATTAAAGTAGGCCTTATTCATAGCAACAGCAGTAGGCTGCGAGCTATATGGCTAGCAGGAGATTACGGCATAAAAGCCGTCATTCGGCCCTCGGTTACCCAGTTGTTCGTATATCTGCAAAACTTTCTGCAGTCTTCCTGCAGCTTTATGCCCTTTGTGACTACGCCTCTATGAGAGTATATAATATGCCTAACAATGCTGGAGTCATGCAGGGCAAAGCAAAACAACGCTGCCTATCCAGGACGTTATCATTATCACAGACTCACTGACGCCAAACACTACCGAAATGTTCCTGCTGCTACCGCAGCGCAACTACCGGTAGCAGTAATAATGCGATACAGTTATAAGATACTATAACCCCACTGTAGCTGTAAATTGCTCATCCTACCGTGATAACTGCGTTTATAATCTTCGGTTTCTCTGAGTGACGCACGGAGGAACCGAAGTGTCCTTGCCTTGTCCATCTGTGCCTCTTTCGGTAGCCACGACTACAGTATAAACACTGGTCAATGTATAGCGCGTGTTGTGCGGGAGACGCGCAACGGGTTGTTTATTCGTAGCGTTAACTCTTGTAGTTTTTTTTCGCTCGTAGAGAATGAGAAGGTGCGGTGCGATGCCCCCGCCTCCGCAAAAGCGCATTCAGTTAGGATGTTAAGAACGAGTGAGGGTAACTTTTCGTGAGACATGTACTTGGAAGATCGTGGGGCCAGGCAGTCGATTAGTTGGATAGGAAAACAGACGGACGGATGTTGATTAAGAAAGTGGGACCTCGTAGTAGTCAGCAACAGTGCTAGTCAGTAGGACCGAAATACCGGGATGATGCGATGAAGCTCCATGGCTACGCCGCATGGTACGCTAGATAGCGGGACGGGCATTGTTGGGTTCGATAGTGCTTACGGTTACGCGGTCGGAGAGCGTAAACTATGGGTTGCTTACGATGGGCGGCACAGTCGGCACTCATGCAGGATAGCAGTTAGGAAATCTCCGAGACAAAGCCAACGGCAGTAGTATCACCATCAGCAAAAAACTTTGTGAGAGCGAAACGATGAAAGACAATGGGAATGGGTCCACCGCTGTGACGTTTACTGCCACGAACCAGCGACGGCGCTGGCGAGACACAAGGCCCGTGCCTTAGCCTCGAACACCGGTAGAGCTGTGGTAGGCAGGCAGCCTGCGAACCGCTCGATGAGGTCTTCCGGCAGCGGTGGCCACTTACAATGGCAGTCGTCTCGTGTTAACGTTGTCTGAGGTATCATTGTCGACGCCACTATTTGTCGCTCAGTGTACTATTAAAACAGCAGATGCTAACTGGCATCTAGCAAGCAAGAACGCGAGTTCCAATTTTCTATGATTGTTTGCATTTTTCAGCTAGAGAGGCAAGCGACAATAACAAATGTTTTCTCATTGCTAACCTCGGCCCCGTCCCGTCATTACCCAGCAAAGATCGACACAGGCTCGGGGCATGACAAGTTGCACCATCGACGGACGGGTGCAGCAACAATAACGGCCCTAGTTTAATAAAAGTAACCCCATAAACAAAGACTATAAAGATAGCTGAGCGGGCAGTAGCTACTCACAACGTGGATAGCAGTGAGCTTCGTGCAGAGCGGCTGGGTTTATGGGAGATGCCATCAAATTATACTTTTATCTTTGTCTGTTAGAAGGTCCTGCGATGAGAAATGGCGCAAGGCAAAAGCGGCAAACCCGAGCCTGAGCACTCCTAGAACGTTCTAGAATCTAGCAGAGGGACGCAAGCGTAAGTTGCATCGCGACGTTAGAAGACTTCGGGAAGAATCATCTCCGGGGTGTTTGGGATGCTTACTAGCAACAGTGATGCGTCCGTTAAATAGAAAGCGGCGCTCCTGTCTTGTCTAGAGCCTTCGTTAAGCGGCCTATTAAGAAAAGTAGAGATTAACTCTCAGATCGTTTGTCCGAATAAGAACCGTCAAACTCAAGAAAAAGCTCGAAGTCCATGTAACGATTGAAACGTTATATTATTATGATATTTCGAAAAAAGCCGGTAATAAGCCTAGTGCAATTATTTAATAGAATTAATTTTGCATTTGTTATACAGTTTGCGTTTATTTAATTAAGTGTTCGTTTCTTGACAGCTATAAAAATATAAGATATTTATTTCGAATTCTATCTATTTCGACTTGGACGAGTAAAAGGATGCTGGTAATGCATAGATGACTGGAAGGTTAGAAGAAAAATCGATTTTTCAGTATTTCAGTGGGAGGGATACATTCAATGCGCTTCGTAGCGTTAGTATCACCTGCAATTGTCAGTGCGGATTGGTCTTGTGACTCGCTAGATCCCTTACTGTATCACTCGTCTTTGTAGATTTCGTTTGTAGGATAGTGTTCTGAATATTTTTGGGAGATGGTTCTGTTCCCAAAATGTGTTGAATCCTCCCACAAGTAGCGCCACAAATGATTGAAACAGAACTGGGGAATTTATATGCGGCGATGCGGCAACCTCGTTCATGCGCAAGGTTGCCAACATAAAAGGAGGTGTTCTTGTTGAAGCATCATGATGGCAATATGAGGGAGAATTCGGCCGAGAAACGAAGCATGGTAATGCGCTGCGACCGCTTTTTGTAATGTGCTTGATTCACTTCAAATCGTTAGATATGTTAGGCGTTGCCAGGCAGACTGGGCACCCCCAAAAGTCGCTGGGGCGGCCGTGTTCGCAATGGCAGTTATTGTTCAATGATGTGGGGCCCCTTGTATAAAGGCCGTTCAAGGGTCAGCCAGTGATTCTGATTGGCTAAGGCGTTGCACCAGCAGCAGGATGATTCAAGCTGTAGATTTGTATGAACTCTTCTCACGGGGAATTGCATTTCTGGTTCGTTGAGATGTCCGATTTTCCCGAAAGATGCTTGATGTTGTTGTTTTTGTTGTCGTTGTCAATGGTCTACAGTGCTATAGAGCTTAATATCTTATGGCTATTGTAGCTATTTTCGGACAGCCAGTGTACGCCTGTGTATCAGCCCATATGTGGCGTATGGGCCAACGAAGCTGAGTGTATGGGCGAGAAGTGCGGTTGGTGACGAAATCGCCCCCGACAAAGCCTCACGGCCTGGCCTGCACCTACAAGACAGTCTGCTTGATGAGAATGTTCTCAACTGCCGACAGCTGTATTCTGCTGTTCGAATTGCTTGGGATTTGTAGGGCTAAACGGGGAAACAACGTGTGTTGTCCGCAAAACACCCCTATGGAACCCTTATTGCCGGTATGTTCTGCTCCTTGCTCCATCAACATTACGACTTCATATCTATTCACGCGACGTCTACCGTCACGGTGGTGCAATTCGTTATCTTGGCAGTAGATGCGCAGAGCTCGATAGCTGACGCTACTCTAGAATGCTTGAATACAACTATAGACCAGTCCTTCGATGGCGTCTTGCCCTCGATTCAAACCTATGTGTCACCGCGTACAAACACGGAATGCGTAATGCCGATGCGTGCCTGAATGCGCGCACGAACGTACTCATGTTTAGCAGCATAAGCGTTCAGATGTCGCCCACAAACGTCGAGACTTCTCTCGACGTCAAATATAAGCCAAGTACCGAGCAGATTAAATGGCGCTGAGTGAAGCGTACAAATCCGTCAAATGATTCGTGTGTTCGAGATGTTGAACACAAGCAAAAACGTTTCAGTGTCCGAATGCCGATCACGAAACGGAAGTGGAGCTAAGGCTACATCTAGGACGCCTCTATTTCCGACTCGAAATTTTAACACTATAGTTTATGCTGCCTAACATGTTCCTTCAAGTGTAGCTTTTTACCTCTGTTCTTATTTTTTTTTTATATATATATATATATGTATTTTATAATCTTTACCTAATAGTCATCGCTCGAAGTTGCCATTTAACTTTGACAGACCAGGTTCTCCATAGTAAATAAATAGACTTTGTAAACATCTAGCGACAGAATTCCGCTGTATGCACCTAAATATCGTTGGATCCGTCTTACGGACGACAATGACCATTAGCTTGTATTACTTGTGCTGGGCACATAAACTGATAGGCTATTTGGATACATGATCTGAAGGCAGAGGCTGCCAACAAAGGTTAAATCAAGTATGAACGAGTTATATTGTCATCTAGTGCTGCAATATGTATACCAAGGCGCATCTATCACTATTAAATGCCAGAGAGGGAGGAAGAGGAGAAAGCCTCATCATGGGCCTATTTTTTGTTCCGTTTCTAACCTGTGCTAGGTGGCGCGTTAAAAATCCTGCCTACGTAAGAGGCCTGCGAGAACTCCGGCGGGACAACAACAGTACGCCGAAGGAGA
The DNA here is from genome assembly GCF_002443255.2 of Varroa destructor. NCBI lineage: Eukaryota > Metazoa > Arthropoda > Arachnida > Mesostigmata > Varroidae > Varroa > Varroa destructor. The sequence goes on from NW_019211457.1 coordinate 33,747,287, forward strand.
AGTGCTCTTTTTTTGTTTGGCAGTAATTGCGTTATGGAATCACAGAATCCGCCAACCACTTAAAAAGAGGCAGGAAAAGGTGCTGGCGAGCTGCCACCAACCACATCAGGCGATCATCGAACTAATGCCAATGTCTGGTGTTTGTAATGCCTTTATCAAAGGCAAAACGAATCACCAAATTGTCCTTTAATGCCACCAATCTTGGCGAACTCACAGTGGCAATACAACTTAACAACGATGGCGTTTACTGAGGTCATGTCAGATCTCAAAGTGCTTATATGGTAGAGAAGGAATCGGGATTTCCGGTATAAGCTATCCCTTATCTACTGGTTACCGTCCTTGGTAGAACAGTATAGACAAGGTATCGGACCGGTATCCTTCGACGCTTCCACCTCACTGGATTTCTTTATTACACCCTGATATAGAAACGACAGGACAGAAGCATATTAATTAAAATATAGAATATGGGTGTGCTGCTAGGCAATTCCTTCAGTGTCACCTCGACCATTACGACGACATAGAAAACTGAAATTCTCTATCATAGCGCTTTTCCTTCTTTTAACCAAAATTCTTGTGTTTTTGTTTAGAACGTTATAGATCTTGTAAGAAAAAATTCGTCTTTAGACCTCCGAGAGCTTCTTGCTATTTCAATGACTAAGAATCAATTTCCCGAATGGCTGGCACGCTTTCTCAAGATTATTCCAGAGTGAACAATCATTCCAAATGTTACTTTTACAGAAATAGTTTGTATCGCAGCTCGATGTCGTATTTTTTTTTTCGTTTTATTTTTGTATATAGTATCACTAGGACACGTTGTTGAAAACGGACGAATATCCGGGTACTACGAAAGTAAACGATTATCCACTTTGATGTCTTTTCGATTGTTACTGTGTTTGCCCGTATAGGGTTGTTAGTTGGCGTCCGTAAGTTAGTTACTGCGTATGTGAAGAAGCTAGTTGATAGCGGATAACTTTTGCGCGGTACGAAAGAGACCCCAGATTTCTGACGTTTGAATGCTATCATTGATCGTCCGAGCTTGCTAGATCGTTTGAAGATCGGTGGGCATGCATCCCCAATATACGACAGCACAACTGTCTAGCCGCCGAGCTGGAGGTGTGGTCCGCCGCCTGCTGTGCCTAATTTTCAAGGGGAAAGTGACACTTGAGCCCTCCTTTAAAGTCTCCAACAGTTCCGAACATTGTACTCGCTCCAATGTCAAGTTCGCCATGCGCGAACACGAAGCTTTAGACACAGCTGACAGCGGAAGCCGCAGCGATGGATGTGGGGTTGACTGTTCTTCACAGAGCCTGGCCCTTATGACGAAAAGGCGCGAGAAATATGGGGGAAGGACTTGAGCCGCGTTTAGGCCTAGACTCAGCGAAGCACACTCCCGTCAGTAGGTCGCTTGGGAGCGGGTTCGTTCGGTGCAGGCTTTACTTCTCGATTGGCCTTCATGTTCACTCAACATCACCATTATCAGCGGTGCTTTTTCCTATTCACTTGGCCATTAATTTGCAGATTTAGTGAATCACTGACATAGATAGCCCGGAAAACCTGTTCCTTCGTCATACACGCCTTCTATCCTATTTGCGCTCTGTCGTTTGATCCGTTTCTCGAAGGTGCACTTATCATCACGTTCTCGGGGACGGCTGTTTATAGAGATATATTCTTCCAACAGTTTTTTTTTTCATCATTAGTCTACCAAAATAGACATCAGCTAGTGCTATTTTTACAACACTACCACCTATCGGATAAACTATGAAACTCGAATGTTTACCTAGGACATGGACATATGTGTTCTATATGTATGGTACAGATCAAAGATGAGGACGGCTGCGTACAATGAGCTCATGGTGTATTTGTATCGGAACAGTAGCTTACCTATAATTCGGTTCTGAGTCCATTGCATTCACAAAAGGAAAACGAAGGTGAAGATACCGCTTCTAGTGAGAATGCAGTAGTTGTAGTGGTACGTAGGACGGTTATTCTCTGAATACATAATTAAATAGCAATATAAATCTCAGCGTCTGACGTTAAGGGCCTTCTAATACAGGGTGTCGAGGCCATCTTAATGTCTTCCCTCTCAATCGGGGATTTGTTCTCGGTAGTGGACTGCTGACGGTGGTGGCGGCGGCGGCGGCGGCGGCGGCGGTGGTGAACGCGAACCTATGAATTAAAAATTCCCAACTTCCTTTACCGTGGATACCGGCTTCGCTCGCTGAGCCTGGCAGCTAGCTCGTTCGACTCAAGTCGACTTACTTGAAACTGACCGTCCTTCTTGACGCGGTTGAGACATCTAGCACTAGAGAGAATGGCGGGCGGCGTTTGCGAGTAGCCTCCATGTGAATAACTCACAGGCTGGTTCCTGATGAACGGCGGCTACCGGCGAAGGCCGAAGCCGAAAACCAAAGAGAGGTAGCGTTCGTTGTAAAGTAAGAAGAACGCGCTGGAAGCAAAAGCGACAGCAGCGGCCAAGTGCAAACTGAAACCACTCCAACTTGGCTAAGGCCGGAAACGGTAGCCGCCTGCTCCTTGATCTTGCTAGAGAGTCTTCGTTCGTGCTCATGCATGGTTTCATTCGCCCCCGTTCCCCTCTCACCCCCGCCCGCTACGACTGCACTTGCCACTAGCGTACAGCAGAGTCGGCGCCTGTGTGGCGCAGAGCATCTTGAAACGGTAGCGCAGCCACACATGGCCCAATGATGACGGTGAACACCTATGAGAGAGAGAAAAGGAAAGCGAGTAAAGGAGCGCAGGTCATCCATCAAACTATTTCCTCAACCACTCTTAGTGAGCCACTCAGTATGCTCAATAGCAAATGGATAAAGCATGTAGGAGTTATCTGCCGAAGTAGCTATACGTGGTGGACATGGAAGCCTGAGTCTATCGTGCCACTCAGAATAGACATTTCCCAAAAATTGTCGAATGTATGATCGGCCGTTTGGTCAATCAAGGTTGTTAGGACCCCAGAAGAATTCTAATATTATTTGCGTAATATATATGATGATACAAATAGGATGTATGTGATGCCGTTGCGCAATGACGAGCCGCTAACCACAGCCGAATTCGGCTTGATCGGCCATTAGTAGACGGCCGAATATACGTTAGAAGTTGCCTAACCTTGGTCAGATATTTCGTCGAAATAATTTTAGAAATGAGAAGAACGGCCTATCTCTTCGAGTCGCCCCGCTTCTCGCGGCTCAAGAGAAGCTAACATGATACGCCCGTCCTAGTTCTCATCATCATCAAGAGCAATTCATGCAACGTTGGGGACGGCAGGCATTCATCGGTGCTTTCGAGCGCTGTAAGCAAGATACATGACAAGAGGATCAAAAGACCGCTACTTCCGTCAAAGCAACTCAAGCGAAAGGGCTGCTCTCGAGTCATTTTCGGCAGTGTCTTTAATGTGAACCGGCATCCTTTACAATGACTGGCCGCAGTCTGACGAGCAGAGATGCGTCAGAAATCTAAAATGGCCACGGATCCCATTGTTCTTAAATGCCTCGCAGTGAAATGGTTAGACGCATGAGGGAAGGATCCGTTCAGTGGCTGATCATATAGCCACGTAAATAGAGAACAGTTAGCCCGCTGTTAGATAACTCGTCAAGAAATGTTCGCCCCGTACTGATAACGGGGAAAGGAAAAAGGTGCGTAAGATATCCTTATGATGAGCTTACCTGCCCACAACTTAGCTCTCGTCCCATTCGAAAAGAGGATATTATCATTGGTACAGTTTGGTGTTTGGCCCCCAACATCCTCGGTTGCTAATGGTACTATAGCTGCTGCCGATGGCGCCACCGCCGCCTCAACGTCAGCCAACTCACTGATCTAGCTGATTGGTTCTCACGCTCTCTCTGTTTCTACCTACCGCTTATTCGCGCCCTTAAACACCCTATTTCCCCTTCATGACCTTCTCGGCGTTCTAATGTGGCCAAGCGATATTTCCGAGTTCGCCTCTAACTGCACTCACGGAGCAACCACTCACTGCTGACACACAGATATACGCCAGATAGAAACAGACATCCGCGCCCATGGAGACCGGCAACGCCTCGTATCAGCGACGCAGCTCACAGTATAGCGAGTAGATCAGTCAGTGTACAGAAAGGTTATGACGACAAGGGCAATAGGGGCAGCAGCATTCCCAGGTCGACTGCTTTTCTTGAATGTACCTGCGTCCGTTGCCCTGCCCTAAAGGCGACAAAGTGTCAAGCCCCAAGCTCTGCCTACGCGTGCTCATTGTCCGTTAGCCGCGGCTATACTACGGATGCTGCCGGTGGCCATCACGTGTCTCGCTAATTAGCAGCCGTCGTCACCCTCGATGCTGGTCCACTTTCTTACTCTTCGCCTTCTGCAGGAAGTTGACGAATACTTTGTTTCTCGAACACTGCGCCTTGTGTTGAACTGTTGGATTTGCTGTATAGATCGGGTCACATCGCGGCGTATTGGAGAAAGGCACGGAACGTTATCATGAGAGCTGCGCGTAGCAGCGCTTGACACGGGACCGGAAGCAGTAGCGGAAGTCGGCGCACGTGAGCGACAGCACACAGCAACAGGAACAGACGACGTTGTCCGAGACAGAGCTTCCTAGTCTGTCGCCGAAGTAAGCCCCACTCGCGCCAACATTCGGACTTAGTAATCCTCGAAAACCGGTAACAGTGCTACTGACTAAAATAGTGGTGATAGACCTCAACGGTAAAATTCATTGCCGCTATCCAAACAGCCAGAACCTCGCCGGGAGCCTGATCACTTTGTTCGGGATGGGCTTGCCGCTGCAACCGTGTTGGCTAAATACCGTGGTTAGATTTGTAATTTGTAAAGCGTACTGGCGTAAGTACAGCGGCGGCAGTTAGCTAATGCTGCTTTCGAGACTCTCTACGCCGGAACAATCAGATGCAACTAGGGCTGGCCCAAGGAGCTCAATCAATCAACAAGTACTCAGCATTATACAACGGAAGGGACTGCCTTAAGGGGAGATATTGCTATGACATATTTTGGATCAGCCAGTGATGTCGTCTTGTGTTCCTAGTTCTCTAGAAGTATTATATTATTGTTCGTATTTCTTTCATTAGTGGTAATAAATCTGGCTTGAAAGCTCCACTGATATAATTGCAAACAATTTTACGTGTTGAAAGCCCCTCATCTGTACATATTACGTTTTGCATTCATTCGAGGTGTGAATAAACAGAACTAAACAAACTGACGAATAGGGCAATGAAGCAGGAAACCAGTGTTACTGTTTTTTTTGTGTTGTTATTATTGCGTCAAGCAAATGTTCTACTAACGCTCATACGCGATAGTAGAGTATGTACTTACTAGTAGTTATGTGAAAGTGAATTGGAAGACGATGGTCTGTGTTAGGAAGCTGTCCGCCGCTCGAGTCGAAAGTGCCGTCTGCCAGAAGCGAATTAAACTGGCGGATAGGAATGGCCAAATAGATGTACATGGAGGAGCTACGCTGGAACAGACAACGGCCGCTGCCAGCGTTAGATCCTTCATGCCTCGCCCACCTCCTGTAGCAGCGTTTGCGCTGCATCCGTCATTTCAACGGCTGTTGATGATCATCCAGAGCATAACAGTAGTTCAGAGACCACACGCTTTGCTATACGGTCTTGACTGGCCGACAGCGAAGCACGTAGTAACAATGACAGAAAGACAAGCTGCCATAGAGCATCAGTCGTGCTGAATGGCCACGCTTGTGTTTTGAAGAGTTGAGGAAGTGAATTATTCCAAGATGAACGCGCCCGTACGTCTCTATATGGATATACATGCATGTCCATGTGTATGCCTGCCCTTACTGTGTAATTGCACTTGCAGCCGAGAAAGAGGAGGGCGTCGGCAGTCCTTTGGACATCCGTTGCTCCTGCCTTTGCTTAGTTGTCGTCGTTTAGTTAAGATACACTGGTGGCCATTATTTTCCTCGGCGAAATCACGACTTCTAGAATCACTTCTGTTATGTGTACAAGCCCTGCAGTAGCGGCCCCACTGTCCTGGATACTGCCTGCGCCACAAAGTAGCCACGCCTGCCGGCTGCTTCTCCAGTATGCCGCTGGCATCACAGCCCAAAATGCTTTGAACAGAGAGACACACGCGGCAACTGCGCTGTACATTCGCATTGTCACTTTTCCGCTGGCCCGACCGCCGCCGCAAGCCAAAGCAGTATACTAACGCATTACTCAATGCCGCCGAAGCGGGGCCCTTCGTACGTAAGGGTTCAAGCCACTGACTCTATCGTCCGTCGGTGTGCACACTCCTGTCGTTATATGTTTCCCGCTCACCCTTCCATTTCTGTTTTCCACTGCCCACGCACTGGGAAAGAAGGCTAACCCATTCTATAGAGTGCAAGGGTGATGGGTCAAGAGGAGGCGTGGGTGTATGGGTGGGTGAAGCCATGGAACAATGGGCTGAAGCGTCAACTCGTTTCAAATGTTAGCTATATATTTCAGCGTCGACGAGTGTCAACGAGCGGTAGCGCACTACAGCTGGCGTGAGTGTAGAAGCAAGACGACTGAAGCCGGCTCAGTTGACCGAGACAAACGGAGCTCATCCCTGTTCGCTCGACGGCCCAGCTGCCACGAGCTTGGCATACCGGATCGTTGCGCCACCGCAGACAAACTTTATAATTCCTATGTTGACACTATCCGCTTATAGTCGGCAACATGACCCGCTCTGTCCTTCCTTGCCGAGTGCTTAAGCAGTATGTAGCAAGTAGTGTGGGGCAATGGCCATTGATGCTGCAGTAGTCTTCGCTTGCCGCATGTCTTCCTGCCGCCGCGATCGTGGCAGTGGATTCCTGACGCAGTGGCTTTAGAACAAGACGGCTAGAGAACCCCTAGGGTAAGTCACTGGCCGCTGACCAACCGAGAACGACACGGGTTGACTGACTCTCAAGGCAGCTTCACAAGAAGAGCATGTCCGTTGCAGTGACAGTGGTGCTGGATGTAGTGACGACGGCAGCGGCAGCAGCGTCGACCCCTCATGCAATCCCATGGCAGCAGTCTCATTTAAACCAAGCAAGCCAGTTAACTAACACGATATTGCAGTACTACGAGAACGAGCGCAGATGAACAAGTCTCAAGCCTCTAGAGTTGCTTGGGGTGTAGGTGCACTTTGGTAGATATGAAGTTAAGATGACAACGCGTTCTGGCATTAGATAGGTCACGGAATTATAGACTCAACTCAGTACGCATCACATAACTAGCAAGCAAAATGGCAGAATACAAACATCGTACCCCAAATTCTACTGTATTGTAATACCTGTGTCCTGGTTGTTTGTGCTTAACAGACTGCCAGGTGACGCTTGGCTATATTGTTCACAAGAAACTGTATTTGCAACAAATTTAAACTGTGTGTTTTAATGTTTTACTGGCGTTTCTATATAGCGAACGCCCTTGCTTTTAGTGCGTTGCAGAAGAAATACATTGTATGATTCTATTTCATCTTTGTTTCTTTTCAGCTTGCCAAGGAGGAGTCCTTGACGCAACTGGCATCCGACCTTAAATCATTTACGAACAATAAGGAGATCTTCAGTACGGACGTAAAGGAGATTTCAAAGCTAATGCAAGGGATGCTGAGCCGACTGGGATCAAGCGGAGTCGACCATACTATCGATATGTGGCACCGTGAACAGATTTATAAGGAACTCTTGTTGGTAAGCAGCAAAAAATTCTGTGATACAGGAACTTGCAAATAGATTTAACCGGTGCGAATTGATCGAATAATGATTCTCGCACTTCAAAATGTGTGCCTTGCGAAATGTAAAAGGCAGGCGTCTTTGTTTCATGGTAGACAATGGTTGGGCATTGACCCAAAACTGGGAAGATGGAGCATCTCTAATTTGTTCCTACAGAGGGCCTAACTGTCTCCTTTTTCAAATATAATTAGCAACGCCTTCTCCTTGCACTTATAGGAAACGAATAGCTAATGTACACCAGAGTGAGTATCAATATATTATAAGATATTCTTCTAATTTAAAGTTCGTTGCTCACCGTTCGATCTTAGTGTAGGTATCGCCTGCGGGCAAAAAATAGCGGCAACATTTGTACTCCGATAGCACCATGTTGCAGGCACATTTTAACCATGTCATTAATTCTCGAAGGGAGCGATATGGACAGTGACGAGTAAGGAAGAAACTTTGCACAATGTAGTTTAAAGAACACAGTAAAAAAAAACAGTGAGAGTAATGAACGATTGTAAACTGAAGAGCTTTTCGAAAAAGTCTTCAGTGTTCTTATTGATTTGCATCATCCAACATTCTCGATATAAGAAATTCGGTTCTACTCAGTAAAGAGTGAAAATATAGCAATAAGTATTTGATAATCCCGCATGACCTTATAGGGGTTTGCCGACGACACGACATAGACAGTGCATGAGTGGATTCGTTTCCACCGAGTAAAGGCAGAATACAATGGCTGCACCTGAACTGTAGAAAATGGGAAACTCGTTAAAAACTAGGCGTGCCTAGAAGCAACCGTTATTGGCTTGATCTTCTTTTCTGTACTATAGTCTTCGTTGTAAGAACGTAGCTCAATATTGTAAACATTGTCAGCGTTGTTTCTTGCATTCACTTACTGGTTTAGTATTTGATGAATAGTCACTTACTACACGTACTCATCCCCTATAATATGCCAAGCCCGTTTTGACGGACAAAACAACCATGTGAGCCAAATGGCGGTGGCTGTGAGAATAACAGGCCCTACAGTAACCTTTAGAAGATAAGCCAAGTTGACTGATGAGCGTTCGCGTGTAGGCAATAGAACAGCCTGGACGCCCTTTTGCAGTCATCCGACAATAACCTATAGACGAACAGCAAGAAACAAATACAACCCGTAGGGCCAACCATACCAACTAGTATAAAGCCAAGTAGTGGTGGCTAAAAGCGACTGATATCGTTGGGAAGATTTACGCAGTATTGCGTTATCTCGCTCGTAACGAACGTTAAAGTATGCTCGGCTTTATCAGCCTGCTTTGTCAGTACTTTGTTATCTTCATTCTTTGTCTTCGTTGCTTCATGCTGCTCGTTGGTTTCATCTTGATGCCGATAGTATTCCCGCATTTAATGAATATATATCCGATCGCAGGTGCGAAGGCACAGTGAGCTGACAGCGATCTCATAGCCTCGTTCTACATGTAAACACCCTTATTGGAACAGAAAGGCTATAATGAACAGAAAATTGTATTGTTATTACTATCGACCCATCATCTTATCGGTTTAGTGATCTCTTTACGTTGTTCAGCCTGAAACAGTGTAATCTCTCTGATGTGATATGAAAGATATTAAAAAGAAGCCATCGCGTTTGCTCTTCATTACACACTATGATGACAGTAATTTCACTAAAAGAAGAGTTATACTTAAATTCTCTGTATGATTTAATAGTATTGCTATTTCTGCAATATAACTACTATAATTATTCGTCTATTTGCTCGCACGCACAATGTGGCCCTTGAAGCATGATAAATTTTTTCAACTTAAACTCAGACGCTGCATTAGAGAAACTTCAGGGGTAATGGTGGTCGTATAGCACTGGTTTCACGGACATCACAGATGTAGCATAAGTAGCGATTTATGCAGCAACATCGGCGGCATTGGGTGGGTTAATTCGAATTCAGGTGCCTGTACTTGTTTCTGAGTTTGCTGTGTGCGAAAGCCCAGCCCACTCGGGAGAGCGGTCTAGCCGCACCAGGCCGAGTTACTGTTGTCAACAGTTTCTTCTCTTTCGACGGCACTTTTGAAGTTTACCTTGTTTCCGATCGCTATTGAATCACGGCAAGGCGGTACGGGCGTCGCTGTGGCTTGAATCCAGTTGCTAGCTTTAGCCTTTATTGACTCATTAACCCGCTTAGTCTGCGACGAAACTCGTGTTCGCGGGACAATCCCACCTTTTAGGCGTTTCCACCACCGAGCCGTAAACTCATCGTAGTCCCTCTTTTCCTTTGAACCAGCGGCCGTGGCGACTGTCTTCTGGCCATAATGAGCCATTGATAAGGCTGTGTTGATAGTCGACTACAATGGGCTCACCTGCAAAGCCAACATGTGGTGGATTTAACTAGAGAGCATCTTTAATTCAGACACATAGGGAGGTTTGGCTGCAAATGGAATTTGTCGAATGTCGATATGCGACCTTGTGATGCGCAAAAAGTATCCCACGCATAGTCTAGGCGCACACTTTGTGTGTGTGTGTGACGTCTGATTTCAAACGATCAGGCAAATTTTTGAAAATTCGGAAAACAGAGAAGCAGGGGTGGCCGATACGCTCTACGGCGTGTTTTTCTCTACGTTAAAGCCGAGATATTGCCGATCACCGCTAAATATCGAGGCATCGGGTGCTCATTGCTTCAGTATATTGTGCCACAATTAATTCACACGTTACAGCTATCGCATTAAACAGACTAGCCGTATAAGTCACAGTAAGCGTGACTGTCTCAAGCTACCCTCTATGATAATGAGGTAACGACCTTCGCAAAATGTTGCCACTGCCTCTTCGATTTATACCTTCCTTATTCGTAAGATGATTACAGGAAGCTTACATCAAACCAGTAGCGGTACGCGCCAACGGGAGGTACTCTATTACAATCCTCTCTAATCATATTATGAGGAAGATGAAAATAACCTCGGCAAAGTAATCTCGGGTATCGGGAGATGGAAGAAGGCTATATTATGCCTACATGCATGTTTCGCTAGAGGAGTGCGTTTTTTGGCCGCAGTCAGCGTCGTAATAAACGTACGGATGGCCAGTGGCTCGAGCGAGAATCGTGATCCCGATGCGATGTCTATGCCTCGTTCAATATTGATGCACATGGAGAGATCGGATCAAAAACTAACGGTGACAATCGCGAAAAAAACTATCTATCTCCCTTTTGTATATCTATCTGCCAAGATTAGTTACTCACGAACGCTGTTGATTGTTCTGTTTAATTGTTTGTGACTGTGTGACAAACATAGAAAAATCCAGATTTCGAAACAGGCACGAACATAGCAGATGGAAAAACAATAATTTGCCGCGACAATGATCACTGTCGTTCGTAACCCGGCGCCCTCAGTCACCTTCCAATGGCATTATCTGATACTAATGGAAACGACGCTTGAAAAAAGTATGCTTGACCCACAGCTTCTAAAAGCCTGATTAATAACCAGGTCAGGTACTTGGATACGCGACGCCATTGTTAGACAACGTGGTATTCATGGACAGCGTCAGGGTGCACAAAAGGGTTATAGCATCGCGTTGCTTCTAACCATGTACTCCTATTATTTTTGTTTGTCATGCGCGTATGCTTTATATAGTGTAAATATTCGCTTTATGCTTAATATTGGCTTTGAAAAACAATGAATTTGCACAGCTTTAAACCATTCAAAGACGAAACGTATTTTAGTAGCTGGTGTTAGTTTGAAACAGGTTGCGACTAAATAAACAAATGGTCTATATATATATATACCGTGACGCTTACCGTTTTATTAACAATAGGCAAAAAATAGTGCATGCACCAGAATCGAGCAAAATGTCTCATTTCATACCTAATATGTACCGGGTACAATAATAATAACACATCTAAATATGGTTGCTACATAGATAGCTTTTAGGTTAGAAAAAGCTTTTGATTAGGCTTACATCAAAAATACCCAAACGTGCGTATCTTGCTTATCAGATAAATCGCACTGAAAAAAAAAAAAAAAACATCCATAAACATGGCCGTATTCTATCATTATCATTAGTTGTTCTTCATAGTTACTTAATGATTTTAACTCAAAAATCAAACGAATACTCTATCCTGTTATTCAACTTGAGGAACCCCTTTGGAACCATCGGAAGAAGCACACATTATCGGATGGAAGGCAGCGTCGCCATAATTATTCATACGGTCCATTTGACGTCTCCTCTAGTATTCATAGCGGAAACGTCTCTCTCTCTCTTTATCGGTCTCGTTCGCATTGTATCGTGTTTTGCAGTAGCGAGACGCGGTCGCCGCCTACGAAACCGTGACAACTACTTATCACTACAACTAGAATAGGTGTATTGACCAATACGGAAACGAACCTTCCCAATCAGTTGGAAGCTGAGGAGATCGTAGACGAGTGGGAGCCAGCGCCTCGCTATTTTGGGTTGCCCCGCTCATTCCCGTCTTGTCTGTATCCGTTGATTCGTGACTATGCGGCGCGAATCTATGGATAGATTCCACCCTACCCAGTTGGCTTCGGCAACAGACTATTGGCTGATCGGTGGCCAGCAGCGATTCTATCATCTTTTCCTGCCTCGTCGTCCTCTTTCGGCTACCGATCTTTTCTCGTTAGTGGATGAAACACGAAGAGGAGCCAGCACGCTTAATCGTTTCTTCTCCTTATAAGTTAGGGTACGTATGCATAGGCGACGATGCCCGTAACCAACGTTTGCCTAGCCCTGGCCAGGTGTCCATGGGGTGGTCTACTCTATGCCGCCGTTTATACGGCAGATACGCCGGTTGGAGCAACTTTGGGGTCGTCGTAACCAGGTTTTAGTGCTTCTGATGGTTCGAGCAGTGAGAGCGGGTCGAGGGCCTTTCCGGTTTCGTCCCTTAAATCTATTCTATCCTTCTGCCACTACCGCCCAGTGCTGAAGCCATTGCCGTATCGACATTCATCTGATCGGCCTGTCGATGTCAGCCAGCTCTGAAAATGACAGTCGTGGTCGTTTCGAGTGAAAAATAGCCCACCGAAGCATCCCTGAAGAGATACCCTTGCACGTGCACCACGCAGCTAGTTGTGTGGGACCGCGGTGAAGCAGTGGCCTCAGGCGACAGTGTGTGGCCTTTGAATATCAGCCGACGGCGGCGGCGGCGGCAACGGTTACGACGGTCGTATTTTTACGCCCCGTACAGACGACACGGCCGCTCTTATTCAGAACTAAACACTAAGAAAACAGCGACTTCCTGTGACGCAAGTTGCGTGAGCCACCGGCAACTTTGTGCATTTTAACTGTAGAGGCAGCTGGTTCGCGATTGTCAATGGATGAGCAACTTTTGAGTTAACAGCTCAAACGTTCCAGACAAGCATACCAACAAAGCAAGCGTTCTGCCAACTCGATTGCCTGGATTGACATTCTACGTATGGATGATGTATAAAGAGCATATGTATACTTAATTGTATCTACGGATTGCGGTACATAGTAATACACGCACATAGTTACACCATAGATGCAGACTAGGGTGAGTAAGAAGAAGTTTTAGAAATGTCTGTAAACCGGTCTTTGTCATTGAGCAAGAATGACGAATAGGGAACTAGTATGAGCGGTTGGATTTAAGATGGATAGTTGTATATAATGTGCCGCGCTAGTGGAAAGCTTCGAAAAGAATTTACCGCAGTCAATTTGGATACGAAACGATTCCGCTAGAAGCTAGGTCGACCTCCTTGGAATGTCCCTCCACTGCGCGCTGGCTCAAGTCCTGTACGCTTTATTCACTAGCCTTATTGTAGTCTAAGTTGAACTTTGCAATGGCTTTCACCGTTCGTTCGAGTCAACTCGAGTTAAGTCGAACTGCTATCCATCCGGGATATGCAGCTGATGGTAGTGGTCCGACCCGCTTTGTTTAAGCGTGACCACTTTCAGCAAATGAGTTGTGCTAGATGGCGAAGCGGGCAGTCAGAGTCTAGTCATCCTTCCCTTTGCTTCAACTTCCCTCAGAACAGAGAAGGAGGAACAGGAAGAGAGAGAGAGAGAGAGAGAGAGAGAGAGAGAGAGAGAGAGAGAGAGAGAGAGAGAGAGAGAGAGATAGCATGTAAACTGGAAGAAACTTAGGATTTGAACTTTTCGTAAACCGTCTGCCAGCCACTAAAGATTCTAGGGTAGTATCATTGAGGAAAGTGAAAACGGCTATGAGCCTCACGGGTACGACTGACTGGTTTCATGAGCCACATTTAAGGTTATTCGTTCGTGGCCGCGACACGAGCTGCGGCTAGGACCGCTACTTTCAACACTGTTCCAACCCACGGGGTTTCGTTCATTGCTGATTTGTTCTCGCTAGATAGCTGCTTGCTAGACTTCCTACTTACTCTTAACTCTCGTGGTAAGAGGGCAAGCAAAAAGGAATAACGCGGGGAAAAGGAACCGCATATTTCATAACTTGTTCAACTTCCCTCGCTGTCTTGTAGCCGCCATAGCCGCGACTCGCTCAACTAAACGTCGAAGAAAGCCAAGAGGAACCAATGGAAAGGACCGCGTTGGAACTTGGGTGGGGTGATGCGCGGTCTCTAATTACGACGAGCCAAAATTGCGTATCTGTGTGTGTGTCTATGGAGCTGTGTAGCTGGTGGTTTGTGCAGATTTCTGGGTGAAAAGGGGTTAAGAATTGGGATAAGTTTAAAGGGGGAGGTACGTTGAGAGAAGATTGACAGTGTTACTTCAACAGTCTTACCTCTTTAGCCTGTGTCGGGTGTCACCACTACATTCCGTAAGCATAGGGCAGTATCAGCATGGTCTGTTTGCTTGCTTCGCTCCTTCGCCATCATTGCTGCCCCCTCATCCTGTCGGGTTAACTCCCTCATCGCGACCTCGAGCCCGAATTTATTGTTGCTATAGCGATAGTGAACGGTCGAAACGAGGTGCGAAAAAGAAAGCGTCGTCGTTGTCATTGATTGTTGTCGCTGCGGTTGCCGGTGTGTGATGACTAAGGAATTCTGCTAGAGAGGCGAAACGGATTGGCAAAGCGGGTAAACAGGGATCCCTTATTAAAGCTGTAAAGGCAAACTAAAACTGCAAAGAAGAAAGACTGCAATGCGTTTAGCAGTGTGCCAGTAAAGCTGCTGGGAGTAAGGCTAAAACGAAAAAGGCAGAAGGGTTAAACAGCGAGGGGTAGTGATGCCGTACGATGCTTTCTCGACCAGTATATCTACGATGTACCGGAGACGTTGCTGCTTCCGTAACAGAAACTGCTTGTGCGTCAACGCCAGCAATGTCTAAAGACTAACCCACGAGTCAGCCCACCAGGTCATGCTCCGAATCACGCTCAGAAGTTTCGCAGTCCCAGTCTGCGCGAATAGGCTTGGCATTGGAGGGCACATGTTCGAAGCCCCTCACTCTTGTAGAGCTCGACAGCGTTCAATAAGATTACCGAGAAATCGAGTTAAGCCTACCATGTTCATGGAGAGATGGCGTTTGCTTTGCACAGTTCTGTTTCGTCTATCGATAGATGGAGCTGATCGAGTCGTCCACTGCTATTGTACCGTAAGCACCGACGGATAGACGAACAGGACTGGGTTTCTACAAACTGCGTCGGCCTCGTGAAGACACGTCGGCTAGTCAACAAATGACAGCTTGGTTGAATTTTGTGATTTTTCACATACACACAGTCGATTTTGGAACGCACTGTCAAGGCAGAATCTTCGTCCGATCCCCATAACGATTGTCCACTCCGTCAGCTACAAATTGTAGCAATAGTTTTAGTTGCGTTGCCGTCGCTGGGCAAATGGTTTCGAATTTGACCACTCGGGTGCAAGCCAACAGCCCGACCGACCCAAGTGGGGACCGTAAGCAGCATGTACTTACTAACAAGCGGACACTCGTTTGCCGATGCAGATTGATGTTTGCCTTGAGAAGCCAAATTCGATTAGAGTATCATCGAATCTCAACGTTTCAGTCGATTGCAACAGTGACGGCGGCAGCAACAGCTAACAGTATGGATGCTAGTCGGCGTGATTCATCGTATATGTTACTCATTTTAAAAAGGCCATATCAGGACCAGATCCTGTCTGCTTTTATCTACTTAAAATGCATTCCTGTGAACCTCATCGAAGACAAGTGGCAAGCGTGCAAGGTTCGAGCGCAAAGCGATGCGTCGCATGGGTGGATCGCGAGAAAGGAGCATTCGAAAAGCCAAATGAGGATTGTACACTGTAGGCGCTGGGCTAAGCCAAACTCTCCGAAAGCTAACGGCTAGCGTCGAAGAGCTGCCCCAATAAGACATAAGTGAACTGCACCTCTACATGAGGGTGAAAGAAGAAGTAAGAGATTTGAGGACTTCTAGCGCCTTGGAGAAGCAGTGGGGAACTGAAAAATCGAAAATCAATTTCATCATTTATTTTCTCGACCAGTACGACTATGGCAATCTCAGCAATCTTGTGATGTTGGCAACGGCCATGACGGGAATGGTGACGGTAGATTTATCTTTTGCTTAGGGAAAGTCAAAATCGGGGCTGAAGCAGTCTTCGATGACCGTTAGTTGGACAAGATGAAGTTCATGGCAACTGGGGGCAAAGGAAGGCGCAATGGGACAATACGGGATGGGGGCGTCAATGAAGCTTTTTCGGAAGAGGCGGTAGCGTCTTCCTGTGCCTGTTTCCATGTGTTTTGTTTGTACGCCAGTGTTGGTGTGTGTATCTATGTTTGTATGTATTCGTATGAAGCAAACCTCGTTAGTTGAACATCGTCTCCTTTAGCATTGCCCATTTCGTCTTCTCTAGGAATCTCGGTCCACTGGCGACGCCTTCAAGGATATCAGAATGAAAAAAACAGTGGTAGCAATGGTCATACGCAGAGACGGTGCGAAACAGAGCAATGTGTAAGCTAAACACAGTCTTCGTCTAACTAAAGGGTATATACTCTGGAGGATAGCAGACGGAGATGGGCAAACAAAAATTTTATGGGAACATTTGCCAAAGGGCAGCGTCGCAACGTGCCTCGCATCCTGAACAATCGCCGGTTGTTCGCCGCCCCCTTCAACTCTGATATCATCAAAATCGCCATCACGAACCATCAGGAGCAGTGAACTGAAAACTAGCAGTGGTGCTTGGTGCAGTGTCTTGCCTTATGAGGAGATTTTGTGCGGAATACACCGGTCCGCGCAAGGATATGCAGTGATGCGTGAACTATTAGCATCGGGGGTCTGCTCATGGTTTAACGGACACCACAGAGGGTGCGCTGCCCCCTGTAGTGAACAGTTGAAGCCACAGTCGAAGAAGTAATGAAGCCCACAATGGCACCGCCCTGTTAACATGACACCTAGGTGCCTCCCGCAAGTTATTTATGCATTGTCAACCAAAATACTGGTGTTTTCCTTTTAAGTTAGTATAATATTTGAAACCTCCCATTGCGCAAAGCCCAAGATGCCGAGTTAGTCTTATGTGCGTGAACATATAGTGCGCTATGAAACGCACAAGTTCAAATGATAACCCTAGACTAAGGGCAGAGGCAAAACTTAATAATAAAGCTAATATGAAACATTATTTATAATTTTTTTACGAAAATGGATTATTTTCGTCTTTACGTAATCATTTGGAAGCACCTAACGATATTACATTTCCTTAACACGCTCAACACCAGTATGTCTAAATTTGACTCTTACAAATATAGTCCTTATAGAAAAAAGGATCAATTATAAATCGTAAAACGACTTACTGGTGTGAGTTTCATCGTTCTTGTTTCTCGCTTTTTCTGAGTTGCTTTTGGCCGCTTATATGTTCCCTACAGATTGACTTGATCGAAGTTAGTTACCCTTTATGTGAGCGAAGTTCCTGCCAATCGATTTCGCCGACGATCCTGACCGCTGCCTGTCGGACGAAAACGCCTTCAAGACGTTTCTCAGAAATGCTTCTGTTCGAAACGGACCCAGATCACGTCGCTGAGTTCGCAGGTTAGCATCGCGGCATCCCCAACCTCACCTGCTGCTTTGCAGTGGTGTCCGTCTATGGTCGCCCTGCTAGGTTTTTATTTGCTTTTTGTTTACAGCCACGTAAACTTATTTACTGTAAGGTGTTTTACCACTGATGGATGTTACTCGGTCCCTTTTTGGTTAACCTGTTGTTGGCCGACCGATCGGTCCGACACCATTTTGTATTACCGATTATTGGCTGGCTGGCGGTTTCCGCAAAGGGCCCTTTTTCGGAACTGCCGTAGTTGTGATGCTCTCATTCGACTTAACCGTGGGCGTTTCGTTCCTAGTGCGCACGTCGAGCCCCACTGGCAACGAATTCTGACCAGCTGCGTTCATAACCTCATATGTTTGACGATATCGCCAGCTGTACCCGACCACCACTAATGGGCCTGCGTCACATCGATGCAGTTAACTATGTGCGCGGTTGGCACGCGTGGGCTGGAGGCTTTTCAGAACCAGCCTCCATGTCGGCACAATTCTCACGAACGACACGACCTCCAAGACTGCTCTGTCCTGCTTCACTCGTTTTTCCGTTCTGCGACTCATCCAGTTGATGGATTCGATGCAGTGTCTGTCAGCGAGCAACCACTACCCGTGCGTCTCTGTTCGGGGTTTTAGCTGTGTATGGATGTTTTTCCTTAGCGGTTGCTAGCTAGGAACTTTTTCGAAAGCGGATGGACCCACGATGGGTGCAGGCGGAGGGAGACATCGATGAGGCGGCCTGTTTTATCGTCTTTTGGTTTGCCTTCTAAACTTGAACTTCGTCGTTTTCGCTCTCGTTCCTGTCGTCGACGACGAGTCGATATCAACGCTAGGATGTCTCTGTTAGGAACAGACTCGAAAGGTCGGAAAGCCGTGGCGAACGGTGTACCAGCAGCAACTCCAGTCAGCGGCCGTCGTAGATCGTACAACGGGCTCGCTCTTTCCGCCTCACTCTCACACAATCTGTCCCTCGTCGACTCGTACATTCTGAGGATGTTTGATTCGAAGACTAACGTTAGCTTTCCCTCATTTCCCGCCAATGACTCGACCGCTGCTGCTGCGGTTGGTGCCCCTACTTGCACAGTGGTACAGTGATGGGTACGTTGCGACGAACGAATGTTCTACAAGTCACAGAAGGACGACCAAGGGGACAAGTAAAAAGTTTAGTCGCAGAGTCGAAAACTGCGTAGAACGAAAAGCATGACAGCAGCCATGTCGTCCTATATGACGTCTTGACCAACATGACCACAAGCTCAATATATCAGCTAATTTCGCTAGTGAAATACAAATGTAAAAACTTTTCCTTTAGTAGGATCTGCCGCATGACAACTCATCTCGTTTCAATACCATACGTTTCTGGTTGCGCTGGTGGTCTGTATACCTCCTTCAGACAAGCGAAACGATGAGTTGCATTCGCGATAGCCGCCTGTCGTTATTTTACCTTGCTGCGATTTTACTCTACCTTACATTGTGCGATCGCCATGGTTGAGTGCTTATGTTCAAGTTTGCTAACTTGTGACGCTTGTTCTTCATCGTTGTTATGTTGTAAATCGGCGCTAGTTGTCAATTCTTTAGTGCCATCAAAGCAACGTCGTGGTCCTTTGGGCTGCGGAAACAGAAACGGCTATGCAGTGATCGGTGGCATCATCTGGAGGTTCCCGAATCTGCAGGAAAATTTCCAATTTTAACACACTGTAAGAACTAAGTGGTACAAGGGTCTCAGCGATAAGATTCGCTTGTCTTTAAGCCTCGGCACGTTTTCTGTTCTGCAGTCGATCTGCTGCTTAGATTGAAGCACGTGGCAAAAGAACCGGTGAAAACTGCCAAGGGGAGAAATAGCGGAAACGGAGCAAGAAGAGAGAAGGAAAAAGATGGATTGTTTAGCGGAGTCTCTGAAGTAAATGTGGGACATCCTCAGCAGGCGGTAGCTTTTTCGTCTCTGTACCCATGTTGATTTCGCTCAGGGGCGCTAGCCGGTATTGTTGTTGATGCTGCCAACATCTTCAGTGCTGTTAATTGCTAACATTTCGTTGCTATCGTTTGCTTTCGCTTCTTGTACTTTTTGGTCGAACTGCCGCTCCTGTTACAGTGCGTCGTCCGCCACCGCTACCATCCTCTGTCAAACATCCGCTTACATTAGATCTAATAGGCAGATAGGAGAACAACTTTTCAGGAACATGAGATGATGAGCAACCATAGTAGATAGGAGATACCGAACGAAATGAAACAGCGAAGCGACAGGGTCAGGCGATCGGTTAGAAGGAGACAACGCCGGGGGAAAATGAACAGACGGACAAGAGCTGGAAGGCGAACGATGAAAGTTGAAGCCCCTCACGATAGCGGACGGGGAAGCTGCTGATGTTACTCAGGTGCTCGACTCATTCGAGAAAAAGATGATGAGAAGAAGTAGAGTCAGGTTGCAGGATGACGTCACCCTAAACGCACCCCACGCGCAGTTCTGCCTCGGAGAGTAGCACCAAGCTGGCCGCTGGCCCATCAGCTCATTGTTGGTCATGTATATAGGAGTAGCGTAGTGTACTGTAGTACGGTGCGTCTGTCAAGATCGACGCGGTTGGAGTCGACTTTGAATCCGCTACTCGACCATTATGTGACACATGGGACCAGAAACAGGTCCGGAGTGAGTAGACCGGGTCAACACGAACCCCATACATGGAGACGGGGTCCTATACGCAAGCATGTCGAACAATGAAAATCTGTCAACGCTTAAGAGTCGGAGAATAGAGAACGGCTCCTCCGCGCTCGTTGAATACTACGCCTGATGACTGTTAGAAGTAACTGTTGTCATTCAGATATGTATTTAGACTGTTTTGAGCGGACCATCACTAACAAGCGGCATGAGGCCTTACATAGAGTCAGCATACGAGCTGCAACCGATTGGTGCTTCGATTACTCGAACCAAATGGGCTCAGTGTCAACAAGGGAGTATCTCTCCACGGACATTACATTTACCTTGTGATTCACCCAATCATTCAGCTGTTGAATGATAAATGTAGTCGTTATGAGTAACATCTTTCATCGCTGTTATACGTAAGCTAGCGGCCACTCGAAAAGGCAGAAAATCTCTTTTTATCTGCTTTTTCTCTATTAGTTTTTGTGTCGTGGGTAGTGGCTATTAAACCAAAACAAGCTGGAAGATGAAAAGGCGTTGAGACAGGGTAAAAAGACTAACAAAACATCTAGGTGTATGGTAATATGCGACGAGGTTGCGGGACTACTTACGTCTGAAAAGGCGGAATAGTTGCATAAGACCGACTGGCTGCAGTCAGTAATTTAGCCGGGGCGTTCTCATCAAGGTCGCTTACAATTCGTGCTCATGAAAAAAACGTAGATAACAGACCCGTATGTAGGCCGACTAGTGCATGCAGAAGTAGTAGGTCATAATGTGCCCTCTTGGTCCCCCTGTCTATTTCTCATCACTTTTCCAATACCAGTCACCTAGCCAGCTCTGGCTACACGATTATTAACTTCGGTAGCATGCTTTTACTCGACTCTTTGATGTTGGTAAGCCCCTAGCCGGAATAGTACTTTCGATGCCGTTGTCAATAGGCGCTTGTCGCTTCAAGCATGATATAGTCACTTTCGTTAATGGTGTAGTCGTTGCTTTGGCCCGAAGTTATTCGGGATCGAACTTGCTGCCGTGCCGTTTGAAATTGAAAATAAAGGCTGCTATGCCTATTCGCCTGGTGTGTTCCATTCGGCAACAGCAATTGTTACTTTTGCTGCTCCGACAGCGTTTGTTGTTGGATGCTGCGTTGACGTTGTTGCCCCATCAGCTGCTGTGTCTATCATCAAAGACCTTCGACGAGCCACCGTAGAATGATGATTTGATTGGTGGCTGAGTAGTTCCCAAAAGGCCGTTCTTTAAATGAGGGGATCGAATCTCCAAAAACTTGAAACCCTTCGCACTCCGGTAACCATTCCGTCTGTTTCCATTCTCAACCCCCCAGGCCCAGGCCCAGGCCCAGGTACCACCCGCCGACGCGCCATTTCATCGACTCTGTTTTCTGCAGTTTACGTCCTTCCGTGCTTGAGCGAACAACTCGGAAGCTTGCCTTTCGCAGCTAACCAATAGTGACTGCTATTTCATTGCTTCAACTGATCTCCCTTCGCTTACTGTTTATTGTCATAGAACAGCATGTTTTCATCAATCCTTCAAGTCCACATAATGCATGGTTCATATACTCATTCACTCACTTGTGGCGGTGTATGTATAGCAGAGAGCCCTCGGTCTCCATCCCCTTCGCTGTACCGGTTTTCATTTTTGCTGCTCTCGTCTATATGGCTATCGCAAGTCTGTTTTGTTGGTTTACAATAGTGGTTTTGGCAGCAAGGCAAGGTACAGCGCTACTACTGCATGCCTGCATGCTGCAATAGCACAAGGGCGCGGGGTAGCGGTAGGGATGTTGCCGAGACAGCTTCCCCAGGGGGATTGGCTTGACAGTGGAGGTTTTAATTAAATTCTCTTCTCGGTATCAGCAGCAACAGCGATGGCGGTAGTGGCACAGCCCTCGTACGTCCAGTTATTGTTAGGCGGCTGCGTCTATGAAGAGCGCGATGAGATGATGAAGATCGAGCCACAAAGGGACTCTTGGGCAGACGCGGCGGCGGGGCGGCAGATGCTGTCGCCGACCGCTCACATGCGTGCATTGCTAACCCGAGTCGATAGCGCGACTAACAAGGCCAGCTCAAGGGACCCGTTGTTGCTTTGGCTACGGCAGGCGGCATTGTACTTCCGTATGCAGAATCAGTAGCAGTAAAAGCAGCATTAGCAGGCGCAGCGGTAACGACAGCAATAGAAGAAATGTAAGATATTCACGTTATTCGAATTCAGCCATCGCTGTCTCTTCGTCATCTCGTGCTTCGTTCTCTTCTTCTTGTATCGGTCCCCGACCGGTCACATGGTGGCCTGCCAGGCCGACAACGCAGGGGCAAGCATACTGAGGCAAGGGCGAAGGTTGGAACGGATGGTTCGTTTTGTTTTGAATAGAGGCAAAGCAACGCTTGTCAGATCTCAATGTTGATGCAAAGTGGATTCAAGCAAGCCGACCGAACAAACACAGACTGCTAGCCGAATACACTGTGGAAAAACACAAACAAACTCTAAAATCAATACGGCTACTAAAAAAATAAGTTCATCAGATTAAATTCTGATGAACAGACAGAAGTGTGCAATAGACGGATGCTGTGCACTTGCCCTTTTCCTCTCAAGGCCCGTTCTTCGCATACGCGATACAATATTACAGACGAAAGTCGATGAGTAATGCTGGGGACTCCATAAAAATCATTATTGAATATCCCCCTATGGGACGATGAACTATTCAGATTTCAGGTATTCGCTGAACAGACATATTCGCGTATATCTTTAGTTGTAGATTCGTATAGGTAATTGCGCTATTTACTGGAGATATGAGTTCGAACGTGGACATTATATAACGTTTCAGTATAACATACGACCACCTTTTAACGTGGTCTCGTTTCGCTAATAATCAATGTCGAATCATAGGCGGTAATACTATCCGTAAGCGAAACTCAAAGCAGCAGCAAGAGTCCAAGCAACAACGACGCAGCGACTTCAAAACTCTTAGAACCCATTCGTGGGTCTGGTCTAGGACGACGGATAACTAGGTCACGGCTGGTAGGTGTAGTAAGCATACGTCACCTTTGCCTAGCCTAAAGCAGATATTGCGATGCGTAGCTCTGCCTATTTCTGCGCATATACACAGATATACGGGGGTAAATGAAGTGAAACAAGTAAAAAGAGGTAACGAAGCCCGTAGTGACGTTGCTGTGTAGGAAGTAAAACATTTCGTATCGGTTGGCCTTGTACCTATGATATGCGATGCGCATGTTTTGCGCTTTACTTTGTTTTCCTCTACATATTAAGGCAAAAAAGAACGAATATTATATGTTACCTCCTTGAGCACAACGTCGGTACCGATGTTGCATCTGTAAGGCCTCAGGATGGGGTCAGGGAACGTGGTACATTTCAAGCTTTCGCGGAACACACTGTTTCCGTAGTCGCAGCTTCTACAGAATCTACAAAGTGAAACAGGTGACGTTACGACTGGTCAAGCTCTGCACCAGGCCTAAAATTTAAATAAAGATAAATTGCGTGCAAGTGCGCGTCAGGCTTAAGCGACCTCTATAATTGCAACGAACAGTCGACGTACGGGCACAACTATCAGCGTCGTAAATGCTGGGTGATCGATGGAATGATATGAAAATACTTTGTTATACTAGAAATGACCTCGGCGTGCATGGACTAATGAGGTTAACGGTAGATCTTCTGTTTGCGCAAATCAACCGTTCCCGTGTCGCCGTCATCCTTGTTTACTCAGTTTGGTCAGTCGGTCAAACGAATTAACGTTACCCGTTCTTGTCCACGATTACGAATAAGAACAGCATAAGACACAGGAACATGCGTCGCGAAAGTTTTTCGAGCAAGGGTATACTGTCTACATAATTCTCGCTGGTCTATGCTTCTACCGCGTGTCATTAATGCATATTGCGTATATGTATCTTGGTAATAGTGATTTCGGCAGCCTGGGGCTATTCCTTCGGTGTTTCATTTTCTATAGGGTTTCCAGCATGCTGCGCAGGCATCATTGCAGTACACTTCGCATGAATCCATTCCGAAAATATATATATATGTGTATAGTGAGATGAATATCGGCGATGGATGATTATTTAGGACAGGGCTAGCCAGCAATGATATGGGATACTTTGATGGTTCGGTACCATAGCTGCGCAAGTACACACTGCTGCTATATATGAATAGCATGCTAGTGCGGTATGCCAAGTTTAAGAGGAAACGCTAAGACGCAGGAGCCCTCTACCAGGACGACGCTAGGAGGGGTTGGCGTCCCCTGGACCGCCGCCCAGAGTGACCTGAGCTACTCGACCGCGGACGCACGCTGGACCATGTATACTCTAGCGACTGGTATGTTCCATAAGAGGTCCCGTATCAAGTATGAGTTACAGCAGTAAAAGTAGCAGTGGTGAGGTAAGCGCGAACTGCGAGACATGCTGCGTCACTTCTGGCCCGCTCTCTACCGTTGCCCTGGAGACAGTAACAAGGTAGAGAATTCCCAAAATAGCCAGAGCACGTGCTGGTGCTTATGTGTCTTACTCCTTAGGCATATCGTGCCTATATAAGCAAAAGCTCTTCTCGCCTCACACGCGTTTCTGCCGGCTCGGTTCGCGCCTCGCGTCCGTTCAGATATGGACGTTCACACAGAATGAGTTTTCATACTCACTCCAACTATTTACACTGCAGTATGCATGTTTCTAGTACGAACTCTAAGCATATATCTTTGTTTACGCCCGCAATAAGTAATGTTCGCAGGTAGCGTCATACCTACAGTTTTGTTCGTGCCATATAAGCGTTCATATTTGTAAGCTCAACATGTAACAGCGTCTATGTCCTACAATCGACGATCATATATAATGCTCTACTTTATGTGGGCAAGCTGTGAGGGTAGTTTTGTTGCAGTAGTCATCAAAATTGAAATATGGTACTTGGCCGTTGCGAACCCTGCTGAACCGCATATAATTTGATCAAACGCAATCAGTGAACGTAAAAAGTAGTTCTAACGTATTTTCAACGAGTTGCTCTTCTGGGTTGCCCCGATCTCGAACATCGATATCCAAACCGATAATCAAAATCAGAATGATGAGATAAATAGTTGTATCGTTTTTTTTATATAATTACCCCCTTTTCGTTCCAGCTGTACATTTTGTGGTTAGTATTGTTAGGACTAATTAAAAGAACAGTCAGGCACGCCTAATCAGCCGCACAAAGATCAGCAAGAGAAGACAGTGTATATATAATTACTAGATGAACATCCTCAATTACCAATTCCCTGAGTCGACCTTGTGTGTACGCTGTGACTTCTTCACGCAAAAGTCACGAAGGATAAATATTTCGCCTAGCAAATACCTCCTATACCTCAAAATCAAATACCTACGGATTTCTAACATAATGTCAAAGTAAAGCAGTATGTAGCATACGTGACATGTGGCACATCGCGTTGTTGTATTACATTCGCCAGATGCTTATACCAAAGGAAATACACGACAGCATCTTTCACTGCTCTACATAAGTTTTTTCAGTGTGTTCACTCAAGTCAAAGTACCTGCCTGTTGCCAATAATGCATCGTAAAAGTCGTTAAGGCGACAGCCCAGCTTTGCAGACGAACCTCGCCCGTGTCGAAGGGTGGTCTACTGAACTGCAATGACCAACTTTCATACGAGGCTAATTACTAACAGGCGGCATGAAGTGACTCCGATATTGAAAGATAACGAGCGTTGCATCCGATTACGCAAGTACCTACTCTTTAATGATCCACGCACGTCTTTAAACTCGACGGATACCTATCATGTGGGCACGCATGTGGGCTATGGACGCGTCTTCGGCGCTAGAAAATCTGCGTGTTTGAAATACGCGTTGCCGTGTATCTATGTGTCCAACGGACGGTACGAGCCATCCTTTCGAAGTCCATATGTCCACATTTAAAATGCGTGGGATAGGCGGCGCTATAGGGCTAGTTGATTTGAGGGGAGCTTGGACAATTCTGTGACTACGGTCAACCAGGTCGCGGGATTACATCGCATATGCATGCTAGGACTACTGGCCGTTTCGTTGATAAAACCCCGGCGACCCTTCAAGCCAATTCCGAGCATTGCTCCATTAGCAGTCGGCGCCGTTGAACGAGTAAGCGTGTGTCCTCGACGACCCGCAGGCTCACTTCTCAACGTTCGTGGTGATCCCCCAGAGGGGACAGACCCTTACTTCGCCAGGCGCTGATTGGGTTGGTGTCTTTCCTCTGCCTACAGCGCCGCTACGCGGACCAACTGAAACTGTCTAGCCAGCAGGTTGAGCCGCCTCAGCTTGACTGAAGTCGACTTGACTAAAGTCAGACGCTTCTAAGCTCGTCCTAACTCACTTAGAGCTCATGTTCCGTCCGTTGGGAGACGTTTTAGAAGTCAGCTGCGTCAATGGCATAAGCAGTACCAATGCTGGTGACAGTCGAACGACTTCAAACGTTGACTATGCTGCAATGAACCCAATCAGCCAACCGCACTGAGTTAAAAAGGGGTCTTCCAGAACTACTAAGTCTTAAGAACTACTAAGTGTCGGATTTGTAAACTACTGACGGCAACCCAAAAAAAGTCCGCCACAGAAGGCTAGCACTGGAAAAGGATCGTTCCGACAAGGGAATCGAAATAGGAGCGGGTTAGGGGGAAATGTTCTTGATAACTTCTATAGATTGAATAGTGCACATGTAAGTTTCTCATCTGGCCTTCTATATTCCAACCCCCTGTACCCGCCAGTACTGCGAAAAATGTTACGGGTTTCAGGCCAGATGAAAAAGCTCGCAGAAGTGTATTTCTTTCCTTTGCGTACTATAAGTTATTGCTAGATTTGGATGTTGCAGAATACAAGTAGGTCATAGTAATGCTTTCGGTAGAGGACTTAACAGCTGATACTGGGGTCGAACGGAAGTAAAGGAGGGAAAGTGAATAGAAGAGAGAAAAAGCTGTAACAAAGTAGCCCCACGAGCGACCCCAACTGAACTCCATGTTCACTGCCAAGCCCGCCGCCACCTGGCGTCACGACACCGACGTCGGCATTTTATTAGAGTTCGTACGAGAGAGCTGCTGAAAACGTCTGGTGTTTTAAGGGAGCAAAAAAGAGGAGAATAGCGTAGCGGACTCGGAGCCAGGCTGGCGACTTCGTTCGACAGCGTTGGCCGCAGCAAAAGTTGGCGCGACGGCAGCGAATGCGTCACGAGAAACGGTTACATTCTTTTAACAGGCCACCATCAGAAATCGGCGCTGCATGACCTGCTGTAACCAGACTTACCCGTGTTGCTCCTTTCCCTTCTTTCGCCATAAAGTCTCGTGTATAAAATCTCCTCGAGGCTTCGTCATGACGCCATTCGCTGCTTGTATCATCATAGCCTTTGTAGTCGTTGCTGAGCGTGTTCTTACCGCCGTCGAATGGTCCTCGTCCGCGATGCCACGGAGCGGTCCAGTTTGTCTAGCGACTATCGCCGTATAAGCTGCGATAGAAGTCATGTGTCCTATCTTGCTAAACATATATGCGAATAAATGTGTTGTGAAAAATCACGCTACACCAAGAAGATTTTGTGACGCAGAGAGAAGGGGAGAAAATGAGAGATAGATGATAGTCAAGGCGCATGGTCGACAGCAAACAAGGGTCTTGCACAGAAAGGCCCTTGTGGAAGGAAGCTCGAAAGAAGGCAGTGTTAGAAGTTTCAATAGGAAGGACAACAGTAGTAGTCGTCGCGGCAGCAGGAACACCGTTTGGTAGCCCTATGACACCCTGACGACCGAGAGACTAACAAGCATAAGGCGCACGCTTCAGCCAGATATATATTAGAGGAGAAAACGAGGCCTGCGGGCCTCCCGAAAACTTAACATTAGCCAAACTCCGAGAAGAGGAAAGGGTCCGCAAATCTGTTAGAATTAGGGAAACAGCCAAATTGCTTGGTGGATGCAACGACAATTTCGCAATGCGTCGGTGCTGGGACGCCACCATGTACATATTCCTTCTGTGATCTTCTATCGAAGCCCTTTTCGGGCCTGCGATTCCTGATGGCGGCAGCCTCCGCACACGATATACACGTGCTAATTCGATTAACCGCTGACTGTTAACAGCTTCGCGCGGTTCGCAATCGGTCTCCAGCTATGATGCTTATTTTTTAGCGCCAATGAATTGCGGCTTCGAACATCCCGATAGCATACTCAATACTGTCCGCCACAAGTGAGGTAGGGGATATCGCTGAGAGAAACGCGAAGCCGAGATTCGTCATACTATTACATAATGCATGGATTCGTTGAAAGAAGCTAAGCATTATATAGGTTGCTACGTAGTAATAGTGGAATCAGTGGAATAAGGAGAAGAGCGGTATGTTCGGTGTGCTAATAGCAAACACGACACGGATCTACCTCTCCCCCAGCCGAGTCTGAAACCCATAAAACTCATGTGTTCATCACAGATGCCATTTTCGGGGTGGGGAGCTATCAAGGAATAAAGAGTGAGAAAAAACGAATGTAGAGAGAAAAGGCTGTAGTGAAAGCAAAAGCAGCTGGACACATAGTCTAGTGCAGCATCAGAGGGAGACTAGAAGAGATCAGGATACGTACCACTCGGGGTAGAGAACTATAATCAGTTACCTGAGATGAAAGCCCCAATATAAGAAGGACTACGTGTTTACATCGCTTCCCGCGTTCTACTACACCATACTTGGCATATTCGATGTAAGACAAGGTTTTTGCGATGTGGCTTTGTGCATATAGTCAGGATATTTGTTATGGTGTCCCGAGCGTCGCGGTTGCTCCTGATGACCGCTACCCCTAACACTAGTAACACCGGCGCAGCCAGCACGAATATCAATGGGAACGCACTCGCCATCAAGCGCCAAACGTCCAGCGTGCCGATCAGTGGCTGTCCAGCTTTCCGATGTTCACCGGTGTGTGTGAGTCGCTCTTTCATAATCATTAGTCCGTTCCCCAACCAAAAACCCTACTAGATGGTAGTGTATTGTGGCTCATTCAAGTATAATGGTCATCGCAAAAAGCAGTTGAGGCCGAGGTGCCGAATGACAGTACTCGAGTGAGGCCGCCCGATGAGAACGACGACCACGGCCACAGTGAATGCGTGAGTGAGCAGGCAAAACTTATTTCTTTCTGTCCTGGTAACTATGAACTACGAGAATTAATACCAATTCTATACATAGCCGCCTCTGGCTGCAATTGTTATCGTAGCTAATGCTACGACGACCAACTGCCGCCCAGTGCTGCAGCCGTTGGTCCTTGTTCGTAACGTGTATCCAGTGTTGCACGTGTTCTTGCTTTCAAGCTATACTATACCGCCTTCGTCCTGGTTGCCGCTATAGCCGTGATGGGTAAACTTCTCAGCTATAGTTGGCAAGCGTAGAGTTTGCGTGCGTGTAGCAGGACGAGAATAGAGACTTTAGTCAAGTAGAGGACTATTGCCCTCTTTCATCTTAGTTAAGGGAAAAGAGCTTCGCACTCATTCCAGACCCTTTCCCGGGTGGCAAAGGGGGACAGTCGACGGTGCGTGTACGGTCGGCGTAACGGTTAGAGAAGAGACTATATCTTGCTGCGCCATCGCTGCTACGCCGCTCCCTATGGCTGCCTGGCTGGAAAGGTAGAGCGGACCGTTGGCTGCTTTCCTGGCAGCCTCTCTGTCTGTCTGCCGCTTCGACGAGTAACAGAAAACGCAATTAACAACAGCGGATATTACCGCGACTGGCTGAACTTGCCTCCAGGCACCATCTCGAAGGCCCAGACCTTCAGTTTACCGCTACAGTGCGCGCCGCTAGAGCCGCCCTGGGGGCCGTAACCCCAACCGTGCTGTGCTTCTACGCTGCACTATTGGTGGCGCAGATGTTGGCCCCGCAGCGGCTACCGACTAGGCAGACAGGTTTTCGGCCAGCAGGCAAAGTAGTCACTTTTACTGCCTAAACTTTCCCATACCGCTAACCGCACAAGTATGCCGCCTAAGCGTTCCGTCCCTACTGCTGCTGATGCTGCCCGCTGGCTGACGAGCGAAGCGCAGAGTGGTCCTACAAAGCTACAACGAACAGCTTCGGTGGCATAAGATCTACGCGCCCGCGGGGCTCCAAGTCTGGAACCGTTGCGACCGTACTAGCTAGCATTAGTTAGCTACGGGAGTGAATGCATGGGCCTGGGTTGCATTCTCGTTTATGTGCTTTTACTCCTTTTGCGCTCAGTCTATTCGCCGCCGACGGTTGGTCATCTAACGTCGCTCCTTTGGTTGTTGTTATTGTTGATGTTGTCGCCGTCAACGCCGCATTTATACGCCGCGCTTGGCCCCATCGGCAGGCAAAGCAGCGATTGAAACAACAGACCTTATTTAAGTAAGGCAAAAAAAGCTAAGTAGAGCTGTCGAGTGTCGTACCGATGATGGTGCTAGTGGAGGTCTCTCCTATCTGCATCGTTGCTTGCATTAGAGAAAAAAGATAATAAGAAAGAGGTATTGAGGAATTCAACCATTGCTTAGGAAGAAGTTGTTACGAAAAGCTCTCGCCACCAAACACTCCCTATGATTGAATTTATCTTCTTTGCATTCTTCTCGAAGCACTACGGCGCCTGGCATGTTAGTTCCCTTCCATGACGTTTGTCTCAGTATTTTCCATACACCTTTACAGGTAACATATAGAACTGATCTCGCGCTCTTGCGCCGTTTGTATCCTATCCGCGATCCATCCAGCGCACGAAGGCATTTCCTAATTCGTCTAGGAACCTCTCCTGTTCCTTTCCCATCAACTAAATACTTAAGAAGCATTCTGATCGGCCGGTTGTGCTTGTGCTACGGTTTCTGTCTCCACATATACGGGGTAGGCAGTAGGGTTTCGCGGAAGAGGAAAAGGAGCAATCTAATCACGTCGCTTATTTGTCATTTATAACCAAATTATCATTTTGTCTTTCCGTACTTGGATCCTGAGCCGCTCCAATGACCAGCTGGTTGGCGAGTCGGCCTAGGAGAACCAGTTTGCTTCTGCAGTCAGGGCTTGAGTTGGTCCCGGCAGCACAGAGAACGGACAACCATGTGGGTATAGCTGGATATGTCTGTGGGAAGAGTAGAGGGGTCGAAAAAAGAGGAAATATGAAGCCCACTTGCGTAGCGGCATCAACTCATAATGGACATCTCTCGTTGCGGTTGGGTAGCCAGGCTGGCTCTATGGCGGCGACCGTAACGCTCACTAAGTATGGGGGGATGACGGACATCAAGCATCACACAGAAGGCGGGAGTACAAACCAGGAAAAGGCCCTGTAGAAGAAACGGATGCTAAGAGACGGAGTAGAAAACGGTGGGGGTATAGGAGGTAGAATGAACAACACTTACGGCGTCGCTCAAGAAAGAGGCAGTTAGAAGGAGGTGTTATGTAGAATTCATACTTAACGAACGTAAAAATCATTAGGATGAACACTGACCATTGGGTGGTTAACGGTGGTTGTACTGTTACACACCCTTTGGGATACAGCGGCAGATCACGAAGTTCATCCATTGGCTGTGTTTTTCTTGGTTCTAGACATAATACGCAGGTGGGGAAGGGGGGGGCAAACAAATCCGCAGGCAAAGGAAGCACTAGTGAAGGCTCCCAAGTAAAGGGTTACGAGTGGTCACCACATGAAAGACCTACTGCTTTGTTTCGCGTATATCAGATCTATTTCCTATTGCGGACCCGCGCCAGACACATTTCCGGTTAGGACCGCGGTAAAGAGCTAAGGGCTTGGTTGCTTTGCGTCTTAGCAGCGTAAACAGCCTTCCTTTCTCTCTACACTTTGCTGTATTTGTCATGGGACAGACAGACAGACACCCATAGGAGGTGATGAACGAAGTAAGCGGTGCCGTATCTTGGAAGCGTTTCGAGAAGCGGCTGCAGAGGTTTAATGCGATCTCTACAGCAATGACTGTCGCCCAGCTCTAGACTGGTCGTATCGACGGTCAAAGTATGGATGGCCAAGGCTGAGTCGCTAGCCCCACAACGAACATCCGCTTAGTTAAAGGGCAAGGAGGCGGGGCGACCGGACATGGGTACAGCGGGATAAAACTGTGAGGTGCAGCGACAAATGCCGGATGTGGGGATACGAAACAGCGATTCTGAGATGTGAAACTACAGAAGCCTAGGAACCGTAAGCAATATTGACGGTGAGGCTGGAGGAAGCCATGCACGGCCCCCAGGAGACCTACAACTGCAACGCCAAAAGACTAGCCCATTCGATGCACTTGCAGCCATATTAACCCCTTCCTTGTCTCCCAGAAATCCTTCATAGTCCACAAGGCTTTCCGGGTTTAGCCCCCTCGTCCTGGTACGCACCGCCACACACAAGCTTTTGCCAACAATAAAATGAAGGGAAAAAGGCGTATCTCGTATAGATTGGGCCTAGCGGCGCTATACCACCGTGTATATCTCCGCGTTGGAAAAAAGACGCCTACGTGCTGATGCCAGCTGAAACAGACGGATAAACTAACAGACATGCCATGTGTAACTGCACCGTATTCTCTTGCTCGTTCTCTCTAAAATTTTTAATTCGGAACAAAAGTGATGAAGCGGGCTTATTTGTTGAGGGTCTACCACCTCTAAAACAAACAATAAATGGACTATATCCAATTCAGTCATTGCTTTCCATCTTGCACTCATGTGCACACAATAAATACATGGAAACTAGAAAAGAAAAGAAAAGAAGGAGGACATTAGTTGAGTGTACAATGTGTCTGACGGCGAAACCTGATGTAATTTTTCGTCTTGTCCGGCAGTGGCCATGGGCGGAAGACGGCGCTAGGATATTTCCAGCGAGCTTAGAAGGGGCAAAACTAATATAAAGTTCCACGAGACTACAACAAGTTTGGATTTTGTTCTCGGGTTAATTTAATTATTGGTAGCATGACTTCAAAGGGCGAAAATTTCAAATTTATGCATACACATAAACATCTGTCAAGACGTAAATGAAATCGGGGCCTATCCTTAGAAGTAACAGGGATTGTGCGTTCTTGTAGTTTTGTATGAAAAAGCTTCGTATTTTTTGAGAGTCGATTTCGGAACACAGTACCCAGATCAACGCAAATAGCCGTTCTTTCTGAAATAAAATGAACCAGTCATCGAGCTACTATATTCCTAGGCTATTAATATTCGGGCTGCTCGTATGATAACAGTGCTAACTGTGTATCTTAGCACAAATCGGAAGAGCAACTTTACGATCAGGAACCTTAGTGAAAAGCCTAGTGAAAAGCAGGTAACATCATGATATCATCGGCACAATCGTATGGCTAGCTATATGGTAAGACGTTGCTAAATACTGTTCGAACTTATGCCAATAGATGCACGGTGGTTCGTCTCATCGTTTATACATGAATATGCTTCTAATCGCTGAACGTCAAAAAAGCTCAGCGACGAACCAGTTCGCACCAGCTGACGAGACCAGCCAGACTGAAAGTCCTGCTGGATTTATGATCACGTCGGAAATAAAGGCCGCAAAGATCCCCCTAAGCAATCCATGGTTAGTCGGATTGGTCGGCTGAATGGCATCAAGCAACGGAACATCATGTTTATACTACTTCGGTAGGGGCTGCTGCACCAGCCGCTGATGCGATGGCCGCGACCAACAAGACAGAAAAAAGCACGTAGCCCGTCAATCGTTGCGCGTGACGTGACGCG
Source organism: Varroa destructor (assembly GCF_002443255.2). NCBI lineage: Eukaryota > Metazoa > Arthropoda > Arachnida > Mesostigmata > Varroidae > Varroa > Varroa destructor. The sequence continues at coordinate 33,781,139 of NW_019211457.1, forward strand.
GCCTGACCAGCAGCTAGCTGAGCGATGGAACAGGACCGTCTGAAGGCCTATCAGGATAGGACAACCGCATCGTGAGCATTCGTTTTGCAAACGCCGCACTGGCTACAGACTCGGCCACTCTTCCTCTTATTGTTTGCCAAGTATCAGAGTTTTCTGAATAGTGGTTAACGAAGTCGACAGCCTAGATAGGCTGTGTCAAGCAGCTTAAGCTGTGCTACCATTTCTTTTTTCATCGAAGGTGTCTGCTTGAGCTCGCGTTTTTTTTTTTTTACTTTTGTTTTCTCTTTCCGAGTCACTTTCATTTCTGATGAGATATTATTAATATATATATATATATATATATATATACTGTTACTATTAGGTACGGTACGCTGTCGCTGCCCAATAGCACAGGCGTTTCGCTTCTGCCGACCCTTGTCAACATTGACCATCCATTCGGTAACAGGACAAAAGGCAATAACAGTAGCAATAGAACAACACGCTGTGAAGGACACGAGTGCTCGATTTCATTCCGCTTGTTTTCTGTTTATAGGAGTTCGTTGCGACGATGTCAAACCTGCTCGAGGAAAAACATCAGGAAGCGTGGGCAGATTTGAACCCTGCCGAACAGAAGCAGATTCTCACCAGGCTCATGACAGCGCTCGAGGAGAACGCCGTCTTACTGTCAGACACGTTTACACAGGAGACCAACTACCCAGTCGTCAAGAATAACATCTGTAAGTGTTCCCTTTTTCTCTTTCCTCCTGTTTTTCGTCTCTATATATCTCGTTTTATTTTTTTTAATGCTACTGTAAAGTTCTGACATACCGTTCTTTAAAGGAAAGGATCTTTATTGGGCAAGCTTCTGTGAGTAAGCCTTACGTTTTCCGTGTGGCTATTGTCGTGGCTGATGTGCACCCCGACACTCGGTTCTTTCCCGCCACGTTTCTCGGCGCCTTTCGGACTGCATTTGCCGGCCCATTCATCGCCGACTTTTTTGTGCAGTTTTTGCTTTGAGAAGCGGGAGAACAGCAACAGGCAAATGGTGGCATGGGACAGCTGAACGGCTCTACGAGCAGGGTATGTTTCGGGATGGGGGGTGAACTCGGAAATGCGCGCTGACCGAGGTTCCTGACAACGGAACGCTGAATGGACGGACTCCTTAGAAGTGGTTTGTCTTAGTTTTTTGGCCACGTTGTTCCTATGGTGTTATTTCTTTACTCCCTTTCCTCTTCGCATCACTTACCAATACATAGCGCATGCCCACACCCAGCGGGTGTTCGTGCCAACATTCATTGTAAAATGCGAGAGAAGCGCCACTAAGGGGGAAAACTACAAAATGAAAAGTAGCGTGGACCGTCTGCTCAGGGTGTGTCTTCTCATGTCGCTATCTGGGTCGCCGTGCTCGAATGGCGAAGAAACAGAAGGAGACTGAGGCAGGCAGTGGCGATTTAACTGTTGGTACCTGTTTAAGTACTATTCTGGAATTGTTCTGTTCATAACTGCTTGTTCAAGTTCGTTACTTTTCAGCAACACAACATTACGCCTCCAATGACTTCAGTCAAAAGCTAATGCTGACTTTAATGTCGTCACCGTACCGCTGTTCTCGTCTCTAAATACTTGTCTTAAATTCGATAACGCATATAATGCGGTAATCAATTCAGCGATATGCAATAGGATGGTTTGGATAAAAACATTTTCTTTAGTTGAAGGAACAATAAGCCTTCGTTGAGACTGTTGTCAAATCTCCGTACTAAAGCCGCTTTTGTTGAAATCGTCAAAAACCTCGATTTAGTCCTTTCACATGTCTAGTAGAGCCAAATATGTACATACCTGTGTACTTGTTTCGTAAAAGCCAATCTCCACCCCGACACATGTGCATAATATCTACATATAACATTTTTGACCACTACTTGGCCCGCAGTGTTTCACGTACGGCTTAACGAGATCTTTGATCGTTGTCATCTTTGGAGGAGGTAATCTAGAAAGAAGCAAGTGATGTCCGAAGAAGTCGTCTATCGGTGCCTATTTCATGATGTTCTGATCTTCTTTAGCTGTCTATTGAATAATCCGAACAGGGTGTGGTTGTGAGACCGATCGTTGTCAAGTTAGTCGTAGAAACCAACAACCTGTTGTTTGCCTGATCAACAGGACGCGGCCGAACGTCCGGCGCGGTCGGTGTCGTGTCACGTTCACCATCATTAAAAGTGTGCATGGCAGCGGGTAACTCTCTGCAGGTGGGCGACGATGGGCGGCCCTCAGAGGAACATCCGTATGACGCAAGACTGCGGGCAAAGAAACATACGTTCGAAGAAGACGAGTAACGTCTAATGCAGACTGACCGGAGCATCGAGTAACGTCGCGGAGTCTACGATCATGTTGTTGTTATTATCGTACCCGCCTTTTTAGCGCCCATCAGTTCTTTCATCATTGTTGCTATATACTATTTCTCTTCTCTTTTGACTAAGTGAGGCCAATGCTGATAGCGCATATCTCGAGTTGGTAGGAAAAGGTAGAAAATGTACTGTTATGGAATGGTGGGTTCCTTCGCTTACCCGTCTAACCAGATAACTTTGGCACGTACAGAAAGATGCGCGCTTGTCACGCACAATGGACTTGACGCACAGAGGCGCCATAATTGGGCCCACTTTGGATGCATAGGCGAAAGCAGTTGACCAACCATGGTGGGACCGAACTTGGCAAGGTAGGCTTCTTCGCCCCGCCAGCTGCACCCACTTTACTTAGGGTGCTCGCCCTTTCCTCTTCTCCACTCAACCTACCTCATTGAATCTCCCATAAGATCTGTTTATTTTTATTTCTACAGTGCTGTCTAATCTCGTTCTATTTCTCCCTGCTCGCCTTTCCTGTACCTTTTCTTTGCCCTCGATCTGATGGTGTTAGTTGTCCATTCCATATGCGCAGCGCCTTGCTTAATAGAAGGCAAACGGTTGCATTTGCTGTAAGAGAAGAATGGTCTGCGGAGGTCTCCGTACGAGTATGTCCTTGAAGCCCGCTAGAAATTGAGCTGAAGAGAAGGCAATACAAATATTGACGATCAACTGAAAGCTGGGGGCTGTTCCCGTCTAGATAGAAAGCTCAATTCCCGTGGGTACAAATGGGTCTCGGTCTTACATCTGAATTAGGTACGGATCACACTAGGACACTATTTTCTTACTGCCCATGTGTATTTGCGGTATTATGTTTTTGTACTGCCGCCACTATATATATACTGTTACTTGTAGTAATTTCTTTTTTTTGCTTTTTTCCTTTTCAGTAATGTCTGTACGAGCTATCGATTCGTGGCGTAATATGAACGTATACTTTCCTTCGATTGCGGACCGCGAACGAGATCAAAATTGGTCAGCGATGCAGGATTCGATCCTACTTCCAATCGAAGCTATTCAGCAATTTTATAAGCAGAGCAGCCTTCGAAGGCTGATCTTCGTAGCCTACAACAACCTTGACACGTTTCTCGTTCCTGAGCCGGAAGGTCGCTTTCCTCGGCCGACGTTTGACAATCTGGCCAATGGCTTTATCAATTCACGAATTGTGTCAGCATCCATTGGACATCAGGGCGACAATCGTCTGGCATTGCCTTTGCAAGTCACACTACGCCATTTGCAAGAAGGCCTGCTTTCAGATCCGCAGTGCGTTTATTGGAACACTAATTCAGAGTAAGTGTCCCCGTCCATCTATAACGCGTTTCATTCGTACACATACAAACATCATATACCTGTTGTAGTAGTAGTAGTCGTCTGGCGCGGTTTAATATGACAGTTAAGTTGTTTAAATTTAAATCGAGAACAAAGTATTTCGCTAGGTTTCTCGGCTTCTTTCACCGTAGGTGATACTCTCTATATTGAAGCATTGACCGTTCTTGGCCGGTCAACAAGGCGTGAAAGTTAATGGCTTCTCCTAGTATTTCATGTATCTATCATATGTACAATGCCTGAGTAGTAGAACGAGGCGGCGCCGGATTACTAACATAAAATCTGCATTAGTATTACAGCCATGCCAAAATGATCATATCACATGTCCACACACCTTTGGCCTTAGAGTGAGCGTTCAAAATGGCTTATTGTTTATATACACTTCTAACCAGGCTCTTACTTCTCATTAGCGCCAGTGAGGCAATGCCTGTGCAAGTGTGTTCTTCATATCAAAATAACGATGAGGGAACATCTCATAACCGACGTCTCAGCACATTATTCGCTTGTTTAAGCTTTATATAAAAAAAACTAGTCCATCTCATCTCCTCTAGACAAATCCTGTTTTTCCTTCTGTTTTCAATCTTGTGTTTGCGTTAGTTACTTCCTGTGTTTGCCGCTGTTTCAACCGCTTCAGTCGGCTGGTTCTAGTGCCTGCTATGCCCTCTGTCTGCTTTTCAGAGATCTGTGATTCTTTGTCCCTCTAAACCCATGAGCAGATCCAGCTTTCCTTCAATGCGCCTGAATACTCTGACTTACCTCCTGTCGATGGTAGCCAACGCAATTCTTTGACTGATTGTATATGCCGGCTTTTCTCTTTTTTTTTCTATAAACAATTCTAATTTGCCTAAGCGTCCACCTTCCTTCACCTATCGACGATCTGCGTAATAATTTTCGTTGTGGCGTTTTAGCTTCGTCGCATTTCCATTCCCTCTACATGTTCGGCTGTTCCTACACTCAGCTAGCTTTTATACTGTCTCTTACCAGTGCTGCTTAGCTAGTGCCTGCCGCATCAAAGATGTTTACCTCCGTTAATTGCCGGCTGAGGTTGGGCTCATGCGACAAACTGACACTTCTTTATTTCATCTTTAGCTGCCTCGGAATAAGCGAGCCGCAGTGCACCACCGCTCTTTAAATAGATAAGCACCATTTTACACATAGGAAGGCGTTGGACGCAAAAGCATCGCTCGCTCGTGGCAATGGCATTGGCCCTCGCAGAGAAGGAGGATTAGAGTTTGACGGGGCATGCGTTTGGCGCTCGACCTGACACGCTGCCGCACTGATGTGACACCTAAGCACTGGGCCCTGAACCGAGATTGGCTTAGTTGATTTTATGCTATGGACCGACGATGGCTGGCTTTCTCATTAGTCTCTCCAGAGCCATGTTGACGCTATACTACGTTTAGGTAGATAGTTAGTGGGTCTTTTTGTGCTTCAATAGCAACCCAATCCAATCCGACCTCAGACTGCTAGTTACAAAGAAGTAGAACCAAGCCGACGAGGGCCGGCTGCTCCGACCTTATAGGCTTTACAGAGGAAGCTCTTACGCATACCGGACGCAACGCAAGACGAGACTTGACGGTCGTCTGAACAGCTCAGATTTCAGATTTAATTTCGTTCTGTGTTGTTCGCTTCCATCGCGAACCCTCTCGCCTTTTTCAATCTATCTATCTATCTCTCTCTCGCCCTCTCCTGCCGCCTTTCTCGCGGTTTTGTCGACCAAACGCGATTCCAATGGGCGCCAGCCAGACCACCGCTGTCAACGCCGTCTCGTAGCAGCTCTGGGCGCTGGTAATCTCGTTTAACGAGGTTGCTACTGCAGCCCCTAGTGAGGCTTGACTTGGCCGGGTCGGCTCCTGTCGGCCTCTTTTTATCGCGTTACCAACAATCCAACGCCAACAAGGCACATAGACAAGAGTCGGTACGCTGCACTGGCTAGCTGGCGAAAGCTCGGGCAAGGACGCCAGCAAGCGGGCGAAAGAATCTGAAATGTTGAGAAACAGAGATGGAAAGAATATCGTGTTGTTCCCGCACATTGCCAACACAAAGGACATGAAACTGAAAGCTCTGAATGCCATTCTACTTTGAATTTCCGACTCCCGAAGCCGGCTGGTCTCGGCTTCACCCGGCCGGGCTTTCGGCTCCGACTAACTCCAGTTAGTCTTCGCCGTGCTGGCGGTAATGGCTGCAGTAGGGCAAGTTGTTCTCACTAATGGGCGTTGTCGCTTTCGTCGTCTGCGTATAATATGTACTGTGCGGGCCCTAGCTTGATTTGCCTGCTTCGCTTCTCTAGCTGCAGTAGTGGTCGTAGTTGACTGTAAAGAAGCAGCTTTTAAGGGGGGCGCGCTAGTGAATGAATCGTTCGTGGTAGTGATGAAGAAAAGGGGTGTTCTAATGGGCACAGTTGGTACAAACGGCGGTAGCTGGCGAAGTGCATACCACGAACGCAAGCCAAAGGCCTTAGCTTAGTCAGCCCAGCTGTCCAGTAGTGTCTGTTAGCGTTATTGTGAACATCGCCACCATAACGACTATAGTACAAGTAACGACTATAGTAGTTCATTCATCTAATATAATCTGCTCTCATCCTGTTTCGTATTCCATTTCAGTTCATGGTCATCCGAGGGCTGCTGGGTACAGTCGAGCAATAGGTCCTATACCATTTGCACTTGCGATCATCTGGGCAATTTTGCAGTACTCATGGAAGGACCGGCACAAAATGACGCCGCGCAGAAACCATTTGACCAACGACTCGTCGTCACAATCGGCTGCTGCGTGACGCTCGGATTCTGCTGTATTGCCTTCCTGCTTTTGTTCTTATTAAAACTGCACAAAACAGACCAGCTATGGGTGCACCGGAACCTCGCGCTTAATCTACTTCTGTCCGAATTCATCTTTGTGGTCGGCATTAACCAGACGCATCAGAACCTCTTGTGCAGTGTGGTCGCTGCACTCCTGCAGTACTTTCTGCTTGTATCACTGACATGGACCTTCTTCGAAGGATTCCACGTCTACAACAGTCTGGTCGAGCCTATGGAGATTCACAAATCAAAACTGCGTTGTTACGCGATCCTTGCATATGTCCCGCCCGCGATCGTGACCGCTATATCGATGCTGATCGACCCCAGCAGTTTCGGCACACCAAAATACTGCTGGCTTCGATCCGATAACTACTTTATCTTCAGCTTCATTGCGCCCATGGTGGGAATTATCTTCGTAAGTACTGCTCATCGAACATTAATATTCCGCTTATACTAGACATTATCGATGCATGATCTGTGCCAATATCATGTGCAGATATAATGATAAAAGCGGTATAATTGTACTGTCTATTGCATTGTAATAGACAGCTCTGTATCTGCCGTGCAATACAAACGTTCATTTTGTACTATTCTCGTTCAATAAACACAATGACGCCGTATGTCGTATGTATATTTAACTTAGTTAGTCAGACTAGTGCCTAATTAGACGCACAATCTAACTGTTCATTACTCCTACATCTGTTTGCATTTCCGTTGTCCTGTCGAATAGGGCTGTGTTGTGTTCGTATGTATAAGTGTATGCATCCTTTGCAACCAGGGCGGATTGGCGACTAGCGTCAAAGGTAAAGAAGAAGATAAGGTACATGCCGTAAGGTCCTATCTATACTGGATCAGCGTTCTACTTGTGTTCATGACGTTCACATGGGCGTCCTCTGTCGTCTACGTCGCCAAATTCAACATGACTTGGGCGATTATCTTCGCTGTCTTCAACTCATTGCTCGGCCTATTCCTGCTTATCTTCACCTGCTGGAAAAACGAAGCGGTAAGTAGTAGCTTGCCGTCGAAGTTATTCTCGATATTTTCTAATCCTCATTTTCAACGGCATATTCATCGCGCGCGGTGCCTGACCATCCTCTTCCGTTCACTATACCATTGATAGTCATCAATGTTCCTTTCATTATTTGGTGCGGCGCTGAAGGAGCGGTCTGCGGAAAAATAGATCACGGTGGGCGCATGCCGTATCTGCTTCAAGATTCTGCATGATACGGTGATGAAATCTTCTAGTTTACTCCATCCTGCAGGCTCTCCTGTTCCTCGTTCACGCCGAATTTCATATCGCCATAACCACCGCCGTTGCTGCAGTCGCCATTGGTGTTATTATTAAACGATTATTAAATACTTTGCTCGCTTACGAGCAACGGTTTTTTAACTAGAGGGCGGGGATAGTCAACACGGAGGCAAACGGGCAAAGGAAGCGCTATATAGGAGCTCCAGGGGCTGTCCGGGTGATTACAGAAGCGAAAAGCTGCTATTTCGGCTGGTGCTACTTCAGTAGACGAAGCAGTGTTAGCCACTGTTACTGTGAAAACGAAAAGCAGCTCCGTCGCGGGCCGTGTGTGGCCCGCTTTTCTATAAGTGGGAGAAAATCAATATGGGCACAGTTGAGCCGTCTATAAGCCTTGAACGCCATTAGGGTACTGGTAAAGTTGCATGGAACAGGGACGGCGGCAGCGATGTAACACGGCGGCCCAATGTATCGCTATCGTTAACACAAACAACGTCAGTCGAATCCTACTATTATGCTATTTAAGCGATTATTTCCATAACTATTATTATTATTATTACTTTAATTAATAAGTATTTGTTGACACAATTATTATAACGAAAGAGTGAAGATATACAGCACTGGAAACATAATATCCATAATAATATTGTGTGAAACACTGATACTCGAAAGATGTATTGATTTCCGAGTCGAACGCATAATACTTTGCGAAATTCTTAATAATAACGTTTTCATACCTCCCGTTCTTCTCTTTTTTGTTTCCTTCAATTCCTCGCGCAGTTCCAGGACCGGTATGGACACACCCTTGCCAACTCGCGTTGGCTACCTAACTGCCTGAAGCGCTGTCTGTTCGGGGGACGAAATCAGCTGGCGATCGACGTGAGCGTCAACAGCGGAAACGGCGCCCCCCTTCATGTGCGTATTCCTACCCTGCCAATACCAGCCCAATCCTCGATACATCATCATACCTCCACCAACCCCACTTCCTCCTCAGTCAACCTACATCCGAACAGCCCGAACAACCTCAACTGTCTGAACATCAACCCTGGGGCGAACAGCTGCTTGGGGAGCAACCCACAGAGCCACTGCAGCCTCGGCCAGACGCTCTCTACCGGAGACCTGCATCCCGCCTCGGTCGCCGTGTTACGTCATAACGTGCACCCTACAGCGGTGGCAACAATGACGACTGCATCAACGTCTTCGCCAATGCAGTCGCTACCACTTGCGGGGGCTCATCAGTCGCTACAAGGCGGTTCCTCGCTCATGGCGATAATGGCCTCGTCCGTTGCAACGATTAGCAGTACCATCTGCCCCACAGTAGTTACCGCGACAGCGATGACGGCCTCTGGTAGAGTTGCGATGGCCGGAGGTTTACAGCAGGCGTCAGGTACCAACACGGCAACCCAAACAAATATTAGAGACTGGATGCAAAAGAAAAACGTGCTCTTTTCTGTTAGAATCTTTTCGCTAGGGTTTCTCTTAACTATTGCAAGTACTTCTGCTGGTGCTACTAACGGACTGCTATTTGGTGAGAGCAGCAAATGTAACAAAGGAGTCGTAATCATTCTTGTTTTTACTTATTTTTCTGGCTCGACTCCGGTGCTTGACCCCTCAGGTGCTTATTTTCCGTAAGCACTTTTATGCTGGTTCCTACAACTGGAACTTCGCATGGTATTAGTTCGGAAGCGTTCATCGGTAGCAGGCATTGTCTTCAATTTTCATTTGTTATAATACAGTCACTGAGCGGAAGAAGTTCGCGGTTGAGGTCCCTAGTGGATTCTAGTTTGGATGATATTCTTCCACCATTGACCTTCTACTCAAGAATACGCTGTGTTAACTAAATATCTTTTTCCTATCGTTACCATAATATGTACCATTTGTAGGTTGTTTACACACCTACACCCTCTTTTGCGCATCCTTGATAATAGTCGAAGTATAATCCCTTTCACTATCTCGTTTTGAGTTGCAATCTAATTTTTTCCAATGAGCAGAGCTAGTTCAGAACTTTATTTTGCCCCTCATCTCGTTAATTGGGAACACTAAACTCCGCTACGCTGCGTTGCTCCCACAATCACTTACTACGCTAACTCTGTGTCTTCAAACTTTTTTCACTCTTTAAATACTCTTTTCATTTGCAAATTCGACCAGAATGCATTGTTGTTATTTTAGATGGTCGCCGTGGTAGCGGGTCGCTGGTTATTGCTCTTCTGCGTAATGAATGTAGATCTTCTTTTGCACACGCGCGCACTAATAACGTTAGCAAGCCTTGACTCAAATGACTGCTCAACGAGAACGACTAATGGAGAATAAGGAAGCTTGTTATCAGTCAAGCACGAGTGCAATGCATCGCATTGGTACGTATGCAAACTACAGTTGAGCCAGTGCGACAAAGACACGCTAACGGACCAACTGTGGCTGCAGTCAGGGGTTTCCCGTCGTCTATTGTTACGTCAGGCAGACAGGCTTTTCTTCGCGCCATTTTCTACTGTTGCTTCGACGGCGGCTGTGTCTGTTGCTAACTTCGTTAAATTTTTTTTTCCCTAACCCTGTTAACTCGGTTTGGAGCTTGCTTGAAGCACCGCTATTTCATGCGTGAGCACTGCCTCTCGGTGTACTATAGTATATGCCTTCTCTGTGCGTCGACCTGTCCGTGAAAGTGTTGATGCAACCCTCGCAAATCATTCTCGTCAACACGTAAATCCTCACAACGACCGTAGCTTATTTTTTTTCTTATTTCTTCTGCCTCGTTGCGTTGCTGTTGCTACTGCTCCACCATCAGCAAAGCGCAAAGAGCAGCAGAGCTAGTGGCAGCTCTAGGTAAGTCTGGTGGCTTTGTCGTTTCGTCACTTACGTCGAGGAGGTGCTGCGTAGGGCGCCGCCCGGGGGTGCGTCACTTTTTTACTTGAGCCGAAAACGCGAAGCAGCGAGACTGGGCGAGCAAAAGAGATGATGACTCGGTATCCGTCCAACTCCAAACTCCCCTTGCCCCTCTCTCGATTTTCCACTCACTTTCTCTTTCGTTGTGTCAATTGCCAACATTCGAGCCTTCAAGCTACAGCTCTATCGTCCTATGTATCACCATCATTCAGCTGGCCATAGCTTCGGTGTGTATGTGTTTATGGGATGACACACGAAGAACATCTTAGGCTAATCCTTGATGGGCGTGGTGACGGCTTTCGATGACGAAGTAGTGATGTGTGCTATTTACTTTGATGTATTAGAATTTTAAATTTATACTCACTATACTTACGTACATCGCTTTCGCTTGTTTTCTACCGCGTGCTCCTCGTGTAACCTTAGCCTGCCCCTCATTCTCGTGGCCTTTTAATTCAGCGTTCAGTGGGCAGTACCAATAAGTATCTTTTACTGACATCGTTATCTCTTATAGCCTTCTCTACCCTGCTTTGTTTAAAACTTGTCTTGCCTCTTGAACGAAACGCATTGTCAGTTCGGCTTCCTCTCTTATTTTCGCCTGCCTTTACAATCCCTAGACGCAATAGTGCCATTGGGGCATATCTCTTTGTGCTACCTATGTGGTCCTGCGCCTTTGCAGGAAGCGTAAAGCGCGCAAGCAAACAAAATGACTCAACGATTGTGAGAGAGAGAGGACGGAGCTGAGCAAAGTTAGGTTTAAGGGTTGAGACTAGAACGGCCCTCAGGGCAGCTCATAGGCATCTTCTTTGCTATTGCAAGGAGCACTTTCCTCTGAGAGTCTCGACCCTTGATCAGCAAGGAGTGAAGTGTAGAACTGGGATGAGGTTTTCCTATGTGCCCTGCTTAAAGAGGCCTTGAAGGCGCCGTGATGCGCCGCCCACTTCCCGAGGCGATGATTGCATTAGACTCATTAGGGCAACGTCGCCATCCCGGCTTCTCCTCCCCATACCCCACCTTTAACACTGAAGCTATTTCCCAACTATGCCGATTTCTCAACCTAGTTTGTCTCTGTATTCGTTTGTCCGAAGTTCGTCATAACGATGATCATCATAATACCACAACCGTCGGCGGCCGTTAGCAGTGGTAACAGCCGTTCGAAGCAGATTAGCGGGCAAGTCAAACTTGATGGCCAATGCAGATTCTTAAACATCTTATCCATCCAGTGCGCTTACTATACTTAGCGAAGTAACTCTCTCTAGATTAATGCAGAGTACAGATATTACAGGCCAACATATGGCTAATCCAGTATATAATATCAAAAATGTTCGAGCTCGATTCCAGCTTTTATCAAAATGCTTGCCTATCTCCCCATTAATCACTCACAGAAGTCACCAGACTGCTACTTCTTGCTATCTTTGCTTCAAAGTAATTTGTTTTTTTTTTTGTTTGCATCCGTTTTTCAACCTGTTTGGGCGTCGGTTTGGTGAAGGACTTCTTGCGGTCACTACGCCATGATGCTGCAAATCAAGCGGCCTTTGTTTGTGGTTATCTTCTTCCCATTACACATATTCATCTATCGATACAGCTGTAGTGCTATAAGATTGTGGTGGAAACTACGTGACATCCGAATATAATGAGTTAACCGATTTGCCTGTTCTTGCTTTTTTCTATTTCTATTTCTCTAATTTGATAACTTTAGCCCCACCCTTCGTGGAATACGGATCACAAAGCGGTATCGGGGCTTACGGCGCAGTCTCTCGGCCAGATCCCGGTGGTTCAGCAGCAGCATCACCACCATCATCTTCAGCAGCATCAGGGCGTCACCGTGGCAACCATGGCGGGAGGGGGCAAATTTACAATACCTGTTCGCCCATCTATGGCGGACAGAGCGGGGGACAGTTCGGCAGCGATTCTAGTTCTTACACCGCAGACCATCAACATCGGATCGAACGGGACAGTGAGCAACGGGACGGGTGCGACATCGGTAGTGGGATCAAACGTCATAGGCAGCAGCAGCAGCAGCGGAGTAGTCAACGCCAACGACCGCGCACGTTCTATGGCCATGGCAATGAACAGCTCTCTTAGCAAATCGCAGCATAACCTCGCGCTAGAAGCCATGGGGATAGCTGGTAGCCAGGGCGGCCACCCTCACCATACGCTAGGCAGTAAACAACTCCAGGGTCAGTGGGTTCAGTGGCGCGGGACACGAGCTGGTCCTGCCAGTGCTGGCCAAGCTGGGCCTTATTCAGAAGCATCGAGCGTGTATTCGGCATTCGCGGACCACATCTACGAGTCGATTGACGTGGGAGGAGGAGCTGCGGCGTCAATGGTGCCTCCACCCGCGCCTGCAGACTCCACGCCCAATATACTCTACGGCAACACGGCCGACATGAGTCTAACATCAGCGGATGCGTATGAGCAACGCCAGCCATTAATCAGCAAGTATCCATCGATTTCGAATCAGCTCGACGCAACGTTGGCGCGTATGACACCATCTGAACGGGCGGCCACAACTCGCCGGGCGAAACAGATCGCTGCGTCCACACCTGTCGTCCAGGTAAATGGCCAACTGTTCACGCCACAGCAGCTGTATGAGGTGGCACTAACGCAGGCGCTGCAGGTGTCCGCTAAGATGGAAGAAGAGCGTGCAGCTGTCCAGCAACAGCTGTTAGCTGCCCAGCAAACGCCGTCGCCTCACGACAATCAGGTGATCGCCGTTCTTGACGGTGAGAAGGTCGTCAGCCGCATCAACCCATTAGATTCGCCATCCGGCTCGTCCAATTCCTCGTCGTCATCCGCGTCGTCCGATGGCAGCCCCAGCAGTGGTGGGCTTAGCAATCCCCAACCGCCGAGGTACAACCTAAGTACATATTGTTAATAATTAATGTACATACGAGGTCCGTCCAGGTTGATCGATACCAGATCCACCCCATTGGGCCATTAGACTAGGTTCAAAAGTAAGAAAGAAACAAAATGTGAAAAGTTCGACGTGAATACCTGTGTATGTTCTCGTCCTGTGTGTGCGCGTAACACGCATAATGCATTATGTATCAGGCCAGAATTTCTTTTGGAAACACGCAAAACAGTGAAGTATTGAGAAGCAAGAAATCGTCGCTGAAAAAGCCTCTGCATAAAGGTGTCCGAAGAATAAATTTGACTCATTGCGAATAATTAAAAAATAGAAGGCCAACAAGAAGCACACTGCTGTATCCGGACGCCGCCCCAGTGGAAATAAACAGAAAAACATGGACGCTGTTCGGTGGAAAAACAAGCTCTAAAAAGTACTTACAGTTTAATTGGTACACAGAAGTGTCGAGTACGAGAGCGAAAAGGCTGGGCGCAGCGAGCCGGCTGTATATTTATTCTGTGTATATTCCACTGCTATTAAGTGAAATACTGCCCCATCGTAGCACCTTCAGAACGACCAGACTGCCGTATCGGACAGCCCGAAGTTTGAAGGTGTTGTTGGAAGCCACTATAAGAACCCACCCATTGAATTGACCGCGCATGGACGGTCAAAACAGGGCAACAAACACAAGAACACCCGGAGAAACATGGTCTTTGTGATGCCGTTCGCCAGGGCCAATGTAACCACATACGCTGTAAAAAAAGATATTTGTCCAATGCTATTTAATACTAACGATGATAATAAATGAAGCCATTAAGTGTTCCGTAAAACCGTTACAACTATAGTGGAAATACTTGCCAGAGGCAGTTCTTACTTGGAGCTGCATTAAAACCGGGCCAAGGTATCCGACACTGTCGATTTTCCGTCAACACTACTTATACCGCAAACAAATATAAAAGTACTGTTAATTTTTCAGGCTCAAGAAAACGCCTGACCCAACCGAAAGAAAAAATCTGCCTCAAAATTCATTCATAAATCGAGTGTAACCCTAAAACTGAACAGAAACCCTAGAACAGAAAAAGAGAGAGAGAGAGAAAACAGGCGCCAGGCAATTCGGACGAAAAACATGATGGTGATCTATTGTGAAGATAACTGTAATTTCGATGGAAAATCTGAGTATCAGAAAGCTGAGTATCTTTAACTAGTATGCTAGATAATTATATAGAATCAAACACACAATCTTTGTTTGTATATATAAATGATGATGACAAAATGAGAAAGAAATATAAACAGAAACTACTTTCTGTTGCTACGAAAATATAACACGAAACAAAGAGTCGATGATGATCACGATGACGATAGTATAGTTTACAACAACGACAACAGTAACAATAAAAACAACAATAAAGCTGAAGGGATACAACGCAATGTGAAGTCGCCAACCACAAATAGGTTGACGACAACTGCCGGCGTGCCGCCACCACGACTGAAATCTCAATCAAAAAACCTGTTTTCTTTCTTTTTGCTTCGACATAGATATAATAGTAGCGATTTAAAAAATAAACATTCTGTATACACTGTGTATACCAGACGTCAGGCGAAGAGTGAAATGACTGCTATAAGCTGGAAGACTAAATACAACAGCAGCAAAGAATTGACCCAGCGATTTCTTCTAGTCGAAAGCCGGCCCATTCAGGCAAGACACGTAAATAACACGACAAAGCTGGCGTTTTCGAAGAAATTTTCGATTTTATGCATTGTAGCATCCCCAATAAAGACACACTGACACGCACGGACGCAGACAGTACTACAGAGGTACATTGAGATTATTATATTGTGTGCAAAAGTCACCTTACACTGCAATTGCTCGAGCCGCTTCCTTGAAAATAACCACGATAATTATTCCTATTATTACAATGATTGATGAAATGTCTTTTGTGCATACCATGTACATACATTATACATATAAACATTGCTGCAAGTAAAAATAAAGATGATAAGAAGATACTTTCACACTTCGATGATAACAGGAAGCAATCAATTATTTCATAAAGATCGACAACTTTTGCAGAATGAAAAAAAAAATGGGGGGAAAAGAGATAGTAAACACTCAGGGGAGTACCTAAAACAGTATATAGGTCCTAATAAATTGGTCACTTTGGAATAGTCTAAGTTGAAGAAGGCGGTAGTTCGATTGGTATCAACTAGAATTCGCCGAAACGTTAGCGCGTCATAATCGAGCGCCGGATCACAGATGAGGGTATTCACCGTAGTCACTGAGCAGACGACGCACGGACACCGATCACTCCTTTAACGAGAATTAGGTAGGGAGGAAGGGTCGAATAATTGACAAACGATTGGTTATTGATATTGGTTTCGATTTATGTGCAGCCCGAAGGGTAAAGGCAGAGAGAAATGACGGAGCGAAAGCAAGAGCGCTGACCCAGTTGTGCTTCCAAGCTTTCCCAGTCACCCATGCGGTTCGCGGGCTGGCGTTGAAACACCTCACACGACTCAGTTGGACACTGCAGTTTCGTCTGCTTCATATAATATTTTTCAATGGCAATTCGGCCAAATATGGCCGTAAGTTTCGCTTTTGTAAATATTCTCCCGTTACACCCGCGCACACACAGGGACACGCATGCACCATACGCAGATGAGCACACGATAAACCCAATAGAATTGACACCTACATAAGGCGACAGATAGGGCGCAGGCATGGTTACGTAGAGAACTGAAACCGCTAGCGCTCACTGTATGTACAGTGTAAGGACATACAAACAAAATCGAATAGCCGGACACATCAAGGTGGCAAACAACTGAACAATGCTACCCCCTGTGGAAAGAATCAAGAAATCAGGCAAACTGACCTTGAGCACGCGCTGAAAATGTAATCGGACCGACCCTTGCGTACACGTGAATTAGATAGACTATAGACTAACTACAGGAACGGATAAAATAGCACACAAAGCTCAACGATCATATTTTCCAGTATGAAGGAAAGACAAGCCTTACTGATATCGAAGCGTACGTATAAAAGATCAGTAATTGCCGACGCGAGTAGAACGGGCTGTTTTCGTACATACAGAATACAAACACGTCTGATGTTGCGTCGGATGCCAGGTGTGTGTGCGCGTGACACATTTGTTTCAGTTCACGATTACGTACATATGGTAATTTCCGATGATAGTATCATTGAAACTACTATTATCACTGATAGAAGATTAAGCACCAGTCGAACGGAATAAAGATACTAACACTATAGACGATGTCAATAAGTAGTAGCCGAATGAATATGATCATGAAGGTACTAATAAAGACTATGTAAGTAAGTATTGAAATGCCGAGGGGTTCAAAGAATACACACGAATAGAGACAAAGCGTGGACAAAACGCACTGTACCCGCACAAGTTTAATTAGGAAAAGTTGTCTATTGGCCTTGAACCTAGTTAGAACCGATTTAGAGGCTGCGCGCTCGGGGCCGCTTGTGTAGTTTATATTGATAATCTAATCACTCATATTCGTATGCTTGGATCGTGCCCAAATGTAAACAACCCTGTGTATAAAGATCTTGGTCAGTTTTTTAACTTAAGCTGTTTTTTTTTTTTTTTTTTTTCGCTCCTCTTTCAATTAATATACACTCTACTTGTACCTATACCTTACGAGGTGTTAGAAATAGATAAAACTTTTACCTGGATGATCGTTTTGTTGACTCGTCGTACTGTGAAGCCGACAATTGTTTTAGTTGCCATTCTATTCGTTTGTTTGTTTGTTGTCAATGGCTGGTTTCGACCTTTCCTGGTAACCGCTTTCCTCCGCTATCTTTCGATTACGTTTTAGTCTCGATTGAACAAAAGCGAAGACGAACTCCATATAGCGCGCGGCACTCGATCTCGAGGCGAAGACAAAAAGCACGGGGTTGTCCGTCAAAGACCGACAGACGGACACGGAACGGAACACGTTCTTTAGCGCGCTACGCAATAGCGAAACTGAGACGAAAAAGGGCGGTAGGGCATGCGGGCGAACGAGAAACTTAAACGACAGACAGGGAACGATCGCTCTACAGCAACAGGAACAGAGTAGCAGTATAGAAAAGGTCATCGGAAAAGTCGAAGTAAAACCGGAAGCCCCCCCCCCCCCCCGGAAAAGTAGACTGTATAGGGGGCTAGCTGTAGGCATAGGGGAAAAGCAAACGTTTTCGAGAAAGATGTTAACGCCGATGAGAAAACGAAAAAATGGGCGGGGATGAAAGCAAAATGGTGAAATTCCAATAATATGTCCTGTGTGACAGTATGGGATGAGAAAGATTTCGATAGACCGATAGTAACGTTGATGGTAATGGTGATGAGGATGACGATCATACTGACGATGACAACCTTGTTGATAATGGGGGTGAGGAACGCATTCTATTGTATGAAAGAAACTGAGAGTGTCAAGACAAAGTAAGACACGGAAACAAACACACACTCACACACACACACACACACACACACACACACACACATACACCCTAACATGATTTGAGACGATGAGAGCTATTTAGAAAAAAAAAAAGAAAGGAACAGGTAAAAATGAAGAACTTCAATATAACTTGAGGAGAAACACATTGCGTTGATGTACAGAAAGTGCCAAAATAAACGTTTTCCAGCTGAACTAATCTTTGTTTTTCTTTGTTGGAACTCGCTAGAATAGCATACATTTAATATAATAAGCTGATATGATAATAATTGGCTTATGCAACGGTACGATTTTTAAAATTAGAGCCATAAACGTTTTGGCGAAAAAGTTGTTCATATTGAACATATTTGATTGACTATAAATAAAAGCCGAGTTTGAAAACTGCTTTTGCTTATAATATTTAGAGCGTGAAAATGTGTGTGCGTGTGTGTGTGTGTGTGTGTGTGTGTGTGTGTCTGTATAGGCTCGTTTATACTGCTGGGTAAATAAAATATTATAACACAATGAATATTTGAAATATTTAAATGTATTGCTATTTACTAGGGGAACAGGCCGTAGCCTTAGGCTGAAACCAATCCGTTATCTTGTAGCAAATCCCATTGTATTGATTACCTATGAATAATCATTTGACTTATTTTTCAAGAGAATGACAAACTCTAGGCTTTTATACCTCTCGACAGGCATGGTCTTCCTTGGCCTAAGGTAGTGCAAACCTCCGGTTTCCTGGCTTGTGGCGCAACAGTGACCACTAGCATACGGTAGGTCTTGGCAACAGTAATTCTATCTTCAGATTTTATGTCAGACAACTATGATGACAAGCCAACGTTGTTTCTACATGAATAATGCTGCCAGCAAACAGCGCAATACGTATTTGTGTAGTATCTGCTCCTGGATAAATTTTAGAGATTTCGTTTTTTCGTGTCTGATTATTGTAGGCCACTTAATAATGGTGGGATAATTTGACGGGGTCACAAATATACGTATGAAACTTCGTAAAAACGAGAACTCAATCGTTGTTCTTCTCTTCGAATTAGGAGCTGAATGGACAAAAAAAAAGTTAAGCTTGCTTCATTAATTCGTGCACCAGATGGCCACTGAAAAGTTTGTCCATTATGTCAAATGCTGTGTGGAACTCTCGATGGTCCTTCGGCAGTACTGAACATCTCTTCAGTTCTAAATGGCATTTAGAAGTTGGAGCTTATTCATTTAATCTATTGTTGGAGCTATATCGAGTCTGATGGAAAGTCGGTAAGTTAGAAAAACATAATTTGCTGACAGCTAGGAACTTTACATTCAGCTGAATATCAATACGCCTGTCCTATTACTGCCGTAACTCAATTTTAGGTCAATCGGCTTGTCGTTAGACGAGACCTTAATACTATAAATTATAATGCAACTGTATTAGTCTATCTGAGAGGATCATTTTAGCAAACCGTACAAAGTTCTATTTCTCAGCTCCGCAATAACAACAGCAAGAACGAGAACAATAAAATATGCATGTCCTCTACCCGTATCCATTTTATTATGATTTATTTCGACTTGGCCCCATCGTTGTCTACTATGTGTTACAATTTAGATAGTGTTACATGATAGTTTGGCTGAATGTAAACGTGTCGTCCTTAGAATCGATTGTCCTAGCCGCATCATTTACTTTCGCTTTGCAGCTGTACAAGCAGGCCTCAGAGATCCGTATAAATATGGTGCGTCAATGACGTGCCTTACCATCCGATATGAGATAAGCGGCAAGTTTATTATACCAACACCGTCCATCAATCCCACGCTAACGTACCTCGAACACAGTTTTTCAATAGTCTCGTAATAAAGTAAAGGTCATACCAGCATCTAAAACCCGAGTAAGTTTTAGTTTTATATCTATATAAAAGGTATGGCATTGCATTGAGCCCGCAGTCGAGGTGGGTGTTGGTTATAATATATAAACATGACCGTTGTGAATGACATTTCTATATAAATAACAATATATATATATATATATATATATACACTATAAACGCATTGGCAATAGTAATAGTAATTAAATAAGAATCTTATTATCAAGTTATCTAATTAAAATATCACTTCTAATAAATACGTAATAATTGTGCTACAGAGGTAAAACTATCAGATTATATCGAATCCAGATTACATTATTTCCGCCGTTACGCTATTTCTTGGAATTTAATGGCGCTAGCAGGTTATACCGTGCGACGTCTGTATCAGAACAAGACGTTATGACCCGCAGTTCAGACGATCGATAAACATTTACGTAGTCTGCACCCCGGAACAGAAGATCCGTCCCATCTTGGAGCTCTTCACAACTACGCCGAGAAATCCTGCTTATGACCCAGGCATTTTCTCCATAACTAGTCGTATAGATAACAAGACTCCATTGGTAAGAGTTGGCGTGGTCCGGCATCATCGTCTTCTGCCACCTTGTCCCATCCAGAGAGGAATCGTGGAACTGTGTGGAAACGTGCCGCTCGTGCGTCTAACCGTTTCATCTCATTGCACGCAGCGGTAAACTTGGTTTAAACGCGGCACGCATGGATTGATTCGTTATTACTTCTGTCGTTGTTGTTCTTGTTACAAAAAAAAAAGCATACACACCAACAATGTCGACTGCTTTTAACATCTAACCCCGTTATTTGGAAGTCATTAAACGACTTAGCTTGTGCATTATTACATTTTCCCAATGGGATATACGTCGTGAAGACTGTGGCGTGCAGCTAGGACATGTGAGAACAATAACGGTGTTGATTGATAGTAGCATATGGAGAACCATATATCCACCTTCTACATGCACAAGTTAAATAAACCCATGGTGTCTTTTACACAGCAGATGACAAAAAAAATTTATGACGTTTTTTAAACTTTAAGTCCGATGTAAAAATACCTAAAAAGCGTTACCTATATTTAATGATGTAGATCGAATCGATTACAGATTTATATAGTCTTCTAGCTGTCAGTTTTTACAAAGCTTCTTCAAGAGCGGTATTTCCCGTAAAAAAATAGTCAACAGGTACAAGGTAATGGTTGTCCGTGCGTAGCAGCAATCTGCGATGCTTTAGTACATCGTTTAGTGTACAAATTGAGTGAACAATGTTATGATTTTATTGACATTAGTCGAACAGATGCTGGCCGAGATGAGCAACGATCCCTATATAGTTAATGTTTTTGTCCTAGAACGAAAAACGTGGCCCACGTTAGACTCGATCTGCCTGTGTACCTGCTTATTTCTCCAACGTAAAGACACTCTGCTGTTGTTCGCTGTCAGCCCTTTGAAGTAGGCTTTTAAAAGATTTTCATCCACGTAATCTATTTATGTCAAAACAAGATCTGCGAAATGCGACTATTTAAAATATGCCCATCCGATAATGAATCGTCCATCCTTAATCAACGAGGTAGATGCAAGCTTTTTACAAACTAACTTCAAATAGTCATCTCGTAAGCTAGGCTAATGTCAAAAAACAAATGCAGAAATAGTCGAATGATTATATACGATAGAGGACCAATCCAATGATCGTCTATTGATCAAAGAGTCGCGCTATTGAAAACCCAAATCGCTGCTATATTTTTTTAATGAATATGAGCAGTGCCCAAAGGCGTACACTTGACCCAAAGCATATTGTTAGCTCTCCCGTGTCGATTATATGAGCTATTCAAATCTGCCGAACCCCAACCTACGTTTGGGTCTGTTTAGTTGTATAAGAAGAGGCGTGGGTTGACTAAGGAAGTAACGCTTCGCTAGCTATGCTTTCATAGAAAATGGTCTGGACATTAATGTGCTATACCGTTACTTTAATATGTACTCTCAGTCAACCGAAACTCATTAACTGGTCCTCGTCGATTCGAGACCCAGTTAACAGAGGTGGTTAACGTGCCGCATGCATAAGATGTAGGAGCGACTGCCAAAAACCCACAGCCCGTCGAAGAAAAGAACGTTCAGCACGTTTTTGTCTTGTTTCCATTAACTTAGCATAAAAAAGCTTGTTCCTAAATATCAAATATAAACATATAACGGACATCCCATCATCCATTTACAATAAATGGTTTTTATAAAGTATTACAGTAATCGCGGTCGCTTGATTAGTAACGGCTTTCTGCTATTGTATATGATCGAATACGATCACGATCAGATTTTATGTAAAGGCTCTAAATTTATACTACATCATTGGGACTATAACGGACAGAAGGCCGAGCAGGCCATAGAGTATGCTATGCTTCGAAGGTTTGTGCCAGACATTGCAATAATGAAAGCAGCTTTTGTCACCTACGAGTTCAACCGTAGAAAAATCCAATAGACATAATGAATACGACAACAGATGTAGTAACAATGGTAATAACTTTTTTAGCCCCACAGATGAAATAGATAGCGTGTGTCATGGGTGGAACGACCTATATCTGAATTGTGTACACAATATATACATTAATATATAACGAATACGTTTATAGATAAACGTAGAGTTTTGATAGAAAAAGCTATGCTTAAAGGATTGCAATTTGAAGGTTTTTGCTCCGTTCATCATTTTGCAAGACGTTGTAGACAATACTCAAGGGCAGTTAGTCAAAAGCGCTGCATGTAAATTATGTCGTAATTAATAAGCTAACAATTAACAAGATTTATATTATTTGTATTTATTGTACGTTTTTTTTTGCTAGCAAAAGCCGCTATTAACAAAACTTCAACAGTGAGAATCGTTTGAATAACCGAAAATTAACGCTTTTCTTAAAAAAGCAAAAATTGTAATATGAATGTAAAATTATATTGGGTAGGATTAGTTATATATTTAAACTTTTGACCAAAAATCGTACACAGCTGACGCTAAACTACTCCATTTTTGGCCTACTAATGTCAGCAGTGGCCGGCACGCTCGGCACAGGTTCAGGTATTATTTTCAAGCAGTCAAGGAAAAGCTGCGAATAAAAATTCAAATCTTACCCAAAAGCTGGTAAGGCTGATTAGCCTTGGAGCCCGCTATTTGACTGATTCGTATTGGGATCCTAACGTAAATATCGCTGTGCTAGACATTACTCTGCAGGTACCGCCAGGCTGTTACTTAGTCAGACTAGTCAATAGGGTGTACTCACCTAATTGCCTTTCAAGTCTTCCCGAATCTAGTTTAAGCGGTAAAACAGGACGTTCCCCTTAATCATATGAAAAGTGACTATAGGCGTGGACTGGGAAGTTGGCAATGGTGATCTGTTTCGCTTCCAAAGCAGAGCGTCAATAAGATATTTAAAGACGGTTATAATACGATACATTCTTGAAGTGCGCGCTCTGAAATTCAATTTAATCACGGAAAACGTTGTCTGTTGTTCTTCGACCTCGTTAATATGTGCTTCAAATAGCACTCTTGTTTTGAAAATATAATACCTAGGGCACATTTTTCACTCATAAACTCGAAATTTTTCATTGTTGTTATTATCTTTACGGCTAGTACTTACTAAAAAAGCCTACACCGCGGAAGGGTAGAAGTTAATCACACTGTGCCCGTGCACATGTATACGGTGCATCAGCAGAAACAAGGCAAAATAGATAAATATTATCAAATACTCAAGTACCGCGTTGCTACATACTATATCAGAGGGCACGCTAACGTTCGGGATGTGTATCTATCTTCGTATTTTCCGCCAACGCCTGAAGAAACCTAGTAAGACGAAGGGTCACCTCCGAAACGGCTACAGAAAAATGGAGAATTCAGTGCAAGGCTTCAAGTGATGACGTAAATCACTTATTGTGTTGGAAAAACGAAATGTGTTTTGGCCTGCGCTCTTTGAAAGAAGTTGCACGTACATTGAGCAAAATGATAATTGTCTGGGTATTGGTAGTTGGAATTTTAAATGACCTCTGACTTTCCTCGCGAGCATGTTTGCTTCGCTCAGCTGAACGAGAAAAAATAAGAGCCGAACCTGTTATCAAAGTGTGCATACGGATGTAAACGCAACCTGAATGAAATATTCAGCGCTCCCTTACTCCTCATTCCTTGCTCATCTGACTTTCAGGTCAAGCATAGATTTTCGTGACGAATTTCTGTGCTCTTAGGGGGTGCCCCCCTCCGGTTTATCGGAGTTACACACATTGGCTAATATAGTATTCAAAGACTAGTCAAGAATAATCATCTAGAATGCGTAGCATCGTATGCCTTCCATTCCAAAGTAGAAATTCTACGCTTTCTTTGAGGGAATTTAAATATTTCAACCATCATTTCTCTACTATAAGTCGTTATTTATAGTGTACTTTGAAATTTCCTAGAAACTACTATGAAATGTTATTAGTGCCGAAATAAAGTTTACCTTTATTCGAATACATGAGTACGCTAACTGTGAGTCAATAGCTTGGGGGAACGCTTTCAGTTGGTATCGGCGCTGAATATGGCTACCGATCAATATGGTTCTTGCTTAAGAGAGGGATCGAAAAAGGTCCTTTCGAACAGCACGTACAAGAGGAACTAGTAAACCGGCTTACTCTTACAGCTTACTTTATACTCGACGAAATCCCACACCTTCCGGCTCCGTTCACCCGATAGCCGTAAATATGATAGAAGAAAAGCTGTTGCTCATGAAATGACTTGACGAGTTAACGGGGAAGCAGCTTGCGGTGCCAGAGGTTAGATCATGAATCGGTAGAAGCACCCCACAGAAAAGCGCGGGGAAAAAGCATAGCCTAATGGTGTGTACCCGCGTTTCCCGTGCGTAAGCTCCAATATTTACGATGGAAATTCTTCTAGCAATGTCCGCCGTATGCATAGAATCTGATGTCTAGGATCGTGAAATATATAGCAGGCCGATAAGGAAGCGTCGTTCAAGCCAGTTGTAGGGGCAGTGGTTTGCACGTAACGGTAGACGATAAAATAGGTTTTGCCAATAGGTACAATGTGTGACTAAAGGTGAGTGGAACCATATATGGAATGATATATTTTATGGATTTTAGGAAACAGTTCGGCGCTTATTCTTCATTCAGGCAAAAGTCCTTGTCATTTGACGATCATGGCTGCTCAACAATAAAAGCCTACGTAATCTGTCGCTTTTTTGTATTTACATGATGCCTTATTTTATACCTCTTTCAAATGTTTACGGACTAAATTATAGAACGACTATCTTCTAAACGACATGCTTTTTTTATCATCAAAACTAGTTTTGGAAAAGCTGTTTATACATTAGCATTGCGTATCTACAATATACAGAGTGTTTAAATATATAGTCTAATGAGTAAATTAAGAGCTGTTTTTGTTCTCACATGTTATACTCATTGATATTGCTTCGGGAAGAACTAGTTGAACACCTGACCCGGCACATCCATGACGATTTCGCACTGAACAACGCTAAGTGAAGCTATGCGATCGAGTCCAGGCAACGTTTCTAATTGAATTTATCGTAATGAGAGATATTTCCGCAATATTAAAACAATATGATAGAATAGCTATACCGTGTTTTTGTGTAGGTGTGATAAACAAACATAATCGGATTCTAAGGAAAACATCCTGTAGAGCGGTGTTGGCTAAGGCGAGACTAATTATAGCTTCATAGCTAGGCGTAAGCCTTACAACGATTTTTTTTTGTACAATGTACATTTGCGATTGAGGCCCTTCGTTTCTAGTCCTATTTCTCTTGTTTCGTACGGTATGACTTAGAAATTGGCAAAATCTAATTCAATCGAATGGCTTTTTCCTACATAGAAAAATGACACGAAAGCCAATTTTAGCCAATTGTTATAGCCGGAGGCAGTCAAGTATTAGGACTAATGCAGGACAGAATGGATGATTGGTTACACGTTTTTGGGCAGAGAGGCAGAAAAAGCAAATTAAAATCAAAGAGTTAGAATTTATCTTGGTCTAGGGCAAATACCTTTAGGCTTCTGCACACACAGGCAGTGGCTCCTAAGGCCACAGAAAGAAGTCAAGCTACTTGTTTACTATTATAGCTTTCGCTTGATAAACCGGTTGACTGGTGTGATCCGAAATACAGTCTTATGTTCCTTGCGACATATCTGCTCTAAAATGCACGCCTATATTAGCAGAACGTATGTCATGTAGAATAGCGCCGAACTTGTCCGCCTATCAAAAATAGTTGATTAGGCCATTCGTAGTAAAAAGTGAAGACCTACTTTTGTTTGGAGACAAACTTTACGGCCAGACCATGTCAGCCAAATGAGCTGTTTCTAGAAATCTCATTGATGTGTGTAGCATTATTTATTAACCTGTATTATCACGTAGAGTAACATGTTAAGCACTCATTTGATACGGAATAATTTTATTTGTCCTCGTTGCTCCATTAGCTAGATAAGTAGTTTCGGTCCGCAGCAATGGTCCTCTATGGCGTCACCCTTCGTCTTTGCCCCGTTATTAGCGCACCCCTGTTGTTCCGTCTACGCATGGAATATTTGGGGAAGGCTAGCTATGTTTTACGTAAGTAGTTAATGCGGCCACTTCGTTGTTTACAGTGTCCTAGGTCGGCCAGCACGGCCAGGCGGTAAAACCTGGCCGCGTACCCCGTCAGCCCCCATTATCCCATTTCCCTTCATGGGTGACCGCCCTCTGAATGTTGGGAATTGCTTGAATTCTCAACGACCTTGTGGACTGCTGTCTTCGAAGCTTCACTCACACATGATCGTAAACGCAAGAACCGGGGCTGTTTTTACGGCCTATGCGATATAGGGAAAAAATTTGCAGTACTTTGAATCTACAGTGAAACTAAACCGACCGCAACTGGAGCTGATTCTGCAATTGCGGGCAAACTTAGGTAATAGCTTGTTAATTGTAGCAGTCAGCGCTTTCTTTCTTCAGTGTATATGTGCGAATTACTTAGCATCGATGACATAGTGATACGGGTATCTGAATGGCGTCAGACATAGCAACTTGCCAGCTATCAAAGGTGGCGGAAGGCTCCTTCCAGTGAAATTCACTTACTCAGTCGAGAACATCATTCGACGCTTAGTTTGCTAGAAGCTGCGGACATTTTGAAGGTGTTTTACAATGGATCCTTTTTCGGCAGAATGTTCAACAGAGATTTACGAGGCCGTTTGCTGCTGTTTCTGACTATTCCGTTAATTCTCTGCTTATGTCGTCAGGCGTAACAGTTTAATGGTGTTGGTTAACTTGATTCCATCAGATCGAAGTCCGGTTGTTGGCCATTGTCTAAAGCTTCATGGGTTGAAAGCTTAACTTCGACGGCTTCCACTTTCAGAATTACCTAGCTAGCATTAACGTCACACACACGGACTACTTCCTCACTATCTGGCGTGTTTGCCAAGGTCGCTGAAGTCGTATCGGCTACCTTAGTTACACTAGACAACTACGTAGTAACAGCAATGTAGAGTGATTGTAATCTGACAAGCTGCGTTAAAAAGCCACGGTCTACTGGCGATGATTTTTTTAAAGCAGGCCAATCTATTTGTATTTCTTCCTGCCTCAGGCCCCAATGTCAAAGGGACACTGTATATTTATCGTTCGAACTATTTTACTAGCCCAGCGCCCTGGCTGTCCTGGCCGCGCGGAGATATTGCCAAAAGCGGCAGAACGCTCTGAATGATGATTAGCGGATTTGCCGTTCGCGTCGTGCTACCTGAGTCCGAGAAGTGCACTCGATAGTAAACGTTAATGTAGAAATTTGCTACGTCGCTCGTTGTCGTCCCATTATTACTCTTGCAGTAACCATTATAACCAAATATAGGTACAATAAGCAACGTTATGCATTACGCTAAACGTTCAGTGGCACATCCAGCCAGTTGTACGGTAAGCCTTAAACTGCCTAGGACACTCTGATTGTGTTCCAGGTACTCTCTACTACACTACGAAGCTGATTAACGAAAATTACATTTTCGTTTAATCTTTCACGTTGATTTTCGCGTAAAATAATTAGGAACTAAAAAAATAATTGTTTTGTATGTATATGTAGCGTGTACTTTTGTAGGTATATATATAGATGTACCTATGTTTCGAATGATTTTCTCTGAACATATTTTTTTTGTCTAACCTTTACCTTGCAATGCCTTGTATCTATTCTGTGAACAGCTAGGCGATATAGCTTTCTTGATTCTTTTATAGATGTCGCCACCAAATTTAATCCAATTAAATTAGTTGATACCGCAGTCGCCCACGTAGACACATACGTATAATTAGTGACGTCCGGCCTGAAATCTTTCCGCTATAATAACCTTGTACAAGTATAAATAGCAAGCGCAGCTTCCGTGGACACGTTTGTTTACCTCCGTTGCGAATACGATTTCGTTATTAATTAAGATTACGGCGTAAACATTGTGTAAGATTTTTACGAATTTCAAAGGTTGCACAACCCTCTGTGCACGAATGACCACGTTTTGCGATTTAGGGACTTTGAATTTAATTTTTTTTTTATTTCCCCATAAAGTAGCGACCAAGCGCATACAACGTACGGCAACAAATTGCCCAGATGGTCTCACCTGCCATCTGGCGAGTGGGAAGGAAGCCACGGGTCCAGCCTCGTGCAAAAAAGAATAGCTCGTCCGCACGCTCGTTCAACGGATAGCGCGTAGTCCATACCCCCTTCGCTATATATGTCCGTATGCGGTTTGGGAATAAAAAGAAAACCTTTCACGGGAAAGCGGGACTAGACACACGGGAAAACGGAACACTGGTACCACAACGGCTGTGGGTCGTCACAAGGGCGGTATGGAGCCGCGTTGCATGGAGAACACCGCGGCAAATCTTGCTAGTTAATCGGTGGGGAGGAAGGCGAACCACGTCCAGTTTGTTTGTTGTTCCCCCTTTACAGCCGCGCCCAGACCGCTTGTGTTACCGCTCACTGCACGGCTGCCAACGCCAGTGCGGCTCGGGCGGTTCGTGCTGCTGTTTCTCCTCATCATACTTTCTGTAATGGTCCGTTTCTTTTAATTCACTCTCTCTTTCTCGACTTTGCTTCCTCTTGCTCCGTGTCTCACAGACTGTATCTCTAATCAACGCCGCCGCCGCCGCCTCCGCTTGCACATTTTCGTGAGCACCTATGTTCTTCTGTGTTGGATACGAAATGGGCGAAGTGCGGTAACAGACTTCGAAAGTAACGAGAAAAGTAAGAGGAGACTGCAGAAGTTTTAGGAGAACGTTTACCCCAGCTAAATGACAGAAGAGGAACCACCAGACTTGGAACTTAAGCGTAGAGCATATAGTAGTGTTGATTGCAGGGACAGAAAGGGAGACAGAGGGGAAGGGTGGGCGGATTATAAAAAATTACAATCACCACAAAGGTTTGTGCTCTGTAGATTGCAAGTGACAAACTACCCCTTGCTTTTTTTCTATGCTCTTCTGCGTTCTGTAGTCGCTATCGCGTTCTTGTCATTTTTCGGTCGGTCGATCAGTATATAACGACGACGATCACTAGCAGCTTTTGCCATGGTATTCGTTGATTTGTCACGCAATCCCTATGGCAGAACCGCTGCCGTCATTCAGCTACTACTGTTACCAGCGAAGGGGTTTGGGGCAAAGCTGCCACGCTATGTAAGGAAGCAATTAGAGTTGTTGACTTTGGGACAACGTTACGATTACGAAGACTTGCCCCGCCTGGGCTACCACCACCGCTGCTGCCAGCGTTACGACCTGGATGCGCGATGCAACAGAGATACGACATGAGAGAATGGTTACAGAGAAAAAGCTTGAGTGGTAATAAACGAGCAACAAACAATAGGAAATGAGGTAGAATCCTGGATGGATACGTTGGTGCACGTCCAAGACGGCGGGGATGTCGGCGACTAGGTTCTACGACACTTCAGCGTGGCGAGCTCCGCTCATTTACGACGATTATAATGGCGTCATTTGCGTACGCGATCAATGCAATCTGACAAAAAAAGCGCGCCGGTCCAAACGAGCCGTCTGCCACGTCGAGGTGAAATATCTCATCAGGCATATTGCACTTCAGTCCTTCTTATTTGAGCGGATATACATTGTCTCGCAAATGACACGCGCAGACGCACGTTCGACGCTAGGACATGCGAAAGGCTTCTACTTGAGCCTGAAATTACAACTAGCTAAAAGTTTGTATGTGCAGGCGGCTACACTTAGAATCACTATTTTTTATTTACATTTAGAATCACTACGCGTCATTAATTCGAATTATACTGATCGAGTGTCCGCAGCATTTTTTGTAGAGAGTATGTGACAATTTTCACAATCGTCGCCATTTTAAAAAGCTGACTACCTATATTAGACTGGTACCCGAACGACTCCCCAGGACTTTTTTTAACCTGAACGGCCCCTTTATTAAACAAACCATTCTACTACCTTTTTTCTATAGTTCGCATTAAACGACATAATAATTTTTTGGTTATTATTACTATTATAGTACTATTAAATAGAGTACTATTAGTAATATCCGTAATAGTACGCATAGTCAACGACAGTCGTACAGGCTAACGCTAAGCAACAGTCATGAGTGTAACCCAGCATCAGTCATTTCCATTTTTTTTGCTCCCTTCGATTTTCCATTTCCAAACCCCATCTCCGCCCTCCGTTTGTAATTTATCTAGCTGCAATGTCCCACAGAGTGTGAGCCGTTGTGGATTACGGTCAGCCCGTATTGAGTGCTACATTGGCAAGTGTACATGATGCAATATAGATTTCAAGTATTTTCTTTTCGAAGACGATAGCCGCTATCGACCAGCCGCCTCTGCTTAGAATAGCGCACCTCAATAGACCGCTGCGTAAATCGCTTCGTGCGTGATGCCGCAACTCTTGTTCCCTGCTTGAAGTTTGGCGAAAATCTCTCGGAAAACTTTTCAGTTCTTCAGGAGTTATTTTTCTTGTTACTCGCTGATCCACCAGTGGCTACGTTGTAAGGGGGAAAAGCGGCTGACATCATCATCTGCATATAAAAAGGTATCGCATAGTATCGAAGTAGCAATCTAAGCTTCGAAAATTAGCTTCAATGCTCAAATAACAGTAGTCAAAGCTAACAACAACGTTTGATAACTGAGAATTTATATATATATATATATTGTCTCAAACATGGTAAGATGCACCCCAGTTACCCAGTCAAAAATAATTCATTGACATCTCTTGTGTACTCTATGGCCTGTGGTGTACTATATCAATGAGGGGGTTATTATCATTGAGATTCGTTATTTCTTGTCATTTGTTATTTAGTACTATGGTTTTTCACTCAAATTTTTTTTGAAAAACTTTTGAGACACTTTATTCTTCACTCGTGATAAGTGTCGATCGAAGAGCCATTTGCTATTACCATCAAATTTGGTAGATGCATTTTTTTTAAATTTGATTTACTTTTAAGAAAAACGTACACGAGTACTTTTAATTGGTGAGTAGCGACTCTTCTAAACACATGATATTATTAGTCGGAAGTTTACGTAGCGCATTCTAGCTCTACGTTTTTGCATTATTTCTTCGCCAGTTTTCCACCGTTCCGGTACCTCAAGTCCTGTTTTCAATATCGAATAGTATCTTCTTATGTTGGCAGGACTTTTTTACCCTTGCAATAGCCAAAAATAGTTCTACCTGTTCATTTCTGCTCGGTCTTCTGCACATGTTCCATCACACATTCCAGCATCGACAGCAGCGGCAGCAATGGCATCAAACAAGATCGAGAGCCGCAAAGACACTGTTCTTTCCGGTACTCACTTTGACCTCTTCGTGTGCGCGCGCTTCTACGTTCGAAGCAGACATCTTTCGTGGGCCTTTGACAAACACTTACAAGTCTTGCCTGCTCGAACCGCAGAATTAGGCGGTTATAAGCGACGAAACCAAAAAATGCTTGTTCATCTCGCCAGACTAACAGCGGCCGAATGGTGGACACATTGACCTAAGGCACAGCGGAAGCACTAGAGAATAATTTGTCGTTCATTATTTTTAAAGTGGGTGTTGTTGATATTTGCCCTCATTTCTTGCATGCCATACATCTGCTAGCCACGACTGTTATGGTAGGTAGCTATTAGGTCGAATAGAAACGGCAGCATTTTCTCTATCTGGCATAGCTATATATATATATATATATAGCTAATAGACAGCATTTTGAGCGGCGTTTATTTAGCGGAACTACAGATATCCATTTGGATACACCCCAGTGGTAATTTTCGTCCAGTGCCATCTTAGCCGATGATGTTGTCCTGCTAGTTTCAGGTGCCTGCTTGTGTTTCCAGTAGGCTTCGTTCCAGTAGATTTCGTTTTTACTATTCTTGCGAAGGATCTCTTCGACTCGCGTTAGTAATAACAGCTATTTTGGATTCGTAGGCCCGCTCCTGCCGGCGATGACGCGGGTGGCAAGCGTATTTCGTAGCGTCTTAAAATGTTTTGCCGGACGGTTAAACCGAGTCGTCTGTTTACGCATGCACTATCTGCGTGGCCCTGGGAAGCGTGATACGCCAACGGGGTGACAGAATGCCCTAGGCGACCAATGACCTTAAACCCGATTTTTTAAAAATATTCTTCCTACGCGTTGCGCTGAATTTGAGACAAGCTCAAAAGAGATGACTTCAATACGTTGAATTGGTATGAAAAACGGTACTGACAGCAGCGATGCCTTGTTGACCCTTCTTCCTTCTCTATCACCTCAAAGACGCGTGAGTTGCGCTCGGACTCGAAGGCTTTCGTAGCGTTAAAAGCCGCTGCGGATGAAAGCAGCAGGACGGCGCTGGATGCTGAGTGGCTGGCGTTTCAATGCTACAAGCTAGTGGCAGGCAGCTGGGAAGCTATTCATCTTGACAAAACGCGACCACCGAGATCCAACAGCTCCACGAGGGGCTGGTAGTTTCAAAAGCGCTGTTTGCCAAGGACGTTACCAGCACGTCAGAAGATGACGCCACAAAGAAATGATTCATAATTTTTGCTTATCCGTTATTTGTTTGTAATTCATAGTCTGTTGTGTTTCTCACGTTTGCGCTAATTTCTTCTTAATTTTTCTTTAATTAACTTGTAATTTAAGGGCACATTTAGGAAAATAACTTTTTTTTTTCTATAACGTGTAACTATGGCAGCAATTGAATCGTTCTTTTCATTAAGTTCATCAGAGCTATAAGCATAAATGCACATTAATAATAGTTCGTCTTACTATGTAAAAGTTATGGTACGTTTCTTCCATTTAAAATCCGAACGATTTGGTTGTCCCGTCCTTTGCGAATTACCAACAGATTTTAGTATGATATTTCCAATGGTGTCCTGTTAAGGGCCGTACTTTTTAAGTAGCATTTTCCAGATAGTGCTGGTAGTCGAAAGCAATCCGCTTGGAAAATTGTTAGCGAACATTGATTCTTTATATTAGGACAACAGGTAAGGATCCCGAGCCTTCTCCAAGATCTTTTCAATTTTAGAGAAAGATTGAAATTAGTTAGCGGAACATCTGTTTTACATCGATAGTCTGCCAACTAGATAAACGTTATAGAAAACTAGTACGTATAAAAACAAAAAAAAAAGAACGGTTTAATTTAATTTTGTATGTTATAACTTCTTAAGTTAATTGGAAATCAGGATAATCGTTTTATGGGTGATATTTAGTGGCCGCCATGTATCCAAAGTGGTTCGTCTCTTGAACTTGATTCTCTAGTACGTGCATCATGAAAAGCATAATTGGATTATATTTTTAAACATGTATGAATTTGCAAAGACTCCGAATAGTTTTACTGGACATACCGTTGATTTGATGTAAGTTACACACGTAATCTTTAATTCGTACCAGCTATTAGCTAGGATCAGGATAGCTCATCATTAGCTAAATGACATCAAGATAAGGCAAAGTGGTGTAGAACTTTCTATCAAATGACCAGTGTAATTTATTTCAACAATTTCGACATTCCGCTTAACTGAAACTTTGCTAACTTCACCTGAGCGACCCTATAGCGCATGACAAGACAACATAACGCTCTAAGTTTCCGGCGTGCCGCTCCAACGTACACAAAATTCAATCCTACACTAGTCAGAAATGAAATTCAGAGCGTGTTTTTGAATCGCTCTCGCTATCTGTGCTTCAAACCTTAATGCACTAGTGTCTATTTTGATTGTCCTTGCAGATCTCTGTAAGATCTTCCTAATCTGTCACCCATCTACGGCATCTTTGGTTTTCAGGTCAACTGATACTGACGTACGCCAAAAGAAGAAGTACCAGCCGTTAGATAGTATTTTGACAGTTCTAGAAGATAGACGATTACTTATATATAGTCTGACATTATAAAGTACGCATTTTCGTCCAGTTTAACCTTCCAGCCAGTCATAACGGAATTCATTACGGAAGGAATCCTATGTGACAAAAGATCAGATCTCGAACATATTTTAACCATGCGTAGTCCATTGATTTGTACGACAATATCTATTTTAGTCGGAAACTTGACGGAAAGTGGAGCATACACATAGTTACATGGTAGAATGTCGCTACAAAGTTACTTTTCTTTAAGTCATCTCCGATTGTATGCTACTGTTTGATTTTGGGTAGGGTCGATTATGAAGTGCTGCAGTATTTTCATAGCAAAATTCATAGCGTTTATCAAGGGGGTAGTGAAGAATATTGGAAAAACGTCGAAGATCCTTCCTAATCATATGATACAGTCGAACTGAAGGGGCAAATCGCTCGTGCGAAGCTTCACCACTAGGCAGAAATTGTCGCGTCTATAAATGTTGCATATACACAAAAAGCGACGGATAAGTCACTTGGGTATGCATTCGAATTGCTCGATGAGCAAAAAAGCAGCGAACCCTCAAAGTGATAGATTTATCGGGAACTGCAAACAGAGATTATCTAAATTAGATAGAATGATTTACCTTCAAAGTGGCACACATGCATCTTTGGAAGGCAAGCTCCAGTTGGTCTTATCAGAAGAAAAGTCTGTAATAACTTCCTTTCCGATAGTGAATGCAGGATTTTCTCTCAGTGTAAACGTACTCTTTTCTTCACGTCGAACTTATTCCCTTATAATCTATCTTACCCTCCGCCAAACCCTTCGTTGGCTCTTTTCTGGATCGCTGAGCGGGATCCTACGTATTCCTACATTAGTTATTCTCGTAGCTGCGTCTTGTCATCACTTCCAATTACGACTCATGTATTGTCTACGGACTTACATTTATTCCGATATATTGTTTCCTTTGTTAAGCAAATTCGCTCATTCAACAAAGTCATGTACCTTGTTTTGCTACGGATAAAGCCACATTTATTTTTTCGAATCACGAAAGGACTAATTGTTCATTGCTTTTCATACGCAAATTCATTTGCTTTTGTTGACGCAGCGTATATTACCTTAGCTGAGCCTCCTGCAACATTCACTGACAAAAGATATCCAGCGCGACCTTCTACAAAAATCAAGCCGCTTTGGCGCCTTTCTTTTTTCGATGTTCGTATCCTTATCGTCTTCTTTCGTTATCTCTCTCTCTCTCTCTCTCACTTTCATTTTTTCTCTGTAGCTAAAAGGGATACTCTCTATCTCGTCTGCTAGTAGCTTAGCCCAATAAAAGCAGGCAGACCAGACATCGCTGTCCATTCGCAAAAAGATGACTTGCACCGGCAACCACTACCGCCCATAGGTGCTCGCCGTTTTAGCCATTATCGCTTGGCTTGCCGGAGGGCACGACGGAGGCTGGGATGGGGGTGTAGCCAATTGAGCTGGTTTGGGGAGGTGTGCAATAAAAATGCAAATTAAATAGTTTTTGCTTTCCTTCGAGATCCAGCTTTCGACCGCTAGCCGAAGGCCGGAACCAGCTTTTTCTCGCCCGTACTCTCTCTCTTTCTGTGGCAACGTTTTGCTCTCGGGCTGTTGTGTATGCTCATGCATCTGTGGGCGTGTGTATGTATGTGTGTGCGCGTATTTCTTCTGTGTGTCTACCTATACGCCTAAGAACGGGAGATCGTGTTTGGAACGACAGGCCAGCCCGTTGGCCGTCCCTCTGGGTCAGGTTGCTATTTGGGTTTCTTCCGAAGAATCTGTAACGATTTTAGTTTGGGCTGTACATCGCCAAGGCGCCGAGGTTTAGTGAGTGCCGGTTGACATAAAGAGAAGAAGGGCAAACTCGGCAGCGGCTGTGTGCTGAAATACATAGCAAAAAAGCCATTGCTGATGAGGAAGTTGTTACGTCGAAGGCGCCGTCAAATACTTCACGGTGAAGATATGAACTTTAGGAAGATATTTTAAGAAAAGAGATTAGCTTAGATTGATGTGTATACTGGCTCTCGCAGTATCTGCGTTTAAGTAAACAACGTTTATAACGTGTCAACATTCAACGCAGACCTATAATGGTGGTTCATCTTGCAGGATTGTCCATAGAGATGCATAGTATAGCTCTGGACAGTTTGATAGAATTTTTAACTTCATGCTACAGACCAGCATTTTATCCCTTATAATAGATAATTTTGGTTTCTATGAGGTTATGCTGACATTGGACAGACAGTTATGAGTGCAGAGAGTTTATCCTGCCTGGATAACGGCAGAGTAAATTACATTTGAGGGAATATTTGCATACAATTCGAGAAAAAATATCGCTATGTAAAAACAAAATATCCGACACACTGATCCGAAGTTGGGTTGTCCACCTTGCCTTAGATCAACGAGATTTTGTCAATTACGTTGCCTGATAACACTTTGCTCAATATAAAATTTCCTGAAACGATTATGATAATTTATAGCCCTTTCTGGTAGCCATTTTGCCTGCGTAGAAGTGGGTTATCCTTACTATACTAGCTGTTGCTTGTACAACTAATATCCGTGCGATCAATCCGAAATGTCGATTAGTATCTTTCGCGGGGTTAATCCATTTCGGATAAATCATATGAATCATGATAATTATGCAACCATCTTCCGATCTTCTCTGCTTACTGCCGACCCTCTTTACTAGCCGCATTGCCATCCTGTTAGGTATCTTACTGAGGATATTTTCTGTTGCCTCGCCGCTTCTTCTGCTGCTTACTCTTTCCACTAAGCTCCTCCTTGCTGAAAGTCCTGTTTAGCCTCGAACCCATGCACCAGTTTCAACTCGCATAAGCCATCACAGTAGCATAACTACACGTTGCCTAACCTTGAAACAAAAATGGCTTAAGCATCCAAGTCTGGTGCCGGGTTCCCGTCTTGAAAGCTTCATTCGCCGAAGGCCTAGCCGACCTCCGAGTGGCTGAACTGGTCCCAACCCCCAGAATTTTCCGTGGAATGTATTTTGTACCCGAGCACCAACAGTTAGTAGAAGGGTCGTTCTACCACAAGCAAACCGCACAGGCGAGTGAAGTGAGTCTTTTCATTCTAACCATTTTCCAACCTTAGATCTCTCTCTCTCTCTCTATCGCTTCCACACCTCTTCCACGTTTCGGAACTTCGCCGAAATAGAGAACGACAGAGGGCAAAATGGAGAGGGACGTGTGGTTCAGAGCTCTACGAAGCGAAGCGGAAGGCTCTCCCGTTTATCCGACAGTGGCCAACGACTGACGCCGTACAACTAGTTCTCTTCTGCTGTTCACCGGACGCGCGCTATCCCTTTTATCTCTTTTCGACATAACCCGGTTCCAGGTCCACCAAAGTCCCAAAACCAGCTTCTCCGGCATGACCCGCGGTTCCCCAGCCTTGCCTCTTTCCCGAGGGCTCAACTACGGTTCTCGAACAGCAGAAGCGAGGGCTGTCTCAGCATCAGCAAAGGCCTAGTTGTTATGCATAGCATGTTGCCTTCGCATGGTCTACCCTGTTCCGCACTCCTCCAGTCAAAGCTAATGGCGGTAGCTGCAGCGGCGGTCTGTTCCTCAAGCAAACGAGGAATACGATGGCATAAAGATAAATTCTTTAGGATTTTACGTACACAGGCAAGCTACTTTCGACCAGCCGGCCCCTCGGCCTCCGGCCTGCCTGCCCGCTTGCTTGGTTCAGCCGTACATCGCCTATGCTCATTTCTTCGTTGTCTCTTGGCCCTTTTCTGTTCAACAAGGCTGGACGCGAACGGCAAATGCGGTCAGCACAAAGGCTACGATAGAGAGCATATGTTTGAAAAGTTTTAAATTCCCTTTCTATTGCCCCTGCCTTTCCTCTCTCTGGCACCCCATTTTAGTCCAATATCTTCTTCGTCTTCCCCGCACTCTACTCTCAGCTATAAAGCACATGACGCCTAGCCTCATCCCGTGCATGTATGTTTTGGAAACGACCAACTAACGACAGCATGGAAGCAACCCGTGAGAAAAAGAGATGGCTAGAGTGACGAAGACGAAAAGCACTACAGAAAAGAGAGGGCAAAGGCAGGGAGTTCAAGACTAAGAGCTAAAAGACTAAGAAAAAAATAGAAATAACAAATAAACATAATCCTCTTGCTAGGGTAACACGGGGCGCATAAACTCTCACTCGTGGCCGCAGCCGGGATGCTGATACTAACCCTAACGCGTCGCTTGCGCCGACAGCTACCACCAGCTTTTCAATAGTGTTCAAATAATAGTGTTTATACTCATTTAAATTCTAGGACAGTCTGAAACATTTACACCTAACATACAGTTGTTAAATATGTGTCTTATAAATGTCTGCTTTCTCTCTCTATGTAATACCGAATGTGTGTCTGAGACATTTTTGTACA
This sequence comes from Varroa destructor, assembly GCF_002443255.2. Lineage (NCBI taxonomy): Eukaryota > Metazoa > Arthropoda > Arachnida > Mesostigmata > Varroidae > Varroa > Varroa destructor. Next base: position 33,819,538 of record NW_019211457.1, read on the forward strand.
TATTTATATAGAAGTCTTCAGCACACGCTGTGTTTCTAAAGAAGCAGGCACGAATACCCATGTACACGGATCGCCTTGTCTGGAAATGTGATCGATATATTTCGAATCCTATACTCAAAACAACGGAGAATGTAAATGAAGCTCACGGCAAATAAAGTATGATGATACAGTGCTTTTAGATGAGGCAGTAATTCTGCTTGGCTAACAAGCGAAGGACAAAAGGGCAAAAAACATTTCCTGCGCCTAATAATTACTAACGCGCACCTGTTACAGCTTCAATAAAACATTTAGTTTTTTTTGTTTGGTGATTGACATTGTAGTTTCTCGGGGAAAAGTTGAATACATCTGGGAGGTCCTTGTAGAGGCTTCATCTTCAGGGTTGGTTGGCTTACCAAGCTCGGAGTAAAAAGGAAAGCGCCCAACGCTTGCCTCAGTGGCTAGTTTTATCTAGATCTTTATTGATACAAAGATTACTGACAAGTACTTGATAATTGACGCTAGTACAGATATCAGAAGTGTACATAGTATTTACCGATGCCTGATAGTTATTTACCAAGTGTTTAATTGAGAGCATTTTTTAGATGCTACATGTTAGGATTATGATGATTCTATTGTTTATATTTGGAAACATGAAAATTTCAGACATAAGATAAACATGTATGATACGCCTTTACAATAAAACACATGAAGACTGTATATACACAGCATCCGGCAAATTTCTTCATTTTTTCCAAACGCCAAATTGTATAAATTACATTTAAATACTCATTTCTGTTTAAGTAGTCCGAACGCAGGCAAATTAAATATATAACATCTATACCTACGCTGTACTTATTTTAACTTACACTTATTTTAATATAGAAAATCCGCTCCTTTTTTGATGAAAGAGACTTTGAAATAAGCACACATAGAAAGCCCATTACGTTCGACAAAACAAACAAAGATAAACACCGCACGGGCGACAGATCCTGTCTAAAAGACGATACTTGAAATGATCAGGGTGGTGGGCGATCGTCTGAGGCAGAAAAAATGACAAAGAAAAATGTCACGCGCAAGCAACGGAATAAAGGATCTGCCTTTTGGTCGAAGACCGTATTCATGAAGTCATCTCACAGCCCAGCTAGGAGATCTGGCTCGATGCTAGTGGCCACCAGCAGTATCCAGAGATGAAAGCACGTTTTGAAAACGAAATATGGCCTGGCAAAAACTTGAAGAAAAAAGAAGACAAAGCGAAGCTCTTTATTCTCAATTTAAGTAAATGTGGCTATTGTCGAAGAGCCTAGAAGTCCAGCAAAACTTGACATAACACTCGCCGTTGTGTTATTGTGACAGATTCGTTGCACCGTGTGCCCATCTTCGTACATCGTAAAACGTGTTCGAGTGGTGTGTCTTTATAGAGTCTATTGGACGACCGGTCTGGACTTCATGTACCTGTAAGTTAATGAGAACGGGTAAGTTTTAACTTTATATCTATGAACAACATATCCGATTGACTGAATCCTCAAAATGGATTGTTTGCCACAATTACTAGTTACCATTGTGCGAGTTGGACGCATTTGATTCCTCTTAACGCTTTTTTTTTGGATCTGGCTTTTCGTGACTACTAGTATTAAATGAACAAACTAAGCCTGAATGTACCTTTCAAGTTCTTATAACACAATTTCCCACCATCACATAGTTATATTCTGAGTGCTGCTTGCTTAGCTGGGGCAAAGTTTCCACTAAAATTCTCGATTGAGGTACTCCCAGCTTAAATGGCTCTTTCTGTCTATCTCTGACGGTTTGGGAACTACATTATTCTTAAACGGCTTTTACGTTTGCTTTACTCTATTCTATTATCTCCGCAGTTTTGTTTTCTTTTTATTGAGTCACGACAATTTCTCGACGTCATCCGTAGTAAACCGCGCTTCTGTCTTGTAGCACAAAAAGCGTTGATCCACTAGTTACTGCTCCTTTATCGCTAATAGCGTTGCTTCAGGGGTTTGCGATGGGACGCTCTAGGAGATCTATGGGTCTGCAGGGTGGCGGCCGGTGATCGTAAACTACTGAGGGTCAACAGATGAAGAGCAAAACGAGAAGCGAAGAAAGGGAAGAGGAGGACATGCAGATAACAAATCACATTATAAATACTATAGCTACTGTTGACTGTAGTGGATCCCGCTGCTAGCTATGTTGCATAGGACATTGTGCGTGCATAAAAATTCATGTAATTTCGTTTGTATCACTATGAACGGAGACACGACCGTTCGGTCTCCAGTTCGTCTGCCTGTTACCCGAGCTATATGTAAGAAACACGGGAGAAGATGACTTGCCACAGCCACCACCATCACTGATCTGATCCACTCTCCTTCGACCAGTGACCCCCACAAACTTCTTTTCGTTCTTTCTGTAAGTGTCAGAGAAAGAAAAAGTTTTCAGCTTTGCCGGTCGTCGACCGGGCTTGCTCGGGAGAGTGGGGTCTATTCCTCTGCTGCCATAACCTCTATACGGTGCCGCCTTTGTCGACATTGCCCTTGCCGTAGCCGGCTTCCACCAGTCACCGCTTTTGCCTTCTTCAAGACTGGCCAAGTAATAGAAACATGGCTGGGCCTGGCAGTCAGCTAGCCCCTGAGTTGTTTGCCTGAGGGTATATTTATTATGAGTGGGTGTTCTTTGCGTAATAGAATAAGTGAGAATAGATTTTATTTTAAGAATAGCAACGACACGAGATGGCCGCACTTCTCTCGGAGCCACCGCATCCTTCCGAATTCCCTCAGCCCCCAGCTTGCTGCACATTGCGCGCTCTTTATCTTTTCAGTGCACATTCTTCACTTATCTCTCGCTGCCAATTCCGAAGTAGTGGACCCCCATTACCCATATAGAAAGTGCGGTGAAATTGCCGAGGGCATTCTATGACGACAAAAGCAGGAGCGACGAAAAGTCGCATCTAGGGGCTCTATATCAGCGGCCTCGGCCTCGGCAAGTCTCAGAGATGAACGTGGTTTACCTTGAGACTCAGGTGGCCGTTGTTCGAACTGGTTACTGGGCGAGCCCAGATGTGATATGTTTCTGAGTCGATTTGGATTCACGATGGGATTCATGGGTTGACATGAAAATATAGAATACTAAAACCTGCTGGGGGTGACATCATGCAGCGCAAAGGGTTCTATAAAATTCAGGCTTATTGTAGGGTTACTCCGTTACCACAGTTGCTCTTTTTAGTGAGCGAAGTAGGTATTTTTAAATGCTGTTGCCGTTGTTGCAACGATGGATGTTTGAGCTTCCACCGTCGTACCCACTGCTGTGAATGGATTGGCGGAAAAAGGTGGATACGAGGCTTAGCCAAGGCTTTTTTCGTTACTGTTTACATTAATCACCTTTACACAACCTCAATGCTTGGAGCTCTACGTCCGGCGCAGTCGTTAGGCGTTCCATTGAACGGCTGATTCTCAGCGCGAAACGGATTGTGTCTATCCTTGAATTCCAATCCTTGTCTCTAATATTAGCACGCAAATACATTTACCCACGAAACCATCACGAGCACACATTTAAAGAACCTGTAGACAGTATACCTAATATTGATTCGTGTCAACGAGTGCTTGCGATATGCGATGCGTGAATGTCGTAATTTGCTTCCTTATCCTCACAAAGAAGCAAGCTACGAGCTAGTCTTGGCCTGAGCAGAAAAGGCAACAAAGGGTACATCTATCCGCTTTACTGGCTTGTTGTAGCGATTAGTTGTCTGATTCGTGTGAGCAAATCAACAGAGCTCTGTTATTTCCAGAATTATGCAATTTTTTCTAACTAGAGAAAAATCTAAAGATGAGATTAGATGCGTACCAGCTGTCGATGCTCACGTAGAGGATGAGCTGACCGCCCCTAAGCCTTTCAGTAAACTGCCCAAGCGGATCGATAGAAACCAGCCTGTCACGTAAAACACTAGAAAAAAGGTCTTATTTTCGCTGCTGTTACACAAGAGTCAAGTATCAAATCAGATCAGGAATAATGCGGCTTATGCAGTAACTAATTCAGTTCTTACGATAAGATATAGATCTTTCGAACTCTACTGCAATGTGCTATTCTGTAGGTCAATTCTAACACACCTGTTACCTTCTCTTATCAATTAAGGGCTGTGACACTCATCAATTAAAAATAATTATTTCGGATTTTTACATCGGATGATTTCTACTATTTCGAACGTTTCTATTTGAAAATTTCTGCATTGCTACAGATGGGTCTCGGCTGAGCGATTGTAGGGACCGCCATCCCACCTAGTGCTGAGAAGTTGTTTGTTTGCTTCCCTCTGGTTTTGTCGGCATATTGGCAGTGTTTTTTTCCTTAACCTTCAGTGCAGGTCTAATATATTATACGTACGATTTAAATCGTTGCACGTCAACGTATTTGTGTCTCTCTGTGCAGCAACTTCGCAACGCGGAGATCTTTTGCATCACATTGCTTTGCACCCTTCATGAAGTAAATGTGTTCCTTCAATGCTCTGATCTCAGCTGAGAGCGAAAACAGACTCGAATATAACTGATCGCCTCAATTCTTTTATCACGTATTATCATTTGTTTTCCTATTGATACAAATACGTTAATAATTACAACTTCAGAAACGATTTCATTTAACTAGACTCCACTATGCGCCCGATATGTGTTTACTGCCATTCTAGTTAAACCACTGTCGGTAGAAAGTCGTTTAACTATAAAAAAAAAAAAAAAAAAAAAAGGAAATATGTTATACTCTGCGCGAAATTTGATGATAACAATGTTTATTTGATTCTGTAACATGTCAAGTATCTAATTCAGCTTCTATCATCGCCACCGTATGCCTTAATTTTTAATTTTCCATGTAAATTTTTTTCATTTGCTTTATTAGAATTGCCTATAAGAAAAATTGCTGACTGAAAACGGCGTCCGTGAATACGAATTAGGAGTAATCCTAACTCGAAGTGCGGGCAGTTTCCGGACTACCTGCTTCTACGTTCTCGGCCTACAACAAATAAGCTCTTTCGGTAAATTCGTACGATATCGTACAGCGTAAAAGCCGTCAAGGGACTGGTCCTGAATTTAGCAGTAAATTTTTCTAATTTTACTTATTTCGTGATTTTTTAGATCACATGTCAACTTGAGGCGTCCACCTTACTTGAATAGGGAATAGTAGACACGAATAGCGCAAGTTATATAACAGTTTATTTATTATGAGTATCTAGAGCATCATGTCTCTAGAAAATGTGAGGGCCAATAATCTGTTTTTCCTGATACAGTACGCTTTCTCGTATCAACTTTGTGCCATCGCTGGAAATTATTGATGACAAATGACAACGTCGTTAATTGTCTCATTTCTAATTCCCGATTAATACCCAACATATATATATATATATATATATATATGTATATGTATGCGCGACATCCACTCCTCCCGAAACGGACGCTACCTGCGACGTTTCCTGTGGGCTCGTCCTTTGATCGGTTTATATTTTCGTTTATGTCTACTTTTTTTCCTGCTGCTAAATATCGCTACCTCGCCAGACGACAAAATCAATCCTTTTATGTATATGTATTTAACTTCACCATTTTATCTCTTGTAGTAACTATTCAAGATGTTGGCAGCGGGGTAACTAATCGTTCCATGAATACAGTTTTTTTTTTCCAAACGAACCCGACGCTGTGCAAGAGAAGATTCTTTTTAAGCCGTCTGGAGCATCGTTATATGTTGTTGTTTGCGGCCTACTTTTACGCTACGTCCCTGTACACATCCTAGCGGACCCTGGCACCGACGTCGGATTATTTGTATAACAACAACAATGGCATCGATGGCACGAACACCACCCGGGCTAGGACCTGAAACTCGGCAGGCCCACTCGTTGGCGCCAGCCATCTTAAGCAAGTTTCTTGCTTTCGACAATTCTTTCTCGAGGGCATGTCCTCATTTGCGCTTAACCCGGCCTGCTTCTTTGCCTCTTCCTCGTTCCGCTGGTTTCTTCTGATCAGAACCAGTTCCCCGACTTTTTGCGGGCGAACGACTACGAGCCTCTACGTACTCGGGGTTACTCCCGAGCGGTCTGAACCAGTCACAGCCGTCAGTAATTAATGCTTCCTGGCGGATAGTGTTGGGCCTGCCCGAAGGACCTCTGCAGCTGGCGCAGCTACGGGCTTGACTATTTGCGCCTAGATGTATTTAGCTTATCTGTATAGCACTGCTCGTTGTTATTGTCGTCTGGCTGTTGTTTAATTAAGACGCACTTTATTTTAGCTCGACTCGATTGCTCTTTAGCCTCAGTAAGCGGCTAGGCGTCCAGACATCGACTTACAACAAGGAAGTTACCGTTTCTGACTGTGTCCACTACCGCGACTTCTTTTCTTATCGCTCCCACCTTTGTCTCTCTGCTATGGCCTATTGCAGCTCCACGGGCACCTGCTCGCGTGCCATCGTCCTCTGCACGCCTACTTGTCTACCGGCTTCACTGTTGTTAAGGCTACAGTTGTTCGGCTAACCCGCACGAAATATACAGAATTCGTATTCGTCACGATCTCATGAAATAGCAAGAGCGGGAAACGAGAGAGTATTAATGCAGTTTCGATGAACGATGTTTTCTTCCTCCGCACGACAACAACCAGTCTCCTTCTGCACACAGTACATTCATTTCTTGGCAGCGCTTTGCCTGTGCTGGCTTTTTCCGTTCAATAGGCCTACGGCGCCGCTCCACTTTCATCGTTTACAGTCTCATGTTCCTAAGCGAGAGACAGGCGAATGACAGGAAAGTAAGGAAGATTATATATAGATATATACAGGGGCAAAGAGAGGAAAAGTGGTTGCACGGACTCTAATTACGTCTTTGGGTTTCTTGCTCGCCTGTCTGACTATCCATCCGTATTGTATAGAGCCATGGGGTAGTGGGTAGCCATGGGCGATTGCCAGCAAACAAACAATTATGGCCACTCCACTATTTAGCAGAGTCGGGCTGTCTGGGAAAGGTGGGGACCGGTTCCGATTGGCCTCTTTTGTAGAAACTTCTGGGGTAGCTGTACGAGACAGGTTACGGCAACCACTGTCGCCGTCGTACTGGAGCCGTAACATTCATTTGCGGTTTGTCGCTTATCGACTTCGTCCGCTGCTTCCCTGCAGAAAACGTGAACGAGTGTTTAGCTGTGGTCAGGAAAATCAGCCGCATAAAGTAACCAGCTGGCAACGATCTGCACTTCGGCGTCAGATCTGCCGTTGCTATGTGAGGCAGTGAAGATCTGCGTTACTACGAAAAGGTTGCCGTTTATTTTTTTGGCGTACTACGATCTGAGCACGGTACAAACATGCGTACACATATAGCATCACTCAGCACATACAAGGCCACAAATGTAATTATTACTTAGATTATGGTAAAGCTAAAGAGACGCAATTACGTAAGAGTGTCACTAATAAATTTCAACCGGCCTCGCTGATATATATCTTAATGTGGTACTACTGTTAATTTCGTTTTCACTTAGAGATTTAGATTCCTATGTCTTAAAAGGCTTTTGCTCGAGTCTGCTTGCTCATAACGGCATGCCAGGACCCATACAGCTACTGTATTTGTACTGTTTACGTTGCTTTTTAATCCGTCAACCAAAACTGGTAGGCGAGGATTGGAGGTAAAGTGTGGTCGCTGAGAGGGTTATTGTGGATGCTCGACGAGATTTACGACAGGGGAGCCTGTTTTGCTGCTGACACTAGCCAGGGGTCGTATTCCCGTCCGTGGGTGCAGCGGGAGAACGGCAAGGCAAAGCAGGGGGAGTTAGAAAGAATGGGGCTGGCCCACAGATGGGGGTTGTCGATGAACCCTGCCCGGATTCGAATAGCCATTGATACATATACGCAATTTACAATGCCTGTCTTGTATGTGCAGTGCCTTACGGTCATCGTTGCCTACACAGTGAAGCAAAAAAATAGTATTTTCATGTGTATATATATACTCTAACTCAACTTATATATAAGATGAGTTAGAGGGTAGAAACGCTAGTTTGCTTCAGTCCTTATTGCCCTATACAGCTGGCCACTCAATTCTGCTACAGGTCTCTCTGCTACTGCTGTTGTTGCAGTAGCCCTCTACAACGCTTGTAACGACTGCTCTCAACACAGCGGGTCAAGGAAAACCAGATCGTACCGAAGCGGTCCACGCGTCAAGAACGCTGCGGCAGCACCACCATCGGCATAGCTGGTGCTGCTTTTGCCCTGACGGATTCACCCAAGTGGCAAATCTTTGTTCGGCGTGGCCGTTCTGGCCTGACTCTATTGTACTGTACTTTGCCAGCACAGATACTAGCGATACCGCAGAAGAGTGCAAGGCAAAGAAAACGGTCTTGGACTACTCCGTCTTTCTCTTCGTCGTCGGCGTTTAACGCATCCAACTTTTTTAGTTCTACAAGTAAGACCGTCACAGCAGCACTGGCACCGACAGCGTTCAGTCAGTTAGTGAGCTCACTTTGCCACTAGCTGTCTCATCGTCACTGTAAGTGGTGTGGCCGAACGGCCTAGGCTTCGAGCCACCTTCAATAGCAGCAACGGGGGCGACAGCAGCAACAGCAGAGGAAAAAAAGGGAGCAGGGGAAAGATAAAGCAACCGCCGCAGCCGACGCTTCCTCTTGGTCATCTTTTGGGGGGAATGGCCCGTCAGTGCAAGAAGAAGGCGTGGGGTTCTAGCCCGGCTCCGCACGAACGGTTACTGCCAAGAGGCATTGGTAAGCAGTTTTTGGCAACGCTTGGTCGAGCGGCGTGGCAAACAGCGTCTTGGCTTCGTGCACAACGGCCAAAAGAGCCCTGGCGGCAGGGCCAATCGCCAGATTGATAGCTAGATGCCCGTTTTCTTGTCTACCCGCCCACAATGAGTCTAGCTGAACTGGGTCGAGCGATGTGCGAGAGTTGGCTCGGCTTGGCTTGGCTTGGGCGAGGCTGCAAGAAGAAGGCAAGTCGATTTGCGGACACATGAAAGCACATAAGCGCGGATGAAAGGACAATTTCAGGACTTTCAGACAGCAGCAGCAGCAGGCGTTTGGTGCCCTTTGAAAGCACGGTAAGTCGCGAGTGGATCATTGTGTTGTGAACGCTGGCCACCCAACGACTAGAACGGCTAAGCATGACCGTTCAGCGAAACTAGGAGTAAGCAAGAAGTACGGCTGGTTGTTCGAGTTATAGCTTCGGCTGCAATTTAGACTTGTTGCTATTTCTTTTGTACCGCACGCTTAATTGACACAAGATGGTATATTTTGTTCTCGCAAAATCCACAGAAACTAATAGTTCAATAAAAAGAACCTCTTAATATCAATAATGCTGATGTGTGCATCGCCTTTGCATTTGTTATTCTAATATGCCATGACGATACCAGGAATGAGGAAATAAAAATCCTGTTTGTTTTTATAAAGTAGTATAAATCTAGGTAATAAACTCATTGAACTGATTCAGCGATAAGAAGGACGTCGATACCTGCAGATAGCTAATTGTTGCCAACGCCGTAACTGTTTCTCCGAACATGGGCAAACGAAGTTTGCGCGGCGACACACTAAATACTTAATGTTACAGTTTAACTTCTCTATAGTTCCGTCGGTTTTCTCTAGATCTATACGAATTGATTACTGTAAACGAATGTCTTAATCGATATGATGAACTGACGACAGAACCGCTTCCGTCAGCCTAAATAAAGTCTGTGACCGCCATGCTACCGGTACATGATACCGGCAGTATACATTTAATGAACCGAAACGCATCATGTATAGGATTCTTTTGAGGTATATTGAAATTCTATTGATAATATACGTCCTACAAACAAACGTTTGGCGTACGTACTTGAAAGGAAATATATACAATGAACAAGTATATTCATATGTTGAATTTTGGAAAGCGATGTATCATTATTACTGACCAACATGTGATACAGGTCAGTTTTTGGGAGCAATGCCAGCTAGGACACTTGACCTTGATTCAAATAGGACTTATCACAAAACAAATTCTTCCCAACTGGTGTTTCTCAAATACAATAATGATAACTAATGAAAACCATACATCGACTGATGATTATCTGCTGCGTTTCTGTTCGATTTGAAAGTAAAGCTGAGACTTCGTTATGGAGTTCCGCTTATTTTCACATTGATAGATCATTCAACAAGATTTGCACCTGATTCAAGTCATGTATGTGTGCGTGTATGGGAGATTTAGAGTCTGAAGTCGAGTTCTATTGGCTCTACGGCATAACTACTTTAGATGATGAGCGGCCAGCAACGCTTTTGACTGTCTCGAGTGAACGGTGCGGCCTCCAAGAGTACCTTCAAAAGGCCGAATTACTTAAAATGGATGTGGCGATAACGTCGAAGATGAAATCGTAAAAGATGGGGAGATGATGCTAGATGGGATGTGGCCTAGTGGCCGGAAAACGCAGTCGCGGCAGAAAGGCAAGAAAAAGAAAGAAAAACCAGTATGGTTCGGGCTGACATGGTGTGCAGCACGAAGGGTTGCGTAAACGTTGCCGCATTGTGTATTGTCAGTCTGTGGATAGCAGTTCGTCGTTTCAGCGAGGGGCAGCAGTAGGGAGTAGGTTAATGGCGTAGGCGTCAGCTTTCGGTCGACTGGGCAACTCAGCGAACCTACGAGCTCTCTTCTCGGCAAATCCACCTCTTTCTAGACGATCATGTCATCCGTCACCGATGCAATAAACCATGAAGCAGAATATCGACGTTAAGCACGCTCTCTCTTTTTGCACATATATATACCTTGTCCGTATTCGCCAACGCCATTCGGTCCTGAACGGAATTGGCGCCGGTATGAATAACGGCTTGCGTTACTGCCGAGACTCATCGGGCGCCGTTCAAATAACAAGCTTTGTCTGTCTCCATCCTTTTATACAATATAGAGAGAGAGAAAAAACCGACGCGACTATAGTTGTGGAGCAGTTCTGCTTTATACGCAAGGACACCGAGGTTCAGGCGGCAGCCGCCACCTTACCATCATACTGCTCATGAGTATTAGCACGTTTTCTATGTTGACAACCTTCTAGAATTCGCAGGTTGTGGCCATCTTTGCTCTTTTCAGAAATCCGACAATACGGAAAGGAGTGGCATGTATCTTCTTCTTTTACAGGTCATTGGCCTGATTTAGTGTGAGCATCCATGTGGACGACCTGTTGTGCTATGGGAATTAACTAAAGTCACCCCTAGTACGGTCAAAAGTTATATTAAGCTGCGTTTTGATCAGCACTCACGCTCCAACGGAAAAGTGGCGATTGAACTATACGGCATTATGGTGCTCTTTCAAACGCGTCTCCGTCCGAAGCAGGTTTGGCCAGTCGCATTGAACGCCATTGACTGGTTGTCAGGGGTATAGGGAATCCCATCGTTAACAGTCTACAGCGATCTGGCAACGGGATTAGGGAGACGGCACTCTTATTCACAGCAGACCCGGCAGATTTTAACAATTGATCAATTCGTCTTTTTGCATCTTCTCGCAAGAAAATCTCTAATTTTTTCTACCGTATTTTAGTGGCCGTAGTACCGTTGGCCAACCTTGCTACAAAACGTCACGTTTCAGCACTACTTGAATTGCCAGAGTACTGTTTTAACTTTTACCCTTGGCTATTAGTACTTTTCTTTTAAAAAGTGAAAAGTAGAATAGAAAATAAAACAAATTATTAGAATATCATTTAGTATACCTGACTATCATATACTTATTGTTCATTGTGATACGACAGGACGTCAACGTTGGCTCTTTACAAAACTCTATTTACAGTTAACGATAAAATCTTCATTGCGTTTTCGAGCACAAAAAGATTCACCTATGAACTTTCCGTTATGTTTTCGTTCCAAAGGTAGCTACTTCGAATTGATCATCAATAGCTGCTTTGGAAAATACTGCTTGAACATGCTGCGGAGGTACTATTTGGACGATTTTACTGGTCGACAGCAGCATAACCCTACTATTGGATTACCGTGTACAGAGGCATAGTTGCTTGATAATGATCCGACACCACTGAAGTTCTTGTTTGCCAGTCGTACTGATCATCTGTCAGATACCTACGGCAAATAGCCGGTGTCGTTAGATATCATTCGACACTCTAATATATCGATACGTATATTTTCTAGGTAATGATAAATAATTTAGTTTTAGTCATGAGAAACGCGCGAATATTCTGTATGTAGCTTTTTATAAACATATGTTGGAATTGGAAAAAGTACGATGCGCTTTACAGTTACTGTTGTCTCTACTCTGATACACTCTATAGATTCAGCCAATGAGTTCCGCGACTCATGTACAGGCGTGAAATGAACGTGACCATCTACCAGAATCGTTATTCGAGCGGTTTTATCATTCGAAATTAGAATCGTTACCGCAGTGGATTACACTCCGGGAGACCTTTGTGGCACAGCATCATCTTGCATCTTTGACTCGATAAAATAAGCATGCATGACCTTGCACGGTGAAAGGCCAGATAGGGCCGAAGCTGTCGGCCGTCTCCCTTTGTAGTCGGATGACTATCACCGCTATATATAACGGACTTCGTTTGCCCGGAGCAAAATTTTTTCTTAGTATCCATGATATATATATATATATATATCATGGATATTTTTTAAAGTAGAAACGGTTCTGAGTGTGGCTTGCTTTTTATTTCTTAAATATTTCTTTAAAATTTAATTGGTAATTTATTAAAATTTAGAATAGAACGTACCTCATCGTTAAGATATTTCGGTATTGGACCACGGCATCCGCTTAATGTATGAAATTGCATAGTATGTTATATTTTCCCTAGAGATCGAACGGCACGTAAAATGTATTACACAACAACAGGATGGAACCTAACCCATTTGTTAGGTACCATTCTTCGCAGTGCATTACTATATGCCGTTGACGGACGCTATTTAAATACAATGCATTGATAATAAAATAAGGTAAAAATATTGCGACTGGGCTTGCTTTAATACAACTATCACGAATACATCCAGTTTTAAGTTCAATGTTCAAAGTTTAATGCAAGTTTTAAATCATTTAATACTGATATAGCAGAAATTCTTCCAAGACGTTCTGGAATTAAACAAAAAATCTCTAAATATATGTTGCAAGAGGAACGTGTTCCTCATCCATTTCAGAAAGCAAAAGGAAGCCTAAAAATCGATACCTTCCCAACGAAGTTAATAACATATGAGTGCATAACAAACACACAGCAGAAGTCAATAGTACACAGGGAAAACTTCAAAAAACTCATTGTGAAAAAAATAGAAAATGCAAGGAGTACATGTATATTATGCTTTAACTACGCGCCGCTAGTAGATGATGTGTGCCTGCTAAATTTTTAGAAACTTATTAGTAAAAACTGGTCGGGGCTACCCTAGCTGAAATGAATATAAAAAAAAACATTTTGTAAATCTCGAAAATTTTATTTATCGAAGGCCACAGGTCTGCGGAAATTCATCGAAGACTGATGAGAACATTGGATAACGAGGACTTAAGTGAAAGCGCAGTACATGGATGGTGCAAGAACGGAGATTGTAAAGTTCAGGGCCACTAAGGAGGTGACCGGATCTCGGAGCCTGAAGGACAAAAACACATCGCCCTAATCGAGAAGGCTTATCACAGCCTTAAAGCAGAGCCTAGACTCTAAAAATTCTGTAGATCAATCAGGTATTTGCGACTGGCATTTCACATGTAATGTGTTACAGAATTATAAACCAAATACAGAAACCGAGTAAAAAATTGATCTGGGCTGAATTGATTTAAGGCCAGTTAGAGATGTGTGTGGCGTGTCTTATGAGCAGCTTGCAGAATTTTAATCAACAAAATACCCGCCTGGAAGATCTTGGTCGCCTAGGATGAGGCTTGGTTCAATCTTTACTACGAGCCAGAGAGAGATGAAGCGACGGACACTGCTGTGGAAGGAATTTAAGTTAGGTGGCGGTGTGAAGTAGGCTCGAACGTAAGATCATGGTAGTACTTGCAATAGACATCAGAAGTACCTGCTACTATGAAATTATTACCGAAAATGAAACGATGCGGTTTGTTATTTCGAGTTTCTCAACACACTCCCGAAGTGTCGGCGCGACAATGCCAGCTCTTATCTCCGTACCTCAGTTATTCGTTAAATAAAGCGGACAAATATCTAAATTGGCTTTAGGCCTTTTATCTTAATGCCTTAAAAAGGGGCGACTGATGAGTAAGAATATCTCTATTGATTTTCTTCGACAAGCTATAAGTAAAATAATCGTATAAAGGCTCGCAGCTGTTTTTCTTACGGCACTGAGGCAAGCGTATGAAAAATAAAAGAGAGAGAGAAAAAATCATCATTTTAATCTTCGAAATACTTCGAAAGCTATTCAACTTCAAAGTCCTGTTTGCGATAGCGTAATATTTTCAATCATCGTATTAGTAATATCACCAGACTGACGGGAAATTTAATCGTTCGGTTGAAGCAATCATGCCCCGTAAAACATTTTTTATCCATATAAATACGATAAAATAAAATACTGAAATCCGCAATTGTTAGTTACGTATAGTACGGCCTAAGCGTTGTCCAATCCCATTCTGTTTTACATATGAAAGAAGACCTAGCTGACGTCTTTATTTGCCTAAATGGCCCTGACCGCTTTTTACGTTTTCACGTTTGAAATAATTGTCAACATCTTGTAAAGCTATAAAGTCTTAGTTCAAGACGAAGAAAAAATCATGTTCACAAAATCCCGATTCATTTCTAACGAGCTTAGCTAACATTGCTAAGTTCTGCCTGTTGATCAAACCGAACAAATGAGATAGAACAGTGAATAGGCGCATATTCCAAGGGTGCGCCTATATAGAAGTTGATGCTATCAATTTTGGCAGAAATAGATATTGACGACTGTATATATTGAAAAGTTTTAAGTTTGCTTGCACAAGAACACCTTGCCTCGGTTGCCCCAGTAGACGTTAAAGTATCTATCTGTCAGCTACTTTCTCTTTACCTATATATATGTCAACCCAACCTTGCTTGGTTGATGGCGAGTGAGTCGCTGGAGGAAGAACAGTTTGGCTTCTGTTCCTGGGTCTGTGTCTGCAACATGGCAATCCGCCACTCTTATTCCCGACCTGTTCCTTTCTGGTCAACATGAGATCCGCGCTCTTTTCTCTCGTATACCTCATCTCGCTGGCACAAGGCCTAGTTCACACGACCTCTTCAGTTTGTGCTCTTCCTATGCTACTGCCAGTCCCCTGATGGGCGTTCGTTGAGTCTTCACCTCAGCAGTTTCTACCTATTTTCCCAGCAGTTTCGATCTATCCTCAGTTGTACCCCAACTGAACCCC
The DNA here is from genome assembly GCF_002443255.2 of Varroa destructor. Lineage (NCBI taxonomy): Eukaryota > Metazoa > Arthropoda > Arachnida > Mesostigmata > Varroidae > Varroa > Varroa destructor. The sequence continues at coordinate 33,834,802 of NW_019211457.1, forward strand.
CTCTTTCGGCTCCCAACCTACTAAGGCTGTAACGACCGCCAAGTCTATCAGACCAATTCTAAACTGCTGGTGCGTACCCTGCCGACGAAGAAACCCCAGTCGACATCTCTAGGAGTCCTCAACGCAGCAGACGTGCTATCCACCACTTATCCTTTGTCGCCTTTGCTTGCTCGCTAAAATTAGCTTTCCTTTTGGCTCCTCTTCCTGGCTAGACTCACTGCAAACACTAGAACACTCTCTAACGCAGCCGACACCAAGGAACCCCCACCCACAACTTTACCTCCTACCTACTGACCAGCTGCGTAGCTTAAGGAACGTCAAACCTTAAGGTCTGACGACTGAACACTTCAAGAGTTTCAGTAAAGCCTCTCCAGACACACACATTTACAGATATAGACATACATACTCACTATCAGACTGCACGGCTGTCCTGGGCGCACGACTTCTCCAAACCACTAATACACACACCACCAACATTCTAAGAAATCTCCCGCTACCCCCTTCTATTCTCAAAAGTAGGCACACCATTGATAACCCACGACTGACTAATTGCATGCTTCAAATCCACTTATAGCAGTAGACCTGCCTTTTTTTTTCGTTGACCCCACGCCAATATTAGTCTAGTGTGGTTCGCACAGCTCTGTTGTCGTCTTCAATAGAAAGCATTTTCAAAAGTTCATCAACCCACTTCTGCGACCGTTTACGAATGCAGTTCCGATTACATGCTCAATATGCGTCGGTCTATAGCATATACGGCATAGCCATTAGCAGAAAACTGTAAGAAAACTTGTTGGCGCAACGGTTTGGCCCTATAAGCTTATAATGACGTTGTATATCTGCTAATATGTAATCCACCGGAAAAGAAATGCCGCAGTTATAAGATGTTCACACTTGTGAAAAATACAGGTATATTAACGTGCAGTAGTCGGAGGCTATCTTAAGCTAGTCAGAATATGTTTTGCTTTGATAGCGATCATTTCTGTCTCTCTCTCCCCCTCTGAAGATGGCGGCACAAAATGATGACGATGATAACGACCAGTATTCCTCTGTCGACAAAAATACTGCATTTACCTATATAAAAAGAACAGAGGCCGCGATGAAAGAAAAGTCGTACACATCGCATGGTGCAGCGTATCATGGACGCAGACAGTTGTGACTCTATCGTATAAGGACAAAGACGATTTCTCCACTAGCCGTAGGAGCGGAAAGCGCTCCTTATATACCCTAACATATAACTTTGGTCAGGGTTGGCAGACAACACACAAAGGAAGAAGCGTTCAGCGCAGCTCAAGAAATGGGAGAATTGAGTAGGACGGGGCGGGAGGTGCAGTCGTTTGCTTGTTGAGACAGTAGCGTTCGTCTGCGGCGGCCGATTCGTAGCAACGAAAGTGGGTCTGGAGTTGAGTCTGTGAGCGTGCACATTTACGCTACCCGAGCGCTGAGCACGACAAGGACAACGTGTCCCCGCCAGGCATCTACAGACATCTACCCACCGACCGATATCTAGCCGTGATTTGTATTTTACTACGCTCGAGATCCACAGCGAAGTAGCATACGTGTATGTGGGAACGTTTCATTTTGCTCTTTATATTTATGGTGATTCTACGATGAAAATCAGTGGAGCAAGGGATGGGCCGAAGGGAAAAGTTCGTAAAATTCGTCGTGCCTTATGGCATATCAGTGAAGAAGCTAGGCGAAGAACTGAGACAACTATGTATAGCGGATGTGTTTCTATGAAGCCAGTTTCAAATATGATCGCCGTCCACCGACGATTAAACGTGATAAATGCCGTAGCCTCCACTACCGTTGCTTATGGTAATTGAATTTAGGTCTCTTGCGAGCTCACATTCCGTGCAATTTGCTCTGGGTTCCGAAAATGTGGCGTACTCGTTAACAATACATCGAAAATTTAAAATTCAACTTCTTTGGAAGTGATTATTTCCTCCGTCGAAACACAGCAAACCAAAGCGAGGATGAAAGATGCGAAAAAATCATGTCGGGTGACAAAGAATCAAGGTCAGGGTAAAAGAGCAAAAAGTAAATTACTAGAATCTAATTTAGTTTATCAGGAGTCATAATATTGGACCTATACCTGCGCATGCCGACGAAACAGAAAGATTAACGATAGATCCGCGCGGCACGTAGATTACTTTGTACGGCATTAACTCTTATCAAAAGCTTTTTATTTCACGCACTTCGTACAGCGACGGGAACGAAATCGGATTTGTCACACAAAGCTTGGCGCATAAAAGAGATTTTTTCTCGGTGAAGCCGTATTCGAGCCGTTTCCAATAAAGAAAAAATGTGCTTCTTTGAAGCTCATAGTGATAAACGGTGAAGTACCCAAGATCGCAGACATTGTGAAGTGAAATGGCAGCTCTAGTCACCATTACACTACAGTGAGGTATTAGCTTATTTATGTACGTATGTGCAAAGCCCATACGTTTAATTAATAATATATATATATATATATATATATATATATATATATATATATAATAGGACGCAATGGTCCGGCGTAATTCAATCGTTTGCGTAACAATTATTTTACTCGAGTTAACAAACGCAATTAATGACTGTAAGAAGCCTCATCGTGGCATGAGTTCAGTCCGGATTTGAAAAAAGACAGAGGTGAATAACTGAAGGAACAATGATGCCCGAGATCTGAAAACTCAAAGGCTCAGATGTTTGAATGATATCAACTCAACTGAAGTACATTCAGGCATAATCATAAATCGATGAAAAAATCATATTGGGTCACAAGCTCCTAGTTAGCATAGCGTCAAAAGTTATATCTGCGGAAGCCGCGGTGACTTAGCCTTTTTCGAAATTCCACCATGATATTTTCTAAATTCTGCGCACAAATAGCTGTAGTAGACGGTGTAGAACAGACAAGACTTATTGAACACACGACATTGTTCCTTCCCCTATAGACGTCACATGCTCTGCAATAGCCGATCTGTTGAAAGCGTCAAAGTGCTACTATTGTTGAGCTTAAGTTAAGCATACACTGCCAAAGGAATCGATCGCAGCAGGTAGCAGGGTAACTTTACACATATACAGACACACCCACCAGCAGCTGTCAACTACTTCGCCGGATTAAAAGTATGAAAGTTAAGGGGAAGCTTGTTATAGAACTTACGCTATTGCTGCCGCGTACAGAATCGTTCGGTATTAAGGAAACCTAAGTTCCACAGTCTTATAGCTGCGCTTTTCTAAAGAAGTGTAAATTAAAAATTAAAACTAATGGTGGAAATACATAGACTTCTCGGATTGTTTTAAAATTATAACGTGTAATCACCACCAGATCACAATAAAAAAGTGGCTGAAATTGTTACAGTATTTCACGTTTTACCCGTAGTCTGAAATCATCGTTGAAGTCTTCAGTTTTCTGTTATCGAAACTTGTTTCGAGAGGCTTTACTATCAATGAGCACAAAAGTGAGTAGTCCCACACCCTGCTAGAACTAGGTTAGGATATATATCTCTATATATGTATATTGCATATATCCGGCTATGCGCATGTGGGTATTTATTATTCATCCTATACGCAGAGTATAAAAAGATTCAACACATCTCATCATTCGTCAGGTCGATTTTCGCAATCTTCCACAAACTATTTACATTGCACACATTTCTTTACATCACTGATGGTGTGGGTGTCCTTCTTGCTTTTATTACTATCGACATCGTCAGCGGGGCTCACTGACTCGATACGCTGGCAGTCCAGATAGCATGCAAATAATACAGGTTTTTCTATAGGCATCTTTGTGTTCACGCACGTTCTGCTCTATTTCATGAGAAGTGCATTACGGGAGTAATTCCCCTACTCGACTAAGTAGAGTATATACTACGAAGAACGAGTCCCGGACGTTTTATAGTCGACGCCGACGGCATCGGGTGCTTGCAAAATCTTATTTAATACGAGAAGCATAGCCTAAGTTGCCGGCAATTTCCTGTGTAAAGCTAACCCACTCAACGGAAGTGGCCGGCAGTAATAACAATGTGTTCTTCAATATCAAGAAACTCCACAAAAGCTAGATCAGCTTTCTCTCTCTCTCTCTCTCTCTTACATATATATGCATATATATATATATATATATATATATATATATATATATGTTCTAACAATGACGAACATCGAAAATTGAGCGGAATTTCTTATACTGGCTGATTAAGCCGCCGACTATCGATTGGCGCGAAATTTAATCTACACATTATCGTCACGGATGAGATACCATTAATACAGCTCTATTATACTTACGGTTTTTTCATATGAATACGCGTGCACGCCCGCATCCGTAATCTCTAAATGGCCTGGTATCGTATAATAACGTATATTTGCTATCGCTAACATAACTTCATTTTAGTAATTGATTTATCAGATAAGCTACAAGCTAGCATATGTAGGACACTATTTACTTGTTCGTTTGTAAGCAATATGCACTTTCGTTGGTGACACGCCATAAACACTCATAAAACGACAAGAAACAATCCTCTCCCTATGTCCTTGAATTCTCGTATGTCGGTCTTATATCTAGTAGAATATTCCCTTCTTGAGGTCGCAGCGATCTGAGTGATACCCCAATAAGCCTTGCAAAAGCCTGCACCTTTGACAAAACGTTCTCGAAGTTCGCCGGTCTCGCTGGTCTACCCAACCCATTACCGCTTTCAGTTCACCCTTTATCTTTTGCACGACCGCCGTTAGATTGCCACTTACCGACTTCTGGCCAGGTTGCATCATCAACAGCCGCTATCGGCTTCATCATGAAGGTTGATGTGGCTTCTTGAACTTAGAACTGTCGCATAGAACAGCGCCATTAGAAACGTTCGTTGCTCACTATACTGGTACCAATGAACGATTAACATTAGTTCCTTCCGCGCCCAATACGATTCAACGGTAGCCCTTTCACTCGCCCTGTATAAATGACTTCCACTGGCCAGTCGTCAACGAAGGATGACCACTACTCCTAAAACATTATCAGTTCAGGACAGCTTGTCGCTTCTCTCAACACCGCGTTTATTTGGTAGCAAGGTCTGACACTTATTAGAAGCTTTAGATTTTACACTGTCGGGGTACGACAATACGCACAAACAAAATCAATGCATGACACAATTTGGCCTAAGGCATGAGATATGACTAATAGTTGTAATTCGCGGATGGAATAATTCGAAAACGACATGGCGTGAGACTAAACCGGCCACTAACTACCCTGTCGCGGACCCGTTTCCATTACAGCCGTTACAAGGATTTCGAATCGAAACTCCTAGCCGTACTATTGGACCCAAAACACCGCTTGGTCGGAGCGTATCTACAAGAAAGCTAGATGGTTAACTTATGATGCACTCCGCCGGCTCCCGAAGGAGGAGGACTAACGGTGAGAACGAAGTCGAGTCGTCCGCCACGCGCACGTACACATACTGATAGGCAGACACAGAAATCCATCGAGATACTTCTGTACTTCGAATTCTCGGTGCTGGATTATACTCTTCATCGCCTGCTACCTGCCTACTCGTATGTGTGTGCCCTCTGGGGAGGCCGCGCGGCTTGATGGGAAATTATTTATTTGCCATATTGGCGGCGTAACCGCTCGGCTTACAGCCGGATCGAGCTGATAGCTAGAGACAATTCGATCCGATATGAACCTTCGTCCGCTATGGATCCTCATTTTCTCTCCGGCCAACAGGCAGCTCGCTACCGGCTGTCGCTGTGGTGCTATCTAACACTGCAAACGAATGATAACCGACGCTTTTCCGAGTCTGGGCCATGACCCATTCTTTCCCTACCATACAATACATCGAGATATGCTGATACATCAGCATGAAGCTGTGACAAGCGAGGGGTCGGTCTGAAGAAGTCGAGCAGAGCAGGGCAGAGCGAGCAGACCTGGCCACGCAATACTAAGAGTTGGTTATGACAACATGGCAGTTACCGGCCTATCGAACTGCCGGTATTAAATTATAAACATGTCCGAGAATAGAAACACATCCATGAGCAGTTGTACTCGTACATCACTCAAATGAAAGTTACCAGTATATACAATGCAGATGACTTGCTTAGCAGACATGTTCCTAAAAAGAAGGTGCCACTGAAAGCTGAGGTCTCGAGCGACCTCAGTGGTAAATGAATGTGAATCATTGAATATTAAATGAACAAATCAGATATTTACTTTCAATATGTACGCTGAAAATACTACAAGACAAGAATGCGGCACACTAAAGGGATCAGATTATTTAAATCACTGTATCTATATATTTTGTCTACCTACTTCTCCGTGTACCTTTGTACAAAACTTCTATACTTCACTGTAGTAATAATAGGCAATAAACCACCATTAGCGGTTCGTGAGAAATATAACGTTATTCTATGCCGCCAAGGTTGGGACACTTAAATGAAGTAAATAAACATGTGTTATATATATAAGCGAACATCTTTAGGTATTTAATAATAAAAATCAATTGCACTTTGAAGCGCGGTACTTGCATATATCTAAGCAGATATAATCCAACGAATGGTACACAATCAGACAGTCAAAGCTGCCCGTTTTTCGTGGGCAAACGCCGACAGACAAATCCGCTTGAATATGCTATTCCACCTCTCAGATATAAGTGATCAACCATTTGAAATACCCTGAAAGGCGAGTAAACTTTCCGAGCAAGTTAGCTGTAACTTGACTTTTGGAAGTTGCTCACCGTTCGTACTAGATACGTAGTGACTGATCTAAGGCTGCCCTCGGACGTCATGCTATGGAGAAGAGGCCCAGATCCCATGCCTAGCAGCAGTAGCAGCAGTAACAAAAAATCGGCAGCAGAATTTTTTACAAAAACATTATAATTTTTCTTAACGTACTTTTGCCAAAATGGTTACACCAGTGGGTTCGCAGCTGAAAGAAGAAACTAAGGCTAGCTTGGATAGACTCGTGAACTTTTCGCTGCTATTCTTTTGTACCAAATTGCTCCATGTAAATAGGAAACAGGGTAGCTAGTCGCCGCAGGTAGTAATAAGACTTCTTGAAAGAAGCAATTCGCCAAGCTTTGGTTCTCTGCTATAGGAATTATTTTCCCTGAAAAGAAAAGACCCTTCAATTTTATACTCCATTGTCGTTTTCTCCAAGAAACGTCGTTTAGGAAGACTCAGAACGTATTTTACTATTACATTGAGAGATGCATAGTGTTCAGCTAGAAAACAGGAATTAAATGTATTGAAAACGTAATGAGCAGTGTTTTCCTCAAAAAAAAAAGTTAGGATGGCTTGTACTTGTGATGCTATTCGCGATTAGTAAAAGGCGATAATAACTATTAATGACTTGTAATCTTATCGTATTGAATTAAAAAAGATACCTATAATTATTGCTAGCCGGCCATTGTCCCATGTGTTAGGCATCGTTTTGCTAGAAAACCAAGTATAATTGTTTACTACGGAGCTTTAATGCACACATACAGTATTCAAAATGATCTAATGCACACTTTAAAAGGTTCCTGGCTAATGTATCCGTGCGAACACAAACAATTAAACACCTCATCAAATGCTCGCTAAGAGCGGGAATGATGACATTGCCTCCCCTTAGCCCGCGTTTTATGCTAAGCTTCCATCGAGCGATGAAAACATTCGATTTCAGTTGAACCTTTTTATTCTAAGTGTTCCTTCTCTCATTGTCACCACTCCTGGTTGACCCTCTTTAGTGCTGCTGCAGCTGTTGGGTGTGGGGGGCTTCTGATATTCGCAGTCCCTCGTGAATTTACCGCTACTACCTACCTATCCCCCCCACCCACCCCACCCCCCTTATGTCGTGCCCTTGGACACCGTCGTTGTCCCTCTGTACATCAGCGGAGCCAAACCTTTTCGCCCGTCTTACCTTCAAAGCAAAGAATAATCGATTCCGTTAACCATTCTGGGAAAACAACCGTAACGGACTCCTTGCCAGACGGTGTTTTCCGATGTTCAGCAACGATTCGAGCTGGCTAGCTGGCTAGCTAGTAAGATCTGAAATGGCGACCGGAAGGAGGTCGGCTTTAACGGCGCAAGGCTGTTGGAACAGCGAGAGAGGGAGAGACGGGAGAAACGAAAATCTGTGCTAGAAGAAACAGCGCGCAAACGCCCAAAAGCAAAGGGGAAGTGGCAGAGGATAGCTGACGGCGAGTAAGAGGTTTGCTAGGCTTGAGACGAAAGAAGCTTTTTTAGGGGGCTTCCATAATGGTGCTTCAAAGCAAAGGAGCAGTAACACAACGTAGAAAAAAAACACTAGCATTCATCGTTTTGTTCTTACCCTATACCTTTATGCTGGGAAGTGAACACAGCTATGCTAGCCATAGATGGCAATGGCCCAGACTTTATGAGGACAGGAAACGCTTTGTGGGGTCAAAGGACAAGTTATGAACTATTTATGCTTCTTCGTCTTTGAAGCGGCACAATGAAATAAAAGAAAGGCAGAGGGCCAAGACGCACACTTGTCTAACTGCGACAAGAAAAGTGTGGAGGAGTGACCTAGCGTGCGGGGGAAACGCACGCTCTCCCAGTATTTCTCCTCTGTACTGTATCCTAAGACTCGGCAACCTCCTTCGACCTTCGAGTGAACGACTCAACCAGGGTAACGACCCAGTAGTTGACAGCAGTGGCAGCGAGCCGGATTCACAATGCGCGAACTGAGTGCATAATTGTGTTAAAATCACTCGACGGCAGCGGGTTGTCCATTCACTCAGAGAAAAGCAATCGGCAGCGACAGAGGACTGTTATGAAGGAGTAACAAAGGGGCTTCGAGACAAACGTGCGCACTGCAGCATAACAGGGTTAGTGAATACAGTCGTTGTGCTGCGCCTTCTGCTGCTACGACTAACCTGTCACTGAAAGCGTGGACCCAAGATAAAAGAGAAGTTAAGAGAGAACCCGTTAGAAGAAGTGCTGTAAAAGGAGGCAGTCAAGAAAAGGACATCGGTTGGTCGAGGTGACAGCAGCCTCGTTTGCTAGTTACTGCCGCAACGACAAAAACTGCTAAGTAAGTGAGAACTATATGAAACTAAGATGTACACGCTAAAGTGACAGCAGCTGTTATTGACGCTATTCAAAGTTGTTATGGCTCAGATCATTCTCACATAACCTCTAACTCCAAACACGACCAATATTAATGGTCTATCTGCTCGCTGTACGGCACTCTAATTGAATCGCATGTAAACAGCTTGAGCGAACTGGCCGACCAATATATAATGTAACCAAGCTGCACAAGAATCTAAGCTAGTTGAGGAGTTGCGACTAAAAACTGAAAGCAGACCTCAATAGTCAACGTGAATATATTCATAATCGTACCCTGTACAATCGCGGTAGTTGTTCCAAGGCGGGATAGACGTTATGTCGTCCAACAGCTCCACGGTCAACGGCTATCTTCTTACGGTACGAAAATTGGTAGATGCAGCACCCCAGTGAAAAGCCCCCAATTTACTGTCGGAACTCATCCCTGTCCCAACCTGTCTTACTTCGAATCGAGCACTCACTCCTGTCATATTACGTATCGTACTCCTATCGTGCGCAACATTGCGCGCTTTTGCGTGCACGTAAGTACATACGACGATAAATGCATTCAGTGCATAGAGGGCGAGCGGATGGAATAAAACGACGTGGCGTGGGAGCCCGGAAACAAGGGGAGGAACTGATAGACGAGACAGCGTTGCCTGCCTAGGAAAGTATGTTGTGCGGATCTGAGTGACTGTTAGTATTTTGTCACCTCATAAACAGCATTATTATCGTCACTGTAATTGAATCGCTCCTCTTTATTGACCAATAGATGTATATCTGTTTGATAAAACTAGATGCTTGATACTTCTTCGCTGCGATACAATCTACCTAGAGCTCGCTCACTGCAGAAACTATGTCTAAACAGCATAATTGGCCTCGGCACATAGTGTTTGTGTCTATCTACTGCACGATCTCTTCGTAAGTTCCATCATACGTTAGTCAATGATAACGCAATACATGATCAATATTTATTCTATACATAAACCCATGCTTAATATGTAAAGCGTTGTCTATGTGGTGTTATTTTTATTCATTCGCGAGAAAAATAATGCTAATAATATCACATTCGTTCAATTAATTTTGTGTCTTCTGCACCAAACATGCGGAAGACTGCAGGTCGGTAACCTCACAAATAGTCATTAAGAAGAGGTGACAGAACGCTGCGTCGCAACTCTTCAGTGATATTTTATTCTTTGTTTATTATATATCAACTGAGGCTGTCGCTCGCTTCGAACATCGAGGACAGCCGGGAAAACTGGGGCTGCTGTGACGAGGTGTACCGTATGGAACAGAGTCTATTCAAAATGTACAAATTCTGTTCACGCGGCAGGCTGCGTGCACTCGCTAAGCAGCATGTATAAAGATGGCCACAACCACTACAGACTGAGTACAAACTTAAAATTTTCGCTCCAACCTAATCAAACACTCAGAAGCGTCGATGCCGCAGATGGAAAGGTAGGAGCCTATGAAGTTATTGGGTTTCTGCGCTACTTCTCCATGCCACACGTCCTGCATAAGGAAAGGTAAGGATTCGAACTTCGAATTAAAGCTTGATAAGAGCTGCAATGGAAGCGATGAGGTGATCGTGCATCACTAGCAGTAAGTGGTCGAGCAGGTGTTGCAGAGGCAAAGGGCTCAGTGAAGCAATGGCTGTTGGCCTGCCTGGGAAGAACGACAGGAAGGGATCAACAAATATTATTGATTATCGAAGCCGGCTAGGACCAGCGAGGGCCCCTGCTCTAGAGGGTGTGAGCTTCTGAGAACACGACTGAAGCCTCCGGTGCTAGTGGAACCGGTATCGCCACTGGTTCGGCCGACCGATAAAGACCAAAGGACGTTGTCGAAGAGAAGGCGGAATTTAGTGGCAATGATAATTAACACCATCAATTAGGGCCATCAATTACCTCAATCAACCGTCCACGCTGGACGGGGTACGGGTCGGGAATAAGGGGAGGCTGAAGAGAGATCCTTGCAGGGAAGTCCGGTCAGGGAAAGGGCTGGATTCCGATCGGGTGAAGCGGGAATCCGCCAGTGAGACCCGGTCAACGAGCCAACGGGCGAGATGCCAGCTACCATAGCCACGTTCTGAACAAGCTAACGGTGAAATACATCGGCTACCCACTACCATTAGCTGTATTGTTTAACGGGATACCACCCCCGTGGAAGACATGACCATGTAAGGAAAAAACGACAAAGATCGCGTGTAGAGTGATGGAGGACCACTAGATGGCGGGAGAACAAACGTCAGCGAACGAATCAAGTTGGTGCGCCGTCATAAACAGGGACGTGGAAGGTAGATCTATATTTCGACTTTCGTACTTGGGAATGTTACTTTAGTCGTGAAAGTCAAACGAGCAGATCGACTAAGGCTTACATAGTTAACAAAAAAGAGGGCGAAGAAACCCGTGTGTTCCAATATGTACGAAGGTGAGCAGCTTTAAGTGGTATTATTCCTATTATTTTCTCTTTGCACTGATTTTACTACATGTGCGAGTTTTACCCCCTTCTAAAAGCAATGTGTTACTTCTAGGTACTGAAGCAATTCTGCCGGCAGTTGACACTGTTAGAAGAGAACGCAAATCGAAATAAAGTAGGCACTTTGTACAATACGCTTGTCTAATAGAATAACCTAGTAGTATAGGAACAGGATAAAACTTTTGTGGAAAAAGGGTCATTGCCATATTAAGAAAAACACAGAACGATGTCAACATCTTTTTGTCGGAATCTTGCCTACTGCCGAACTCTCGCGCCACCTCTAACAAAGCCTCTCTAAAGGCATAGATATAGATAGAGCAAGTGCTGGTCGTGTCGCCCAAATGCTAGTTCTCCCAATCATTGACTCTCCGAGGTGTGCAGGGGTGCGAAACCCGCGAGTTCGGCGATGATTATTAATGGGACTTCCGGTTGCGACTTCATCATCAAGCTTTACTTGGATGCTATCCTTGTCGCTGCTTCTACTGACACCACAACTCCTATATACTTAACCGGGTCCCTCTCTGACTGCCACTGAAGTGCCGGCACTGTTTCCAGTTGTACTAACCATAGGTTTCGCCCTCATCTAGTCTGTGTTCTTCTGCTTCACAAATCGGCGATGGCAGTGGCGTTGTGCTTATCGCCTCGCCCTCACCATTGCTCAAGATGCCGGTAGGAAGCCCTACTGTACTCTACCACTCAAAGAGACAAAAAAAAAAAAAAAACGTAAAAATCCCTGAGCCTAGTTGGGCTTTGACCCTGGCTTTTGTTGCAGCTACTTCCCGCAAATTGACAACCTTGTTTGTCAGCAGCTGAGTTTCCGCAAGTGGACTACAGTAAAGATAGTAGACAAGGGTAAGCATTTAAGGCAGTTAGGGTACATCAGTTAACCCACTGACTCTACAAACGAGTTACTGTGGCTACCTCGACCTCTAAACTAATTCCAAAGAAACGACTATCTTATTCAAGTACGAAACGTTTTTTTGTATAAAGTTCACACACACCAGCTAGAAACGAGGAGTCATATTTTCGCTTATTTGCCTATTTTACGAGCGTGTACCCAATATTTATGGAAAGCACACATCGAAGCTCATTATTAAACAGATACCAGGGTAAATTGATAAGGTTTGCTATCAGAGGCTTAATAAATCGCGATGGACAGCTTTGTTACATACTTTATCATACGGAAATACATTCTATAAAAGATAACCACTATTTTTTTTTTTCTAAGAAAAACAGCATACTACAAGGCTATGGTACTATTTATCTACAATTAGGGCCTATTTTCGCCGTTATTTGCACAAGCGCAATTTAGACTCGGTAAGTTGTGTTCCTCAGGGCCAGACGCCGTTTAATCAAACGATGTTAGGGTTAAGAGCCTTTGGCAAAGAGTAGTACTTTTTCAGTTACTGATTACCTACAAGTAGGTAGCTCGAAATATTGACACACATATATGCTTATAAATATCGCCACTAGACACAATATAATGATAAAGAGTTAATAAGCTTTATCTATATGCTACGCCTACGATTACTACAACCAGTTCGTACAGCATAGTCGGTATATGACAATAGTTCAGATTGTGAAACAGGGAGACTACTCGGATCGGGGTATCAGGCGTCAGTCGATTTTTCTTAAAATACGTTTTGCTTCTACCTACGCTTGTCTCTCATCTCATGGGATGTTTGTAAGGATGGCACCCTCTCTGCACGGTTCACTGTTCTTAGCTTTGTCGCAGAGCCAAAAGCATGCCTTGGCCCCCCACCACGTACACATCGCGTCATTTTGTGGCCGCCATTGGTTATGCGTAGGCAGCTGATCTCTTTCTACTGGTGTCACTTGCACTTACGGAGGCACCTGCTGAAACACGCAAGGCAGTGAGCACGCGATCTACGTATGAGTGTATATGTGCCTGTGCATAGAGAATGTGCAATGGTGTCCAAGGGAGCTCTCTTCTCATCTGCACACCGCCAGTCGCATGACAGCGGTCGGAGCTGCAACGTCTTAGCAATATCTATCTAATCTGAATATTTTCAGTCGCGGCCTAGGCTACACGTCCTTTGCTACTCTTCTCCTGTTCCATACCGTAAACGTTTCTGTTTCTCTTATTTCACTTCGTTCGTTTCTCCGTCGTGCGCGTGTTCCTGCAGAAGCAGAAACAGAACCGTCAAAACCATAAGAGGAGAGATAGAAAGAAGCCGAGACCTTGCAGGAGGTAAGCTATGCCGCTATGGTCACTATGAGGATTCTCTGATCCCTGTGATCCTTCGTTCGTACCTTGCCGTTTCGCGGCACTTTTACGCCGTAGCTAAGGGTCGCTGACCGTCTTCTTGCTGCTGTTCGCACTTCTGCTGCAGCTGCTGGTCTGTTTCATGTTAGGATTCCCGTGTCTTTGGTCTTCTTTTTTCTCTCTTACGTATCACCGTCAATGACCGGCTAGGCTTTTGCCCTTGGTGCCCCGCAGGAGCAAGTCCCAGCTGCTGAAAGACGCCGTCTCGCCCGCTTCTGTCCGTTCTCGCCTTTCTTTACTGCCACTACCACTCATGGTTGCCCGTGTCTGGGTATGACCAAGCGGTGACCATCGCTTCCTGTTCTTTCTCGTACCAAGACAGCTCCATAGCCCTTGTCTGTGTCCGCGCTGCCACAGCTACCGCCGGCAGCGTAAACTAGAGACGCCGCATGGACTGAGGTTTCCTTGTCTCCGATCTCGGCTCCTTGGCGCGATCGGGCAGTCAACTACCAAAGGCATGTCGGTCGCTCGCCCACTGAGCAGGCTCAGAACGGGCGATAGTATGAGCTGAATGTGAGAGGTCTCGGCCTGACCCGACTCGTCTCATTCGTCTCATCTGTCACTGGGATCAGCGACCAGCGCCATTCCGCGCACGGAGACAGCGAGCGCTGCCGCTGCCACTGTCGGTGCCGGCGCCACTCCTGCACGCACAGCTACGTCCGAGTCTACTCGACCCCAAGTGTGCTCGTCCTCGCTCTGTCGCTCGCACCCATCTTTTCTATGCTATTCTCTTTCTATGGCTCAGCGCCTGCCTCTCGTGTCTACGTCATAGTGGCTATACCAGCAGGATTTTCAGCCTGTCGACCAACAAAGGCTGGGCTAGCAGCGAATCGACCTTTCGGCGATCGGTTCATGTTTAGAGCCGTCCGGTCCACAACTCGCAGCTGCGACTGCCTGGACGACCGAAGTGTTTGTCTGCAGAAGGGTCTCACGGTCTTCGCAGTGTCGAGCTTTGAGACGAGCTAATGTGTCGATACGGAGAGCCGGGTAAACGGGACGAGTCCACCGTGCGGCTTCCTCGTACATGCACTACTAAGATGGAAGGGATTGGTTCAGGCATGGTGAGCCTACTGAGCCGAATTGGGTACTGCTGATTCGACCAGCGTTGAAGAGCATAGATCGTGCTGACCCCGCAGGATTTCAAGAATTTCCTTTCCACCTAGAATTCACGGCGCACAAGCCTGTTGTAGACCGGAGGATCATTTTAGGCCTTGCTTAGACTTGCTTCATTGGTCCTAACTCATTTCTGTTTATATCTTCGAAGCCACTTCTTTCTTAGGGACATCCATTCTTCTTACCTGCTTCATATTTCTCTGTACGCAGCCACGATTCTCGCAGCTGTATTCCCTATTACTCCATTTCACACCTATCAAGGCACGTTTTTGAGCGGTGTTTGTCTCGCAATCGAGCGTACTTCCCACTGATTGATAGGCTATTTCTTCTCTGAGACTAACGAAAATGAATCAAAGATGCATTGATGTCGTTATGATATATGCCGTAGGCATACTTTGAACAATATGTACCTAGACTGGCTAAACAATAAAGAGATAGCGCGTCTACATCCAAATCTGAGGCTCTTCGTTAAAAAAAATTAAAACAATTAACGCTAATTTACTAGTCTATTCTACCGTATGGGTGTATGCAAGCTTTCATAGGTAAGAATAGCGTACGTGGTTTACTTTTTCGTCCGTAAGCTTTCCTACTGTAATGTGCAACTAGTGTTCCTTGAAAAAAACTCAGCTATAGTCTTTTAGAAAAGATCTAGCTGCGTTGTAAATACTTGATTTTTTATATGACAATTTTCTTAAGCCCTGGCCAACTTCCGACCCATAATGCTTTGTAACTTCTGACTATTAAGTCTTTCTGGGCAGTACTACGGAAGCTGTGAGGCGCATTTGCTAGCTTTCGTAGCCGCACAACCTTTATCACCTGTATGAGCGTCCAATATTGTTAGTATGTTGCTCGCGTCGTCGTCCCTAACGATCTGATACACCAGATCGTGACAAGGTTCAGGTGCATGTTCATATCCCCTGTCTAATTTGAGCCTTTTTCCTGGCTGGTTTGCAACTTAAATATGATTTCACTTTGAATGCCCTTGTCCTATTCAGGTGGACTGCACGTCCACAGATTTGAAATTAGCACTCGAGTCTCTATCAATAGAAATAGTCTCCGTGTAGCAAAGTTCCGAAGAAATCTTCAGATACTTAGATCCGAACACACGATTTATGTAAAACTGGCCCACGATTCTATCCTCGTTGTCGGCTGAACCATCACCGTTACAATTCTAGCATTCAGCAAAACACCAATTTCGCGTCAAGCTCATCCATGTAGTGCTACCCATACGTGCACAGAATGCTTCATGAAGTCAATGGGTCCACTATGATGAGCGCATCTATTGCATGCGGGCATGAACAAAATTGATAAAAGCCAATTCGTTGCTACATGTCTAAACAGTGAGGCGATCGGTCTAATTCTAAACCAGCCGGTGTTGTTAAGATTTATATGATCACTTGCAACTTCTCGTAGATAAAGGTACAAGACTATAAAAACTTTTTTTTACTAACCCGTATAAGTTACTTCTCGTAAAAGCTAAGACGGTAGTATTGGTTTGCTTTCGCTGCTTAAAGCTTCAGAAATTAACCGTACGTAATATACCAATTACGTCGTCACCACTCAATGTTGACATTCGGCTTATTATACATAATTCCATGGCAGTTTTGTTGTTGTTTACTTATTTAACATTAGAAATGAGAGAAGAACATAATGTAAATGTATAATTGATTTTGTGGTTAAAAGAGCTCGCTAAGTAAAATGCAGTTTCGCCTAGAGAATAAGAAGTATTGCTGTTTTACACTAAATTCGATTGATAAAATCCAAGCCAGAAAATCGAAGAAAAAGTTCTTAGAAAGAAAGGCTACCTGATTACGAAGTGCGATGGTATCACACTTCAGACATTTAGGCTTGGCTCTGCTGTTGAACGTCGAACGTTGCTATACTACGAAATACCCATTAAAACTGTAGCAATCTCATGCTTAATACGCTGCTTGCGCTTGCATTTTTTCATTTGTTCATCTACATTTGTTTTAAGCCAGAAGACAGTAGCTGTTTCTCTTTGTCTTCTTCTTTTCCTTTCGTTCAGATCCAATGCAATAACGATTCTAGTCTCGCTGTTTTACGCTTGTGATCCCCAAGAGGTCCAAATAAGTTTCAAATGGCATAGTCTACTCGTGTAGGTACATATCGCCGGCCAACTGAGCTCATATCACATTGCCCCAATTGACACTGCAAGTGTCACACAATGTAATGGTATATGCAAGCCAATACGCACAGACGTACGGTAAAGCTGAAGCCTGTGCCCACATAGACTGGTCTGTATGACTCAACCAAGCGTACCGGAGCTCCGTACTACGCTCCAAGGCTGTTGTCATATTTACCAACTATCCAGGCTCCTTCGCAAGCTGATTCTGCCTTTGCATCAGCCGCGTCAGTGAGGTTGTTGTTGCTAGCTGTAATTCCAACCGTTTGTCGACCTGTCGACCCAGGCATTCCGCGGACACCTTTTTCTTTTTCACCAAAGTCAACCAGATCGCCATAGCAGATCGTGGCATCGCTTCGCCGCCCAGGGCATCCCTGTACGACCACGCTAGTGGTTGGCGAGCTGTCGTCGACGTAGACATGGTGCCGACAGTTGCTGTCGCCGTCTGTGGTGCCAGGTTCTCGCCGTTCACGTTCCTCTCCTCGAGGGCTTTTCTGCTCGTTCCCATTTTTTCTCGTTCGCTATATTCTGTGTTGCCGCAGAGAAATTCGCAGCCTCGGGCCGGCTGCCACAGCGTCCCATCCGCTCGACATCGGGACGCCACCGCAGAACGAAGCTGCAGGAGGGACAGTCACCGACTATTCTTAGCGCCGCTGTAGCTCTATCTAGCAGTAGCGTTGGGCGTTCCTTTTCGCGGTACTGCCTCTGCTGTTTGTTATGCGAATAGCGTCGTCGGCATGTTTTGCCGGCCTGCTTGTGCCAGTCGCTGGGCGGCGTCTGGGGCTGTTGGAAGTCTGAAGCTCCTCGCAAGCCTAGCCAGGGCAAATCAAACCCAACCAACACCGGCTGCTTAGCTGCCTGTTCGACGCTTGAAGTCAAGCTCTCCTTGCCGCAACGTCCCATCATCAGCGCCGCGTAGTTGCCCTACTACCATCATCGTCGTACGAGCACTGCCCTGGGCCCCGTTCACTCGGTATACAGTTGGCTGCTCAGCGATCCTGTAGCAGTTCCCACTTGCTTGCCCCTGTGTGTCTATGTGTGTGTATGTTTATGCCTCTCCCGCTTCCCATTATGCCCAACGTCGACTCTGTTTGGCTGGTGTCGTCCATCCCGGTCGACCAAGCGAGCGGCCTAGTCCTAACGACATCCCCTATCGGAATGTTCCTCTGCATACACAAGAAGGTGAAGCTAAAAAACATTTCTCATGCACGGTTTTCCTTTTTCGTTCGCTGGTTCTCCCCTGCGTGAAGATTCTTGAACGTGGTTTGCGTCGAGATCGGATAACAGCACCTGAAAGGGGGAAGCATGGCATCGGAAACCTCCAGCCTACGCCGTTAGCAAAACCTCGTTCCCTTAGGGTCCCAAGCAGCAAAGCCTCGAGCACACTCACCAACGACACAACCACGCTTTCACACAAAATTGTCTCCCAGCGTTTCCTTGACGTGGACTGCCTTTCCTTGTTCTTCTGTCCAATCGCATCTGAGACGTTCATATTTTGGCGTCAACGTCTGCGTTGCAGCGAACTGTCGGCTCTTGCGATATATCTCCTTTCTTCCATTCTTCTTCTAGTTTTCTATAGTATAAATATCGACACTCTTTCGATCTTTTACTATGACCTGCAGACTTCCGTATGAAAAAAGCAAAAACAAGGGTCGTCGGGCGCCATCTCGGTTCACCGTTGTCAGCGTGTACTTTCACATTCGCTATCTTCCCTCTCAACCGCCACTATTACGCCCAATCACCTCGCTCCCACTGTCGCCCAATATACTACTACTGCTGCTGCAGATGCTATTGTGACCCACTTGCGATTGCGTTCGATCGACTTCAACCCAACTGTTGATCCCTCGCGACCTTTCAGCGACGACGCAGTCAGGCACTGGGTTGCAACAGTGACGCGTCGCTGTGCCCAGGCTCCCACAAGTTTTACAGATGGATAGCACACGGCCAGCCACTGTTGAGCGTTACCAGGGGGCCAGCGTAACGATGACGCCAGCTTGTTGCCCCTTTCAGAGTTCTTCGATGAAATGTCCAATCCTAACTAACTCTTTACCTTTCCTGAGTGCGAGCCGCAACGGCAGCGTAGCAGCGAGAGTAGCAATCGTAGTGCTGCAGCTTAAGGCGCAAAAGTCCGCCCTCACGCTACATTCACCTCACTCCAGTTAAACGCTTCAATTGAGTTTAATTTGCTAAGTTGCTTGCACACTGTCTGCCATCGCCACTTCTGCTGCAGCTGTTTCTCGCTTCCCAACTTCTTACACTGCTGTATTGGGACGATTTTGTGGGAAGCTGGAGGAACTGTTGGAAACGACCGCTGGAGGCAAAGTCGCTCTTTTGATCACTACAACCTCTCGATGCCTCGGTTAATGCGTTACATTTCGTTCAATCGATGACTGAGTATTTGATTCACTAGAACGGTGAGTGAGTATCCTGTTTCAACTAGATAGCCGTCGATCAGCTACCGCGTGACCGCACAAGCTGCATCTTGTGGCCATGCGACTGATCGCGTTGGCCACGTTCTAATCTACCCCTACCAGAAGTCATCTACAAGTTGGCCATTGGCGCAGCCAGACATCAGTAGCGAAAACTTCGTTTGTCTCGAATGATAATGACAAATACTTCTAACAATAGCTACAATAGTAGCAGAAAAGAAACGACAGAATCTAACTGAGATACAGCCCGGCCTGTCTTCTATAGCATCACAAGTTAATCATGCCTTCTTGTTAGTACTCCCGTTCTCTCTCTGCTCTGCACTGTCGCATTATCTCAAGCTGCCTTCATCACGCTCCCTCAATTGCGTCTCACCCTTCCCCTCGGTAGAGATGCTCTGGATCCACTTCTACAGAAGCACATATTACTCGACCGACTGGCGTGCCAGGCTGGGTTCGCGGTTGCCATCGCCCTAAGTGCCTAAAATGAGCGACGACGACGGTGGCGACGAGCATAGCCGGGACGGTTCGACTCGCTCCAATTTCTGCCTCAGCTTACTCCACTATCATGACGCCTAGTTTTCTCTAATGGTTCCTCTACGTTTTTCGTTTCCTTGAACAGTCTAGCATTTTCCCCTTCAACTCGGAAAGATAAGCTCGCTTGAACGCAGCACACCAAGCGAAAGGAGTGTCTCCAATGCTTCCTGAGCACTCCTTAGGGGATCATCCGAGTCTCCTTTCTGCCTGTCGACGAACTCGTTGCAGTGGTGCGCAGTAAACGAGCTCGTGCTAGAGAACTCGCGTAGGCAATTATTTGCTACTGATGGCCTTCTTTCTGGTCTCCGGCTGCCGGTTCGTGCTCGACAAAACCGCTGCTTCTGTCTCCATTGTATCGTTGGTTAGGGGCGTTACCACCGGAGTTTGGCCACAAGCGAGCCGCTGTACAAAGATAGATCACATATGCAAACAAGAAGCACCGAGCGCGCAACGCGTATCGCACAAAGCAGTTCGGAAAGAAGCATGCACCTACACACATCGAAGTTTTTCTCGTTTTGTTTGTCCGCTCAAATGGGTAACCGTCTTCAATCTTCAGGCAGAGTAACGGGGGCTTTTTAAACTAAAACACAACAAGCGGCAAACGCAATAGAACGAGAGACGAGCCTGCCAGTCATGTGGGACTTAGGTCTTCATAGCGCTATTTTTGCCACATCTAATACTGTTACTGATGCGTCTTTCTCCTGCTGCCGCTTCAGCTGCCAGCCTCACGTACTTCTACCCAGAAATAGCATTGCAGCTAGCTTTGCATGCATTATCTTCATGTATATATATATAAACTCGATGGTAATATTGTGTGCAATATCTAGCTGCTATTGATACTTGCAAAATGGCTAGATTACACCGGTTCTAGTCATCTCTCCGTCCGCTAACATGGAGATGAAGTCTTTCAGGTAACGCTCAGACAGGTTCGTTCGTCGCGCGATGGCTATGCTGGCATCGCCGCTCTGCACCGTTCCAATGATGACGATGGTAGCGGCAGCGACTCTTGCTTGCGGACTAAGCTCATCTCTCTTTCATACATATTCAGTGATCCATCCCGTGACATCGACGCGTCAGAGGACTAAACTAAGACTACCCTATCCTAGCTACGCAGGCGATAAGTAGATCCCGCCTCTTCCGAATCATCGATGAGTTTCCTCATCGCAACCGCTGTATAAGCTGCTGTCGTCGTGATGGCATCGTTGCCAAACTCAGCGTCTGATCCTGGCGCGCTTGCCAAAGCCGCCTATCATGCAGCCAACCAAGCAATAATTCTATCAAATCGTTCGCAGGAAGCGGTAGGGAACGAAGTGATTAAAGCAGTGTAAATCACCCACCAAGAGACCAGTTGCCTCATGGATACCATACTTTTATTTTCCAGCGTTTTTGTCAATCTAATTTTGTATGTTGCCTTTTAGCGTTTGATTTTTCATTAGTTTAATCTTATCACCATTTCACCTTAGTATAGCGATATGTGTGAGTTTCGGAAGTTTTAAAAACTATCTGTGCAGTTTGACAATGAATCTGTCTTTGGACATGCCGACTACCTTAGAATGTCAGATCATTAGGCTGCCGATATTGCTCCCCATAATTACATAAACGACATATCATAACTTCACCGTGCGAGTGTGCATTTAGATAATCGAATGAACCTACGGTCGAGTCTGTTTCCTAATTATTCGATCCATTCTCTTCAGCTTCCTCTCTGTTCCTTCGCAATGCATTTCCTTTTCCGCTTCTTGCATGTTTTGATTTCCACTACTTCAGCTTCTCTCAATTCTTGCCCGCGTCAACGTCTTCGTCGCCGTTGTTGTCCTTTTGCAACAAAGAGGGCTCAATGCTGATGAGTTGAAAGTCTTCGCCCTCTTCACGGCCGGCAAACTCATCATCTTAGTGTACAGTTTATAGCTTGCAGCCATACCGCTACGACGCTTTCCGTTGCCGGCGCTTCAACCGTTCAACGAACTCCGCATACCCTACTCCCTTTCCCGGTTACCTATTTATATATCCTCAAAATCCTGTCGCAAACGTCGCTGCTAATGCTGATGCCCCTACGGTTTATATGGCCGCTGCTGTTGCCGTGGTCGGACCCTGCTTCTCAGAAAGTACTTCTGTCCCCTCTTTTGTCGTGCCTGCTTAGATGAGGACAACGGTGAAGGCATACCGAATATAAGCCTTGAGGTGGACGAACCTGTAGCTCCTCGTAAGGGCGTGGCTTGTTGCGGTTGTCAGAGGACCCCCAAAGAAGCAAGGGTGAACCGTCGGAGTTTCGCCTTGCTTAACCGGGCGCTGCTGGGCAGGGGTCAAGACAACATCAAAGAAGGAAGAGCTCTGGCAGAACAACGGGGGTAGAAACGTTATTCTTGTGCTCTGCGGAGCGGAATTCAAGAATTAGTTTGCACACGGGCTAAAGAATTGGCGCAGCAGAAAGGATGGTTGGCTGGCAGACGGCGCCGACGAACTACGAGTTGGGTATGCTGCCGATCGTTATCGCACGCCTCTTCTAGGGTCAGGCAAACCGAAGGATGACACAAAAAGGCACTGGTGTCTGTGGCCAACGCAGCGGCGGCGACTGCTTGCTGCTGTAGTAAGAGGTAGCAGCTTCGAGAAAGCAGTTATCCATCGCCACTGCTACTTCCGCCGCTGGTCCTAACGTCATAGTTCGTGACGCTGCCGGTGCTCGTACTACGAGCCCCTGAGGTCCTGGCTGTCATAGTAGGATGCAAGGACAGGCTGGCCAGCTGGCTATCGACTGAATGGCTGGCCAGACCGGGTACTCGAGAAGCTGGCCAGCTGACTATCGACTGAATGGTTGGTCAGACCAGGTGCTCGAGAAGCTGGCTGGGTTTATGGGTGAAAGTGCTTAAAAGGGTTCATACGTAGCAAGCTTTCGAGCCAATAGCTGGTGGTAGCCGGTCACTGGATAGAGCGTTCGAATACCTTAAGAGAGACCCGGCTTGTTTGATACATCTTGCATACGGCAGGGCAGCGAAGGACGGATGCAGCAATGTACAGTCTGCTTGTAAAGGCTGAGACGGGCCGCGTCTTAACCGCATGTGCGTTATCCGTTATCATACGTCAAAAACTGGCGGCATAGGTTGAGAACGATGGGGAGAGTGGCATAGATGACGGTAGTACTAGTAGCAGCAGCGGTGACGATGACGACAACGTTAACGGAGCCATGCCTCAAGATATTAACGGTTCAGCCTCAAAACTGGCATGCTGCCTCGTCGCTGGCAGGATTAACAAACGGGGTGCCATCTGCAGCCATCCTGATATTACATACACATGCATAAGTTTGCATGAATTTGCACGAGAGAGTATGTGCTACCGCCCCCTTTCATTAGCCATCCCTACTCTGGCCTCAACTGGTAATGTTTCCCCTTTCACCCAAGTCCACTGTACACTACCACTCGTGGATACAAACGATGGTGGATCGAGCGATGTAGCGGCATCCCAGGGGGTACAGTTGACAAGACGACTCGATTTTTCTGTTTCGTGGATGTTAACTAAAGTGCTTTTGTCCTTGACTCTAAAAAACGCCGTAATAGATGACCTCAATTCAATGACGAACAAGTATCCAAGTAGCGCACCCCCCTTCTCTTAGTATATGCTTTATATATTTTTGCTTATCATGGATACCACTGAATGTCATTCTAAACGCACTACGCAGGGCTATTTTAGCTAAGGCCTAAAGTGTATGGCTATCATGTCATTTCTTCCGATTCATTTCCTTTAAACCGTGCGTACAGAAGCAACACCTATTCAACCCACTCGAACCAATGCTGTATTATAAATACATATAAGAAGCGATGGGCTGACAGAAAAACAAAACGATCTAGAAGAAACAAATGGTCACCCTGACAGAAGCAGCAAAGACAATATCATGGAGATGCGGCCACCTTCACCCTAGCGCGGCGGTGGGTGGCAACGCCAGCACCAGGGAACGACAGAACTCTTCCGCTGAGTGGCCTCTGGCCTCGCTAACGTTTGTGTCCCCAACGTTCTTGATGCCGCCCTATCGCCACTGAGTCTCTCTTGAGTATACATCTGTAGTCGCTGCAGAACCACGGCAATAGTGCCGCAGGCTTCCTTCGTAACGGCTGCCTCTTTTCAGTGCCGGTAAGCACGAAGAGATGCCCAACATTATGGACAGTCTGGTTGCAGAGGTTGCAGTCGTAGTAACAGCAGTAGTAGCAGAAGCCAAAGCCACTCTAACGTCAGTGCCAGCCTAGTTGAGTGCGCAAGAATCGAAGAGGGCAGTCACAGAGAATACTAATCGAGGCGACTGCTGACAACAAGCGCGGGGGTAGTTATTCTACTGTGCCTTTCAGTTCGCTGCTGCCGCCTCCTGCAGTGTCTCGTATTGATACACAGGTCTGTACGTTAGACATTAGGGGCCGCACTTGAAAGCCGGCGGCAGCAAGGGCGGCAGCGGAGTAGCCGTGTTAGAGAGTCTGCGTCAGTTAACGGTCGATTGCAATACCAGTTCTTACTAGAAGAGCTTCAGGAGCCACGGGTAGTGAATGGAAGACGTCACGACCTGCTTCAGTTGTTAGTAAAGCTGTCATCAGGCTTGGGATCCCCTTTATGGATCGCACCCCCAAGGTCGGCATTCTTCGCCAGTTTTCTTTCGTTAACCCAAACTGCTTACGCTGGCATGATATCAAAAAAAGATCCAATTTTTTTTACTTTTCAAAGTACCTTGTATTGAGTTTTTCGCTGCTTGAATCTCTCTTGTTTTCGTTTTTTTTCCCGTTTTCGTGGAGAGATTAGGGTCATCGTGCAAATGAATTCCGTCCATTTGGAGAATCGTCTGCGCGACTTCCCTCGGTTTCCTGTTTTAGTTTCTGTTTGAACCGTGGTTGAGGCAGGCAGTGATTATGCTAGCTAGGACAGAAGAGGGTCTTTGACCCTATGACTAGCTCTTCGACGAGGCTATCTCATGTCCTAAGCAATTGGAAATTAATCGATTGAGGGTCTTTTTAAGAAAACAAGCTTAAGATATGTTTCTGCGTACTTAAATGGTTAATGTTTGTAATCAAGAGATTTCTTATTAGAGAAATATTTACGGGCCTTGAATTGCTAACTTGATAACTTTCTCCATCTAAAAAACTCTGATCACTGTCGAATGAGATAAACTGACATTATTTGCTTACCTCAACAAGCTTAGTCGTCAGTTCTGAGTCATTCCTCTAAGGCGTTTGTGAAGTTGTCGCGGAATGATAAAATAATGCAAGAAAAGAATTTACGCAATAGTAGTAGTCTAGAAAATAAATGCAAAAGAATATGCAGCACATCATTTCTATGGGTTTACTTCTGCCGTCTGACATTTTGATGCCATATTTACACTCTATATTCACTTATCCTTTTGCCTAGATCACAGAACTTCCACAAATATTTCCGCTGTCACAAATTTTTCCAGCAGATATCTTATCCTGCTGTGATAGACAAAATGATCAATGCTTCGAGCCGGGTTTACTGTGTCAATTCGAATAATCAGGATCACACATTGAGAAGGTTCAAAGTTCTGTGTAACGTGAATCTCAAGCGTATAACCCTTGCCCGGTCAAAGTAACGAAACAAGTCCACCGAATGATTACATTGTATCAAACAAACATTACCTCTGTGATCTTCCTGGTGGCCTTGAACCTTGCCGCTTATCCTTTTTGAGCATTACTTTCATTCCAATTAAAACGACCAGTTGAACAGAAAGATGAATACCAAAACTGGCACAAAAAGGTCACGGCTTAATTTTTCTCCGGCTTGCTGCCAACCCGCCACTAACCAACGTATTTTAAAACCGAAATCAGCTAATCTGTAAGCGACGATGGCATACCACCCATGTTTGTATACGTACGATCTGCAATTGTCTGTATCAATCGCCTATTGCCTTCTTGCGCTATGGCGTTCTTTGCTGCATTACAGTGATTGTACATAGATAGCGCGAGAGAGAACTATTGAAATTCAGTGCATATCAAGCGAGAACAGGTATATCGAGACTCCTAAATAATATCATAGCAGAAGAGCCGCGGATGCATTGATGCAATCCAATTATGTGTCCGAAGTCGTTAAGGGCTTGAATACAGCCACGCCATAAAATTGCATACCAAACACCCTTGTTGGTCCTGAGGACGAGCATATCCTTGCTTTCACTCCTCCTGTCTATTCCAGACATTATACGTTGACTGAAATAGGACGAAGCTATTCTGAACAATAGTTTTGGCGTAGTTCAACTTGATTCCTTTTAATTGGTACAGCTGAGAGGGGGCAAATGTTGAAAAAGGCGTACCTTCCAGTAATAGATCGCTAACACCGAATATAGACTGTTGTAGTGGGTTGTTCATTGGGCACTGTATTGACGTAGAATTCCAGTCAACGTTGACCTACAAAGTGCTAGTCCAGTTCGTCTAATGAGACGGATATAAAATTTTACGCACAAATCATATATAATTAGAGGCTTACGCGATCGAGAAACAACTTTGAAACCCTAAAGCCTATGACTAAGTCAAGCTATAGCTAGTTTTGCTACTTGAAATTAGTCTGATATTTTGTCTGTTTGTAGTACAAGGCGATAGTTTAGGGGCCAGACCCGTTTCGTTACTGGCAATGTGTCTACCCTTAACTTCTTCAACTTGGCCTCATATACACATGAAGAGGATTTGTGTCAATGTGATTGTCTCAGTAATTCAATCGTCTACGAACTCTTCGTTTTTACATTTAGTTATACCCGAAGACAACTATTACAGCCATCATCGTTTGACTCTCCTTAGTTTAGCGATCTCCATTAAGGCAATGAACTGTTAACCCCGTTAGAAGAAACTGTAAACCTCCGTAGCTGTGAAACTGATTCGACCTCCTACGTCATCAACGGTGACTTCTCGATCCAGTCGGGTAGAGTTAGGGCCAAACTCCGACTAGTCAAGTAGGAACTGGGGCAGCGAAGAAGGAGAAATTTAAACAAAATTGAATACTACGCGCGAGACGGATACCAGGCCCCGCCAACTCTGTCGAAACAATTTAGCTAGCCGGACTGCTGGATAGTCATTAAGCATTAATATATAACAATAATACTCGAATAGGAAAATTAAGGTTTGATATTTGGAACGTAAACGACGGCATGCTGTTAAGTACATAGGCTTCGTCTCATTCGAGCGAATCGTTTTCAGGCTTTCTTATTTTTAATAGAGACTCTTTGCTACATTTGAGTAACAAATAGTAAATGAATGTATTTGAATAATAAAAAATTGATTTAATAAGTGACGACCCTTGCCAGATTTTGTTTAATTGTATCTTTTTACATCTATATTTCAACCAGTATCGGCATTATCGGGAGTGGTAGATGAAAATCTATAAAATTTTTCCTCGAAACATTAAGAGGATGACGCAAAGGATCATACAAGTATACATTACTGACAAACAAAATTATAGACGTAATGAGGTAACATACTGACTAGATTCCGTCCTCGGGATATTTTTCTATGCTTTGAGACGCAAAATTAAATTTCACTAAACACGTGGTTTTCAGTGCAGAATTCCAAATCTATGTAACACACGTAATCAAGGTCTATCTTGCTGTTTAGATATAAAAAAAAAACATATCTATTTACTTGTTGCGCATTCAGGGATATAGGGTCGGTACGTATGTGTGCCAACACATAAAATGCACGGATAACGTTTTTTTGGAAAGATGATGGTAATATGAACTTGCAACGATGGTCGAGAATAACAAACAGCACATTAGCCTATGAATTGAAAAATTGTGCCTCGTCAAAGGCCAGTGAAAAAAACAACAGACTTAAGGGACGGAGTAACGACAAAGTAACTGATGGCTTTCTCTCCTCTAATTGCTTACTCAAACAAATCCTTGTACACCCTAACTTTATGGTTGTCATAGACCAACGCTTTTATGATTTTACAATTCACATATAGCGCTTGGAGTGGCCTATTTTTTCTGGTAAAGGCCAATCATGGAAGCACACTTACAGCACGACACAAAGCGATACCTTATGCTATTTAAAACCAAAAATGATGAATTTTTTTATTGAACTAGATCACATGAGAGAAATGTACTTTCTATTTTATAAGGCTGCTTATTTTCCGTTGCGTATTCAACGAATGTAAATTATTGCCTTTAAAATTAGAGCATTAAGTAATATGTACCGCTAATTAAGTACTAGAAAAAAACGAGATTCTTGTTAAGACATGATTGCATATAAAGATCTGCTATTACTAACCTTCATATCTTACCCCCAGTTATTAATTACAAGCCAGTTTCAGACACCAGCTATCGAAAAAAAATACTAGTAGTACAAGTAATGCTATAAAAGTCGTGCTATACGAACCACTAGAATCTATCATCCGTTATCGGTTAGTGGTTACGACTCGATATATTGAGAATAGTTTGCATATTAACCAAAGTAGAAAGAAATACATTCCGTGTAAACAGAAAGTTGACAAGCATCCGATCTGTCCGATTTCTGTCTACGTCAATACGCAGAACATCTCAGAAAGAGCAGTTCGGATATCGTCTGCTTGACTGTGAAAAATCTGAATAAAGCCTTACAGCCTGAAAAGAAATCTATGTAAAACAGCGCTTACTATACGATGCGATGTGCTACTGAAGGTTCACTTGAATATATAATATTTAATATTATTGAAGATCACGACCAATAAGATTGCTGTAAGCATTCTATATTACCGTTTTCAACTGTACGTAAACTATGTACGACGCGAATTATTATGTTCGACGAGTTCTTCTCAAGCTATATATAATCCAAAGGCTTCCTCTACACAGGTTTTTTTTTTATATTTTAGTTACATTGGATATATATCGTGTCTATTGTCATTAAGCTCTGAAAAACAAATCCTTGCATCCTGCCGTAAGCTAGAATATGACAATGCGAGTCACTAACATGTACTGTTGTAAAAAGGTACTACCAGCGATTTCTTTTTCCGATATTTATAGCGAAAGGCAAGCGTAGTAACAGATTTTTACACTCTGCTAGTCTTATGTTTCAAATGTACTCGTGGCGTAAACAGTATTCCTGAATAATGATTATAGAAGCCTGAGTGAGAAGATCTTAGGAGAAGGGTTTAGTAAGAAATATATGTGTAAACACTTCTATACATTATATATAATTGCTAGTACTTCACGTCGTATTTGCATCCAGGCTATGGCCGTTCTACGTGACACCGCATTTAGCCTCAGCAACTTCTATACATCAACAGTTTAGTTAAACGGAAACGACAACAAGTAGTCCTTGTTTTCACCACCACAAAAGGCTAACAATTTCACTTAGAGGGTCTTTCAAAATCCTTCCTGATCTCCCATTTCCACGTGTGACCCATATTTTAAAATTTTGCTTGACTATTTTGCATCTCAACTATCTAGCCCGTTCGCTCGCTCGTCCCGCCATTGTGTTCAAAAAATTTAGCATGACCCATCCAGATTCCAGCCCTGCAGTTTGCGAACTCCCTTTGGTGGCGGCAGCTTCCCCAGCTTTCGACGCTCATTAGCCTTGGCGCGATATGACAATGGAAAGTTTGATATCGACTAGAGATAATCGGCATGTCTCCCATTCAAGCAACGGGTAAATTTAGCTATGGTATAGATGATTGACACTTTTTGATGAGCCAGCAGCAAACCCACTCACTGCGTCTTCAGATCACTTTCAGTATCACCGTGTTGCTGCGCGCCATCCTGGCCTCCGTTCCCCACACGAGCCATTCCTCGGCAGAGTATCCACTGGTGAACTTTAAGTCAGCGCCCAGGCCAATTTATCCTGCACCGTCGCGTTCGAACTTCGGGTGCCCTTTGCCATCCATACTGAGACAACCAGAACAAGAAAAGAGTATCACTATTTAAAGCGTTACTATATGCACACTTACTGTACACTGCGGGCCCCTTCTCTATCCACAGCCTGTTTGACACAGGAGTCAACAGCTTCTGTGGGCTATAGTCCCTCCTGGCCTGCAAGTCCTTCTTTGCGTCACTCAAACAAATAAACCAGCCAACTATACAGATGGGTGCAGCGAGACGCAATAACCTTCGGCATGGCGTAAAAATCCACCTCTCTACGAATTCTCATGAGGCTTTAAAGCGGTGCAACGCAGACGAGAGACAAAGGACTTTATTGCTTGTTCGATAATACCACTCGTAGGCACTGTGCGTTGCGACAAACCCGATGGCTCTATAAAGAGATATATGCTGGACATCTACGTTACATACGTGGAAAAACAGAAACACAGAGAAGTAACGATAGATAATTTTATCACACTTATAGCATTGCGGAAAGAAACTGTAGTAGCAACAGAAGCAACAATAACAACGAAAAAATACTCATTCTCTGATGGCAAAAACATTGCTTCTACATTGCACTCACTCACATATCGTATAGGGGAACAGGCATCATTTTTATGCGCAAAACCATCTTTTCGAGCCGCTTTGCCGTCTGCGTATATTGCGGAGTACGGTGACCGCTGTTATATGAACGAAGCCGCAAACCAAACACTGTGGCCGCTTTGAAGCATAGGGGCACTGTTCCGTAGTGACATGCTGTTTTTTGTTGGGAACGCGGTAAATAGATAAGTAAGAGGCATCTACGCGCTCAGCCCCATATCCAAACGCATAAGACTTACAAAGCAGCGAGCGAGTCGGGTCGCCGCTACGACAGAACGGTTGAGGAATCGGCCACGGCCTATTTTCGATTGGCGCCATGTCATCGAAAAAAAACTTTCGGCCCTGTGGACTCGACCTACTGTTTGAGCTGGAACTCCATCTTTTAAACTATATTACTCCATCTGCGTATCGAAAAATAAGGATACTGTTGGTTACTCCACAAAGGATGCGTGGGCAGTAATCTTCTCGCGGCTCTAGCCAAATCCCTTTGAATTTGTGTAGGTGATAGCAGCAATAGTACCAGCTGCTAGGATCTCTGTTAGTTAAGACAGGAATTGGTGATTTACATTGAAAACGTCTCTAAGGGAGTGCCGCGTGACGACATTTGGACGACTCCATGCGCTCAAAAGTACACATATTTTGCACGTAACGCAGTTTGAGTGACGTAGCTTGTAGCAATATGACAGCTAAATAGCAAAAATGTTTCAAGTGAAAAGCGCACTAAGTAATAATAGTAACATACAGAGGAGAAGGAGCCTGCTGAGCTATTCTCCGTGTTAAAATCTAGATATCGGCCACATTTTGTATGAGTGAACAACGATATGACAATACAGTTACTGCCTATTACCTCTCATTTGTCATTAAATTTTCTACCTGCAACTAAAATTCTTTAACTGTTTTAGCAATATCCTATGCCAAACACGAGCCAACCAACCTTATTAGTCACACGTTTCTAAAAACTGGTTATGGACACAAAAGGGCGCCAAATAAATAAGTTGTGTATGATGACTACTGTGGGAGCACACGAAGAAAGCCCGCGAAGCTCAAAATCGACGCCCCTAACCGGTACAACTCCAAAAGCAATTCCACCGCTGTATTAGTTTAGGTGGCTGGGTAGTACTATGAAGCAAAATCCAGCAACAGGAACGTACTGCCATCTACCCTACGAGCGACTTTTAGAATGTCTTCGAGCGATGAAAATGACAATGGTACCCAGTAATCCCGTTGGGACGAACGCAACGGCGAATGAGAGGATCAAGAGTAGATTTCACCGAGGCCAGTTGCCAGTGGAACTACGAGTGAGAACGCTGGCTATGCCACATTATGGCATACGAAGCTACGATGCCAAAACAAGTTCTTTTTATACATACACACATGATACCGCTAGCCTTGTGTCATCCATTGTTAACAAAAAGGCCTGCTGATGTAATGTTGTGGTCGAAATGATGGCGGCGTAACTCGATTGACACAAGCGCATTCAAATTATGTTCAGTACATTAGCTGGTTTGTAAGTTTACGAGGAAAATTAAAAGGACACTTCAGTGTACAAAAAAAAAAATAAATAAAACTATCACATAAAGTACAAATTCCTGAACTTCGACTAAGTGAAGCCATGTTTTTAGAAAGTACTTTCCTTTTCCTTTGGTATAATATTCATAAATTCTAAGTAGACAATGTATGATATAGGTGACACGTCCGGTATAATGTTTAATAGTAGTTACGGAAGTAAAACCCGAAACGTTTATTTTTATATAACTTCCAGTTTTACCTATTACAAGTATGCTTTATTGTGTAAATACTGTACTATAATAAAAAAAAGTATTAAATATACTGACTGACACTGAGAATATTAACCCGTAAATAAGTGTGCACGGGGTACGCAAGGAAACTCCTAAAGAACTGATTAAAAAATCTTAATTAAAGATGTTAATTAAGATTATAATCGTAACACGTAGTTATGTTCTGGAATATATGGTTGGACAAGTCCGACAAAATGAGATCAGCAGCGATAATTATAAAAGTTGTTATTATAACTGATAGTAAGGCAAGTAGCTAGTTTACATGACATTCGTAATGCGAGAACTCTTTCTCAAATATATTTTGTCTCAAATATTTTTAGTCAAAAATAATAGTCAAGTTTTCGTAAAACTTAACACTTTTGACGTTTTTTTATATATAAAAATATCATGGTCTACTTCTCCGGATATTCTTAGATCCATTATGATCACACTAAAGCATTCAGTGACTACGGCACCTCACTAAAACTCCTGGGCTTTTACTTGGTGTACTATTTGTAATATTTTCTAAAATGTATTTTTGTTCAGACCTATGCTTGTTGACTACCAAAACACTGGGTTACACCCAAAATAAGGCCACTTACTTTATATATTGAAGTCGGACATTTGTCATTTTATTACCCATCGAGCGCTGCCGGATAGGATAAACTGCCGAGTTACAGTAATTTTCAATATAATTATTAATAATGTTTATTATATTGTTACTGTTCTCATAATGATTCGTTCATCTTTTCTGTAAATCGAATCTTAAAATCAGAAAGATGCGGGAAAGGTGGTGTCTATACGAATGCTCCACACACTGCTAGGTATGCTTCAATGAACAGCGATTGTGGGTGCACACAAATACGTCTTCGAAAATATTTTACATTTTTTTAGAAAAAGTCTCAGTTTTTGAGCTTTTGCAACCTACAGACTGACACAGAAGTTTCTCACAGAAGCTATGATCGTAGCCAGAGAAGACAAATTTGTCTCTGAATTTGATTCTAGCGATGATGCGGTGCTCAATGAGCTTGATTTTACAGTGCGTCCTCTTGTAAGGGTACGACTACTAATTGCATTCCGACTTTCATCAGTGGCGTCACTATCGCTTCCGAAGCTCGTATATCTATGCAATAATGTTTGAAGATTTTCATTGTTCGATACAACGCAAACGTCTTCCATAATAAACCCCCAGCTGTCCCCTTTACGAGTTGCCTTCCATACCGCTGGTGGGTTAAAACGTTCAAATTAATTTTATTCGAGTATACAAACTTGAAAGTAGCATCGGTTTGAAGAGGCTGACTCCAACCAAAAATCCATATGACGATTTTGTACAGAGTATCTAAAGTGCAACGACAACGAACCGAGTCCCGACAACGAGCACCATCAACATGAATTAGTCAACGCGACAATAAATCTCAATAGCTTTAAGGGAAATACATTGTGATCTTCGGTGTAGCAGATAAAAAAAATGAAGAAGTTGCGAAAATAGGCCGGCTCAATACGAGCAGTCTAATACGAGCATTAAATATATTATCAGGTGACTGGCTTCTGCCAGCTCAAACCAGTTTCCGACCTCAGATTTTAAGTACGCACCATTACAGGGGGGTGAATACGAGCCATCTGGACGGATTTGCGACTGATTATAAAATATTTCTAATAGATATTTAAATGGGAGCCTGCAATAGACAAACTATGTCCGAACTCGAATATTTATCACCTAAGTCGCTAATATCATACAAGGTGCAAATGCGTTCTATCACATTTTCAGTTCAGTTCTACGCAAATATGTCTGCATTTTTTTTTGAATTTAGCTAGGTCGATTAATGCTAGAGCCAAAACTTGTGTTCGCAAGGAAGAATAATTCAACTTACGTTTGGCTAGAAAACGGACTCGTTATTGGCTGGATGCATCATAGATTCTGATTTATTCAACGAAATACCTCTAAACAACAGAATATTGCTAAGTTAAGTGCTGCAATTTTCGTCAATTCGCTTTAACCCAAGCAAGGTTTAAGCATCGTTGTCAGCTTGTATCTAGTTTGCATTCGAAACAACAGACTGGAACATCGCCGATGGGTGCAAAGTTGCCGCACAACGTTGGCCCATAACTTTCATCGTTGTTGACAAACCAACAAAAAAGCTTTAGCAGTTCGCATGAAGTTTCACTTGCACGAGTGCACATACAGCTTGTTTGGGTAAAGCTAACGTAGACTCGGCTACACGCGTCCTAGCAGCAGCGACACGACTGTGTGCTACGATACGGGTACGTTAAGGGAACGAAGTTTGGTCACATAGAAATCTGCCATTCTGTTCACAGTTCTAGTCAGAGATAGATGGTCGCTTAATGAATGCTAAATGTTGTGGTTTTGAAATCTTATAGAATAGAAGCTGTACAGACAAGCGCCTGTCGTAGGGGTCGACGAATGACTACAGGTTGCAGGGTGTGTGCTAGATTGAAGAAGAGCTCAAAGCTGAGATACTTAATTTCCTTACTATTGGTAGGAGTGTTAGTAGGTAGCACCAATAGGTGTTTCGGGATAAAGGTACCTCTCTTGCTAAAAGCAGCACTTGAAGAATTATATTTATAATGGCCAAAAAGAAGAGCCTGAAGAAGAATAAAAGGCAAAAGTCGACCATAATGGAAGTTCCAACTATCATGCCAGACGTGGATAATCTTCCTCACATGCCGACCAACATGGATCAATTGGTACCTTCAGTAAAACGCGAGGAACCTGACCTGACTTTGGAATTCGACGACTGTGGATTTACGGCAACGTGAGTATCAGCTCCAATATTACAGCCGCGTGTCAATGCCAATCGATACAAAAAGAAGTAAAAATTAAAAATACAATATACTAAGTTATTCAAGCGCTAGAGCCTGCCAGCGGTACGGAAGCTGTTTTATGAAAAAATCACATGAAACGAGAATGAATAGCTAGACATCAAAGAAACGTGTATAAATTATAACTGCAGGGTAAGCATTTCAATATTATTTCAGCTATGCACCACAGTTGAGAATGACGTTTTCGGTAAGATGTTGGCTCTATATATACTGACCATGTTGATGAAGATCGGCAGTGTTAGAGAACATAGGTTTAATTCAGATAGCTGTTGAAAAATGTATGTAGAATTTTTAAAGAATGAAGTATTATCGTTATTAGGCCTACATAGTAGGAGAAGGCAGATTGACTTGTTATGAATGTAAAAAGATAAAGGGTCTATGCGGTATTATAGATATACGCATGTATGTGAATCGTCGGTCACGCCACAAGAAAGCTATGTAACTTAAAATGGTCCGTAGTAGACTCTGGCTGTTTGGAAAAGAAATGTTTTTGGTATTTTTGTTAGTCGGCTTTGTGACTGGCGTTATTAGGAAAATAATTTGTGAAAGGTACGGTATTACTGCATAAAATCTTTCAGGAATCTTTCTTATATATATATATATATATATATAATCTATTATTTTTTCTGTCAAACCAAAAATTCAACAGAAGCTAGGTGTTTGGTTATTCGAAATTAAAAGTTTCACCTAAAAACTGCGGTTTGGCCGAATTGTGGCAGCAAATTATCAGTCATTTATGTAATGATAGTGACTCTGTACGGCCTTAGTCCACACTCAATTTACTCTCTCGCCAAAAGGAAAATTTTTGGCCGGTTATTAAGGAGGTCGTCCTGTCAGTTTTTCAGGTTCTAATTGCTCTCAAATATATTGTTACGACTTTTATTAACCGGTAAAAAGTCGTCGGGACTAAATTGGATAATATAGCGCGTACAAAAAAACCTTACAAAATAAGTCCTGCAAGGCGGCTTTAACAACCGTTGCCATATGTGGTCTGGCATTATATTGGAAAAGAATAACTTAGCTGTAATCGTACTGTCAATTCTGTTGGATAGTCTTATTAATTTGGTGCAGCTGGACTATATACAAATCTTTATTTTTCCTCTTATTTTTCCGAGTCAGTTCGCTGTGCATCGGACCTTTCCAGTTCCATCAGTCGTAAGTCATGGTCTCCTTCAGGTGGGGATTTAGTTTGCCTTCGGCTTGAATCTATGTCCTAGACCTTTTAATATTTCTGCTTCATCTTAGGCTAAAAACATTACTTCTCGTTATCCATAACAGTTGTTTCTAACCATATCCAGGAAACGCACAATATGTTGAGAAATATTAAACATCGATGTTTCTTTGTACTTTTCACCTGGTTTATAAAATACCCGAATTCCTATTTTGCTAGAAATCCACCGAGCGAGAATGGCTGATAACAATCGCATAATCGGTAGTTTATCTTCGCAGCCAATCTAAGAATTATTTATCGGCCGCCTTGTTTTAATGGTGCCTTTACCTATTCTCTACATATAAAAGACTCCACGTAGTCTACCGAAGCGAAGTGCACTGTACAGGCCTAAAGTGCTATTTCTGAACTAACCATATTACCTTTCAGTAGTCAAATGTGAGGTCCAGACGATGGCTGCTTAAGTAACTTTTTGACATTAGTTAAAGGAGAAATAAACCGTTAATAACTTTTTTCTCACGTGTTAAGTCTATCTTTGGAGATTAAATAACAAGTCCGGCTATCACAAAACGAATATGTACCATAAAGAAAGCGTTTTCGAATGCTATGTACAAACAAGAAATAACTGAGAGGTAAAAACGAGAATAAGTATATAACATAATAAACTCATTACATTTTGACTAACCTAATACAAGATAGGTTTTAATTTTCCTACTCCTAAAACGAACGAACGAATTATGCTTAGCTATAATTTAGTCTTCTATTATAATCTTGACTTATTACAAATGAGATATAGTGTAGTAAGAAATAAGATACTAATGCACATAGAAAATATAAAATAACGATTGATACACCAATATTGTCTGCATACCTAACAAACCAACATTGCCAGCCAAAGTTGTTGAAAATAAAAGAAACGCAGAAAACATCTCTTTGACAATCACAATAGCAATGACTCGTACATATAGTTAGCTTAATATATTTGATGTGTATATATTCTCTTTTTGATGTCGATCAACACTTGGAACGATAGCTGAATATACATTTCTTCTGTTATACGACTGGAAAAGCATACTTTTTTTTGGTTCTGGCTAAGAAAATATTACACCTATATAATATTGATCCTTGAGATACGTTCGTTATTGGCCAATAAAGTTGGAATTAATAGACGATGATCATAGTGAAAATAGTAATCAAAAGTTGTCCGTGAAAATATCCAATGTTATACTTAACTGAAGTCATAATAAGTCAATTTTTTCAGACCCGATCTGGAGTATATTACCGATGATGATGTCGTCGTACCTAGTTCACCTCCGCCCATCAAGCACCATCACGATGGATCGGGTGATTCGATCCTCCAAAACCGATTCATTATCAAGGAAGCAATTGTTCCACCACGATATAATAATGAAGTCGCGACTGGTATATCTGTGTCGTTCAAGGATATCTCCGAGAGTGGAAGAGATCAAACGACAGAGGCTGAAAAAACGTATTCCTTTAAGGAGTCAGCTTCAGAGGCGTGCACCAAGCATCCTTTACAAGATGTATGGGTCTTCTGGTACTATCAAGTAAGTAGCCTTATTTGGAATGTACCAGATGGAAAACCTATCTTCCATCTGGCACTTTTATTTTTGCTCTCGGTGTCCAGTACATACTTGAAAAACTAAATATGCTTTAGGATGCCGCACAGTTCAGTCTGCACTATTTCAGTGTTTTGCGTGATCGTCATATTAAAATTCCCATTTCTGATAATGTTGTCGCGTTTTCTGCTTGTAGGGAGACAAAAAGAAATCCTGGCAGGAAAACCTTCTCCGACTTTGGGAGTTTGACACCGTTGAGGATTTTTGGGCTATGTACAACCATACGATTCAACCGTCGAATCTCCAGCCTGGCCGTGATTTCAATCTTTTCAAAAAAGGCATCCGACCAGAATGGGAAGACGTCCATAATACTGGGGTTAGTTATTTGATGTTGTGAGACTCTGCCAATATTTTATTCATACGAAGTGTTATTTTTGCGTATTGGCGAAGAATGGATTTGTGACTTGTAGCAACATTAGTCTTGCATATGTGTATCGGATGCGAAAGTGAGGAATGTTTTTGTGACTGGGCAGACAAGACCAATTTAGCATTATCGAAATATCAATATGACTATATATATATGATCTGCAAACTGAGACATCGAAATGCAATTTTATGTTCATTCTAGGTTACAATATTATTTTTGGCATCAAAAATAATACTGATCACGTGTGTCACTTTAAAATTCAATATCTTTAGTTTGTTACAAGTGTACCTTGTCAAGCGTTTTTGCTTGGACATAAAAATTTTTT
Organism: Varroa destructor; assembly: GCF_002443255.2. Classification (NCBI taxonomy): domain Eukaryota; kingdom Metazoa; phylum Arthropoda; class Arachnida; order Mesostigmata; family Varroidae; genus Varroa; species Varroa destructor. The sequence goes on from NW_019211457.1 coordinate 33,873,310, forward strand.
AAGGAGGACGGTGTCAGCAAAATAAGTTTGCCACAATGGGACCCCATTTATATATATATATATATATTACTAGTCAAAACTACTTAACAACGTATATGCATGTCCTTGGTAAGAATTCCTTTACAGGATCTGACTCTTGCCACAAGGCATCTACGTTTGGCTCAACTTATGCCATGATGATAATAGTAATTATCCTTAATGATAATTAAGAGTAATTTTATTGTAATAATAATCTGTTTAGCCTTCTTGTACTTTTAGGGCGGCATGTGGTCGATAACGCTACGTGAGCGTCGTACACGTTCACCAGAAATGGACGCAGTATGGACCGAGGTTGCTATGTTGCTTATAGGAGATCAGTTCGACAATCTTGCTCCATCTGTCAATGGGGCTACTTACTCCGCACGTAAAAATCAGGACCGAGTTTCGCTCTGGGTGAAAGCCGATTTCGACCGTCATCGCGATGAAATTCGGGCGATCGGTGAACGTCTTCGGAAAGCGGTACAGTTTGCTGGAAATAATTTTGTGCTTGAGTACGCGACTAGCGACGATTGGAAATATAAGGCTGGCCCCACAGTCAACGCTCGAATTATACTTCACTTGCAGTAGTAAAGGGCGGGTGGTACTAGCCAGCTATGAAGCTAACTTCCACTCAATTCCAGTCCGGAGTACCGATGCAATGTTTTTCTACAACTACGGAGGAAGAGTGTTAAGTTGCTCAATGTAGTGAAATCGCGGATTATGCACGGAATGTTCATGTTGTACACAAAGCATTTCGTACCTGGCGAGCAGAAGACATTGTCCTTCAATGAGAACAAAGTACAATTAGCAGGGCCGTTTTGTTCCATTAACGACGACCTAGAAAATTTCGAGCGATAACGACCACATAAGAATCTCTAGCCACTGTCGAGTATTATCCTACCCACCCTGTCCTAAACGCCACCAAGTAACCGAGGCGAATCAGTTTGTGCTTCGCATGCGCGCTTGTGTGTGTATGTGAGGAAAATACCAAATTCAAAGTTATTACAAAAGATAATTGTCTTTTGTAATAAAACAGATAGAACACGAGCAAGTGTTCTTGATACAGAACAAGGATGTCACTAATTTTCAACTCAAGCGTACTATTTATCTAAATATTAAATACAAACTGATTGACGTTATTAGATAAGTCAAACACTGTTGTACTTACATAATAAATTTCAGTAAACACAATGTTGTACTGGGATATATCATGTGCGTGTCCTTTTTTCGCTTTATTTCGTTTACGTCTTAGTAAGACATGACAGCTATTATATACAATAAACAGATGTCACACTTGACACACTTGTGACATTTTCCCGCCATTAGTTTGACTCAACCTCAACGATTAGTTCGTTATGTTCAAAAACTGTGAATCACTTGGCCAAAAGCTAGTATTTTGTTTCGCTACAAGAATTTCGCTACAGTCCTTGAGGCCCCATCTGGCCACCGATTCCTCCTATTCCAGCCATTCCACCCATTGGAGGTTGTTGACCCATCATGCCACCGGGTCCAGGTGGTCGCATACCCATCTGACCTGGAGCATTCCCCATTATGCCTGAACCTCCGTACTGATCATGGCCAATAGGAACGCCCTGTCCCATAGAATTTTGCTGGCTCATAGGTCCCATACCAGACATTTGGCCGCCACCTAAACCTCCCATTTGACCTTGCTGTCCCATTATAGTTCCTTGTTGATTCATGGGTCCACCCATTTGACCCTGGCTTGGTGACATTCCCATTTGGCTGCCCTGCATAGAACCGCCCAAAGGTCCACCTGGACTCTGTCCAATCTGTCCTATGCCGCTTCCGCCCATAGGACTCTGCATTCCACCCATTCCCTGAGGACCCTGCCCGCCTCCCATAGAACTTTGACTACCGCCCATCTGGCTTTGAGCTCCCATTGCCTGACCACCCATAGGGCCTTGCTGTTGTCCTTGCTGGCCACCAGCCATCTGCGGTGGCATTGGTGGATTGTGCTGCGCGTCTTGCTGCAGATGAGTCTGTCGAAGGCGCTCCAGCTCATTCATTCGCGACCGGGCATGTTCCAGACGATGTAATGCCATATGAAACACCTGTGAATAAAAAATGAAAACCGCGAAAATTATATCATATAAATACAATGTGATACACTGAGGTAAACGTCTTTCAACAGAAGTATAGCTAAATCTGTGTCTCCTCGCATCTTATAAAATATATGTGCAATTATTAATACCACATTATTTAAACACTTATGCTTGTGCGTAGTATTTGAATTACAGTCATGCAGGCGGAAAGAATCAAGTGCTCCACTTATGCCAGATTGTAGATTCGATTGCATCCAGTTGCTTTTTATGGCAAGGATGAAAGTCGCTAATTAGGAAAATTGCCGAATGCGCTCACTGACTGGCGAGAAACACGGTCAAAGCCAATCGCCTTAAGGTTTTGTCATATAGGTAGGGCTCAAGGTTATTATTAATAAGAATACATATGTAAATGGTTTTCTTCACTCATCGTGAGGCAAAATAAGGCAATTGATGCTTTACCGGGATTTTATAAAATCAGTGTATGGACATCAATATCACTAATTCTATTTTACCTTTTGAGCGGCGTAACTGCTGCCTTCGTGAGGTTGAACCGTTGAGACCTGAGTAAGATAGATGATGTGCTTCGACAGACCATTTTCGACTCCTTGAAGTGTTTTGATGAAATTTGACGCATTTGACTCTACTTGTTTCATTGACGGCTTCTCTTTGCCTACAAGAAATCGGCCAGCATAAACAACGAAAAACTACGGTCAACATTAACATAACACAATTAATCCGAATCGACAATTTATATTGGGAACAAAGTGCATATAAAAATGTTCTTTGCAAATCATTATGTGCAGAAATAATTTTTTAAGCGTTTCTTTTATAACATATACTAGTCCACATATTAGGATCAAAGAAAATTGGTTTCTAATTCTGATCAGCAGGATTCAGAACAGCAACTTAGAAAAAAACACAGGTTTTTATATTAACACATATATTGTACATAGTGTTCTTAGAAAGTACAAAAGGTGCCACTCAATCAACGTATTAATCAATGTGATCCTTAGACCCTCCAAAAAAATTTTATCTTTAGTGAGACGCAGAAATACCAAATTGCTACAATACTTGTGATAACACTAAATTATAAACATATAAATGTCTCGGACAATTCTCTGTTCATAAAAAAAACACACTGATTGACGATCACACGGTTTTGAAATGATAACATACAGTAAGTATAAAGAATCAATTCCGAAGTTTTATAATACGGGAATCAACGATAGGGGCGAGCTGTAGCAGGATTAATGTTTTAGAATCTTATAACGTAAGCTAATGATTGATAAAATACTTTTCAGTAACCGGTTATTGTTTAATAACCCATTACATGAAATTGCTGGCTAATATTATATTTTAAAACATATTTATACTCGAGAATAGATAAACAAGCGCAATTCAAAAACAGAAAAAATATGTGACGCTGACCCTAACTAATCACATTGTCGGACGAATAATGCGTTTTCCTACTAAAATAAGGGATACGTGGTGGTCTACGTCCGAATCCGAACGTAAACACACTTCATGATGGCAAAGGCCAGCCGTCTGAGAGAATGCCTAAGGTCAAGTATCGGACGCAAAACGTGAAAAACAAATCACAACAAAGTCATTTACTCTGATAAGCATTAGTACAGAAAATATTATAAATGTGTCTCATAGTTTGGTAAGCAAACAAATAGACATGTCTCATGTATGCTTGCTATAATGTGAGCAGTCAATTTTTAATATAAGCATTGACATTCATTAATAATAATAAAAATCAGCTTACACGTTGGTTATCATTACACATGGCTTCGTCAGCGTCCAGCAACATTCAATGAGAGGTACTAACCAGCACTGGCTAAAGAGAACATACGTTTTTCTATAAGGACCTTGAAACTGCCTTTATTCCTGTCCTCTCCCTGGATTCGAATATTTAACCGGTGCGATAAAAAAAATTATATACTAAAATATCGCATACGAATTCGACATCATTAATTTACAATAACATTCTACCACTTAACACGTATGCGCGTAATGCCTACTTGATTTTTTTCCCTTACTAAGTATTACATATATGTAAATATTGCCTTTTCTATATTCCACTCAATGAGCTTAACTCATGGAATAAAGTAGCTAAAAGCGAAAACGTTTAATTTAGAGACTTCTGTCGCAACCAGCACGTTTATGTTCTCCTAAATGGCTCACCGAAACATGATGGTCGTGTTCGTCATTTATTTGGTACCAGTGTTCGCTAAAAATAAACAATAAACAATCTTCACTTAAGGTCGTCTACATACACACGCGCGGGAGGAACTCAACTGAAGACTAAAAGAAAATGCCCTCAGTACGGAAGCCAACTGTCAGACTGGTGCATTGTTGTAACATTACGAACCGAGTTCTACGAGTGCGAGTCCAGCCGATTGCAGAGCCCCAGCCACCTCCTTTTCGATGTCGTCCAGCTCCTTGAGCTTGATTTTCAGGTTCTGTGACGAATTCATCTTGCCTGCTGGCTGAGGAGCTGAGGTGGCTGTGGCGTCCCCCAAGGGGACCTGTAACCATGACAAACAACACAAAACAAATCGCACCGCGATAAGTCAATATTATCCGTGGCACAAAAACGCACCACTGCACGCGCAATACCATCAGGTACGTTAGTTCTAGTCAAGTAAAAGGCGTGTCTTTGTCTCTGCCTCTATACGAATAAGATTCTTCGTATCTCCATATAAGAACTTTGCTTCTTATATGAACACGATAACAAACACCTAACACATGATTGCAGAATAACCCACTTAATACCTCTTGTTTAGACAGAAATTATTAGGCGAATACAATAGACATTTCGAAAGTGCGTCAAAATCCGTCTATCTCCATCATCTCTAGACGGTGATCTCGGACTATAAGCTAGCCCACTTCAGTGCTTCCACCACAACAGTATTCCTCTTTGTTGGCAAACAAAAATAGGGGGGAAAAGAACGCAAAATGCCTTACAGTCGTGTTTTCCTTTTTCTTCCGCGTCTTGTCGGTCTGCCGGGACTCCGGAATAATTATTGTTTACTACTACGGTGATGCGACTGAGCACTGGAGGAGGGCCGACTTTCGCTACCATCAGCAGCAGCCGCACAACAAAGAGAGGGCAACACACAGACGAGACTTAGGGCGGGCACGCCGCCAACAGCGGCGGGCTTCTCCAAACGATAGCGTAGCTGAGAATGAAAACGGACCATATACGCGCTAGCAAAGAAATACGGAATTGAACGAGCATTGGCTAGCACGTACCGCCAAAAGATGAACGAACATTTTCTGCATGTCCGTTTAAATAATGATAACAATCTCCACTTACTTGTATTGTGTCATAACTCTTGTCGTCATCACCAGTGTTAAGCGGTTTCTTGTATGTGACTCTATCTATTAATGAACCGACAATCTACGCGGAAAAGACGCGTTTGATTTATTTTATATGCAGATATTTGTCCTCAGTGCCCACCAGCATACGTACTAGCATTGTGGAAATGTTTATAGTAGCATACGTAGTGCCAACACATACCCGAACAGGGTCAGACAAAGCCTTGGCATAATTCAAACCGCTAGTTGAAAACTAACTCCCTTCATATGTACATAAATTCTGTGTACTCCATGTCGTTGGCGGGACTCCAAGCAGCAGCGGCTTCCCCAACCCGTAGTCTCCAGCCAGAAACCGCCAATTGTATTTAACACAGTTCCCTGAGCGAGATCGGCATCAAAATGGCGTCCTCGTTGTACTTCTTTATCAGCTATGCCAGCTCTGCTGGCCAGCATATCTTCTGCTAAAGCAGCAAAGCAACTAAATGCTTGCTGTGATCCAAATGCTTAGAGAGGATTGCCCCTTACCTATCCACCCCTTTCTTCTCTCGTTGCCTGAGTTTGTTCTACCTCTTCTTAAGCCGGCAACCTTACTAGCAGTCGCTCGCGGCATAAGAGCGGCCAGTGTTACATGAACGGATAGAGCGGCGAATGCTTCACACATGTGCTACCCCTTAAACACTGCAAACGTTCACAGACTTCATTGAGTAATACGGCTGTCAGCTGTATCGCTCCGACTCGGTCATTACGGCCAGTGTGAGCGTATATCAGGTAAGTCTCTATGGAGAACGTGCGTCGTGACAGAATCACCATACACACCCGCAGTGTGAATACACACAGAAATACGCTGACGCAGACACTGTAGAGTTGATTCAGTAGAGGTAATTACGGGCGCATACGCACACAGCAGCTTGTACGTACGGAAAACAGAAAGAGGGCCGTATCGCCAGACAACGTTGTTGGACGATTGCGTGCGTCGCGGCGACGTAACATCACCAACAGCAGTCTACCGAATAAACTGCGGTAGACGGTGAGCCACTGTGCGCGTCGGACGCAGAGCGGCAGCTACGACACCGAACAGCGCCCATAGTCAGTGAGCCGCTATACATATTACAAAGTGTGATGGGGTGAAACGATGAACGTTACTGTTCCTGCTCGTAGTACATTGAAACGAGGAAAGCTAACGTTTTAAGTAGCGTCTGTGTGCATTGACGTTGGGGTACAGTTATAGTTACCATTGTATGGTGTATATACACACGGATACACACACACGCGCACTGTAATTATTTCTCCTGGGTCGCCATGGTTTTTTTAGCAGTATTAGCCTTGCTATGTCTGTTGGTGCTTCCCGTGCCCGTTGGAAGCATTAAGCTTAGCATGAACAAGGTGAGCTTGTGATTGCTGCATTGCTACGGTTGACAGGGAGAATTGGGATTAGGTCTGGCCACCGACAACCCACCAGGCAGGCAGGCAGGCAGGCAAGCAATCAACGAGTGTGTGAGCGGTTGAACCCGTCTGCGTCAGCTAACAACAACGGTAGCGACAACAGCAAAAGCGACCGCGTCCCGTCAGTACATCTCTCCGTGTTTGTGTGTTAGCCCGGGTCGCGTCGGCATCTAGCTCTCTGTTTGCCAAAAACGTGTGTCAGCGTATCCTATCATAGCTCGCTGCAGCAGCGGCGTTAATGTCAGTGCGTTCTTCGGCATGGAACAGCAGCGACCCGACGACGGGGACAACATCGAGGAGTAGTCGGTGTCTATTACCGTAGAATACATACTTAGTGATTATTCTAGTTGTATCGGCCTCTAACTAACTGCTAGCTACTAGCTAGCTAGTCGTTAAGCTTTTGCTGGAGGGTTTTTCTTCTTTCGTGTTATATGTTACACTTCTAATTGCTGCCGCTTGTTGTTTGCTTAAAATAAAATTCTCAAAGTGATAGTAGCAGCCGGAAGCACAAAGTGGAGCTCATACTAGGAGCACGTCATAGTTGCGTTGCGGACGGAGCGGTGATTGAATTATTGGCGAGAAACTAAACAAACAGCGGAGTACGCCAGCTCAGCATCAGCAATAAATAACTACTTATCGTAGCTTCGACCTCTGATGAAGTTTAACTAACTTCAGCCAATGCCTTAGCAGTAAACCATGCAGCTTTCAAAAGTAACCGTAATTGTTGCCGGGCCCTAATTATCAGACTAGTGGCTGTAGCGGCCGAGAGGGACAATCCTTGGCGTCGTCATCGGCCCTGCGTGAATGGAAGACCGGAAGTCGTTAATATTTTCAATTCAGAAAAAGAATTTCCTTGTAACGCTTCCTGTATTGCGGTTCTTAAAATTATTATCAGTGCAATAGTGCTACCGCTGCTGCAATTGCGATTAAGTACCTGCTATTGTGAATGACGTAGAAGTACATGTTCGTTAGTGAGAAATTGTTTGTTGTTCAATAAGGATTTTGTATTCGTTCGGGCTTTTGCTAAGCTCGTGTCTCTGCCTTCTTAGAAACTATAAATAATCCTGTTTCATGGCCTTTTTTGTTTCTAGTGTTAATCTATGCCCTCCAGTTGCTATGAAAAGTCTTAATGATTGTTAAATGTTTTTCAGTCAGTGTTCAATGTTCGAAACAATGGCTAGCGTTTAAAACAGTGGAAGATAATGAGTGTTCCTTTTGCAATGCGTTTGTATGCATATAAATTTTTGTAAAATGTTGATAGTTAATACACGAATCTAGCTTATTTATTGTTCCTAGCAGTCTGGAGCAGGATGTACTATGACTAGGTGATAAGTCGAATCGGACTGCACTTTAGAAACACGACACTTCCTAGTTTCCATAACCAGCTAAATAGGTTACACAGTAACGAGTGAATGGTAGATGTAGAAATCCTAGTCGTCGTGGTCACTAACTCTGCTGACCAGTATCCTTACCGATAACTGGCTGTGAATATTGCACAGTTTTATATCAGTCACACATCTTAGCTAAATATAAAACACTTGTTATTATTACTGATAGTAATATCGAAACGTGAACATAAGATTCCAGCCACTAATAGATTTTCTTTACGGGCGGCACAAATGCTAGATCTACCCCTCTATTATGAACGATTGATTGATATTTGCGTAAGTTTCTTCTACTGTCGGCGTGACGAACGTGACCTGCAAGTGTTTGAATGGCAATCCATGATATAATTGATAGTCAATTGAATTATAACAGTCGCTCATCTATAACACCTTTTATCCTATTATTACTCTTTTATCCATAACTCCTTTTTCTGCGAAGACTTCTACAGAGGTCGTCACATCGTGCTGATCTATTCACTCCCCATTTTTTTCTGCGATAAAAAACGGTCGAAAAATGCTTTCTACAAGATAATGACTTAAGCTAGGTACTGTTCTAATTCTAAAGCTTATGAAAGTTTATCGTGTCCTCATCGTTACTGTTGTACTCTATCAACATGCTAAAAAATAGTAAGATAGAACACGTTACAAGAGTACCCTTTATTTATTTCCAATTGACAGATGACTTTTTTCTGTAACCTTGCGGTACTGGTATAATATTTCTTTGTGTCGTGCAATACAAATGCAAATCAGTAAGCGTCATATCTATAGAACACACACACACGTATATATATATACGTGTGTGTGTGTTCTGATTAAGGGAGGGTATTCGTGAGAAAAGCAGTCCTCCAGCTCCATAGATGCTAGTCTGGTAAGCGGTCAAGCGGACAGTCATCTGAAGTTGTTGGTCGGCTTCTGGCAACTTGTTGGTATCGGCGCTCCGTCAGTGAGCCAAAGCAACAGACGATTGGTTACTGACGACGTTCTTTCTATTGATTCTTTGGGCGCTGTATGTGTATCGAGGCATCGAGAAGCAGCCCTAGTGACAAAAACAACGCTTTTTCGTTTCGATATCACCAGAATGCTGGCCAATATGGGCCCCATTTATCTGTTTCTAATTATCTGGGTGTGTGTACCTTTCAGTTTGCTAGAGAGCGTTCGCAGTGATTCTGGCTTGAAGATCGCGATGGATGAACATAAAGTAGTGCCGGATGTTGTCGATAGTGTCCCCGAAAACATTGTTGAGGTAAGTGCTATTTAGCAAACGAGCTAAGGCGTCGATGACTGGCAACAGTGGGTGACAGTGTAATTGATAATCTGTAGTTCCGCAATGACATTACAGAGGCCAACTAATAGAAATTTACCATAAGATCGATGATGGTAATGACGTGTGAAAAACCGCTTTCGCGGTTATTCGTATTTTGTAATCTGTAGTTTACAAATCGTAGCCTGTAGTTTTTAGAACTCTCGAACTCCGAAGTTTGTCCTGCGTCCCGAGAGCTATACAAGCGAGCCCAAGTTCTAACAGAAATTTTGTTTAAAGAGATATTTATCTAAAAAAAATAATTTGTCTGTTCACAGCGCTGTATCCGAAGGACTGTAAGAGGCGGTACCTAAATCTTTAGTAGAAAATCAATTTCTGAGCCACATTAGACTGTCAAGGTACCGAATTGCCAAACTGGTCTTGCACTGCATACCTGAAACTGGCGATGGATAAATAAAACAATGTTGGATATATTGAAGAACAAGTTCCATTTGCAGTTTACACGCAAGTTATTAATGACTACACATGGTTTTTAATTCATAACATTGAAATAGCCACTGTGTCTTTCAAACGCGACGTGCGGTAATGCGCAAAAGGACCTTAACCGATTCCTTTGATTTTCATCTTAAGACAATATTTCACGATTTGCTAGTCTAGCCAGCAATTTCCATACTAATCGTCTTGGACGAACGGAGTATGTAGAGTTAATCATAAAGAATTCGATTTTATAAACACGTTGTTTATATGCTCAGAATTTCTAACGCCGCAGCACAGTCGATTGTGCTAGTGGATTGGCGAAGTCAAAATGGTAAGTTCGAATATTTCCTTTCGCAGTTTGCGACAATATACTGTATAGGTGTATGTATATATATATATTTTGCAAATATCCTATCTGAGTGAGATTAGTGATTTTTAGCTGGAAGCACGTTTCGAAGAATATGTTAGGTTGTCCAAAGTCAATTAGCGGTTAAAACATTTGAGTGATTTTGAAAGTGTTTAAAGTAAAACGCGACCTTTCATTAGATACTAAGTACACCTTTTTTCATTACTTACACATTGACGCTAGCGCTCTAGGAGCTTCCTACTGGCTGCGTGTTTGTCGTGTGTATGATGCGTGGACAACTTGTTTGAGAGAATCAATAGAAATATACACAACATCACTTACCGGTTCCTTTAAGGTATGGACCCAACCAAATTCGCGCGCATATAAGTTCAAAGAATCTAAAGACTCAAGCCATCGTTCAATTCTGTTTCCCTCGATTCAAGCCTTTAAAAAAAATAAAAAATTGAAGCAAAAAAGCGTGAAATGATGTGTTCCCCTCCGTATGATGAAAATTTAGAAAAAAAACATGACTGAAGCGTGGGGTCGTACGTTGTTAAGTCTTCGATTCACATTTCGTGCTGTCAATCTTCATACGCACACCCATAAGGTTCTTCGGGAATTCGAAATAATTTGCAGTATTCGCTCTTTACTTTTTGGGTAATCTTCCATATATATACTACGAAGACGAGCAGTAGCCTGAGCCCAAATCTATTTGCTAACATCGAAGTAGCATTCTCTCCTGACGCCTTTTGATCGATTTCATAATAGGTACCTCGATGAAGCCCATATTAAGCCAACACACTGTTCACTGAAAAGACTGCGTAATCACGACGACTCCCTTTTCTATTTGAGATCATAAATGTAGTTATTCCCTCCATGGTCTTCAGCTTACAAAGTCTTTCAAAATTTTCGGCTTGTTAAATAACTCTAAACAAAACCAATAAGCATTATAGTAGTAACTAGGTTTGTGTATTAAGAAACACGTGAAATAACAAAAAAAACTCATTAAATTTTCTGTGCGTCGTGGGTCAGATACCTATGCCGACCAATATTTTTTATCGATTCAAAGAATGCCAACTATAGTGACCCTTTCCACTCTATGCATGTCCTTCCGGATACGTGCGGCCTTGAATCGACTGATCGGTGCGCTTCAAAGTAGCATTTTTCGGAAAATTCGGAAACTTGTGATTTAACTTTGCCAGTAATAATTTGATTGTTAGAATATCGCGCAAAGAGGGAAAACTGTGTCGATGTGTGCTTATATAGCTTTCTTTTCAAAATTAATTAAACAAATATATTTGTTAGTGGTAATCATAATATAGAGTAATAGAAGTCATTGTAAACAGAAAAACATAGTTGCTTTACACAAGTATTTTGTTATCTGAGCATGTTGGCGACTAAAAAGGCGCACAAACTTCCACAGAGGTTTGGATTGAATAAGAGTAAGCAGTGATAAACTGTATTATTGCTCATTGGTCTCATTGTTAACCATTAAGGTCAACACACTTGGGTTTCCTGCGTCGCTTCGTGCTTTGGTAATGGCGATGCACTGTAGTAGCAGCACTTCCACCTATTACGGAGAAGCGCTGTAGTTAGTGCATCAGTTCGTTATTATCTAGAAGCCCAACTGTAAACACTCGGTATCGAGTTAGTATTTATAAAAAGGAAACTTCTCCAAGATGCAGTGAACATGCTCTCTGGGTTTTCTTCTGGGCTGGACTGAGCAGCACTCTTATTACAATCGATGATGCAATCGGATCTCAGAACGACGTATAGTACACGTTTAAAAATTACCGGTTAAAAATGGCGCGAATAACCACAATGCGTTATGATTATGGCGGCCTATATGGGTTACTAGTAGAAACTTGAATATCACGCTATGATCATCGATAATGCAGCATGGTGGAGGCTATATCTAACAAATGGTGGTAGCCAAAGCTGTAGCAATAGCTTAAGATGTGCAAAAACAAACTGAAAAATGCTTCAAGCATTTTGCTACGTGTTGGATTATTGTCATTGTTGTAACTGTTCTCCCTTAGTTAGGCACCCTGTATTTTCCTGCTTCGTTTAAAAGATTTTTCTCGTTGTATATAATTTATATTATCCAGTCTACTGGCAGTGTTTCCTTGTATTTGAACTCTGTTCTTTAACTTTATCCACTAACATAAACTCTAGGAACTAAAAAATCGGCAGGAATATATGTAAAACACTTAGTATATATAAGACATTTAACCGTCTGAATCACCACAGTGATTCTTTAGAATCATTGTAGCAGAAAATAACAAAGCTCAAAAGCTCCGAAACAGTTTGATATATATCTTTAGAACGGAGTAGAACTATCGAAAATCAAAATAAGTGATGTTCGAGTCAAATCTAAATAGAACAAAAATACAGCGGTTTATAAAAAGACTCGGAAGGCAAGTAAACTGACCAAACGATCTCTTGGTTTTGCTGACTGAGTATTATACGGTTGTTCGGGGCAAATTAGATGCTGAGAAAGATATTGCAAAATATCTAAAGGATCTTCAAGATAAACTAGTACGCATTATCCTTGTTATTCGACCGCAAAAATGTATTCTCTTTTTAGTGGCCAATTAACGTTCTATCTAATGCAGGATATGTAAATTACCTAAGTATGTGAAAAAAGTTTTTACTACCATCAATTTTTGTGACAACGTTATAATCTATAATTATTGTGGTGTAAGCTATTCTTGGCAACCTGAAACTTTTTTTCAGCATTCTTCACGAGAACTTGGGTTATTAAAACTGCAATTTCATCAACTTAAACGTTCGTATTGTACCTATTGAATTGATGCCACCTTTTTGAGCTTTTGGCCGTCTATACCATTTCATAGCATGGATGGAGGATCATTTAAGGAGCGCATGTTTAAAAACAAAGACATAGACAATGTGAATGCTTATTCAAATACCATTTCCGCTTCATGTTAACCATGTATAATATTTAAATGAGATCGTAAATGCTATTGATGTAAAAGATATGCTTATACTGTTTATTTTGGGTTATTCAACTGAGCGATCAAACACCCAATCACAGAGCAGACCACAAACTCATTGCGCAGGTTTGATAAATAGTAAGATAACCTGGATCATTAGATTAAGGTCAACTAGTGCTTTGTGTGTCTTAGCACAACGATCTCTGCTTGGTCGCTGTGACGGCAAAGTCGAGAGCCGCAAGAGAGGAGTCGGCAGACATTTGTGTCTTGTACTTACTGCGTTAGGCAATAGTAGTACTTCGCGCTACCATAGTTACGACATTCAGTGCGATTTGCGCCACCAAGTACTGGCTGGCGTTTGTTAATACATTGTTTGTCATTCTTAGCCCTGTCAAAAAGAGTGGACTGTATGTCTCTAAATATATCGATGCTTCCCTACACTGGGTAATGGCACAAATGACACCAACCACGCGCCCACTAAGTGTTGTGGCTAGGTGCGACTGTGGCATCTCGTCGTGGCACTGGGGACCCTACTGGGTTGAGTCTAACCCTCAATCGTCGTTTTCTGCATATAATGTCACTTCTTGTAATAATGCGACAGACAGCTTAAAACGATTTAGATCAGATAAACGCTTTAGGAAAGATAAACGGTAGAGTAGTTCTAAATTTGAGCTGAGAGCCGGTGATGACGAAACTGACTTCAAGCAGAATTGTTTACAATTTAGGTTCCCCTAGCGGAACCAATATGAGGCTTGCGACTTGATTAATATATTTCATACTGTTTGATTTAATTTCCTTCTGATTTTGAATGTCACAAGCACCTTGAGTTCAATACAATGACCCACATATGCAATTATCATAGTGTATGTAAGAAGTATAAATACTGATGAACAAGGATATAACTGGAAAATTCCAAAAACGTTGAGTAATCAGCAGGTTTAATAATTCATTATTTATAGGAGGGATTAGTCCATAGGCTTGAACGAGACATTACAAAAAAATACATTAATTTAATCTTTAATGGCGATAGCAATAGTAACAATAATAATATTAACAGAGGTGTTGAGGTACCACGGCAACTTCTCCCTGAATATAAAGCTTGCTTCCTTAATTAACACTTCAGGTGAACTACTCTGAAGGACGCGTTAATCTTGGAAATGTGCTTACGCCTACCCAGGTCAAGGACATCCCCAGCGTCAACTATACCGCCGATAATGACTCTCTCTACACTCTCTGTATGACGGATCCCGATGCGCCTTCTCGACAGACACCCAAGTACCGCGAATGGCACCATTGGCTAGTGGGTAACATTCCAGGCCAGCAGATAAGCGAGGGTGAAACTCTTTCCGAATATGTGGGAGCCGGACCGCCCAAGGGAACTGGTTGGTACTATACATTTTTAGCTATTTTCGACTATTCGAACTCAGTAATGTGTTTCTGGTTAAATGTTCTTTAGCATTCATGACAATAAATTACTGCTAAGATGACGCGTTACCGTTTTAGTATAACGTACAAATCTTCATTTATTAAACGTAAAATTTTATCAATTTTTTTGCTACTGCTTTACTTCGACAGGCTTGCATCGATACGTGTTTCTTGTGTATAAGCAGCCCGAGGGCAGGATCAACTTCGATGAGAAGCGGCTAACTAATCGCAGCGGGGATAACCGAGGTGGATTCCATATTCGAGATTTTGCAAAGAAGTACAAACTAGGCGAACCCATCGCCGCCAACTTTTTCCAGGCTGAATACGACGACTATGTCCCAAAGTTATACGAGCAGCTCAGCGGCGATTAAGTGGAAGTGTATCTGCTTAAACGGCTCCCCATTTTTGGAAACTTGCCCTCCTTATCGTCGCTCATTCTGTAAAGCCTATATATCAAAGTTACATCAGAGGCGAAAATGATGAAGAGTCAAGTTAAAGTGATAAAAGGCAATCACAAAATCGGAGGAACGAAAATTATTGCTATATGCGATATGTCTCTAGGTACTCGATGTGACAGTTCAGAAACGACAAAAAAACAAAAACAAATATGCAATGCGAAAACAACGCCAACAACAACTGGCTTCAAAAACGTAGTTATGCCCTAACAACTACGAACATGAGCAGCTTTATATGAAACAGAAGGCATAAGTTAATATTCATTGATCTACTATTATATATAACATCTAGGCTAATTTTTGAGGACCGGGCTCGAGTCCCTATCAGTTATTTTTCAGTTATGGGAGAGCGATTGTTAATTTCCGTTTTCCTGCTCTCAAAAGATGAAACACCAATAAAGGGTTGTGTTGGTAAAGTGTTGGCACATCGTGAATGTCGACTAAGTCGTTGGCATTTCTGAGGAAAAAGAGCGTAAACATTTCGTATTGTTCATCATGTAAAAATGGAGAAAGAAAAATAGGAAAGACGAATAATGATTACTTCACTGGTCGGTGATAGCCTTCGTAGGTAGAACACCGATTATCGGGTCTCAAGTATCAAATAAGCATTCTATATGCAGCAAATTTTCGATGCACTGCATCCTCTCATCGTAAATTATGATAAAGCACGAACGTGGAAATGGTAGCATACGTAAAAAGATACGCAGAACAGGTTCTATATTGAATCTATTAATCATGTCGCACCTGAACAGTACCGCGTATATAAATGTCTTTTTTACAAACGTAAAACTTTTTCCTTCCTAAGTAGTATCTATTTATTAATACTATATCATATATAATTGACGGAGCGTTTTATCTGAAAGTCGTATTACCGTTTTTATTAATAAATGACATCACCAGATTTCCTTTGTCTTAGTCGACGCTTGCAGTTTTATTCTGTGTTACAATAGCGTCCATATACTCTTATCATACATTTAAAAAAAAATGATTCCACGGGTCTAATTAGCTTAATAAATTAAATTTCTGTTAAAAATATTCAAGCTAGGATTTTAAACCGAAAAAAAAATACGTGTCTTTAAAATCTAGTAACACCGATCACAGTGACAATTTTTGTTTCTGTGTGATCCATATCGGCATAAGCTTTGCGCGTTGCAGATCGCAGAAGAACAGTCGGATTAGACCTAAAAGAAAACTGAATTTTTTTTTTTTATAATCGTCGATTCTGCCCGATCGTATGCATTAACAAGACATTGATTCTATTAAGTACATGAAAAACAACGCCATGTCGTGAGACAACGGCAGGGTGACCTTTGCGAAAAAAACACAGGAACATTTTCTAATACATTTATTTCAGAAGTGACTCAAAAGAATGATAGCAAGACGGAATGATGGGACAAAGCTCACACAGATGGTCAAAAAAATACGTGCTTTGGAACTTACTTGCTAATACATCATTATGCGTTGACAGTGTTTTTTTCATCTTTTTATGCCAGTCTTGCGCAGCAATATATCAAAACATCTTTATTAAGCAAACCCTTTTTTTATTAACATACAGCCGTTCTCAAAGAAGATTAAATCTTCTCACTGCAAATGCATCGAGGAAAGTTTTGTGCTTTTCGCTTTGTTTTTTTTTATCACCGTTATTAGATCCTACATTTCAATTTACAAAACCTTAACAGTATGGTTATAAAATACTAAACAACTTAGCGAAGTTAAAGTTGAAACGTTATCGATATTTCATCAGAGATGAGTTGAATCTACTTTGCATTTGAACATACCCTGGCTGGCACATATGTTTATCCAAACAGAAAAAAAAACGAGACAAATGAATAGATTAGGGTTTCATTGTGGGTCACTTACGCTTGCTTTTTTATTAATATTATTGGTCCGATTTTGTCAGAAATATGTAGTACAAGACTACATATTTACATAGGTACGTATACATATACCTACTACGTAAATAATTCAAAGACAATCGTACAAATAGTAAGCATAGTATTAACTCAATGCCATTATAAAGTTGCTATAAGCATACTATATACATGTGAGAAGATAAATTTAAGGACATTTGCGTTCGACGACTTGCTTTCCACCTTCTTCATACTCCTGTTTCGAAATCCACATTTGCTGAAATGTACCCAACGAAGCGAGAATAGAACCACCAATCCATGGGGCAAATCTGAAACCAACGCCATGTAAAAAGAAACGTCTAACATAAACAAAGAGCGGTAGATACCTCGGGCCTGTGTTGCTATTAAGTACAATTCGCTTTACCTGCATAGAGGTAAAAAGCAAATTGCGTTTATAATAAAGGGAACGTCGCAAGACAGACTATTATCAAGATAGGTTATTAAGCTATAATTTTTGTGTCCATAAAACATAGTAGCTCCTACAAGATTATAGTTTAGACACGGTTTTCCACGTAACACACGCTGAGCACGGTTATTCATACAACATATCTTAAACAGAAATTCTTTGATAACGATAAGCTAATAGCTTCTTTCACGATATAGTTTAAACAAAGCTTGAATGCAACACAAGCTGAGCAAATTTACTCACGTCACATAATTGTTACACTTATTATATATCAGCGCGGATAATATTAGTAACAACTTTAGTTTTGTAAACGTGGCGCGGAGGTTTTATCAATGCCAGAAGTTCAGAAAGAAAATGCTGCCGTCGACGTATGACCTAATTTGGTAGCATCACGCCTAATAAAAAAAAAGTATTCTTTTCTCTCTAAAAACAACAGTATTTGATCAGTGGCTTTCCGTTCTAGGCAGATCTCCGATGACTCAAAAAAAAATAAGCGTGATCCGACCACTTTAGGGGATCGTTTTGAGTCAGATAGGCAAATGGAAACGGGCTTCTAGAAGTGCAGAATAGATTACAAAGGCTATACCCTTTGTCTCAGGTGACTTTGGATATACATTCCAAACTGGGGTAGTATCGTTGACGGCCAAGGCTCTCACTGGTTACTGGCTCAAGTCCCACCAACGATAATACCACGCAACCTATGTGAATATAGAAAGTTGTTTTTTTTTTTATATTTATTTAAAGGTAGGTACACGCTATTTTAACACGCGTTACGTAAATTATTTCCGCTCGCATTACCTTCTCTCTGCAGGCGTGTTGGGTGCGATGAATTTGAGGCGCATTGATGGCGGCGTCTTACATGAGAGATCTCTCTGGAGGCGCTCCCCATAACCCTGTAGGAGTGTGGCACCTCCCACCAGTGTGATATTGCCATAAAGCGCGGGCCGAACATCAACGTCACAAAGGCCGACTGCCGTTGTCACAGTTTGTGCAGCACCCATCGGAGTGCCTGGAAGTTGCGGCTGTTTTCCATACAAACGTAAAATATTTGAGTACGTTACATAGAGTAGATCGCATACCTTTCAAATAAACCATCTATCCATCTGGTGGCAGCGTATAAGACAACAGATATAAAAATACGACTATATTATTACCAGAAATATTTTAGGCTTTTTTTTTGGTTAACGTCTTACCCTAATTACAGACGGATCAAAAAGACCTTCGGCAAGTTCGAATCGCTTTGCTCCGTAGTCAGCGTTATAGCCTGTAGGAAACTCGTAATGAACTGCGGGCATTCCTTCAGCGGTCTCCTGCTCGTAAGGGGCGTCTGCCACCTGCAGAACTGACGCTTGAAAATCACGCAAAAGATTCTTTACCTGAAGATCCGCCCAAGCTTTCGACACTTCGGGGATTGTTGTTTTGCGGGTAAATTTAGGCGCTTCTCGCTCTTTCACTGGTTCCTATAGAGACGTACCAACATGAGAAATTTAGATTTTTGCTTTTAGTTAATAACTATATATATTACAAGATATCTACTAATTACTGATATGCTACTAAAAAACCGCCAGGCATCGATAAGTGGGAGATGAAGCCAACTGGCATATTTGCTTACTGCAAAATAAGTTTAAAGTGTGCCTTGTGAAATAGTATTGCCATTAACCTTTTTCTTATCGTTACATATTACTTTACTACATATGTTAGGTGTCAATGTAAAAAAATGTAGAATCATGAATTTTATTCACCTTAGAGGCAATCTGATAATGGGGTACGAGTTCTACTTTTTCGTGCTCCTCCAAGAAGTTTTTGCACTGCAACGTCAGAAAGTCACCAGCCAAAGGCGACTTGACAATTGCTTGCTGGAGTACATATCCATCATGGACCGGAATCGCTGAGGTTTGAGTTGACCCTATATAATTCAAAAACAAAAGATACACAAGAAATGCAAGTAGAAAGGGACACATAGTTAAACCTCTGACATCACCAAGTAGAATCAATTAAAGAAAAGATGGCAGCATCCACAGGAAATCATATATACTTCACTAACGACGGAGCGTGAGTCAAAACCAATTCTTTGTTCTTAATTAGGTTTTTAGGCCTTCACCAAAACCAAAAATATTTCGGTAACATCTAAACGTACAGCAAAGCGATTACGATATTTGGCTCATCATAGTGAGCATTAAACACGATATATATGACTTTTCATGAAAAATTTCTAAGATAATAGTACTAATATTAACGACTGAATAAAAATATAAATATCTTTATTGATTTTTTACCAGCATCAAGAATTAACGCTGTTGCTCGACCATTGGCAAATGCAGAGAGCACCGCGTTTTTTACGAGAAAGAACGCTGGAACGTTGTACTTTTCAAACATTAATTCAGTCATTTTCTCCCGTTTTGCACGTTGATTCCACGGAGCTTCAGACATTAATACGGGATGTAATTGTGATTCAGACCTGCAATGCATTGAAATAAGTGAACACATAATCGACAATAAATATGAGGTGACAAACGGCAACACTTCGTCGTTCCTAGTAGGTAGGAAATGGAAAAGTACAGGTAAAGAATAAATAGAAAGGTTCAGAAATGACCAGATTTCTTCGTAATTGCCAGCTGAGATAGTTTTTAAATTTCATTTCTTTTACATTTAAACTTCATGATCATATTATTAAAAGTTTTCACGAGTTGCAAAAATGTGTTCAAATTCATTCCTATTGCATACGTGCCGAATTCAATAAATCGCATTTTTATATACAATCACATGAAGAAATGATGTAACATGCTCACCTAATATGTTTCTCATAAATATAGTCGAGCATCTTTTCAAACAGGTCCCAATCCTCGACAAGACCATCTTTCATGAAATTTTGAAGTTCGACGCCTTTGCGCGGTACGTTCAGAGCACCGACGTCGATAAGGTGACGTTTTTCCAGGAGTTCCTCTTTGCCCTCCCGGCCTTCAATCAATTGATCGACAGAACCCATAATGGAAGGGATATCAGCCTTCGGCGAGTCCTCTCCGGCATATCCTGCCCGAAATGAATACTGACCATAATCGAAGACGAGAGCGCCAACCTCATCTATGAAGTGCACAGCAATATGTAGAAATCAATTTTTTTTCTTGTTCTAATATTAGCTAGGTTCGAACGATTAAATATAGCTCCAAATTGACAATGTTTCGCATCCACAGTAAGTGAAGAGTGGTACGAAAAAATTAAAACATTATAAAAGTATAATGCTGAATGTTTAATTATATTTGAATCATAAATCTATTCCGTTGAATCATATCATGTTAGTTAATTTGCTAAGCTTTTAAATAAAGTTTGGTCCCTCACATACACACGACTGGACTGAGAAGAGACAAACATGTCTAGATATAGTAATTAACTTCAACACACTTCAGTGAACATGCTGATAATTCTTTTTTTTTTTTTCAGTAGCCTGTACTTGTGCCTATTTGAAAATACACCTCTCTAAATATTGTTCACAAAATATTTAGCACATTAGATAAGTAGATATCATTATATGTGAATAAAATTTAACGGTAACAAATACACACGACGTGATACCAAAAGTTATAAAACAAATTGTTAACCACAAATAGGTTATACAATGTTGTTATGCATTTATTTACGTGTAAACTGAATATGCGATCACGTTAGGCTCTTCTAGTAACACTGAGAATCAATACCTCCGTCTTACTAATTACTACTACTGATAGATGCTGCCTGAACAAATATGTTGCTTTTGCTTTAACAACAACTCTAGCTAGCTTTGAAAAGATATGATTCGAACCATAATGCCATTAGCTCGCTAGCATTTGAAGACGGCTGTTCCATTGTTGTTAGCTTTCCGCGGCGGTTTTTCACTCACTTCTGTATTACCCGTCGATATCGTTTGAAACGTGTCCACGCAACTATAATAACAGCATTGTACTTGCCTCCACCATATACTCCTGAGCTCATCGTGATGCCTTGCACACTTTACACGGCACAATACGCAATTTCACGGAATATCACCGAAGTTTTCGAACCACTGATGATGAAGAGAACGCTCTTCAAAAGCCGACAGCACTCCTTCGAGGCCAGTAAAGTCCAACCCTCACAAAAACACAACAACCTCTTGGTAAACGCCAATTCTCGATAAGGTGCGCCACGATTTTATTTCTGTGCAGGTGTTATTGCCTATTCTTGATAGCTACAGTATCAATATGAAATCACTAGATATTATTATTGTTAACTGACCATTTCGTGGGCGTCGTAAGCATAATCGTACGTGAAAATTATCAAAATGATTAGGAATATTTGTTGTTAGTGCATATATCTGTTTCAACTTCGTCATCGTAGGCATCGATGTAAATAAACAAACCCTGAAAGCAAAATCGTTTTGAGTCGTGTTCGCCGGGCTCCGCTGATTGCGTATAATACAGGCGTGTAAGTTCATTTTACCAAACCATTGTGTGATGCTAATGTGCCAATACGGAGTAATGTTAGATAACTGACTAGAATGGACGACTCTTTGAGACTTTTTTAACCTGCGGTGCCTTCATTCCGAAATGCCTAGTGTGCAATGACAAAAAAACGAAGTCGATTAGGAAAAATATATCTTTTTTGACAGATAATTATACTCATCGCATACACTTCTCATGATATACATATATGGAGTTTAAGTTAAGTGCTTCTGTGAGCTCATGCTGCAAGTTTTGTAAAGATGAAAAAAGAAGAAGTAAACACACAGAATGTTTAGGTAGCGATTTGGTTAAAAACAAGTTTTTCGCAAAATTTTTTCGTTTATTTCTGCTGAATTTGAGCTTCATATTTTTGTAATCTGGTATGTTCGTTAACAATACTTGAGGTGTCTTTATTACACGATGCGACAATATCTGATAATGTTGCATAAATAGCAGGTTACTGCTACTAAGGTCGAATAAAGAACAATATTAACAATCATTGGAATATTTCATTCTGGAATAGTAGCATAGTAATGCATTTCGTTTTGTACATGAGGAGAGTACGTTTTTGGAATTACATTTTGTATTGTGAATTAGAGGCCGTGGAGCTTTTCATCTGTCCAGCAGTAGTTTTGTGTTGATTCATATATAATAAAAAAAAAAAAGACTTAAAAACTTTATTAAGCAGAGCGAAAATACCACTGCAATTGGAGTACGAAGTTGTTCAAGCAAACTGTGCTTAATAGTTTAATCCACCTGAAGACTTATCATGCTATCCCATACGAACAAGCCATATCTTATTGGATATTTTTTCTTTTATTTAAAACACTATTTTTGTTTCCACCACTTTTATCAGTAAACAATTTTCTTATGAATTTTTCGGACGTTTATTTTTGACTGCATAATAAATGTTTCTTAAAAATTGCTTTACAGACAATATTTTATAAATAGATTGGAATCACTCAGCTACTCTATGGCATCGCCGTACCACCAGGGTGGTGGCAGTCACGGGCCAACTATGGGCGGTGGGGGCTCAGGAGGAGGTCCAATGGGTCCTGGGGGTGGAGGAATAGGAGGCTATACCCCCGTTCCTCAGATGCATCCCGGCGCGATGTCCCTGGAGGGTCATAATGGTATCAGTAATGAACAACCGGACCAGGATGGAAACCCTCAGGTTAGCAGACCGATGTACATTCGTTGCAAGCCAAGGATTTTCATGTATGAGAACCAAGGCTTATTTGCTAAGTATAGAGCTCGAATAACGCATGGGGCAATAATCTGACCGCCTTCTGTCTCTCCGTCTTTTGTTAACACTTTTTGTTTTTCATTAGGTAGCTAATACTTAAATGTGAAAGAGCTCCTCATATATCTTGAATCAGTGAAGATTGATAAACTCAATTGAAAAAGCTTTTAAGAATTTAAATTCAAAAATTAAAAAAAAACTTGAAATGAAATGCTATATACAGTTTCCTACCTCTTCGTCGTTTAAAGTTTATGAAAGATTTGTCCCGTACAATCTGATGATAGCAATTTTACCCACTGGATAAAACATTTATCTAATAAAAATGATATTCCACAGTACTACGTATTTTGCCGTCATACAGAATACGCATGATGTTATTCTTGCATGCATATGTACTCAATTAACCGAAACTTACTACTCTTAACTCTTAACAGTTACGTTCTGGTATATTAAAATCTGGTACATTAAACAAATTTATTCCTTTATTAATATTCATAAAAGTTTACACATGGAGTTTCTGATGTTTACGCATCGATTACTTCGTTTCAAAGCACAGTCATGAGTAAAGTTGAACTTTGTTTTATGTTAGTACCTATTTTGTGGTTAACGAAACATACTAAGATTCTAAATGAAACTTCAGAAGGTTTCCGTCGACATCAAAATTGCCAATACAAATGTTTAAAAGGAAAGTAAAAATATTCTGAAATGTAATAGATTTTTACGTTTTTTAGTGTCTACCGTCGATCTAGATAGAAGGATCAATACAGATGGCACAAACTCAGCTTACTATCGTATAAGCTTCTTCTCCTGTGAAACTTAATGATTAATGTTTTATTAATAATACATTTGGTACAAAATAGTTAAAAGTAAATGTTCTACAGATAAAATGGAGCCAAACTAGTGCAAGAATCTCATCACAACGGTACAGATTTTTGTGAAGAACGCCGAACCGCTGTCGTTAATCGTTTTTTTCTGTTTTTACAGCAGGACAGTCAGCAACAACAACAGCAGGAGTTCAACATTCCTGTGATGTGTCGAATAGGTCAAGAAACTGTTCAGGAAATTGTGTCGAGGGCTGGAGAGCTTTTTCAGCTTTTGAGAACTTTGGGTCCACCAACGGGTAGCATGAACCCGCAAGCGTCAACTGTGCAAGAGGTGCGTACTGAGTCTGTAGTCGAAAGGTATTCATTTAATACCAAATTATCAAACCTTTCTTGATCTTTTTGTTTCTTATGTTTTTTTTTAGTGAAAATGATTTTCGTTCTCTACGGTGTAGAAAATACAATCATGATCGCGAAGTAAATAGTTACCAAACAGAGAACTAACTCAGCTTATTACAATTTGGTTACGATCAGTTAAGTTGAAGTCATTTGCTTAATTAACACTGGTTTAGAAGACCGACAATAAATAACCATGATTCCTGTAGCTAAGTAGAAGATTGGCCGCCTTCTATTTCCAAGTTCTCTGATCATTTATTCTACCTGGTTCTGTTGCATTGTCGTTTCGATTGTTTGTAGGAGCGTAAGGTAAAGCTAAATGAAATTCTGAAGATTATACAGCAGTTATTTAAGCGTCTACGACGGGTGTATGAAATCTGTGATATGAACTGCGCTGGCGGAGAGTTCTCTACGCTTGAGCCAGACGTAGCGACGATTCAACTAGTACCTCTCGAGGACGAGCGACGAAAAGATGAAGAGGAAAAAAAGCCGTTGGATTCCGCGCGACAGTTTATAGAAGAACGGCAAATGTATCAGGTAATCACGATATAATTAAATACGTAAAGATATTAGCTACTATATTATAATCTTCAAAATTTTCATAAAAAATATAACCACTGCACTATTTAAGCTTGCACTCTAGGAAACTAGCCTTCCGAGCTTTTTTCGCTAATCGCAATAAGTGGTAAATGCAATATGATCGACATGTATACCCTATTTTGTGTTACAGGAGCAAGTATATATGAAAAATCGACAAATCAAGGAGATTATTGATATGTTGCGAAGTGTCGTGTGTGAAGTGAATACCATGCTTGGAATGAGAAAGAAGCACCTGCCTTTCTCTAACAGGATGAGTTCGTATGGCAAACCTAAGCCAAACATGTTCTAAAATGCGAGAACTTCATTGTGATGTTTCAATAATGTGCACGGAGACCGAACTGGTTCATTTTTGGGGCGTTTTGTATAATGTGTCAGCTGTATTAAAATAAATGTGCATACAGTGCCTATGAATTGTAATTTTCTGGGAGTGGGTCAGTAACGGTCACATTTCCACAATGGCAAATGGTCTATTACATAAAGGCTTTTTTGTCAAAAATAAATATCTTAAAATAAATAAAAAAATCGGATTGAACTTAGTATTTGAAATGTATTAGTTTTTATTGTGTATTTTTTTCTTAGCAACAACTAATTGGTACAATAACTAATAAAAGCAATTTATATGTATAAGCTGGCCCATCAGTCCTGTCACTTATCAGCCTTCCTTACAAACTTATGAAATATTATTGCAAAATAAATATGTTTTTAAGAACATATTGCCATTTCTGCTTATTCTACTCATCGTTTATTATAAACATATAGCGTGTAGTGATAGGAAAGACGGCGGTAAGTTGGCCGTTTGTTGTACATAATGTTCCCATTAAGAACTAAAGCTCTCAGTGGTAGTTTTGTTAATCAGTGCTCATTTAATCTAATAATTTTTACTTAATATTCAACGATTGTGCGCCAAATAGTGCTTCTGTTGTGTTTCGATTTCAGCTAAGGTGACTAACGGCATAACTCATATCATGGTACTTGGAGCTCATATGAATTTAACGCTGCTGAAAACTTTACCGTTTAAAGGGACCAGGCTTGTCTTCGAACATAATTCTATTCTATCCATTCAAAGAAGTTCTAATTGCTTTACGGGCAGTGCCATTAGCGGGGATAATTATGCTAACGGATTGTTGTCTATATAAAAAAAGATATATCTCTGTAAAATATGGAAGAAAAGAAGTATGGAAAATAAAGTTTTGATTGAAAGAAAGAGAACGTGACTGGTGTAGTTGAAATTCTAAAACCTGCTTTTTGCCGCAAAGATGCTCAAACGCTTCGATGACGTCTATAGTCATACTCTAGGACTGGACATCTTAGAAACGATTTTACAGAGGGTAGCAAAAAAAATCACTGCGTCCGTACTTTAAAACCAAGAAGATTAATTCACGAACTTAATTACCAATAAATGAATTACCAAATGAACCAATATGTTCAGTAACTTTTCAAAAAGGCACTAACAAAGAGTACAGGCTTCTCGCTACAGGTGTTTCTTATTTGATTTCATATAAAGTGCTAGCTAAAATAGAAAGTTTCGGTGAAATGGATCAACTTCATTTTCGCAAATCCCAATAAGAAGTGTACACAAACTGTAAAGTAATGAAGCCGCAGCACATACATCTGTATCACAGATATCATACATTAAGGTAATAATTATGACGATACTCCTGCTTTATTTTGCATCATTGAGCGATTTCCTCGCTCTTTGTGTAACTGTGAGGTCCATAATATGTGTGTACTTTAACATATTCTATAATTTGTTTCGTACATTTGTGCCCAGCGCGAATTAACCTGATGAGTATTCTATTTGTACATACTGATATGCATTAACGTAAGCCCTTTTAGCGTCTCGCTGTAAAAATTCAGGCTTTTTAACATTCACTTGTGATCACTCATTGTTACTGGACAGATTCTTTCGAATTCAGGTTGTCAGAAATATTTTTTGGACGTGTGCGGAAAAGTACTTTAAAATGTTGTCTTCTTTTATGTTTTATTAATGCAATCAGTGACGGAACCATAAGTATAAGAGTACATAGGTCTCCATAATTTTCATTTTCTAAATAATACATATTTTTCGAATATTATATTTTCGGGGAAATATCTTTTGTGCGATTTATAGGCTAAGTGTGGACATTAGTTTATTTAGGATTTAAGAAACTTGCTTTAAATTATGTTAGAAATTTTCCATTACTGTCTAAATGTCTAACGTGAGGACAGGGCCCTAACCAAATTTTACATCAGTCTATGAAACAAGTCAAATTTTTTTGAATGAAGGGTCTGCTCAGGCCCGTTAACCACTGTATCACCCACACAAAAAGCAGACTTAGTCCACCTCAACAAACACCTTTCAGTTTCGACCCGACTTGAGATTGGAAACCTAAGGTAATCCATATTACTTATCGTTATTGTTATTTATATGCTCCCTCGCCGTCTTTTTAAAATTCTTGCTAGTCGAAATATTGAGCAACGGAAAACAAGCAATGTATTTTTTACGGTACGGCTCGAAGACACTGTGGCAAAAATATGGGCAGCGCTTGCCCCCGTTCTTTGAACAGTTTATATGGCCAGTGAAGCAAACAAGATTCGTTAATGTTCCATAGGAAACTGTCAAGTTCAATGTCAGGCAAGGTGGTTTGCGATACTCTATATTTGGTAGAGGTTTTACGACGGTTATTTTTTGAGAGTACCGAACATATTGCATGTGTATAGAAAAGTCTAATAGGTGCTACAAATATCGAGTTTGTATTTCTACAGAAGCTTATATTAAACAGTGTTTTGTGACTAAATGAAGGCGCAAATCGCGATTTTCCGTAGAGCATATAAAAGTTGCGTGTTATAGTAATATAAATTATTATTATTATTTTATTATCTATGAATAAGCAAAGGTTTCTGAAGTACAGTGTACACTGTGCTTATTACTAAGAACACTTGAGTAATCTTCAAAAGTGGTCACGAATTTATTTACGCAAGTTAGATTATGTACAAATAGTCATCGATGGCACTTGTAAGTTAAGCTACGTGAAACTGAAATATATCTTATCCAAAGACTGCACCTATTTTCGAACAACGTGAATTCTAAATAGTGTGATTATATTCTCTTGTAAAGGCCTTACATATTGGTTGTGTTCTTCAGAACTGGACGAAACAAGTCGTACCAATCTATGAAACATTTAATAGATAAATGAATAAATGGAGAGATATTATCCAATAGTCGTGCGAATATTAGAGGATTTTATTATAAATCATTGCTGAAATAACACAACTTTTTACAAAATTCCATTTCGCTTGCTACTTTTACAAGTTCGAGTATATTTTAAACATTTCATATTCTTCTGTCTTCATTTAATTGCAATTTTTGTGCATATCCTTCGGATTTTTGGAATATCTACGGTTTTCTTTTCCTTAAAAAGTGCTGTATAAGGTTATTTCAATTAGTACTTATATGAGCCACACACTTAAAATATCACCAAAGTGGTCACTTAATAGAACAAAAGGCTACGCGCGTATCTGTTCAATGACAATCAGTGACGAGTGAAGACGGTTGACTCCTAATTTTATTAGCAGTCTGTGCCCAATTCAGTCCTTGCAACCTCCCGCAACAATAACGGAGTATTAGTACGACCATATTAGTTTCTCCTGATTTACTTCTCTCCTTTTAAGACACGCAATATAAAGAGCGCACACATTCTGATAAACCTCTCCAAACGGGCATCGTAAATCTACACGCGAACTAAGTAGAATATCATTTCAGCTTTCTTCGACCTCGTTCTTCCTTATGATATGGCTAATTCGTACATATGTATGTTAGAGTGGAAATCAGCGATAAATATACTAACATTCTACTAGTAGTGTTGGCTGCATTACACGAGACTAATAGACTGGAACATGTGATGAGTTTGGGACAATTTCTTTTCTGCTGTTTTTGATTTGACCAACTTGAAGAGGGCGTCAAGGAACAAAGCCATCGGCATCGGGTTATGACCCTCGCAAAATGCCAGCAAAGGCAGCTTCCTCAAGGAACGTCCACTAACTCCGACGGATAATCGGCAAATCTCCGTCCAAATGTTCGCGAACTCCGAACTCTCGGCAAACGCCTTGTCTTCTAAAAGATTCCGCTAAAATCAAAGTTTAAATCAGTTTAACTTGAAAAACGATTCGTCATAACTTCATGCGATAAGGTCACGTTTGGTCTATGGACTGAGCAAGGGTACAATTCATATTGGATTAAATATATATACAAAACATAGATCTACAAAAAGCATTCTGAATAACCTAATCAAACCCAAACGCCGTTAAGTTTTAAATTTTCTTAAAGCAACCATTATGGGTTCCCTTTATAATGTTTTTCAGTATTCTATGATTATTCAAATATTTTATTTTTTCGAAACATATTTAAATGGACTCAACCTTTCTGTAGGAGTACTTTTGATTTTCCATTTCACTAGAACTGGCAAGTATACCTTAATTAGCTCCTTAGCGCAAGATGCAAGAATCTTTGAAATGGCTGGTGGTGAAGGATGCCCGATATACACACAGAGATCTGCCCGATCAACAAACGCGCCATCGATCGAAGTTTCTACATTCGACGTCGTCAAGATTAAAGCATTTGGCAGCCTGTAAAGTAAAACCAAATAAAATACGACACAAATGTTGAAAGCAGTAATAAACATATTTTTTTACAAACTAAAAGATATATGATTAAAAAATTCACTGAAAAAAGAAGAAAAAACATCCGTATAATTTGCTTTCACAATGAAGTTCCGCTTGATTCTTTCGTATCTCTCGTGCATGTTGACCGCTTACATTTTGAGTCGATCCAACTGAGTAAGGACGGCGTTGACCACTCGAATTGCGTCGGAAGGTTCGCTGCCTGCTGCAGCTGCTGCTCGGGAGTGGGCGAGGCTTTCAACTTCATCTATGAGAATAAAGACGAGCGCCGCCTCATCGCTAGCGATTTCCTCGATCTTCTCGAACATCTTTAGCACAAGCTTACCGCTCTAATGGGACAGAAATTGGAGAGGAACATTTTAGAGTTCAGATAGGCTTTTGTGAATGCACTTTTAACACAGCTAGCAGCGGCCTTTCACTTGGTCATCAATGGTTCAAATAACTCTGCCGTCTGTTTCTATATGTAGATGATTGTGCATGGATAAAATGCCAGCGAATAGTTTCAGGCTACTAACCTCCGAAAAAAATTTGCTAAAAAGTGAATGGGCGTTAATTTCTATAAAATGACCAGTACGAAACCGAGGCGTCCATCGGATGGCCAGTTTCTGTGCGACACCTTTGCACAACGAAGTCTTGCCAGTACCGGGCGGACCATGTAGGAGAACAAGTTTATTGAAGGAGATCACATTGTGGTCAACGCCCCGTTCCGCGAATAGGAGCGCCTTCATCAAGTAGTCCAGCAACTGCAAACAAGAGGGGCAATAAAAGTGAGAAGCAAGGAAAAATCGCACGCTAGTAACTGTTACGCCTCGTGACTTGTGAACAGCGTCATGAGTAGCTTTTGAATAATTTCTATTTATTTTACTATAACGGCCACTAATCTAGCAAACTTTGATTTCGCCGCACAACACATAGTCATTTAAAACCACTGCTGACTCTATTCCCTGGCGAAAATTGTCGAAACAATTGAATTTACTTACATTGTTCTTAATTTCTGAATCAAAGTGCAGGTTTTCCCAGATGCCATCAAATTCTTTACAGGGCAGTGTAAATACGTAGGCGGCATTAAGGCACGTAGAGTCGGACTCGATAAATTCAGCTCCGAAGCCATCCGTGTTGAGAGTGTAGTAGTGGTAAGACTGAAACACATGAAATATTCCTTAAATTTAAGGAACGATAGCCTTTTTGAATTAATAGCAGATATAGCATATAACTGGGCGGTAAGTTTTAATTTTTTTAATTGTTTCATCAGCCATTTTATACAAATAAAGCTTAATATTTAAGAAAAGCTGTCATATGCTTGCGGTCTAGACAATTATGGTATACTTCAATGTTGGACTACGTACGGGAACAATTTTCTTATCGCTTTTGTCGATGACGATTTTATTTACGATTCCTTCTAAAGCTGTTCCGCTGAAGTCGTCGTAGATTTCTGCCGAAGCTCGTTCATGTAATAGCGCTTCAACCAGTGTTGCTACTTCTCCATTTTCTCGCCCTAAGCTGAAATAAAAGAAAAGCATAATATATATATAATCTTTCGAGGTTCTGCAAATGTAACTTATATTTATCGGGGTAGATGAATACATGGACAGAATGATGAGAATGTAAAGGTTTACTGCAGTTTACCAGATAAATCTAACAAAATTATATAGCCCTGTAAGAATACGAGCAGTGATTCGACCTTTTATTTTTTGTGGACCAAACGGTCTGGCTTTGCTCGATACGAATCAGCTCGTAATCTGAAGCGAATATATACTACATGGCATAGTGAGCACGACTTACAAGGATTCTGTTATTATTATTATTACCATTCGGTCGTTAACCAACAACGTGTTAAAGCGTGCAAAAGTAGCCGTACATGACCATCTTTCAGCTTTATATTGGAATATGATACATATACAGCAGGAAACCATTCACATATTGGACAATGAGAGAAAACCAGTAAATCGGCCTATTACGTATGTTTCGGTTTTTCCCATTATCGTTGATATGCCAATCTTTAACAGGATTATATAACTGAAAATTGTTTTTGCGTTTCTATATGATTTGAATGTAATGTAAATTTATATAGTTTTTGCAGAAATTCTAGAACCCGGTTATTATGGATATGTTTTCGGAACGCAGCGTAAATTCTACGTGGTCTCCGAATGAAACTTTCGAGACTGAAAAACACGCTAACAAACTGTGCTCTCTCTCTTAGCTGTTTTAGTGGACAATGTAAGGGATCTCTTTTAGGTAAATGTTTAAATTGCAAACCAATATATTTGCTCGTTTTCCTTCAACGATACAGTACTTGGAGTAAAAACCCTAACTGCTTGAACTACGCTAAACAACAAATATACTGGCATAATACATCTAACACACGCATTTTAGTTTTACTATAGGTTGATAGATGGTTAATAAAATCGCCAGCAAAATGGAGACGGATATGAGCTCTTCCTTTCTTTTTTCTTGTTTGCTCATGCCTAGCTAAAAGGAATGGCCTAGCAACTAATAGCTATTACGTGTTTATGATAAAAGGGTTGAGATTTTTGAGAGTGACTATTTGTTAGATTTTTTTATATTTTTTATTTTTGTCTTTGTTTTTATTTTGGTTTTGTTTTGTTAGATTCACCTTTGGGCAGAATATATGCACGCAACTGCTGTCAAAAAAAAATCCAGGAGCACCCTTTATTTAGTGTTCGTATATCATAATGCCTCTGACCGATCCGGTGGCGTGCGACAACGGCTAGGTCAGGTGCTCCAGCTCAAACGTCCGCTGAATTTTGAACATTATGATATCAGTTATTATAGGAATAAGATATGGCAACAGATTTGTCAACATGTCGTCAAGAGGCGCAGGGCCAAATGCTAACATTTAGTCAAAGCCTAATATAGCTATAAATATAGATTTTACGAACTTTGAAAAAAATAAAATCGTATCTCTGTAATATCAACATGATGATACAATGAAGTGGATTATATCCTGTTTTTTTACATATGGCCAATATTTTTCCGCATTCTACGTTATATCTGTTATATCGTACTTATTTCTTGATTTGCAAGACATAGTCAATACCTATTTTGATATAAACGTCCCATAAAAATCTGACCACAGAACACTTCTTTACTAATGAAAACGCCATTAGATTAATGCAAAAAATTATGTTTTATGGCCTCGACTCGGTTTTGAACCTGCAATCATTTGTTAAGTTAGCAGTCTGTATGATTGTGATGATGCAAGATAATCATTCGTTTGGCACATAACGAACGGAGTACTGTGAAATTTTGATGAATAAGAAATTGCTAACAGCGCTGTTCCCGAATAAGCTATTCGTTGTTGTATATAAAGAGTGCAGAACCTCTATCACCACTAGCTATATCAGTAAGCTTTTAACCAATTTTTAAGTACCAATATTGACTCAGATGTATTTCTTAGTTAACATCTGAATTCGAGCATGCACGCTAAAGATGTAACAATGGCACGTAGATATAAATTATTTTTGCTTGTTCAAGTAAAAAGTTTTTACATAATAAAAATCCATGATATATAAAATCGTTCAACACAAATTCACAGCTCATCACATAGCAACATTTATTTATTTGCATAAAATGATCCTGCATCTCTTCTGATTTGGCTATGAACCAAAGTAAGCTGTCTAAAGGTACTAAAGCGGTCACACAACAGTATCCATATCTTTAGAATACTCAGTTTGTATCTGTAGTCACCTAAATGTTTTGAGTTTCACATCCGGTACCGCCGACAGGCATTTCATCAGACGCCTGGTTCACAGCACGAAACTAATTGTGTGTCTACGCTCGGATTCGAACCCAGACCACCACGTGTCCCTCAAGATTAGCGGACAAGCACTTTACTTATTACACCGTCCCAAGAACGTATTCGTAGTCACCTAGCGGTTCCGAAGCTCCTGTTTTTATAGTTGTTGTACCATTAAATTACTTTCGCAAAAACATCTGTGCTCCTTCCATACTACACACAAAATTTGAACCATATTTATTACCGCTTTCTTACCCTTTTGGATCTCTCTCAATTTCCACGATCATTCTGACTAAAAAACGTTTGTCGCTGTAAGAAAGCCGCTTCGGTTGAATTTCTTCTACACAGCCCCAATGCACTTTATCCTCCACACCTCCGGACTCCAACAGTCTGCCTCCACTATATAAAACACCGGTCACGAAAAGCCAGCTAGCTTTGATGCTAACCTTTTCTTTATCTTCAATACAACAAACCAGCGGAAGAAAAAGCTTCGATAGTCGATCGACCGGTATTGAAGGTCTACAGGGCACAATCAGCAAGCCGGCAAACTATCCACCACAGCAGCATCTCGCAGAGCGAATTAAACTATGGAGAACCGCTGAAACAACCGAAGACGTATTAAAGACTGAAGAACCGGTTAGCCGTTCTCTCCGTGATGAGCAACGTCTCTTCTAATGGTCACCTCCGTTTTTTCACCTTCCAAGTCTTCAGCTCGACGTCAGTAGCCTTCTTTCGGCTGAATTTCGTACGCCGTTAGTAAGGAAATCACGGCTGTGTTGTTGCCACTGCGCTGAGCCCGCTACTGCAAAGTCGCCGAAGTCTTCAACTTTACCGGCGTTCACCCTGATACCGCCACAGTTTTACTGCCGCGTCTGCTTCATTGTCTTCCTCGTTAGCTTTGGTGTGGCCGTTGGCCAATAACTAACTGACGGTGGATGGCATCAGCCGAATTGATGTTCCGGAATTTCAAAATGATGATGGCTTCATCGATGCCGATGCGGCTGCGATCGATACGGGTAGAGCGTTAGTCAAAAAACGGACATTTTTTTAATGTTCAACTGTTCAATTTTACTGAACCGACTAGTTTGTTTTCAATCCAAGACGGAGAATGTGAAGTCAAATAGGAAGATAATCAAATAAGAAAAAAGATCAAGCGGATTGTATGTTTCTGACCGTGTATGTGTACCACAATAAAGGATCTAATAATCAGTAATTTTAAAAATGAAAAAGCACAGAAATTTTATGATTTACAAACACTGACTCATTTGCAGATATATAGTTCTTCTTTAGAACGGGTTTCATCGTAGTGCGGTCGGTTAAATAAATAAACGTTTATTTCGGTTAAGATGACCAGGACTGCTTTGTTTTACTTTACTTAGAGGAACACGTCTAAAGTAACTCTCATTTGACATAGAATATGTATGCTTTTGAAGCAATAGTTCCTTCATTGGGGAACGTTGGTACGATCATAGTGCGGCGCTATATACGCACCATGCGCCTGATGAGAGTAGCAAGCAAATAATTTTTTAATTATCACTTGTATTCAGATTATCTAGCAATAAGTGAAAAGTCCTTATAAACGCTTATATAAATACTCTACTGATAAACGAAATATTTTTTATCTTTCAATTTTGATAATTATTTGCAATCAACGACCGCTTTATCTACAAGTCTACTGATAATTGCTCTCTTAAAATTGAAACAATGTGTACACGTTGAATTCCGTCTGCTTATAACTGAATGTTATATACGTTTCAGTGTCTAATTGACAGAAACTATAAATCGTTACTTTGACTTCAATGCTGCATTGGGCGGAAAAAATACAAACCCAACCTACTATTTTTTGCCAATTGCTTTGGCGAAACCCATCATTTCAAGTCCAGCATAGTCGGTTGCGTCAAGCGGTAATACGTTCGATAGGACGATGATCTTCAAATGGACGATTTGAACGAACGACGAGGCTCAGCTGCTCAGACCGGTTGACTTGAGGCAAGTCATCTCAATTGTGTGTCTGTCCTCGTATGTGCGCGCCATACCCTATTGTAGATGTTGAAGGCTACAATTTCAGTCTGCTGTCACCATTACCACTTGCCATATCGTGGCAATGAAAATAGACAATTGTTGACAGTAAATCTGTCCGAAGGCGAAAATGGATTCCGGGCTACCCCACACACATCGTCTACTCTATTATATCATGTTGCCATAAGCGTCATTTACCGCGCCTGTTTTGATCTCTACCTAATGTGTGATTAGTATACTTTGATTGGTCTGATAAAATGGCTACAGAGCAGAGACGGGTGACGAGAGTGAGCAGCAGGTGATGAAGCTTATGTATTATCTTCTAATTCGAAGTTCGAAGTAGGAATATTTTTAAGGGCTACGGTTCCAGCTATAATATAGTATATAAAGCCTTTCTCGCATGGCCTGATCGACAAGTTCGGCTAGATACTTTTTTCATCTCGATAATCTTATGCGACAATAAGGGTTTAAACAGAAACAACGTTCGTTACTGAATAGAAATCAGGTACGTTGTCAGTTGTGAGAGTTTTAGCTAAAGCTTTGCGAGCAACTGCAGTCGAAAATCGCGCGGTGTTCCTCACTGAATTCTTAGCGTAGTCAAGCCAAAAACGGCCGGAACAGAATTTGCCGAAATCTAATTTCAAATCAAGACATTAATTGATTGATGCCGTTCGCCCTCTGAAGAAACGGAAAGTCGGCAAACGCTATTAGGTATTTAATGGAAACTGGTATGCAAATCATGTTTTTTTTTTATATTGCTACAACATTTAAGGTTCAGCTTGATGTTAATTCTATTTTGAGCTATACGTGTCCTAACTGCTTAGTGGCGATGTTCAAGTGCGGTCATGATTTTCGATCTACATTTTGTTCGATTAATACCTAAATGAATATCTTCAGTTCTACGTATGGTGCTGCCACTCAGCACTCATGCACAAAACGAAGTTTACCTACGATAAGTTTCGAACCACTACGTGTTCCTGACTCTAATAAACAAACGAATCAAACTAGTGAGGACCCAAACGCGGACCTCGGCTCAGTTATATCAAACAACAAGAATTTGGGATTAATTCGCAGCATCGCACTATGATGAAGTAAATGATTTTTGATTTTGCCACACTCGTCCGAGATAACTGTTCGCGCTTAACTTTTGTTATGCTTCAAGCTTCATGATTGCAGCTTACGATCAAAAACGACACTGTGAGTCCCTCCTTCCTTACCCAGATCGTTTCGAGAGGTTGGTTAGTGACCTAGGCTGGTAATCTTATCGTTAGGAAAACGATGTCAGGGCCAGTATCATCAACACCAGCAGCACTAACAGCTCCACCCAAATCTCCAAAAGTAGCACCAGCGCCACCTGCGCCAGCTGCGCCCACATTACGTGACAGCAATAATAACAACAACAACAACAACAACAATAACAACAACGTCGTAATCGATGGTATCTTGTCAAAATTACTAGGAGCGAGACAAACCGCGGATGGATCCTGTGCCCGGGTACAGCTCACGAATCGTGAACTACTGGAAGTAACTAGACGAGCTCAGCAGGTCTTCAGCGAAGAGTCAATGCTTCTTCGGGTATCTCCGCCACTGCGAGTATTCGGGGACTTACACGGACAGTTTCGAGATTTTTTGCTACTGCTTGACCAAACTGGACTGCCGCCGGGTACGCGATTCCTGTTTCTTGGTGACTACGTCGATCGTGGGGAACAGTCCCTTGAAGTAGTAACTTTGTTATTTGCCCTTAAAGTACGTTTTCCTACCTCGGTGTTTTTATTAAGAGGAAATCATGAGGTGCAGCCGGTTAATAGAAGGTACGGATTCTTCCAAGAGGTTACTAGTCGGTAAGTAGAGTTCTGGCCACAATCTATTGTTGTAAAGCTTCGCACAGACAGCATCTTATTTTCGATCTATCGTTCTATAGAAGGAAGGCGATGGCGACGTAATCTCGTGCACGTTACCCTTCCAAGTGTCTTTCTACGTCCCTGTGTCTATCTCTCTCTTGATCAGGTACAACTTGGAGATCTACGCGCGGTTTGGCTCTGCTTTCGCGTATATGCCGGTGGCCGCCGTCGTTGGTGAGAAAATTTTTTGTGTGCATGGCGGCATCTCGCCCCGTTTGCATAACCTAGATCAGATACGCGATATTCCACGACCTGCTAGAGTTCCCAAGCAGGGCCTGCTCACTGATCTTCTTTGGGCTGATCCACATCCTGCGGCCGAAAATTTCACCGACAACCTTGAACGAGGTATATCAGTTGTATTTGGACCTAAACAGGTGTGTAGATGTTGCCTTCCCTATTATTTTAGATGACTGAAAAATTTTTTATAATTCTTAAAAGCTTTTCTATGTTCGATGCGGCTTTGCCGGTGGCATCTCCCGAGAAATCTATTTCGGAAGCCGAATATCTGCAACATGTCAAATATTGCCCTTTTCAGATCTAATTTTTTCTCATTTATGCGTTTTGGGGTGATATTATTTATTCCTATCTTGAAAGTTTTTTTATTATACTACACAGTGAATAGCAGCGGCCTTATATGATCTTAGTATCGGTAAGAAAGTTCACCAACAGGCGGTTACTTGCAAACTATGTCGCCTCAAAACCTTCAAGCTATATATATGTATATATATGGGAGAAAGTGAGGCCATACAGGGGCACTCCGTTTGTTTCTAGCAAGAGCACGTTGATTTAGATTCTAGCAAGAGCACGTTGATTTAGATTTAATACTAAAACATTCAGGAGTCACGCGAGTTAGAAATTTCGTACAATTTACGTTACTGAATTTTCTTGTTTTATCGAACTTTAAAAAAAAGTGGGGTTATATGGAAAAATCCAAATTTCTCTTTAGCATTTACTCGAATTTTTAAACGGTCAAAGATCAAAATGACCATGCCGCTTTTCTATCACAGGTTTTTGCCTGTCCCAAAGCATTTTTCAAGAAGTAAAAACAGGTCATTACACTTACATGGTCACAATGGGGCTCTATGGGCCAAAGTGAGATGAAGTGTGGTAGGATGTGGCGTGGCTATGTGAGCCATTACAATTTAAACATACATTAAACCCGATTCCATCGATGCTGATTGTGCAGGGTAATAGAAAGAACTAAATGATCTCACAGTAAAACTGAAACTAATACGGACGTGTATAGGAGTGAAGTTCGGGCTGTAGCGTCGTCGTTTTGCATTCAATGTATTACATGGCGTTGTTCCCAACGAGCCACATTTATTGGAAAGCGCGTCGTTTGGACAAAACAAATACTATCAGAATATGCTCCGCACTCCAGATAATTATGATCATAAATCAATATGCGCTATGGATAATCGGAATCATGCATAACCACGGCAGGTTCCAAGCTGGCAAAGTTGGCTACCGAAAACGGTGCCCGTGTTCTTACTGTTCTCTATCCTTCACAAACAAAGTGCAACTCGTAGGTGTGCCAATACCTGGGCCATTCAAAGGTCGGCTTCACACTACGCAGCAGAATATTAGGATCTATGATAAATGAATCATGGTAAATCTTGACCTGCCTATCTTGGTGATAAATGATTATAAAGCACCGGCTTTTCAATTGATGATCACAGCTTTTGGTCGATAGGAAAGCATTTTCTCGTTAGTGTTATTGAATGACTGATTTCTTCATACGAAATTATCTGGCCTATATGACCCCACTATATAAAGTTTGAAATTATTTCAAATATGAGTAAATAGATTCGTTTCAGCCACAGCATCAAGTCTTTGACGAATATGCCAATAAACATTTTTCGCTTTCCCAAATTGCTTTAAGCATATTT
Organism: Varroa destructor; assembly: GCF_002443255.2. NCBI lineage: Eukaryota > Metazoa > Arthropoda > Arachnida > Mesostigmata > Varroidae > Varroa > Varroa destructor. Next base: position 33,912,513 of record NW_019211457.1, read on the forward strand.
TGGCCCATTTAGCCCAATCCTTTCTTATAAGAGACATGGATATAAGACTTCATATGAAAACTTTCTAGCCTGTGTATTTAGCGCTCTTACTTATTAGGAAGTGAGAGCGCTAAATACAACACACACACACACACACACACACACACACCGCGAATCGTTCTAGCTTTTTTAAATAAATTAACTAAATTGTAACTACTTACAAACCTATACTTATCTTTATTAGGTGGAGGAGTTCCTGGAGCGTTTCGATTTAGACCTCATATGTCGCGGCCACCAGCTTTGTACAAGAGGCCACGAATTTTTTGCCGATCAACGACTACTCACTATCTTCTCGGCGCCTAATTACTGCGGACAATTCGACAACGCCGCCGGCGTACTCAGCATCAACAAGGATCTCGAATGTGAAATTAGCACGTTCCGGCCAACTGCTATACCTGCTGCCCAAAGTTCACAGGCACCGGCGACTGTAAAAGCGTAATCTCCGTGTCGTTATGAAACAGCTTTCCCTTCCTTTCGTCGCCGTTTCTAACCTCTGCTTACGAGGCTCTAGCTTATTTTGCACCTAATTGACCCTGGTATTCGGTTGAAATCGCAACTTATAACCGCTGGGCTAAATTGAACTATGCAATTGCGTTGAGGCTTGCAAGCGACATGTGTATATCCATATTCGTATATTAAAAACGGGTCGTGGGATATATCTTCGCCGTAATGCTGTCCTTATTACCAGTGCTTTGCAATAACAATAATCGTAACCATAATAATAAACGGAACAAAAATGAATCCATGAGAGCGTACGCCTGAGCCCCGATGCAGTTAGTAGAATATTCTCTCGAACCCCTCAAGCCCTTGATCCCCGCTTCTTTTCCTGGATGTCTGTTCCCGTCTGAATCTTCGGCTTCTTACGAAATTCGCTATCTGATCTCGCTTACTCCGTCAGCAGAGATAGACGGCACGCGGCTCTTAGTCTCTTGGGTCTTCCGGGTGACCGAGGTAAGTCGCTATCGCGGTAGTCGCCGTGTTTTTGAATCGTAAGCTGCAAAAGCAGGCCGAGCCGCGCAACCTGTTTTAACCTATGTTCTAGTGCCGTAACTAGCCATTTTATTCGAAGTGTTCGAGAGCCTTCCGTCAGGTTACAGCCGGATTACGCAGCAGCGTTGCCTGTCCGTCTGTCCATTTGTCGTCATCATAGAATAATGAACTAGCAGATGGAACCTCCTGCAGCTGGCTATGGCGTCCGGCGGGCTGATAGTAGACGGCCAGGCGGCGTTCATTACTGCCCGCTCTGCTTCGCCTGCTCCGATGCTACCGAGGGTCATAGATGAACCCGGATCTGACGGCGGAAAACAAAACGACGGATGGCGATTTGTCGCGTTCATCTATACGTCAACCGTATGCCAAAGACAAACGGATTCGCCTTCACTGCTGCGTGTAGGCTGTGTATGGCATCCTGTACCGGTAGAGCGATTGTTTCGCGATGCCACGCTGTTGTCAGCAGTGGTAAATGGCTTGCACTACATAATTATTGAGTGCTTAATGCGGTACTAGTCAAATGCGGAACTTCGATACTTAAGTGGGAGCTGGCTGAGGTGATAGGGAGAGCGAGACGATGATAATCGAAGTCAAAACTGGTGGATTGCAGGAATTGCCGCGTTAGTATATGAAACCAACATGCTCGAATACGATATGGTACATGCCAAGTGCTACGATACGATTGGTTATGTCCGATATGGAGAAATTCTTAACGACTAAAGTTCAGTATATATTAATGTATTATATAACATCGATGCGGTGCAATGACTGTACTTAGCAAACGGATGATAAAGTAGTATCTAACAGTATCGTTAGTAAATTGCAACGTTCCATGCCAACAGACTAAATTAGACTGTTTTATAAGTTATATAGATATTTTTGAGTAGATTTTGTTAGGCCAACGAAAGGGCAAGAAGGAAGAATCGATTGCTTTAAACACGGGAGCATTTTGGTTTACACAAAGAAATTCCTTGTATTTGCGACATTCGAGATTTCATTGTGCTGGGGTTTGACGACGCTTGGGCCCGCCCGCCTGCTAAATTTTATAATTGATCAAACCATAGCGCCTATGCAGCTCACAGATTAATTTTGTCCCGTCCTTTGAATGAAATATGCATTGCCTTTTAATTCGTATGCTTTAGCCCAGAACTCTGGAAGCAGCATCGACATTACTTACTCCATAGCGTTCGACAGTTAATGCATTTCGAAATACCTTGTATAGAAATAGATACATACGTATATACATGCTGCTCGCAGATAAGCTATATCCGGCACGGCGGACACAACCTCCACATTTGTATAACTGCTCACGTCGCATGGTCCCCATTACAGACCAAAGGGACATGCTTAGGTATTTCAACTCGTCGAGGCAATCCTTTTTCAGGTCCAGCAGGCTTCTGATTGGCAATCAAGACGTACTTTGCTAGCCATATATATTAATTTCTTTGCTGGCTTCTGTCGTTCGTGTGCTATGCTTCTCTATTTCCCGCGGTGACTGGCTGCCATACGTTGGAGCGCTAACAGAAACCCCATTGGTCGAATGTCTTTCGTAGTAGCCGATCGTAGCCACTGAGGCCGTGCGTTACCCAAAAGAGAAGGCTCGAAACAGACAATCTGCGTCACATAAGGTCCTGTAGGATCATGCGGGAGAGAAAAATCAGAGCGAGACGGAGAAGAAAAGAGAAAAAGTGGGAAGGAGACGAACAAGTTGACCGAATCTGGCAGGAGTCTTAGGAGGCAAGCTACTGGCACAAGCAGGAACGGCAGCGGAAGTGTCCTATGTCGCTGTCCTTAAGGTAGAGAAGCTTTTGCTCGTTTTGTGATATCCCATAAGGAGAACAAGCTTGAGAAAGCAGACCTCGCCGCGGGTTGCTACATCGGTTAGGTGAGTGGTCCGCAAGCTAGGCAGCCAGCCAGTCAAAGAAGCGGTCGGAGCAACTAATCTTCATGTTGCTTGTTCGTATGGTCGGGGCAAGCAGCATTTCAGTTCTTAGTCCAACACTATCGTCGGTCCATCAGTCCATATGTCCCTTCTTTCTCAGCTTCCCTCTTTCCCACACGCTTTCTCCACGGTTGCTTGAATATCGTGTTCTTTTCGCCCACGTTCATTTTTGCTTGTGCGTCTACTGTCGCTACTGCCAAACAATCGAGCAGCAGGCACAACTCCGACTAACCCATAATCTCGCAGTGTGTTGGTTTACTGCCTTTTCATGTTTCGTGTCCTGGTCGGCCAACCCGCAGGCCTAACCAGATTAGCGTCCACACTGAGATTTTCCTTCTCAACTCAGTGTCCCTCAGTTTCCAACACCTACCAGCGCCACTATGTGCCTCAGCCTATGTATCTCAAGCACACAAAGGCGTTGCCTAGAATATCTTGCTCCTACATTCTTTCTACCCCCAGTTGCCTCTTCCTTTGCTCTCCTCCAAGCTGACGTCCCTTCAAACCCACTGATTTGTGCCCTAACCGCTCGTCGCTGCAATTACGTCTCAATATGGTGTCCGTGGCTAACTATCTTGTGGAACAGGAGCAACATACCGACCAGCGGACGCAGAATTAAACGCGCACGATGCTGGCCGGCTTCACAGGACTGTGTGTCGGCTATCATTGCTGTGCATCCCCGTCCGGTTCGGCTCTTTACGTCCTTAGCCTAACTTAGTTAAAGAATGGTAGTCGTACGAAGCGTAATCAGAGTCAACGGAGAACGTTACTCAAGCAGCGATAGCAACTAGGGTCGCCAAATACGGATGTTTGGTTGCTCCTTTTCCAGTGATTGAAACAACCCGCCTCACACAACTCGTGGTTCAGAGCACGTTGTTTCACCGCTCACTAGTCGCTATTCTGTTGTCTAACGTACGCCGCTATTCGCTGGACGGCGATAAGTCGTTGAATATTATGGGGCAAGACGGCGGTACACAAGGGATTGCAGTGCGCTTCACTTTGTCTTACCTGGCCAGCAACGCGTTTCGGCGGTCGAAAATGAGAAGCGTCCGTCGCGTCTTCAACTGCTATTTCACCCCGGGTCCTCTGCCATCCGTACGCCTTCTGTAGTCCCAATTCACCCTCTAACTTCATTCAATCGGAAACACCGTCCCACGTTATATGTGCAGGGTAGGCCTTTACTCTCCTATGCATGTACTCAAGTAGTCTCATGGCGTACAGTTGGAACATCTACAGCTGCTTTTGGATTCATACTAACAAGTCTCTATAAGGCAAACAGATAGTAAATGTTAATATTGTTAAGTCCATGTATGCTAAAATAAATAGTAAACGAGAACCTTTTTTTGCGCTCTGCATTTGCTTTTTTTTTTAAATAGCAATTCTTGCCTCCAGTCATTAATAATGCGTTTCTCTTGCGCCCCCAATACCTTTCACGTCGTTTTTAGCCATAATGGGGATTTTTGAATATGTTAAAGGAGTTCTAGCCAGAACGAGAAGAAAAAGAGACAAAGTAAGGGGAGGTCAAAAAATGGAAACTTATGTGGTGACAACACCTTTCATGGCCTGCGTAGATCCTTCCGAATGCCTTTCTTATCGAACCTACTAGGACACAGATACCAGCGAAATTCATCGACGGCTACACTTGAGTTAGGAAGAGTGGGATGTAAGAACTTGCTATCTCTTATTTCCTCATAAGTCTTTTCCCTAGCTGCCCACGTATCTTTTTTTGTCTTTCTTTGGGAACTCCTTGTTTTCCTATTTCCAGATAACTCCAAAAAGCCACGATAGCGCGAGTACTTCCTCGGCTTCAGGTAAATCTAGCTTCACTAGCAGTCAAGTAGGGACGAAAAATTTGCGTGTGTGTTATCAAAAAATCGTGCTATTCCCCCTCGTATCTCTTTTTCTTTAGAAGAGAAGAGCGACGGGATGTAGGGAAGCTTCGAACCGGTTTTGAATGCTTGAAATGGCGGATGGCTGGAAGACTTTGTCAATTTATTTCCATTGGGCCAAATTGCGGTGACGTCTTTATCTTAGCCGCCTCGTTCACATTTTAGCTCTCTGCCCCGACCGTTACGGCCGCTTGAGATGCTTGGTCGACCGCCGAGTCGACGAAGGCCAGAAGCTGTAGCCTTAGCTCTAGAGAACTCAATCCTTGGAGGGTTTCCGTTTTTGAACACCGAAGCCTCAGCCAATAGGCGGTGAAGTATGTGGTTCGAGAATGGATGGACCTGGCCACAAAAACAGAGTTAACGCAGGAAGCACCGACCAGAGTGCGCCACGACAGCTGACAACCAAGGCCCCTGAAGGGGCAACCATGGTACGCTCCTATGCGCTATGGTTAGCTGTTTGAAACTGTCTGGGCAGTTGCTGAGTGAATTTCAAGCTTTCGTTTGCGTCTGTTCAGAACTTGAACTGTCGAATATGGAAGGTACCGAAGGCTTGTTTGTATATTGCAGATTATATTGTATCGTGTTCTTTTGGTATCCACTCTTGAATTCACATGTGTATATATATAACTAAGTTCATATATACATATCAAAAAAAAAATATATATATATATTTATATATACATATATATATAATTTTAGAAAAATGCATCTATTCATTTTCGGAGTGGGACCCGCTCCCAAAACGCAAGTCATATCGAACTGGTTCAATGTTATCCGTAGTCATGAACTATTGGGCATAGGTATCGAACTTGAGTAGATTTATTTTTCTGTGTCATTTTGCTTATTTCCCCTTTCTACACTTGGCCTATTCGTATTTTTCTCAAAGCACTACCAGGTTCAGTTTCCCATGGTAGTTTATCGCTTAGGAAAACCTTTCATGGAGGGGAGCTCTATTAATACAACGGCTGAAAAAATAGACAAGTTAAATAAAAATTGCCTAAATTGCGAAACTGCAAAAAATTGCAAAATAGGATAAAAGGCTTCCGGCCACCCTCCGTCTGGTGCAGCTTCCATGCCCAGAACTGAACAAAACACTGGGCCAACGAAAAGCTGCTATCCAACGAAACTCGTTGGTATGCGTGCAGTAGCTTCAGCCCGAGAAAACACTGATCGTTCTTCTATTTGTAAGGCGCGGTGTGATCCAGGACAGCTGCAAAGTAACACCAGATTTTTTTCGCAATGACTAGTTCAGGGTTTCGAACAGGCGGAGTGTGAGGCCAGACAAAGCAGAGCGTGAAAGTATGGCACGTGGGTAGAGTTCTTCACTGAGGAGCGAAAGCATGAGAAAGAGACGACGTCGACGGGTCGATATGTCACCGCTAGTCAGATCGGCGGAACCCCGTTAGTGACCACTACAAAGACAACTTAAGGCTTAAAGGCTTCGAATGGTGATTCGCCATTCCCGCTCATCGTTTCTTCTGACGGCAGGGACGTAATGTTTTCTTCCTTCCTGTGTTGCCTTGGGCCTGTTAAAAGGGTTCTAGAGGTTCTGGAGAGTGGATGCCCAGAAAGCTAACATAGAATAAGCTTTTATTAAAATTACAAATATTGATTTATAGATGTCTCTCTACCCTCCTACAGTGCTGACGGACGCCCAGTGTACGGTTTTTCCGCAGGCAACGAGATTGTCGGCTTTGGTGTCTGGCCGAAGCCAACCTCGAGTAACGATTTTTTCCGATTGAGACATTGTTTTCTTTGTCGGCACCTTTGGCTAGTCGATAGAGACGTGCGAAAATCAAAGGGCGAAGTGTAAACGAAAGAATTAACAAGTGGCGTGGATGATCACAGGCGGAAATGCACTCGTCTGTATCTGAATAAGAATATTTAGGCGTATAGATGGAAGTGAGCGGTTGAATATGTGCATGAGAGTCCTATACAGGTTTTTAGCAGTCGTTTAGAGCTGGGGACGCAATAACGGGGGTGCATACCAATGCCAGCAGCGCGAAGCCGTAGTGAACGGGATATTTACAACTCATTACCAATCGTCGTTTATCAGATGATTGCTTTTTGACGGGAACACATTGCTGTTTACGTTGCATCAAATAGTTTTCGGATATGTTTTCGGTTTTTATTGGCCCTTATGTGCGGTATTAAAATAGTCGAGTGTAGTGGCTAAGAGCTCATCGTACGATCATGGATGTTTTTTTTTTTTGCTACAATGTATTTCATTTTAATTGCGCCAGAATAGTGGGTTAACCTATAGGCGTTTATACGCAGCAGGTCTTCCACTTTAAATTAATAATGTCCTGATAGCCGGTTTGAATGCATGCGGCATAATGTCTGTAGCTGATAAATTTGATTCTGACCACAAAATAGGCAAACGTAGGCTGTAGGTATAGTTCATGCATTGTGCAATCATTAAGTTGATGTTGAAAGGAAAGTATATAATAGGCTTTCTTGGCTTGAAACAATAATATATTCGTTAAAATTAACAACATTTTCGATACGTAACTAAATGTAGCAAAAACGTGCTTTAGGGCGCTACCACATGTACTTACCACATCACTTATTGGCCAATACAGGACAAAGGAACACACTGTTAATTTATCTATCAAGTCTAGTTAAATCTGTCCACTCGAGACGTATCCGAATTAATTCCCCACAGTATTAAAGATGGTGGTTTGTCGACATTGTAACGGAAGGGTTGTAGCCTTGATAAAGAGCAGTGGCGCCTTATGCATATTCCAAGTCAAACTTTTGCCAAAGATGTGAAAGGTCGTCTCGGATGATCGTTTTCAAAACGTTTACACCTTATCAAACGTAAAATGTTGACCTAGGAAGGCCGGCGATTAGCGAAGCCTAATACTCGATATTGAAACTTTTATTTGAAACAATCCTTTTCCGGTCATGCGTATAGTAGCCATGCGAATCTTTACCGATGGGTATTTTTTCTAGCCCCACAAGCGTTCTTCTTACGCCAAAAAAGTCTACCTATTTTCATACAAATACCTGTCCAAATGGCAGCGATAATCGCTGTCTATTTGCGTCACAGCTTAGCAGGACGCTCGCTCGCCGAATCTTTTCAAATGTCTCCGATTTCCACTATGTAGTTTGAGCTAGCAGGTCGGTTTTAGTTGGCTATTGCGAAATCGAGCGAGAGGAAAGGGCAGACAAAGCTCGTAGGCTCTCTTGCTGATAATTGGCCTGAACAGCAGGACAGTGATCCCTCGATAAGAACAAATGATGTCTTACTTAGTCAGTCGATTTTCTGGTCGGGTCGCCATTGAACCATCAGTGGTGGCTTTCCGGAAACGCTTCGAGCACACACTAGTCGGCCAGCGGCAGATCGAGCAAGTCAGAGTTTTGGTTATTGGGGTAGCCAGCTACGGCTTTCTCGTACGAGGTGTGCTTTCTTCCTTTCTTACAGGAGAATAAAGACTCATGCCGAATGCCATCTCTAGGTAAACCTTTGTGTTTCTTACTTTTGCACTTTCAGCAGCGTGCCCTCTGCCGCCGGTTGCTTATCCAGACGAAGGCAGCGGGAACGGTTAGGGATAACCAGCCCAGCTATAGAAAAGGAAGAGAGCAAAATAAACAGAAGGAACATGGACCACTAAGTGATGAAAGCGAGTCGGAAAGGGGTTAAAGCAGGACAAAGAGGGGAAGGTAAAGAAACAGCTATCCGCGCCGAAGTCAACAAGATATCGGAGTCCGTACGTGGATTGACTGACCAGTTAGCTATATCTTCTATTCTAGAAGCAAAAGAGAGCCAAAGCATTAGAAATAAATGAAGCTTGAGCTCTTAAACCCGGGCCGTCTGTAAGCGTTAGGTATCTGTAATTATGTACAAATTGCCGATAATAGAACATTGCGTGCTGAATACAGCCTATTTGCTGCGGTCTGAAGTGGACAGTTACTAGCTGTTTTAATACAGAGTGCCTGAGCGCTCCGGTATGAAAGTCTATCGAACTTGGCGGATGGCAACATTGTCAGACGTTCCGACTACTTATTTTCTGGTAAAGTGACGTAGCTGCAAGTACTCATTGCGTTCTCTCTTTCCCCTGGGTGGACTGGGTTAACTAGGCTGTACGGTAAAAGAGCCAGTTGTACGGCCGAGAATCAAAAGAGCGTGTCTGTAGCAATGAGTGATTCGAAGATATGGGGCTCCACGGGTTGCTGCTAGCACAAAAGAAGAAAAAAGATTGGCATAGCGCCAACGCTCAGCAACATTTAAATACTGCGCGTATGTGAGACAAATGGCTGATATGAATGTACGAAAGATGGTACTGACGGTGGCGGGTAAACAAAAGTACACTGGGGCTAAAAGATAGAGGTGCCCCGTCCGTCCGTTGCCTTTCGTCTTGCGCTACTATATGCGTATTGTTACAGTCGTTGTGTTGTTGTTGAACTCTTCTGCGATGTGTAGGTGAGATACTATGGGGGCAGAATACACGGGAGGATGCCGTCGGGCTATGGTCGGAGCTCGGCTTCGTCCACTATTTCCGTCGCGACTGACCGACAGGCCGGCGTCCCATGTTCGTTCTACAACCATCTATGCGCCATCTTGTCTGTCGCCTGCGTCAAGTTGTTGATGAAATGTGGCTGCTTAATGTGGGCCGGCGGCAGCGATGGCGGCGGTTTCTCGAAGCATTCCTGGGATGAGCAGGTGCATGTGCTGCACATAGGGCTTGACTTGGCCTGCTGGGCCAACGCTAGTGCTGTGCGGTGTAACATCACAGCAGTGCTTTACTCTTGTCTTTCCTTACCCACTGTGTCGGCCGCGGTCCCTCCGGAAGTCGAAGCCGCACGGGATGATGGTGCTCGTTTCCGGCTATAGCCGCTCTGCTTGGATGCCGTTGTCTTTTGTCTATGATGCGCTGCCGCTGCGGCTGGTACTGCTGGGAGGGTATGATACCGACTGAACCAGTCGCTCGCGTGTTAGCTTCGGAGGAAACTAAGCCATGCTGCTTTGGTCCACACTACCGCCGTTACGATTACTTCTACTACTAGCACTAGTGTTGCGTGTGTGGATATACTCGTTAAGGGATTTGGTTTGGCCTGCGTGCCTTGCCATAGAATCTTGAGAACAGTCCTCTTTCTTTTACCAATGTCAAAGAGCACTATCAAATACGAGCGTATCTAACATGAGAAAGACACTTGCTAGGCTCACAATGGCAGACAAGGCCATTTGCAGGTACTGCCTTCACTTACCAAAACAACAGTCAGTTGGAGGGTAAACTGTTTTTTGTTCTCGTGTCTCAGCCAAGTGCCTGCTTGGATCGATAGGTTAAAACTGAATTTAGGATAGGAAAGTGATATGAGTGAAACCAATGAATATACAAAGGTGTTTCGTAATTGTATCTTTTATCTGCATAGCCCTCGAGTTATAAAAATTGCACGCGGCATAGAAATATTTATTAGCCTGATGTATATAATACTACGTTTGTATTCAGAAATGCGTTAACGTCAAGTACATCCAATCAAGGGTAATTAGGAATTAAGACTCACTGCCTTTTTTGCTGTTTTTTTTTCTATGAGTGGCTTCCTTTGATCGTTCCGATTCTATCACTTTTCTTCTAATCTTTCTTATGGGTCCTTGCTGCAAACGTCCGATTACATTGCATTGCATTGCTTCATTTAACAGTGTTCCACACACGCATCCCGCTACTTGCTCTCCGGGTAAACCGCAAATTATATCTACATCCAGCGCTGATGTTGATTTTAACTTAAGAAGGGAGACAGCAAAAGAAAAGAAACCTCGGATCTCTGTCGCCACCGCCGCCGCGGAAACAATAAAGTACCATCTTGCTTTGCTCCTTCTTTGCTTCGTGGCAAATTCATTTTCATGGCACCTCATTGTACAGCCAAAGATTCCTATATTCTCTTCCTTCCAGCTGTCAAGCGGGTAGCATATGTTGTCTACCGCATAAGGTGGTTGTCGCTGTCACCGGTCCTTTGCGGACCAAAGGCGCACAGTGCGCGACCGCTGTGGCTTAAGACGTGCTGACACTCAATTCAACTTTTGAATATGCGTCGCGTCTGCTCGGCCACCAAGCAGGCGACTGACCCTCTATGGGAAAAACTGAGGGTCGGAGAGACAGGGTTAGAGAGATGGGGAAAAAGTAAAAAAAGACAGCGAATTTGACAGGAGTCGGTAGGACCAGCACCTCTCGACAAGAGAGCGAAGAGAAGTCGAGAAGCAGCCGAATATCCACGAACAGCATACATAGCCAACAGCGAAAAACGCCAGCAGCGAGCTGCATTATATAGCAGTGGAAAGGAAGCCGAAGCGGTCTCGAAAAAGAAAGCAAACTAGATATCCAACGACAGTAGCGACGGTAGCTGCAGGATCCTTAGCAGGTTAACGAGCTGCAGATCCTGTCCTGCTATTCTACAAAGCAGTCGAGTGTCTTGCGTTCGCCTGGCATCGCCTCAAGATCAGTGTGGGTGATGTAGAAGACTTCTGTCAGGAAGCTGAAGTCTTCTTTCGCCAGCATCTGCCTGCTTTTGCTTGGTTTGCTACGTTTCGACATTTTCGGTCTTTAAGGGGCTTTGCGGCGTTTCTTCTTTCTTTAGAATCAATCCTTTTCTTATCCTACGTCCTATGGTCGGATGGTCTTCGTAGTAGTAGTTAACTTTGATGCCGTTTACTGTTAGAGCTTGTCGTTGTCGTTATTGTCAGCAAGGTCGACTGCCTTCGCTGTCCACCAACAACTATTTTTTTTTGCTCAGGGTAGACTTTGATTTTGTGGCAGGGGACGGGGCTTCGCCAGCTGTCGAAGACAGCGACCGGTAGCCGACTTTCGAACGGTGACTCATCGGCCCCCTAGCCTGCCCAATACTTTTAGCTAGCGTGTAGGCTATGCGGAATTGTAACCCTAGCTACTTGTAATATTTCTCTTCGAGTTCCACTTCAGTTACACCTCAGAAACCTCCCATTCTATTTTTCCACCATACTCTCCCACGCTCCATTTTTTTGCTGTAAGCTTGTCATGAGAGATTTGCCTGCTTGAGCTGCCACGTTTTACAAAGAGCTCGGTACGGATTGGCATGACGCGGCGTTTCGTTTGCTCCTTCTTACACCTTTCAGATTTCCCCGCAACTCAGGGCTTCTTTTTGTCTGCCTGATAAACTAGATATTTACGTCATCACTAGCGGACAGTTGAGGCAACAAGGCCTGAGTAATCTAGTTTTAGCCCGCATGGCGTGCCTTCTTTCACTCGTATGTCAACAGGTCAACAGCTGGCTGGCACAGTTAGTGAGTGCGAGTGCAGCTAGCAAATGAACTGAGCTCACAACAGTCGAAGGATCATACCCTTTTCCTTTCTCTGTCGCCTCGCCATCGACACGCTAATACCAGTCTTTTCTTGACTACTATTCGTAAGACCCGATTATACATTGCGTAATCTGGGTGTCCCATCTATGGGCTGTGGTAACGACAGCAAACACACGTTGGTGGCGCCTTTACTGACGAAGCGAATTGGAGACAACAATAGGATCGTTACCAACATCGAAATAGAACGTTTCGACGTTTCAACAGATATTAACTAAACTTTGTTTAGTAGCTCTCTAAAGCAGTTCGGTGGGAGCATTGGTAACAGTGTGGCGCCGCACTAAAATGTCGAGCAATCAGCAAAGGACCTACGCTTTTGTTTCTTTGTCGAATCGTTATTTCGTAGGATATCATGTGCAAGTATATGCAAATACGTATGAACTAATGTAAACAAAGCGGTTTGTTAGTTAGCTGCAGTCTGCTATTCCGGCTTCCGGCTTCGGCCCAATGTGCCGTTCTTTCCGTAGGGTTTCGAATGGGGTGTCCTTTGCACGAGCAGCGGGAATTGTAGTACGCTTTTTTTTGCAGTTGTAATTTATCGCCGTTTGGTAGAAAAAAAGCGGGCATGATTAGCGGGCGGTCCTTTCAACCGACGAAACCACGAGTGGTCCTCCTGTTCTTCGGCACCGCAAATGAACGGAAAGCACAAAATTTAAGGGCGGCATACCAGGACAATGAGCCGAGAAAGTTTCTATGTGTGAGAGCCTACGGCTGTACTTGCAACTGAATTGTAGAGTGGGACCAACAACAGAGTTCCGGAGAGGCCGTTAGAAATTTACCTCATCAGCAAGCTGGCGGCCAATGGGGACAAGCACTAGCAGTGGTAGCGCAACGTTTAGGCGCTTTTTATGAAGAACATACTGGACCTAGTCGCAGAGCGACTAGAAACAAGAGAGAGTAAACGGAGCTAGCGATGTATGGCAGACCGGCTGGGTTGGGCTACGTCACTCGCTTTTGACCTTATCAAGCCAACAAGGGATCGCGCTAGCGACAGTGGCGGCCAGAGCAACAGCAGTAGCGGTTTTGGTCGGTGTAAGCTGTGGTTCACGAGGCTGCGTAAGGCCGATGTGGGCAATACTGCACCGGCCTCATGGGAACACATTGAGAACAAGTTGGAGGAGATGGGGAAAATGACTGGCAGTGGTTAGGAAGAGGCCAAAAACCAATCCGGAGAGCAGCTACTTGCTGCCTACTACGGCCTGGTGAACTGTCGGCGGGATCAGGCAATCAGTGGCTACGTCGCTAGTAGAATGAAGGGATGAAATAGAAATAAGGTCGCCATGAAGCGCGAGAAGAACGCTGGGTTCTTAGGCGCTCGTAGTTGGCTAGAACGGGACCTGCCGATCGTGGTTGGTGGTCAACCAACAAATAGGATTTCAATAATCTTTTCCACAAGGCGGTCTTGCAAACGAAGAGTTCGATGGACGACTTGCGAGCGACCGTCAGTCTCTATCCTAATCAGGAACTCGAAGAAACTGGTGGCGGCTGCTGCTGTTACCGTGAACTAACGGCAACAAACGAAGTCAACTAGCAAAACGGTTCCTCGGTGAGCGAGAACAGAAAGAAAAAAGAAAAAGAAGATACTCCTTTGGGAAAACCGTCGGGCAATCCTTGGTTTGCGATGGAATAGCTCATACTAAAAGACGGGTTTGTCAATGGATGCCGGAGTTGCTAGAGGCGGTAGGAAGTGTGTTTCTTTTGAGAGGAGGATCAAAAAGAGAGGACGGAAGAACGAGCGACTTTCAAGCCATGGTCGACGATTTAAAACGAAAAAGAACAAAAAGAGCATCGAATGATTTCTGGCACCACCGGCACCGCTCTTGGTCGGACTGAAAGATACGGACGAGGCTGACGAGACTAAACGGGGAAGATCGTCGAAGTCCATTTAGAGAAAAGTAGCCTGCCGTTGCCGATTTCCTGCCTGTAGCTTCTCTGGTCGGCGAAGTGCCGTCGCAGTTAGTCCGGGTTCCAGTAAGAGAGAAGTGAGCGAACAGCTTGGTTTCTTCGAAACTTCTAAGTGTAACTGGACAAAGCTCGCCGCTGCTTCTTTCTTTTGGCCTAGCTGTATGGCCGGCTAGCCGGCTGGCTCGGTTGGCGGTCTGAAGTGAAGATTTTCGCAGCTAGTCCCAGGAGGAAAGAAGACGGCAAAGGATTCCTAGCCGCGTCACCACCATTGCCGCCTGCCAACGGGCTCGCCCGCCCAAGCGGATGGGGAAGATTTAGAGGTTTCACACTCTTTCACGTTTTCTTTCGGCCAGACTCTCAACAGCCGACTGTCGTTTTCTACATTTTATCCTTTCCTGTTCTCTCTCACGTTGACTTAAGCATAAAGACGCAGGGGACCAGCCACCCGCGCGCTTGCTTTCGAACATACACAATTCCCAGCATTACCAATCGGTTTGTCCTACTTTGGCGGATTTATTTTGTTTTATTGAACAATCCAGCCTGTCGTATGCAGTGGAGAAGGAAGAATTCGATTTGAAGACGAAGATGTTGACGGACGACGACCGACGATTTTTTTGCCAGAGAGTTCTGTGACCGAACTTCTCGAACGGCGAATGTTGCCAATCGGATAGCGAAACGTATGCGTACATTTGTTGAGCAATGGGGAAAACGAGAGAAGAGCCGAGAAAAAGCAAAAGAAAGGTCAGAACGGGATGGGATGGAATAGTTTAGCGAAACGAATAAACCTGACCTTTTGGCTGTCGACGGCTTTTTTCAAAACGTGAGGGGAGTCTAAGCGAAATCAAGAAAAAAAAAGATATATACCAAGCACTTACAAGATCAAGCCTACAAAAAATGGCGGCTCTCCTGAACGTTGGGGACGGTAAACGTCTGACAATCGTCGAAAAGTAACGGCAGCACTTTTGCCGGGAAAAAACCAACCCATCAGTAAGGTTCATATTGACGTGAGCAGATTTGCCGGCAGGTGTGCGACGTTCGATGTCCCGTAATTCCTCGAATCGCTACTCGAAACTTTATAGGAGAAGCCTCAAAAATGCGATCGACTTTACTTGCACGATAGAATAATTTAACAGCTTTTTATGAGCTTGAATCCACAGCGTTGAAGCGAGGATACACATGTCCGTGAATCGTTCCGCTCGGGCCGTAAACATCGTCCGAGGTAATGCCAGACAGCTTCCGTCCATACGTAGAACATGAAAAACAAGGATCGGCAAACGTTATCTTATCGGCAAGCTTTGCTCGTTGAGAAGTTCATACTGTGGAAGTACGTGTCGATTATTTTTTGGCTGGCGCTTTCACAGGTTCTCTAACTGAATGTTACTGGTTTTGTAGGACAATCAGGCTTTATTTATAGACTACATAGGTCTTATATCAAGGAAACACTAATTTTTCACTAGATATTTGTACGTATTTTATCACTATTAAATAATATAACACTGAACCTTCATTCAATGGCTTAACAAAATAGTTCCAGTTACAACTTAGTAGAGTTTGTGGTATCTTGTGCTATAGAAGTGGATGTTCGGGTCGGAGTGCAGTTTGAAGAAATAATGCGTTTTTTCCGCACTGCTATTGCCACACGCATCTTATACTTTTGTATGTGGCTGTTGGATCCTCCCTACGTCAAACGGCCTCATCAATTTTTCAGCATGGTCGAAGAGAGAAACCGGTCAATTCTCGTTTATTCGCCTTTAGCTCATTCCACATCGTGGGCAGGCCTCACTGCAGACTTCTTTCTCGGGTCGACTTCATTGCTTCAAGTTTTTTTCGCGCTCTCTCCACAGTGTAGCTCAGTAATACTTCGAATTTCTCTGCGCCCAAGCTTTTTCCCTGAAATTCTCTTGGAATAACGGTCACTGCACCTACAGCGCCTGCAGGCTCACGGCTCATGCCGGACTTGGCCAGACAAGATTCACAACTCTCCTAGCAGGTTGCGCCGGACCTCCGGATTCCTGGTTCCCAGGTCTCGCAAACAGCAGAACTCGCAGACCTGAGGATCGTAGCTGCTGGTTTGTGAGTAGACGGCGGAGTTGAGCTTCACAGGTATTTTGTGGATCTTCAAATGTAAGAGAGACGGGAAGAACGAAACTCGCCTGATGCTGCTATTGCTTCGAGTTCGTGCTTGAAGCTCGAATGCCCTGGGAACAATAAGCGAGAGCAGTACAGACTCGAGTGCGAGGACGTTGTTGGTCTACGCTTTTGAGGTTCTTTCGAGGACCGACCTGGCAGGCAGGCGGATAGGCAAAGAAACAGCGGTGAAGAACCCAAGGAGACGAAGTGCATTGTGATATATGGACAGTTTCAATTTTGGGAATTCGCTTTGCTAGGAGGACTTACCGATCACGCCATACCTAGGAACGCGCGGTTCGCGCCGCGCGACGATCAGGCTTGCTTTGCGTTTCCAATCTCTCCTCCTTTGTCTTTCCCTTTCTCGATACGACTACGGAATAGTGCTACTACTTTTGGTTGTGCTACCATTGCAGCCACGACGCTATGCTCATTCTATACCCGCCGGCTGCAATCGAACGATGGCTTCCCGTCTGCAGCCGCGGACAGACCGACGGCTTTAGGGCCCATAGATCCCCAACGCTTGTTTTGGTTCCCCTTAAACCTCCCGCTCAAACACACTATCCAACGTTGTTTTTTTTCCCCTGTGGATGTCATTTGTCTCGAGACGTCTCCTCTTTCATTGGTTGCTTCTCTTCCTGCACACGCTGTCGTTTCCGCCGGTGCTGCCCCTATTACTGCCGCGGTGGCAGCAACGCCCGCTGCCGTCGCCGTCAATCGAGACAGCGCTGCGTCACTGCCTTAGCGCTGCCGGCTGGCCCCACAGCTCAAAATCTGCTCTTGGGACAGGCGCTGCGTCAGAAAGAGAAGAAGGCCTAGCAAGTAAAACCTTTGCACAGCAGCAAGGCGGCACACGACCCGCCGTGCTGCAGGCCCTCTGGTCGTCCCGACCGAGTCATACAACCAACAACTCACCCAGCCAGCCAGCCAGCCATTGCCTTCCTCGTGTGCCAAGCAACGGCTGAAACAGCAAGCAGATTGTAGTGCTCCGGGACAGTAATAGTAGAAGCTTCACGAGATCTGCTGTGTTTGTTGCTGTAGGACAGAAATGGAAGACGGGAATGGATGTTGCCGTTGACGTGGTTGCTGCTGGGCTACACCGGCGAACTGCTCCAGAAAGGTTCGGAAGGGCACGATGAGCGTTCGTAAAGACGGACGAGATGTACAAAAGCTGGGTAAATGGACAAACGATAATAGAGCTGCTAGCAGCTTTTCCAGAGCTCGGTTTTAGTAATAGTGGCCTCTGTCGTTGTATTGTGAAAGCAGGGAACTGATTTGACACAACTAACTGATGCCGTGAAGAATATACGACGATACGTCAGTGGATATTCTATGGCTGCTACTACTGTAGCCGTCAGTTCAAGACAGATGAGTTCCAAAGTTGATAAGAACGAATCGTAAGACCAGAAGCGTATGTCCTGCTAGGAGAGGTTGTAGAACTGGCCGTAGGGACGCTGGGTCAAACATTTGACGAATCGCAGACACAGAAGGTTATGTAGAGCCCAACAACTCGAAAACGAACCTCTAAAACCGATAAAACGTTATAGTATATAATCAATGAGGCCTAATAATAGTTAGTAGATTGCCGCAACGGCTTTCAGAATTTCCGTGTAGAAAAAAGTCTGCTATCCAAACGGCGTGTTCACGCTCGTAACGATCGACAAAGTTTATTTCAGCGCTGTCTAAGTATTGAGTTCGTTGACCACGCTTACGTCCGTCTAGAGACTGCGTAAGTTCCTAGGTTAGTTACACAATAGATAAGCACCATTTTCAGTATTTTAAAAATTTTCGTTCACTATATTAATCCTATCGATTGATTCCGATATTGGGAGCGTTCAATATAAATATAGGTACAAAAATACAACACCGGAATAATACGGAAATAACTGTACACGTGTATCAAATAATAAGTTAATTGAGAACATCACGAAAAGTTCCAAACTAGGACGGCGTCTTTCAAAATTGACAATGCTCAATAGTTACTATAAAGGAATACTATACGACTGCCAGGACAGCGTCCTGGTGAAACTGGGATTCTGCTCGCTTCGAAAACTGATTGCCCCGAACCATATCATTCACTGTAGCAATAGCTATGATATCCTTGAAATACGGTTTTATAATTACAATAAAACCAATAAGATGTACTATAAAGATGTAAGAACTTCCTGATTATAATGAAGTCAGCACTGAAAATACAAAAATATGACGCTACTTGTCATTAGAAAAAAAAATGCGTCTCGTAGCTTTCGCAATACACAAATGGCACCTAGTTTGCAAGACCTCATCCGTAGATACATGAAGGTCTACGATCAGGTGTTCACTTCGTTTTCATTTGACCTATCTTGCCCCTGCCTACTCAGACAACTGTCTCAGATCAAACTGAACAGCTTCAACATTACCCTTCCCAAACATATCAGATCGCTTTGACATTTTCAGTTATCTAAGGCAAAAAAAAACGCATTATGATTATTGTATTCTCAAAGGATATTTAGCCATTTTTGTATTCCAGGTAAAAAGCATACGATTAACACTCTGAAGATTAACACACGAGTATCATCCAGGAAGAGCGGCGCTGCTGCGGCGGAGGTAGCTACCTTGAGTATTAAACGTGTTTATTCAATGTGGACACAGTGTCACAGATAATATTCGAAAGAGGAGCGGCATCAAGGAAAAGGTACGCCCCATACGCTGCTGTCATTTTGTATGCGCCCAAACAATTACTCTTCTTCTCAAATGAAGATAAAACGGGCATTGTACGCGAGCAATGCTAAACAGGGAAATGCTATTTACAAGATCTAAGTGAGCGAGTTTTGCAATATCAGAATCCTATCCTGAAAAAAAGGAAATTAGGACTGTATATACTAATTCAGTCCTAACTAACCGCTATTTTTATGCGCGAAGATTTTAGATCTTCCCCAATAGGAAGGGATTTATTTATTGAAGACAAAGACTTTTTTCTTTAAAAAGCTGTTATAGTGGAAGGCATTAAGAAAGAGTTGCTGGTATGTGCCCTTCTGAGAAAACATTTACTGGAAGACGGAGGTGATGCAGGTAACGTCTAATAGCTTGATAGTCTCTGGTAATGTGATTTTTTTTCTCTATCCTTCATACCGCTTATGTTATTTAGGCTTTATAGTATCACTTTGACTTAATTTAGTAGCCCAGGAGTTTAGGAACTACCTTTTTGAGGCTGAGTTTTAGACCGTTATGTATTTACTTACCACATCGTGCAAACTAGGCAAACAATTAGTCTACCTTCTCTACTCCAGATACAAAGGTTGACATAGTTTAAGGCATAAGGTAGCTAGCATAATTAAAGTTACAGCGATTATCGTATCTTAATAATACGTCTGTAACGTCAAATAACATAGTTTGCGTTTGCGCGCAATAGAGCTCACGCATATTTTGCTGCACAGACCCATTGTCTACCGTTTCAGTTTGAGCTACTCTCAACGCTATGATGATCTCCATATTGCAAGCTGAGTCGTCTCGAACATTAATAACTATATTTACATATATTCTAATGAGTAGCGTACATATGTAGATTATTTAGCAGTACATCCCGAATACAAGGTTAGCTATCTCATCTACAGTTCATACGTGTGCCCTCCGAGCCAAGCTTCAAGCTCATAGACCTCATATAACTTAAGTACAGTACATTTCAATAGGTTTATCTTGGTAAGCGAGTATATTTAAATATATTCATATATAATTTTCCAGGCACAGACTGGTATCTTCCATGAACAGTTTCCTTTATTTCGACAACAACTATGATATCCTATTTTCGGCAAGTATATACAACACTCAGCACATCTAAATACTATTACCACAGCTTCTATGCGTAAATGCATGCATCAACCACATCAACTAACACGTGAATGCCAGCTAAGAACACGCTGATATCCAGCCATGATGCTCTTTCCGCTGACCAGAAAAACAAGCTTTATTTTGGTCTGAAAAAGGACGGCCGTGTGCTCTGTAAGGGCACCAGTCGCCTTTTCCATCCGCTCCGTAAGCTCGGCTCTTGCAAACGACCACCAGCTAGCGCTCGTTATCGTCATATCGGGCCTAACTCGTTTTTCGGTTCGACGAGGGTCGCCTCTTCGCGTGGCATGCTGCATCTGGACTCAACGGCTCAGCCAGCGTCAACAATCAGAATTCACGTAACTTGCGATCGAATCGTGCTATGATTGAAGTTCGACAGTGAATGTATGTTAGTACCTCAAATGGGGTTAGGCTCAACCAGCGGTGGTGGGTTTGCCGACGGCATCGCCTGCAGCTTCATTTCACTAACGGTCGTGGTTCGTGGTCCTCTTTCGCGTTTTTTAGCCTTTTACTCTGTCTTGGCGTTCCTAGCTCGACGAAAGAAGCCAAGTTTGTTCGTTTTCATTTCGATCTCGCTTGCTCACTCTATCGCCCCCTCCGAGTTTGCTACTGAAGGGAACCTGCCGGCATCCATTGGTATTGCTCTTGCCTGTCTCCCCCTCGTTTTACCAGTTTTGCCCTGAGTCTAACGGTCGCTGTATAACAATAAACAACGCGCAACATATGTTAGTGAGTGTTGGCTGTATTGATTTCTAACATATAAATTGGTTCTAACACTCTCTCGGCAACGCGCCTTAGCCGAAGCTGGTGCCTTACCGAGGGCAATGCCACCGGCCAACGCGCTGCCATAGCTAACCTATAAGACTACACAAGCACACTCACACAGCCATACAGACGTAAGAAGTGCATTGATATGATGCCGTCCAAAAGTATTACTTTTTCTCGTTCCATATGTAGAATGCATACAATCGCACTTACGCCGGTATCCTGAGAAACCTCGTAGGAGTTGAGGTCAGCAGGGAAGACAAGCAAGCGAATCATAACACATTTCGACGACATACTTTGTTCCGCTCCTTTATCTAGTGATCGTAACAAATTCCACGTAGGAGATGCGCGGCTAACAGGGGCGTGGTTGACGAAATGCACATAGACGTTTTTTTAAAGACGGATTTTTTAAATTTATATATAGGATTGATTTCACCTTCAGGATTTCGAGTCGTCGCTCCCATCCACCGCGCCTTCGTCACCTTGCTTGTTCGCCTTCTACCTTCAATGCAGGCAAGCGGGCGCACGTATCCACCATCATGCAATTTGCCTATTAGAAACATATGTTTGCTTCAGAACAGGCCCATATCCGAGGGTTTGCGAAATAGGGAACAACGGCGCCTAGGTACAATGGGGCTGAAAAAGTAATTCGAGCTGGAAGCAGATACAGAAAGAAGAAAAGCGGATTGGACGAAATTCCGGAAGACGTTTTTGATGTCACTCATGCTGATTTGCGTTTGCATCCGGATAGCGTAGCCAGAAGCAGCCCAAAACGCGGGTGACACAAGGAGTCACTGGGGGTAAAATCGACTACGGCGAATCAGACACGAAGTAAAACCATCGCCGCCGAGACACAGCTTAGACGAGCTAGCCGAGTGAGCAGCAGCAGCAGCAACGACTGCCGCGCCAATAACAGCAATACGAGAAAGCAAACAAGCAAGGGAGATCCGGAAATAGACGTATTACAGGCAGCCGTCCGTTAGAAGGCGTCAGTGCAACCTCGGCCGCTGCTATTGACGCAGTCGCCGAGCGAATTTGATATAGTTGTCTCTCTGTTTCTCCTTGCGCCGTCCTGCGCTCCAGCCTTCTTTTCTGATAGTGATTTTCTGTATACTGTGCCTATGCGAGCCTGTTACGTTCTTTATCTTCTCGTTTGGATAGACACATTCGTCCTTCCTTTCTCTTCAGCCTTCCCGTAGCGTTTTCGCGAGGGTGCTCATTGCATTCGCATAGACTGGTCGTCACCGCCGCTCGACCGATATTGCGCCTGGATGACAGTCAGTGCCGATGCAACTCCGAGAACATCTCCAGATTTAGCGGGACTAGAAGCGGTAGCAATAGTGGTAACCATTGGGGTAGTTGTGACGATAACGGTCGCTTAAGCCTTCCATGTAGTTTTAGTGTGCTAGGCGTCCTGCTGGAATCTTGCTGGTTCTATGCGAACACTATAATATGCTTGCTATTATAGGTTCAGACTACTAAGTCGCCTGCTTTAGCAGGCGATTTACCTGCTCTGTATACGCATCAAATATGGGGATACGTCCGCCTGGTCGACCGACCAATCAATCGACTGACCGTCCTCGGGTGACTTGACAAGTGATTCAGTTACATTAATTGTAGGGCTTCACGAGTACGTTACAGTATCAATAGACGATGGATGTATCGTACATGCAATAATGACAGTGATCGTAACGCTGACGAAAGAGATATCTATGGGATGGGAATCAGGTAGCCGATTGCAGTAACCACTATTGATCAATATTTCTGGCCTGAGCCGCGCTACGTGAGAAATTGATTTTATTAACGCATCGCTTGTGATCATGGTTTTCTTATGTGATATTTAGTATACGATCTTCTTAGATTGGAAAATCTGGGCAGGGGTAAATCTGAGATAAGCGGGTGCGACAATCGCTTATGTCTAGTACCTTGTTGTAAAGGCTTGTTGCTGCCACTACTATTGAGATCGGTGATTTCTGTTATGAATTTTGTTCTTAATGATGTTACTGTAGAGGTTTTGTATATGCTGCGTGGTGTATGGGTACCGTGACCGTGGCCATTAAATTAAAACCTGTGCTGGCTACTAATACCGCTAAAATCTTTTCGGTTACCGTCTTGCCCACCAGAGACTCTGTAGGAGTTCTGGGTAATACTGGCGAACGCCAGTGGCGCCCCGACATCTTCAGCAAGCTGGTGGCCGAGATTGAGATCTGTCGGGAACTGGTACCGAGTTTGATGGTTTACGAAGTACCCTCACGGCGACTATCAGATTATTACAAAACTTCGCGGTAGACCTTGAATCAACACGTCCGACTCAGATAGCGATCTACTTGAAAACGCAATTCTACCACGCGGTAGATCCCAATCTTCGAATCAACGATCATAAAGGTAAGTGTAGTTGTGCAGTGTGTAAAGCCATATACACGAATTCGCTGTTGATCATCAGGTTTAACATATTTTTTTTCTTTTCGATTTTTGCTTGAAAGGTTGTCATGCAATATATATAGGCTTATTTTAACGGAATTTTAGGTAGAGTTTTTGGATTCCCTGTTTTCCTGTGGAAGATTTTTTAAGAAGCAGAATATCACTAGGATAGTCAAGCATATAACGAAGAACTAATCGCAAAATTTGTAATGTGATGTATACATACTATAAATGAACCCATTTGCGCCTATAACTACTCAAAAATCACAGCCACTGATTTGTTATGATCGTATAGGTCCTGCTTAGATGTGATATGAGAAGTTTTTAGAAGGTACTTCGGCATCGGTTTTATGTCAACAAAAATACATCGCGTTTGCTTATTTTAGCTAGTTACTAGATTTTGGTTCATATGACAGATTGCACGGTTACATTATTAATCAAATATTATTCTATTGTTCCCCTTTCCGCCGACTCTGATAAGATCGGATACTTTCAACGATTGCCAGTTTGCTTGAAGCATATGGATAGGAACGTGGTGGTCTTTTTTGTTCAAATAAAAGCCTCCATCGTCTTAAGGGATGAATTCGTTTCTCGTGGCTTTTGCATGGGGGTAAACTGGGAGCTGAAGATTAGGGTGACTCAAGTGAAGACTTTCTCTGCCCGCACCAGGGGTCACTATTGCAGAATTTCTTTCAAACCCGATGTCTTCACGCCTCGCGAGCGCCTCTAGCGACGCCCGCCGCCATCTGAGTTAGGAGCCTTCGCATGCGAGCGGCCACAAAAAATCGGTTCCGTTTCTGGCGTTTAGTAGTTGGCACAACGGCTACGGCCAACAACTGCCCCAGCCCGGCAGGGAACTTTCCCACTGTTTCTCCACGTTTGGATGCCGACGGCACTGACTCGATTGAAGTCGGCGCTTGCTGGAGTGGCTGGATTTTATAGCGCATTTGCTGCCGCCAGCGTTACTACCACTAACGCTGACGTCCAGTGAGGGCTTCACGACCTCGCAGTCCAACCAACGAGTAATAGAAGCGCGTACGCTGTCTGGAAGAGCTGGCCCTTGCGGCGGCGATGGTTGCTGGGGAGTTAGCACACTCTATTCCCCATAGTACAAGGCAGCGGTCTTAAGTGTCTTACCCCCCCCCCCCCCCCAAGACGCTGGTTCGCCCTCTTCGACCCATCCCTCTGGCCGGCTCCCCAATTTGCTTGAGTCCTTTTCGTAACTCAAAGAGCTCTTCAGTTTTAAAGCTTTACTCCCACCTCGTCGAAGGACCGAAGTCCCGGGAGGTATGAAACATTTTGTTCTATCTAACAGCGATGACTACTATCGGTGGTTCAGTGTCTGGCTTGGACCAGGCAGCCTGGCTGCCTTTTTGGGGCAGCAGGCAAGTGGAGAACAAACTGTTCTTTCAGCGATCGAGCGTAAGTCGAGGCACTGCATTTATTTTACAACTGATAGCTACCGCTTGTATGCAGTACTGTGGGGTATTGAAGTTAAAATAAACGCACAGAGGCGACGGGGGTTACTCACAGATATGATACAAAATAACTCTATCGAGTTGCTGGTAGTCGAGCTGCAGGCATATTAGAATAAAGTCAAGGGCGAGCGTCAAGTTTATTGTTTTGATAAATCAGAATCAAGGTTTTTAATTATGTGAAATAATCGACACTCGAAGTAAAAAACTCGTACGGTGGAAATCAGTGCTCTGATTTCTAATGTTATGATTAGGTAAAAATGAGTAGAACTAATGTAAGTTACTTTTTAGTTAGATACATGAACTTAGAAGGACTGATGTGATCAATTATTGTTAGTAGTTGATTGGCACAGCTTCTGTAGACCTCGTGTTGAACACTGCGGGAGCTAACAGCTAGGCATATAATAAACAGAACGAAAGTCTTTTTTTTTGGCTTCTAAGGTAGGCCTGACTCAGAAAAACGATTATTCCGTGATGAAGAACGAATTCAAATTTTCGAGCTTTAGATTATCGGTCGAAATAATAATCTAAGCTCTAATATATCGGCCTGACGGGTAAAAAAGGCAGACCCATTTACCCACCTATCCCAAATGAGAATCAAATAGTTTGACCTGTTTATTTTTTTCGATCAGAGCCTCACTCTCTTTCTCTCTACGATATATACTAGATTGAATGTACCCTAATATCAAAAATATAAGCAATATTAAATTAAAGCCATCAAGTTAGTTTTAGGCGATAGGATGAAGAGTCTTTCGTAAACACAAAAGCGGCTGTATCTGGCCTCGGTATCTTGTGAGCACCTTTTAAGTAAACGAAATCACAGTTTTTCTGTTTTAATAAATACGCGAACCTGCGCAGGTCCTAAACGCCGGTAGAGGACCCTGTTCCTTCTACGCCATCTTGCATTGGACTGTTTCTGTCGAGTTATTTATTTAGCTCTGGTGTATTAAGCGTACACGTCAGACGAATAGGAAACGATGTTTAAAGTACGGCAAATTGTTTGGATAGGAGGCAAGCATATTTACTAGAAATAACAATGCAATACTGGTCGCCATTTATAGCCTACTTCATGATATTTGCAAAAACAAATTTTGATCCAATCAAAGCATTATTAAACAATACCAGCACGTACCTGTTTCTTTGACTTAGGCAATGATTTCACCATCTCAGCTGACCGATACACTCGATGGAACCGTCAAGTATGTCGATACATTGTTGATTTAAAAATCTCTTTTTCGTATTTTACTAATGCTACGCAATAAGTTACTTAGTATAATAGAAGTTTTGTTTTTTTGTAGAATGGTTTTCTTCGCACCCACCCCAAATTAATAATTTTTAATTAGGCAGCAAGTCAAGGAGGGGGGTAAATAGTATGCCGCCATCGCCATGTTTACATTATGTAAAGCTACGAACTACTATAGTTTAATAAATGATCAATCGTTGATTAATTCTCTATGTCCAATCAATCATACCCAAATAAAAAGTTGTTTTGGTTCATTACAATTAAATCAGACGGCTAACATTCAATACGAAATAAGCGTATCTATTTCAAATATTCTAACCCGATATTTATCGGTCCCTAGGTTCAATGAAATAACACGTTGCTACTGCACCATCGTCAAAAAGTAATACCTTCTATCCAGCTTCTATCGACTAACCTTGCGAATCCCTTCTTGTCTTCGCAGTAGGTTTCGAGGCAAGCCGGTCTTTTACGAAGTATTATGATTGCTACGTCAACTTTTCCTCTCCGACTACTTTCTAACTGTTCATGATGCGCAATTGTTCTAAATCACCCTGTAATTTTCGGAGAGTCGGCATCTTCTGCGTTAAATTTCTTCGGTCAAATTAAAAGTTATCGGCCGCCCTATATGGCTCGACTGGCAGATCCGAGCGTCGATTACCATGTAGTGCTAGGTTTAATCCAAACATTTGCCATGTCGCTTCTAAACAAAAAAAAACAGATCCACGTTTACTATACTTGTGTTCTGTCTCGAATGCAGGCAGCCTCACAATGTCACTGGTTTCCTATTCTATTTTTCAAACGTTTTGGATATTACGTTAGTGCTCGCTCTGAACGGGAGGTGACGAGACGTCACTGCTGAACAAGTTCACCCTATAACAACGAGACACTCCTTATCTCGTCAACTGTGTTCCCTGTTCTGAGTGAGCTCTATATTACGACGTCAACATTACGTAGCACCAGCATATTACTAGGACGAGTAAAGCCACACGTACCGCCCATCACGTCGCAGAGTAAACGGTAGCGGGCCGCTCCCACGATACAAGCGTCTAGTTCACAATATACACAAAAATGATCGCCAGCACCCAGCTCGTTTGTTTATTCTTTCTTATTTTTTGCTCGTCCCAGTCGGCAAAAACACAGTTTTGCGGCGGCAGTTCCGTGACAGTAAAAAGCAGGCGTATTCGTGTACCATGGGGCTGCAGTTTTGCGAACGTCAACAGAGACAGTGGAAACAACAGTATCCATGATAGCGACGGCTTTTTGTGAGCGTGACGCGCGTCGTTTATAGAAAGACAGGCGCTGGCGGGCATCAAAAAGTACCAGGCACCTACAATGTATGTTGGACATCTCGTTGCCGCACAAAGATAAGGCGAACTGCATTTCTTCTGGCGGCCTATTTGGTTACTGGCCGACGAAACGATCTGTGCGGAGCCCGTGTTAGATGACCTAGGCCACCTCAAACTAGCGGTAAGCACTTGTGTCCACAGCGCAATCAAGCGTGACCGTAGTCCACAAGAAAATTTCATTTAGCGCGGGCCCTGTCACTGTAGACAGTACTGTCTGTAGTCCTTGCAAGGACGGAGGGGGCTCTATAGGGTGAAAAAGGGTGGGCAACAGACAATCAAGTGACTGTGGTAAGTATCCAAGTTAACGTTATGCATAGCTGTCAAAGAGAAGAAGCTATCACCAGGCAGACTGTTAGTGGCCAAGGGTTAACGCGTGTAGTTAATATACAGTAATTCACATGAAACCCTAGTACTCGTTTAGTTCTCTCACCATGATCGTCCTTTTGCTCTGGCTCCTGCTTGTCCCTCGCTATTTCCCTCTAGTTAATAATACTAGGGACGTAGTCGTAATATTACGGGTAGCAGTGGTAATCTCTTCTCATTTGTTAACCACTCCCTTCCTTTCGTTCCCCAGCGTCCAGTCCGGTCTCAACTACCTCACCGGCTTTCGCGGTTCCGAGTCAGTTTGACTGACCCTGCCGGCTTTTGCCTTTTCTGGCAGAAGGAGCTCCATGTGGCTACAATCGCTGTGCAGTGCTGTCGGCGTTAGTAATGCTATATCAAAATTTTTTTGCCTCACAACGATAAAGCAAATTAAACCCTATTCAGGTTCCCTATCCGACTTCTTCTGATTCCATATTTGCCCTTGCTTAGCCAGCCTTTTATTTCTTGGTTATCGTATTACACACTGGGTCGATTTTGGGGATCCTCGCATGTCGGTTGCTTCGTTTTAACGCTTCGCGTCCTTAAGTCTCTTAGAGGATTGTAAACCGAAAGGTTTCGCATGTCCAATCGACACAAAGTGAGCCGAGGAAGTGCGAGGCAAACCGACGCGGGCACAGTGACATTGACGACTCCCTATTGGTGATCCTACTCGGCTTATAATCCTCAACGGGTACATTAGTTGCTTCTGCTTAGCAGTGTTCTATGTTCCCCTCGCCACTCCCTATTCATGCCAGGCAGTCTCGTGTCTGTTAATGCGCTTTCGTGTGCACTTCTCGATTTTAGCAAATGCCCTTGCGGCAACATGCTAGCCCTTTAACTCGCCCAGCTCGGAAACGAGGTATTGCTTCTGTATCATTAATGTTCTACTAGTTCCTGTCTTGCTTTGCTTCTCTCTTTATCCTGTCGTGTTTGCCCTCTTTTGCTTTTAAAGTTTCCGTCGTATTGGTTCGCACTGGCGTGCATACCACGGAAACAACGATAAGTGGGGCAGTCCTTTTCTAAGGCCCTGTTCGGACAGGTCCTGCCGCAGTGCTCTCAGTTCGTGCATGTGTCCGTTTAGTATCTATTCCTTGGGGATCTTCCTTCGCCACTAAGAGGCGCTAGGACGGGGGGTTTCTCCGTAGTTTCTCTGCATCGCTTTGCCTTGACGACGACGACGGGCACAAGCACTCCCGATACGTTCCTCAATTTTGGGGGGAAACAGATAAGGAGCAAGGTTTGTTGTGGAAGCACACCATTGTAGAGGGTGCTTAATTTTTAAACACTTTCAAAAGTGGTATTTCTGATCCCCACTGAAAATTCAGTACCTCAGTCGGCCACTTCAGTCCCTCTTCCTGCTCCCCTCTCGACTGTGTCTGAGTCGGTGCCCCTTAGTTCTTCGAATCGTTACGGGCAGGAGCTCATCGGATGGCCGGCGACGAAAAAAACGTTCTGTCTTTCTCTCCTTTTTCATTTGTATATGTTAAACGCGCACGCTTCGTGGACGATTGGCATCTTTCTAGATGTTTTGGAGCTCTAGGTACTACTGGTCGGCGAAAGCAGACAGCCAAGAAAATGAAAATTTTTACCAAATTCATTAGATCGGACAAGCTTGCTGCTTGCTTTCGGACGGAAGTAACATAAGGCACAGCTCGGTATTGGCGAGGTCCATAATGTTCGGGTTGCCTTTCGCAAAGCTTCGGAATCTGCTGCCTGTTAGTCCTTAATTAAGCTGAGTTTCACGAAATGGAAGTAAACATAAATTTCACTTTCAAAGGTCCTATGGCACCGTTACGCTTCAAGAAATCTCTATATGATCTCTAAAACGATTGGCCTTGACGAGCGGAACCATAGAACTTCCAATTTCTGCGTGAACTCATAACTTCACTCGAAGGCCTTCGTCTGACATGAATTTTCACGTAATCAGTTCACTGCTGCAATATATGATGAGTGTTAGAGCTCTTTTAGAAGGACCACTTTTTCTCTAGAACTGCTAAGGTTTGGTTATGTGCATTTATTATCAAATAGACAGTTTTATTTATTTTTCTATATCGCGTAAAGGACTTAGGTCCGTACAAAATTGTTACACTAATGGGCAAAAAACACTTTTTAAAAATTCTGTTCAACTTTCGCTTTCGGTCTTTATAATTCGTTAGTTTCGTTTCAACTTATCTTCTAAATAGATTGCTTTCTCAAATGTAATCTTATTTGAGGCGCTTATACGTCGAAGAAAGCTTGGAAGCACTGCCCTGTGCCATAGCTCTAAGAACTAAGTTCTACCAAGTTTTTCTTGATAGAACTCAAGGCCAATTGCGTAGACCTTTAAGGACCGAAAAGCGTATTCGCACAAAAATAAGAACAACAGAGTTAACTGTAATCGGGGCATAGGCTGCTGTCGCCGACACAAACTAACGATAAGTTTGTTCCGTCAAAGCTGGCCACACTATATATAATAACACACACATCGCTCTAACTAGAAACGGGAAGTGGTTATTGGCTACTTAGCTACCACTGACTGCTAATTATAACTGTAAGGCGAGGTTATTTAAAGAAAATGTTATAATTATTTCCTTCGTTTAAGGTGATCATAAAAGCAGTGGCTGGGCATTAAAGTTTTTACGCGCTTCCGATATCCGAAACGCATCTGTCAAGGTTGGTATCCATGCTGGGCTAAATCTTTGATTTTCCCCAGCTGATATATGGTTTACCCCATATAAAAACAGAATACAATTAGATTATGCTAACTTGCCTTTAGAGTTTGCTGTTCGTACGTTTGACGCGAATCTGTCCTTTGATGTTAAAATCCTATTAGTTGCTATAGCGTCAACACAGTCATTATAAAATTTCAAATTATAACAAAAGTAGGCACGATTCGAGCAAAGGTTTCGTGATTAAATATGCTCATTCTATCGTACGCTTCCAAAGGGGTAAGCTCGTAGAAGTTATAAAACATAGCTTACCATGGCGAACCTTTTTTCCACTAGCATTATTTTATGTCGCTACAAAATTGTCCTAGCCTAAGAAGATTAATTAAGGTATTACTGCTCTGCATAGGATAGCAGAAGAATAGAACAGCCAGAATCGTTATGTGAAGTATCATAATGTAAATATTTATCTTTACTCTAAGCTATAGCAAGTGATTCCAGTACTATGATCAGCAGACAGTGTAGACCACACAAGCGGCTCTATTTTTAGCACGCCAAAGGACAAAAGCAATCTAACTTTCAGCCGAGGGCAAATTTCCATCTTAATTAAACATCTTTCGCTAGTCACCGAGTTGTCCGTCGTCGGAGATAACTCATTCCGTCACCGTCCACCCCTACCGCATTACCTCGTCTTTTCACCCATCTGGCAGCATTACATTGCTAAAAGTCAAAAAGTACTAAACGAATTATTCAATGCTCATTATCGCCGCAACAATTTCGTTTAACTAAATTTTATGTATTATCCGATCGTCTTTTGCGTCGAGATCTGATTTGGTTGTGTTAATGTTCAAAACATAAACGGTTTATTACATTCTTAACCGTGTCTAGTGATATTATACAGTGTAAACAAAAGAAAAAAAAAAAAAAACTTTCCAAGGAATGAGCAGGCGGGTTTCGGTGTATCGTATTCATTCGTATTTGTGTGTTGATTTCAATACTGTCGAACTGGGCTTCCGAAATAGTATAGCACATGCATATCGCTGATAGCTATAAACAAAAAACCGAGGCATCTCGTTTTCTTGATGTCAGTTTGTGTGTTCAGGTATAAGCTGCGGATGCGTCCCGTAGCCGAGAGTCGGCCTGTACATTTGGTAGGAACATGCCATAGTTATCAGGGTATATTTCTTTGACTGCATTCATTATCTTTCATCTGGGTCCCATTCATGGGTACTGTTCGTTTTCGATTACAGCCCCAATTTAACAGGGGAACCCTCTTACGGTTCCGAGCTTGAGCCACGAAAAAATGACGGACGAGGCTACGTTAAACGAATACCCTTTTTTTTGCCCTAAACTTCCTTCATAATTCGAATGGCGCATAGTAACGCGGGCGGAATAATGCCTCAATGTTCATTGAGTGGGTTTTGCACCAGTGGCAGGAGGCAAGGGAAAAGATGCAATCTGCGGTTTAAGCCATAACTTGAAATATAGGAGCATGCTTTCTGTCTCTCCCATAGGGCTCAATTATTCGACAAAGGCAGACAGTCGCTTCTTTGTTCTGCTCATGGAGAATACTCAAGCCTCGTCCGTAAGTACTGCGCGGTCCGTCCACGTCCCCTTCATTCCTCCGTATGACACTGCTGAGCACGCGTATGTGCCTGCGCGTACTCTAAGCACCAGTAGCCGTTGTTCCACAAAGTATACGTCTACTGCTGTTAGCCTGTTTCGGTCGACGATGCCATGCGCTTTCCAGCTACAGATGTCCATCTCCGAGCTTTTTCTCTGTCCTTTTCCAACTCGCCGTCGATGACGCGTCACGGATGTCCCTGGCGCGAAGTCTTTTGCTTTGCCCCGGCACGTCGTAGTCACGCTGGCGTCTGGTTGGACGAACAACCGTACAGCCGCATATGTAGGCTGTGGCACGAAGGTAATGTGTGCGCTTCCGCCTTCCGCCGATGAAATGGATACGCGGACTTGGGTGAGCCAAGCATAAACATGGACTGCTTCTCTGACTGATCGACATCGTTGTAAAAACAATAACAGCAACACCAATAACAACAACGATGTAGTCTTTGGGCTTGCTGCTATTAGGGGCCTGAAAAGCGGCCGACGTTGGCACCAACATTACACGTTGTACCGACAACCATAATAGAAGAAGAGTTTACTGGCAAATAATAACAGGAGTAATAACGAAGCAGAATAGAAGGAAGCCGGACTAACAGTAGGCAGTCTGCTGTTAGTATCCTCTAAGACAGGATGCGACGGACGCTTCGAATAAACTTCCTAGCAATGAAAAGCAAGCAGTTCGTGTTTGCTTTGCGCTTCTATTTAACTTCCTGTGTGTGGCTTATGTCTAGGCAACTAACGTTCCATCTAACGAGATCCTTTCGTATAGACGGAAATCGCGATCTGTGCGCGAAACGACTTAAAATTTTGAGTTTGAGCCTTTGCGTGCACAAATCGAGTTTGTGATGTGCGTCCCTTATATATATATATATATATATATATATATATATATATATATGTAGCGACAACTCCATCGAGTTTGTGATGTGCGTCCCTTATATATATATATATATATATATATATATATATGTAGCGACAACTCCTTCGAGTTTGGTAATAAATGTTATATGGTTTTAATGAACAGTACCTTTGTTATTGTCGTAAAGATATAGCAGCGACTGGACTGGTTGGAAAAGGGAGTCTAACTGTAGGTTGCTTGGCATATCGCTGATAGCTATAAACAAAAAACCGAGGCATCTCGTTTTCTTGATGTCAGTTTGTGTGTTCAGGTATAAGCTGCGGATGCGTCCCGTAGCCGAGAGTCGGCCTGTACATTTGGTAGGAACATGCCATAGTTATCAGGGTATATTTCTTTGACTGCATTCATTATCTTTCATCTGGGTCCCATTCATGGGTACTGTTCGTTTTCGATTACAGCCCCAATTTAACAGGGGAACCCTCTTACGGTTCCGAGCTTGAGCCACGAAAAAATGACGGACGAGGCTACGTTAAACGAATACCCTTTTTTTTGCCCTAAACTTCCTTCATAATTCGAATGGCGCATAGTAACGCGGGCGGAATAATGCCTCAATGTTCATTGAGTGGGTTTTGCACCAGTGGCAGGAGGCAAGGGAAAAGATGCAATCTGCGGTTTAAGCCATAACTTGAAATATAGGAGCATGCTTTCTGTCTCTCCCATAGGGCTCAATTATTCGACAAAGGCAGACAGTCGCTTCTTTGTTCTGCTCATGGAGAATACTCAAGCCTCGTCCGTAAGTACTGCGCGGTCCGTCCACGTCCCCTTCATTCCTCCGTATGACACTGCTGAGCACGCGTATGTGCCTGCGCGTACTCTAAGCACCAGTAGCCGTTGTTCCACAAAGTATACGTCTACTGCTGTTAGCCTGTTTCGGTCGACGATGCCATGCGCTTTCCAGCTACAGATGTCCATCTCCGAGCTTTTTCTCTGTCCTTTTCCAACTCGCCGTCGATGACGCGTCACGGATGTCCCTGGCGCGAAGTCTTTTGCTTTGCCCCGGCACGTCGTAGTCACGCTGGCGTCTGGTTGGACGAACAACCGTACAGCCGCATATGTAGGCTGTGGCACGAAGGTAATGTGTGCGCTTCCGCCTTCCGCCGATGAAATGGATACGCGGACTTGGGTGAGCCAAGCATAAACATGGACTGCTTCTCTGACTGATCGACATCGTTGTAAAAACAATAACAGCAACACCAATAACAACAACGATGTAGTCTTTGGGCTTGCTGCTATTAGGGGCCTGAAAAGCGGCCGACGTTGGCACCAACATTACACGTTGTACCGACAACCATAATAGAAGAAGAGTTTACTGGCAAATAATAACAGGAGTAATAACGAAGCAGAATAGAAGGAAGCCGGACTAACAGTAGGCAGTCTGCTGTTAGTATCCTCTAAGACAGGATGCGACGGACGCTTCGAATAAACTTCCTAGCAATGAAAAGCAAGCAGTTCGTGTTTGCTTTGCGCTTCTATTTAACTTCCTGTGTGTGG